>NC_137981.1:11343890-12076390 GCF_963924665.1 Micromys minutus
CATTTGTGGCATTAAACAGATTTTAACCTACTACAAGCAAAAGAAAGCAATAAGTGTCCTGTTTGAGCTTTAGTTCCTGAGCCTTCCTTAAGTTACTAATAGATTTCCATTGCAGATGTGCTTATTATATACCAGGACTTTAGGCAGACTCTCCCACTACTAGTCTTTTCCTTTGGGACCAGAAATCCTATTTTGACTTCTGTATTTGGGTCACGCTTTTGGGCAGTCTTGGAGAGACTAAATAAATAAGAATTTTCCTTCCAGGGAGTTGGCCCTGACTGGATTTACTAATGCTCTGAAAATAATAGCCTAAGGAAGTAGCCAGTGTAGAAGGAGAACCTGCCCAAGGGGCCCCGAATCTAGTCCTGAACCCTGGATGTCTTTTCTACTGCAGTTGTGCAGAGCTGTATAGTGTTAGATGCACAGAAGCCTGAGAGACGAGATGACTGGGTAGATTTATCGCAGCAAGGGCCAATTTTACTAACATGAGATTAGATTTACAGGAGAATCTAAAATTAGCATTGTTTCCATGTTTATGAAGTAGAAGCTTATATTTAGTTCTGTGGACAGGACACATGGGGGCACCAGAAAAGCAAAGCTTACTCTGCCTTCGTAAGCAGTTGCTTTGCTTACTCATTGTCAATGAAATTTGTTTTGTTCTTGCCCCAAATTGCAGTACGATTAGTACAAATGTCATGGAAAGCAGTTGAAATCTTCCTAGAAGCTGTTTTATAGAACTCATAGGTCACCTGAAAGAACTTATAAGACCGAGACAGATTATGAAAACAACACACAATTCATTATTACAATATATATTTGTAACATGGCAAGTATCAAATAGGATGACTGATTTGACTTTGAGAATGAAATTATATTTTCACTCATATCAGATTTTGATTATAACAACAGTACATATGTCTATAGAGATGAAAAATGGAGCACTCTGGTGTATGCATGTAAATAAGCTGTAGCGTAGGCATGTGTACACATGTATGTAAAAGCACTCTACAGTGCATGTATCTGCACATGATAAATGTATTTGTGGTGTAACTGTATCATTAACATATTTTACGTTCACAGTTTACAATGATAAGGATGACGGTGTTATTGAATCTATTGTTGTTTGGTAAGATTTGGAATTTGTTTGCCATATTACTGTTATTCTGTTCCAACTCCAAGTTTCTTCTGCATTTTTTAATTGAAAATAGATTCTTTTTTCATACAATACATCCTGACTACGGTTTCCCCTCTCTTTACTCCCCCCAGATCCCCCGTGTTTCCTCCTCGGAAAAGGGCAAATCTATAAGAGACAACAGCCAAACCGGACAAAACAAGATACAATAAGTCAAGGCAAAACTTCTCATTTAGAGGCTGTTGAGGAGAGAACAGTAGGGCAGAAAAGGAGGGTAGGAGAGGAAAGAGAAAAGACAAGAGAAGCAAAAGGGAGAGAGAAGAAAAGGAGATGGGAGAAATCAGAAGGAAGGGAAAAAAGGAGAAGGGAATGGGCGGGTGGAAGAGAAGAGGATAGAAAAGAGAAACAAAAACAAAACAAAAATATGCTCAGGCTAAATTTGGGAGAGAGATGTAAAATGCCTTCAGTTGCTTCATATGCTTCATACAGAAGACTGAAAAGTCCCTTTTGCGCATGTGGAAGTGACTGGCAAACTTGAAAAAGATGCAGAAAGCCTCATTAGGTTCAATACAAGTAGCATTCCTTAGCATATTTCTGATGTTCCATTGCATTGTTAAATACTTTATCTCATACCTGGTTTTGTCCCTTTCCTGATGTTTCTCATGATTGAGCATGTGACTTTTTCATGGCCATCATCCTGGTGCTTTGCATATTCCTAGTGCATAATAAAAAGTATGACACAGTCACACAATAAACACATGAACGATGAGGGAGACAACAAAAGAACTCCAGGTTAGGAATATTGCAAAGGCCCCTTACTTTGGAAAAGTTGGAATGCAGGGTTGTGTCTGACTTTGTAGAATGCTATAGGACATATCTGCATTGCAGTTATGGTAGGTGTGACCCAGTCACCTCTCAATACCCAGATCTTTGGGACTGTGTTTATCTCTTTGAATTTTCCTAGTGGCTACTGCATTTGTTACTCCCCAGCAGACCAGAAAACCCATCAAAATGTGGGTTGTTGTAGAAAGAGAAATATTGCAAGCAGTTTTCGACTTGTCTGTTGGTGAAGGCATTTATCATCTTTTGACAACATGTCACCATGTTCAGAGAAATGGACAGCATGTACTTTGTAATCAAGGAGGAGGCTGTGGCATGAGTGATGGGAGCCTTTATCGCATGCCATCATCAAATAGGAGTCTTTGAAATTCAAGTGTTACAAAGGCTTGTACTTTCATTTATGCCACTTGGTTCTGATTCCTCATAAGCAGTTATAAATTAATGTACCCCATGATACATCATTTCAGGATTGGTACTCATACGTATGCATGGCTGAATCTTGATCATAAGTCAGATCAGCCCTGTTATTCTCAGAATGTCACTGTCACTCAGCTGGTTTTTTGCTAGATTTGTGACTCTCTAGATAGGTTTTTTTTTCAGTCTTTCAGCTAATTCACTTATTACTTGACAGAAAAAAAAATTAATGATATATCAGAAAATTGAAAACCAGAGCCTGATCTACAACCCTCCTTATTCTCTGATAAAGTACCACACAATATCATTAGCACTTTGTAGCTTTTGTAACTTCCATACCACACCCTATATTGAAATATTTTTGGTGTAGTTATTGCATCTGAAAACAGCTGCCCTCACTCATGTCATTACTGGGAGCAAGAGAGTGGCTGGAGCCAGCTTGTTGTTAGTATTGTTACGACTTTAAGGTTCAGAAAATTGGCATGGGAACTTAGTACTTAAGGAGCAAACACCCCATCCTGAGTTTTTCTTTTGGTTTGGTTTTGTTTGCCTCCTACACTGGCCAGAGGACCCTAGAACCTGGAACTTAAGAGTGAGTGTACTCAGACAGGTCAAGAACACCCTGTCCTTTCTATTCCTGGGGAAACGCAACCCAGCAGGTATGCTACTCTTTGACAGTACCCAGTCTACTTCAGGCAAATACCATGAATAAGCCATGGGCATTTGTCTCTGCCTCCTACACTGCCCTGTAGAATCACAAGGGAGACCTGCTAACCATTTGTGCTTAGTAGTAATTAATACAAGCACAGATATTGAAGCCGAGTAGTTTGAAAACATGCCAAGTCTACACCATAAAGGATACATTAGGCATAGGCCCACACAGGAGGGGAAGAAACCACAGAGTTGTCTAGATAGTTCCAGGAAAGGACTTGTTAGGAGTCAACCCATTTCATATTAATTCTCACTCAGAAGCATAGTCGCTTATATAGCAGTTACTCAATTTCATATGCATCTCATATCAAGACACTAAGAGTACAATCTAGCTAGGTTAATTTGTCTATTTAAAAAAGAATCAAGGCCATTAGTAAAGTGTGTGTGTGTGTGTGTGTGTGTGTGTGTGTGTTTGTGTGTGTGTGTGTGTGTGTGTGTGTGTGTGTGTGTGTGTCCAGAGAGGATTAACTGAGGAAGGATCACCTGACCTGAATGTGAGTAACACCATCCTATGGGTTAGGTTTCAAAACTAATAAAAACAGCCAGTGAGAAAAGCTATATAAAAAACTTGTTCTGTTTCTTGATCTGCCAAGATGTGACCAAGCAGTCTACTTCCTCCACAGACAGCTCCTGCAGGCATAGACAGGTCCCATTGCCATGTCTCTCTGCCATGATGGATTGTATCTCTTAAACTGTGAGCCAAAATAAAGCTATCCCCCCATTAAGTTGGTTCTTGTCATTTAATTTGGTCACAGTCATGAAAGATGTAACTAATAGAATGCCCATGAGCCAGGCACCTCTTTATATTAAGTTATTTGCACATAGCCAAAGCCAAGAAAACTGACATTGGGAAGGTTCAATATAAAGAAGGGTAGGCCAACTCTACTCTCAAAAAATTGGTTTAGACCCTTTAATATCATTTGAGAAGATGCTATAACATTATGACATTAACATTAACTGATATCAGATGTGTGAGAAAGATGCAACAAGAAGAGACTAATTTCATTCCTTATCTCTAGTGGCCATACACTTGCAATACTAGAGTTTAGAGCATCTCTGGACCAACAGCTCCTTCCACACAATCTGTAATTATACCTTTCCTGATCTACTTTATGGGTGGTGCCTGTAAGATTAGAAGACATAGTCCAGGAAGCTCCACATTGAGGGATATTCTTATTTCTCCAAGTCTGTCTTGTATTCAGCAATATTTGAGGAATATGGGTCTTTCCTAAACACATAAACACGCTAGTACCTCATAATTCCCTATTATTTGGAGATACCTCACAGTTAACGTGAAACTGTCCATGTTCAAATTACTGTAGAATTTCTATATTTTGAAAGGCCTCTGGCTGAGATTGACATCAAATGTATGAACTTGTAAATAAAAAAAAAAATGAAGTGATAAATTGGACCTTATTAGAATTGGAAAACTTTTGCTCTGTGAAAGACAAAGCTCAGTCTGAGAGAAAATTGTTTCAATTCACATACCTGCTCAAGAGACCAAATATATGGTACATGAAGAACCTCTAAAGCCTAGTGATACGAAATTAAAGAATCTCATTTATAACTATGCAAAAATATTTTAGATATTCTACTGAAGAGTAGCCAAATAGCTAATAAATACACACGAGATATTGAGAAGCTGTCAGGATGGCTCACCCAGGAAAGCACATCGTATCAAACTTAATGATCTGTGTGTAACCCTCAGATCATTGCTGCATGTTGTCCTTTGACCTTCATATGTATTCCATAGCACTCATCCAAAAATAAAACATCTCCAGTATCATTAACATTTGGGAAATGTACATTAAAGTCAAGATAAAACACCACTGCACTAATATCAGAATGAAATAACATAAGATAACAATAATAATTTGATTCTATTAGAACATTTTAGGCCCTGCCAAGGAAATGCTAAGTAATGTGGCTGCTGAAAACAGTTCCACGGCTTCTATAAAAGTGAGCATGTAATTATCATATCAGCAAGCAACCTTGGTCTTGACATTAAAAGTTTTATTTGTATCTCTCTATTGCCTATGAATTTTATAGAGAATGTCTTTCATGTTTTGATCATGTTCCCTGTTCCAGTTTTCTCTCTTTCCCCCTCCTCCTTATGCCTCCTACCAGTGCCCTTTCTTCTCTAAATAATTTATATATGTATAGTTCTATGCATCAAATATTATCTAGGATCCACAAATGAGAGAAAATATGCCATGCTTATATCTGGGCTTCTTCTGGCTAAGACAAATACACAAATAAGATAAAACAAATATTTGCGGTGGTTTTTACTTCTTACCAAACAATGGAACAACCCACATGTGTTCAATCAGACAAGTTAATTAATAGTGAAGAACTGACACAGTTGGACCTCACTAAGGTGAACAAATGAACAAACTTGCTCTCTGTGAATAGATACACTGAGAGATTTTTAAGACCTTATAGAAAGAGAATTGTGATCTAAAATGACCCACTTTTTACATGATATCCTACAAGTTATATTAATGAGGGATTGTTCAGAGTTTAAGACTGAAGGGAAGTTAGGACCATTTTGACGTGAGGTCAGAATGAGATAATAGGTTGCTCCTGAATGTGGAAACTTTAAAACTCTATACATGTGTTAGAATTTCATAGAAATTAAAATAAAAACAGCTTCAGGACAAGCTACAGGTGAAACCTGAACGTTGCCTTCCAACGTCAAAGTTCTGTGTGTTGATGATGTTTCTGTAGTTGTATTGTCATGGAAGGAATACAGATGAGAGCCTAGAAACTGGAACAGCTACTATTTGCAACTTCTGTGTGGGTCTAAAATGCCTGCATAGTGAAAACAAACAACCACAATCAAAACAATATCTGACACAAGAGCACGTGTCAGTGTGCGGAGTGATTCCTTGGAAGCATAGGCTGTATTCCACTAAAAAGGCATGCTGGCAGATATGCAAGGCCATATACCACAGGCCAAATTCAAGGACAAGTTATTATCTCTTTTCCAAAAAGAAGCCACAGGCAATTGTAGTAATTACAGTAATTGAGAACACAGCGATTTAAGAAAGTTCTAAGGTAAAAGTATGAAAGAATAGTTCCTTGCATTTGTTAGATTTGGAACTGATGTTTCTTGTAGTAATTTTTCCAGGCCTAGAGCTTTAGCTTAGGTTGTTATACATGTTAGTCAATTTATCCGCATAGAACCATAACCCTGAGCAGTCTGTTCTTTAGGAGTTCTGTCCAAAGATGAGCTATGAGCTGTAGTTGGCAGACTTTTAGTAGGCCAGAGAGAAACTTTTAAACCATTTCAAGTCATGAACTCCCCATACACCAATCAGTTCTGCAAAAGCCATTCAAAGCAGTCACAGAAAATATACAAATAGAGGAACAGGACCCTTTTATAGTAAAACTTTATTTACAAAGCTAGACTTTATGACTGGAACACAAACTATTGGAGTCACAGTCCTGGCCCTTAGAGTTTTCCTGTATTATTTGTTTGTTTTGAGTTTAGTTTGTTATGAATGTGTCTTGTTATGTTGCCCTGACTGACCTTGTACGACTGGTCTTCCTGCCTCAACCTCTAGATTGCTGGCATTAAATGCAAACATGCTGAGTCTACTCAGAAATTTTTAGTGAATTCAGACCATATTACCCATTGCTCAGCTTTCATGGTCTTATCAATCAATACCTAATTTCTGAAATTAGCATAGTTTCCTTATTTTAAAAACGTTTATGATCTTTTTTTCAATACCAGAGAAAATGACCCAGGAAGTGCAGTTTTTAGAAAACCACATGAAAATATTGTTAGTAACCACAACACTGAGCCTAAATAAAAAGTTAAGAACAGTATCAAAGTACAAAGAACTGGAATTTATTTTTAATCTTCCCAACTTTAATTAATCCGTCAACAAAATATTCAGTACTTAAAACATTTCCATGTCTTATAGGCCAAATAACATCCAGTGAAAGGAAGTTTTGGACATCTGAAGTTTAAATTTAATAAAAGGCTTCTTTTTAAATAAAAGCCAGCTAGCTACTTGATTTACAGGACTGTAATCCTAGCCCTCAGGAAGTTCAAAAGTAGCCTATAAAACACAGTGAGACTCTGTCTAAAAATAAACACAATATAGACATAATGAAAGCAAAATAGACCAATGCACCTTGTTACGGGGTAAATTCTTAGTCTCCTACTTGGAGCACTGAAAAGCTATAACACAGAGATAGAGTGGGTTGCTGAGAGGCATGTGGAAGGCTGAGGTATGGGTATATATTTTTTGTTTTCTCTACAGCTTTCAGGGTTCATATTGACCTCTCTAAAGAGCAAATTGTGCAGTTCATATCTTTAGATGTTTTTCCACTTCTTCTTAAATATCTTCATGTATTTTTTAAGGAATGGACTTGTTTTTGATATTTTTGGGAAGAAAAGGGTCCCTTGGTTAAAATATACATAGAAAAAAGAGCAAGATGATGCCTCAGATCAAATGTAACATGATATTTATCACCTCTAAACTTCCCACTCTGTTTTGTCTTTTAGACAAAGCATTTTTTCTTCTTTTTGTTTTCTACAATAAATTTTACAGGCCACTATCTGTGTATTTGACTGTTTTAATATGAAGAAGTCATATTATAGAAAATTCTTTCTAAGAAGTCAAGAGTTCTAATCTCTGCTGGCTGAAGATTTTATTTCTGTTCTTTAAAATCAGGCAAAAAAATCTGTGTATTTAAATAGTAATAATTACCATAGGATCTTCTTGCATTAACACTGCATAATTTATCGGGCATTTGTCATAGCTAATGCATTTCTGTCAAATCAAGTAATATTGGAGAAGGATTTTGTAATGAATATTAATGTAAGAGACAGCCATAAGTCAAGCAAATTACAGAGGCAGGTAAATGTAGAATTAGCAGCAACTGCAAAGTGCCTCTCACTAGAAATTAGGTTCTTAAAATAGTAACTCAAATGTAAGGCTCTTAGTCATCAGGAGCCTGCAGAACACTGATAGGGGAGAGGTCAAAGTGTGTTTATTATATTTTTGGTTGAGAGCCTAGGCTTTAATGACTAAGCCATCTCTCCAGCCCTGGAAGTGTGTTTCTAATGTTCTAATTCTAAATCAGAAGCCTCGGATAATTTGGTCCTACAGAAGGATAGTCATATATCTTGTTTCTGATTCTTGCCCTTCAATAAAATTTTTTGAAGACAGTTACTCCTTAACACAGTCAGTTTTTCTTAATTCCAAAGATAGTTTCAGATGCATATGTTCACAGAATAAATTAGGTAAGTAGAGCGTTTTGTGTTCATTGAAGCTAGATGCTGGATAAGAGTTCATTAATGCTTCATTACATGTGTTAATTACACATGCTAAATTATGGTTCTCAAACAAGAAGAAAAATTCTCACGAAAGTCACACAAACCAAACATGAATTTCTCAGATGGCATCCAAGATGGAATCAGTCAGCATATGCACATCCTGTCTAAATGTTGTGTAGCAAATAGAATTAATTTACAGTTCTAGATCTCACAATAGCTTTAAGTAATAATAATAATTTCCAGGGGCCAGCTCTGGCGGGGTCTTATTTTCTGTTGGTTCTTTTTTAAGTAGAAGGGAAAGAAGATGAGTGGAGGGAAAGATGTGTCTCATGGTATATTTAGGGTTGCTGTGTAATAATTAAAAGTTTGCTCATCTGAGTCTAATTTACTTTACTATTGTAGATAGCCTTCTGTGTTCCTCTGAGACCATAAGCTGCAGCTTTGAGCACTTTGCTCCTCGTTCTAAAACAGCAAGAGATTAAGTAAAATAGCCTTTGTTCTACCTTAGCACAAATTGCATGGCTCTAACTTTCAGCCTGCTAGCTGAAGTGTCAAAGGAAAGAAAAGACACTTTGAAAAGTGAATTTAGGATTTACTTCTGAGTTGTAAAAAGTTTCCCATGAAAGTTCTCTAAGAAAAAGGGGAAAAACAGAATGAGAAAGGGAGATGAGGGAAAATTCTTTTTTTTTTTTTTTTAAAGATTTTAAACATTTTTTGCTTAAACTTATACATTTTTGTCAGTACTGTTTTTTCAGACATTAAAATAAATTTTACATAAAACCATGTGAATATGTTTTTTAGTCAGTACTTGATTTTTTTCAAGGGCTTGACAGTATGCATTGAAAACGTACTAGTTGCAATAAGCGTAAAGTACATGCAAAACAAAACGCAACATGGAAATAGTCAAAGTCTTCTTGTTTTGTGAATATATGTATAGTTTTTGTTTTCTTTATTTCTTGGACTTCATACAGTCTGAGAGTTGTTTCTGGGGGAGTGCAGGCCTCTGGGGTTAGCATCCCACTATCAGTGACTGCATATTATGTCTGTTCTTTTGTGACTGGGTTATCTCACTCAGGATGATCTTCTCTAGATGCAGCCATTTTCTTAAGAATTTGGTTAAGTCATTGTTTCTGGTGGCTGAGTAGTATTCCATTGTGTATATGTACCACAATTTTTGTATCCATTCGTCTTCTGAAGGACATCTGGGTTCCTTCCAGCTTCTGGCTATTATAAATAGAGCCGCTATGAACATTGTGGTGCATATATCTTTGTTGTGTATTAAAGTGTCTCTGGGGTATATGCCCAGAAGTGGAATAGCTGGGTCTTCAGGTAGTACTATATCTAATTTTCTGAGGTATCGCCAGACAGATTTCCAGAGTGGTTGTATTAGCTTGCAACCCCACCAACAGTGAAGAAGTGTTCCTATTTCTCCGCAGTCTCGCCAGCATCTGCTGTCATCTGAGTTTTGGATCTTGGCCAATCTGACTGGTGTGAGGTGGAA
The DNA here is from genome assembly GCF_963924665.1 of Micromys minutus. NCBI lineage: Eukaryota > Metazoa > Chordata > Mammalia > Rodentia > Muridae > Micromys > Micromys minutus. The sequence continues at coordinate 11,353,779 of NC_137981.1, forward strand.
TCTTAGGGTTGTTTTGATTTGCATTTCCCTGATGGCTAAGGATGTCGAGCACTTCCTCAGATGTTTCTCGGCCATTCGGTGTTCCTCAACTGAAAATGATTTGTTTAGCTCTGTACCCCATTTTTTAATAGGGTTATTTGATTCTCTGGTGTCTAGCTTTTTGAGTTCCTTGTACACCTTGGATATTAGGCCTCTATCTGATGTGGTGTTGGTAAAGATCTTTTCCCATTCTGTTGGTTGCCGTTTTGTTTTCTTGACGATGTCCTTAGCCTTACAGAAACTTTGCAATCTCATTAAGTCCCATTTGTTATTCTTTGACCTTAGAGCTTGAGCCATTGGTGTTTTGTTCAGGAAATTTTCTCCTGTGCCTATGTGTTCTAAGGTTTTCCCTACTTTCTCATCTAATAGTTCCAGTGTATCTGGTTTAATGTGGAGATCCTTAATCCACTTACACTTGAGCTTTGTACAAGGAGATAAGAACGGGTCTATTTTCATTCTTTTGCATGTTGAGTGCCAGTTGGACCAGCACCATTTGTTGAATAGGCTGTGCTTTTTCCATTGAATGTTTACTGCTCCTTTGTCGAAAATCAGGTGACCATATACATGAGGGCTCATTTCTGGATCTTCTATTCTATTCCATTGATCCACTTGCCTATTTCTGTACCAGTACCATGCAGTTTTCAGCACAATTGCCTTGTAATATAGCTTGAGGTCAGGGATAGAGATTCCCGCAGATGTTTTTTTGTTGTTGAGGATGGATTTTGCTATTCTAGGTCTTTTGTTATTCCATATGAAATTGCACATTGATCTTTCCAATTCCATGAAGAACTGGGTTGGAATTTTGATGGGGATTGCATTGAATCTGTAGATTGCTTTTGGTAGGATGGCCATTTTTAAGATGTTGATCTTTCCAATCCATGAGCATGGGAGATCTTTCCATTTTCTGAGATCCTCCTCAATTTCTTTCTTTAGAGGTTTGAAGTTCTTGTCATACAGGTTTTTTACTTCCTTAGTTAGAGTCACACCAAGGTATTTCATAGTTTTTGTAACGATTGTGAAGGGTACGTTTTCCCTAATTTCTTTCTCCACATGTTTGTCCTTTGAGTATAGGAAGGCTACTGATTTGTTTGAGTTAATTTTGTATCCGGCCACTTTGCTGAACTTGTTTATCAGCTGTAGGAGTTCTCTGGTGGAATTTTTGGGGTCACTCAAGTACACTATCATGTCATCGGCAAAGAGTGATGTTTTTATCTCTTCCTTTCCGATTTGTATCCCCTTGATCTCCTTTTGCTGTCTAATTGCTCCAGCCAGGACTTCCAGTACTATGTTGAATAGGTAGGGAGAGAGTGGGCAGCCTTGTCAAGTCCCTGATTTTAGTGGGATTGCTTCAAGTTTCTCGCCATTAAGTTTGATGTTGGCTGTTGGTTTGCTGTATATTGCTTTTATTATGTTTAAATATGGGCCTTGGATTCCTGTTCTTTCCAGGACTTTTAACATGAAGGGGTGTTGGATTTTGTCGAATGCTTTCTCAGCATCTAGTGAGATGACCATGTGATTTTGGTCTTTAAGTTTGTTTATATGGTGGATTACATTGATGGATTTCCTTATGTTAAACCATCCCTGCATCCCAGGGTTGAAGCCTACTTTGTCATGATGAATGATGGTTTTGATATGTTCTTGGATTCGGTTTGCAAGGATTTTGTTGAGTATTTTTGCATCAATGTTCATAAGTGAGATTGGTCTGAAGTTCTCTTTCTTTGTAGGGTCTTTGTGTGGCTTAGGTACGAGGGTTATTGTAGCCTCAAAAAATGAGTTGGGTAATATTCCATCTGATTCTATCTTTTGGAATAGCTTGGCGAATATTGGTGTTATATCCCCAATAAATGTCTGATAAAATTCTGCACTGAACCCGTCTGGACCTGGGCTTTTTTTGGTTGGGAGGCTTTTGATGACTTCTTCTATTTCTTTAGGTGTTATAGGGTTATTTAGATGGTTTACTTGGTCCTGGTTCAACTTCGGGACCTTGTATCTGTCTAGGAATTCGTTTATTTCCTCCAGATTTTCCAATTTTGTGGAGTATAAGTTTTTGTAGTAGGATCTGATGATTTCTTGAATTTCCTTAGTTTCAGTTGTTATGTCACCACTTTCCTTTCTGATTTTGTTAATTTGGATACTCTCTCTTTGCCCTTTAGTTAGTCTGGCTAGGGGTTTATCAATCTTGTTGATTTTCTCAAAGAACCAACTCTTTGTTTTGTTGATTTTTTCAATGGTTTTTTTTGTTTCTATTTGGTGTATTTCTGCCCTAATTTTGATTATTTCTTGCCGTCTACTCTTTTTGGGTATATCTGCTTCCTTTTGTTCTAGGGCTTTTAGCTGTGCTGTCAGGTTGCTGATGTGAGCTCTCTCCAGTTTCTTCTTGGAAGCACTTAGGACAATGAATTTTCCTCTCAATACTGCTTTCATTGCATCCCATAGTTTTGGGTATGTTGTGTTTTCGTTTTCGTTGAATACTAGAAAATCCTTAATTTCTTTCTTTATTTCTTCTTTGACCCTGCTATCCTTTAACAGAGTGTTGTTTAGTTTCCATGTGTATGTGGGCATTTTGTTGTCTTTGTTGTTAAAGACCAGCCGTAGACCATGGTGATCTGAGAGGATGCATGGGAGTATTTCAATCTTCTTATATCGATGAAGGCTCGTTCTGTGTCCAATTATGTGGTCAATTTTCGAGAAGGTGCCATGGGGTGGTGAGAAGAAGGTGTATTCTTTTACTTTAGGATAGTATGTTCTGTATATATCTATTAATTCTAGTTGGTTCAAAGTCTCTGCTAGTTTTGCAGTGTCCTTGTTCAGTTTCTGTTTCCCTGATCTGTCCATTGGTGAGAGTGGGGTGTTAAAGTCTCCCACTATTATTGTGTGGGGTGAAATGTATTTTTTGAGCTTTAGTAGAGTTTCTTTTATGAATGTGGGTGATTTTTTATTTGGAGCATATATGTTAAGGATTGAGAGTTCCTCCTGACAGATTTCCCCGGTAATGAGTAAAAAGTGTCCTTCTTTATCTTTTTTGATAACTTTTGGTTGGAAATTTACTTTATTCAATATTAGAATAGCCACTCCAGCTTGCTTCTTGGAGCTGTTTGCTTGGAAGTTTTTTTCCCACCCTTTTACTCTGAGATAGTGTCTGTCTCTGTCTCTGAGATGAGTTTCCTGTATGCAGCAAAAGGCTGGATTTTGTTTATGTATCCAGTCTGATAGTCTATGTCTCTTTATTGGGGAGTTGAGACCATTTATGTTATTAGATATCAAGGAATAATTGTTTCTGTTTCCTGCCATTTTTGCTTTTTTGGGTTGAGTTGTGTCTGTGTTTTTTTCTTTAGTTTTCTTGTTTAGGAGTTTTCTTGTTTTTACTAGGCTGTATTTTCCCTCCTTGTATTGGGTTTTCCACCTATAATTCGTTGTAGTGCTGGGTTTGTGGTCAGATATTGTGTGAATTTTGATTTGTCTTGAAATATCTTTGTCTCTCCATCGATGGTGATTGATAGTTTTGCTGGGTATAGCAGCTTGGGCTGGCACTTGTGCTCTCTTAAGGAGTGCATGATGTCTGTCCAGGCTCTTCTAGCTTTCATAGTCTCTGTTGAGAAATCGTGTGTGAGTCTGATTGGTCTGCCTTTATATGTTACCTGACCTTTTTCCCTTACTGCTTTTAGTATTCTTTCTTTACCTTGGGCACTTGATGTTTTTACTATTATGTGTCGGGAGGTATTTCTTTTCTGGTCCAACCTATTTGGAGTTCTGAAGGCTTCTTTTATGCTCGTGGTCATCTCATTCTTGAGGGTAGGGAAGTTTTCTTCTATGATTTTGTTGAAGATATTTACTGTGCCTCTTAGTTGATACTCTTCTCCCTCTTCTATTCCTATTATCCTTAGGTTCGGTCTTCTCATTGTGTCTTGTATTTCCTGGACATTTTGGGTTAGGAGCTTTTTGTTTTTTGCATCTTCTCTGGCTGTTTTGTCTATGTTTGCAATGTTGTCTTCTGCCCCCGAGATTCTCTCCTCGATCTCTTGTAATCTGTTGGAAATGCTTGCTTCTGTGACTCCTGATTTCTTTTTTTGGTGTTCTGACTCTAGGGTTATCTCTTTTAGCGCTTTCTTTATTGTGTCAATTTCTGTTTTAATTTCCCTCTTCCATTCCTTTATTTCTTTGGTTCTGTTTTCGTCTCATTTTTTGAGTTCTTTGAGTGTTTTTCTTGTTTCTTCTTTAAAAGCTTCTGAATCTTTTTGCTTTTCCTCCCTTTCTTGTTTAAGTAACTCTATCAGCATCTTGAGGCATGTTTTCAGGTCTGTGTCTTCTTTCTCTGGAGTGTTTGGAGTTCCTATGTTTGCTACTATCGGAGAGCTGGGTTCTGGTGTTGCTAGATTGTCTTGGTTTCCTTGGGATATACTCTTTCTCTTTCCTCTTGCCATTTTGTTGTCAGTGATATGTTCTTGCCTTTCCCTTGTATCTGGTCTGTGTCCCTGGTACACTTTCCGTGTGCACTCCTCAGAGATCTCTCTACTCCCCAGCAGCCCAGGTTCCGGGTGGCAGCTGGGACAGGCTCTGCTCTGCGTCCTGAAGTCGCCCCCGGGTGGGAACAGACGTTCCTAAGATCTGTTCCTGGTCACAGATGCTCAGCCTCTCCGAGCCACCTTTCTGGCTGGCTGTTGGGCCAGGCCCTGCTCTGTGTCCTGAAGTCGTCTCCGGGTGGGAACAGAAGTTCCTAAGATCTGTTCCCGGTCACTGGATTGGGGAGGACAGGGCAGGTCAGGGCAGGGGGTGCCCTTTCCGTGTGCACTCCGCAGAGATCCCTCTGCTCCCCCGCAGCCTAGGTCTCCCACTCACCAGTTGCTCAGCCTGTATGAGCCGCCTTTCCGGCTGGTGGTTGGGCCAGGCTCTGCTCTGCGTCCTGAAGTCCTCTCCGGGTGGGAACAGAAGTTCCTAAGATCTGTTCCAGGTCACAGTAGCTCAGCCTGTACGAGCTGCCTTTCCGGCTGGTGGTTGGGCCAGGCTCTACTCTGCCGGGAAAATTCTTTCTTTGCCTCTTTGTCCTTAGCACGTATACATCTTGCAGAATATATGATCACATGACAAAAATGTTATCATAAGTTCACATATAAAATCTAATCATGAAGAGAATAAGGTGTTTGCGATTGTGAATGTTTACATGCATATCCTTTTGGAATAATCATCACCTGTCACAGCTCCATAGGATATTGGAGAGTTAAAAACCATAAATAAGTTATTAGTTAAGTTTTATATAGATAAACACAGTCAGTGTTTTATTTTCTATCCTAGCACCTATAATAAACTTCTAGTTCCCTTTTTATGACCTCTGATTGTTTTGCAACCTCTTGGAAGATGCTCTAACTAGCAGGAAACCTGGCTACTATCTAGAAACAATTAGCAGTGACACAATGGGAGACTTGCAGAGTTCCCATTTCACTGTTGACTATAAGAAAAGGATCTAATAACAGTCTCACTATAAAAGAGCTATATAATCACTCATATAATTTTAGGAATTCTTATAAGATCATCAAGAACTTGTCTATTTGTCTATACAGCATAACTACAAGACACTACATCTTCATAGATCTTCAGAGATCTTCTTAAAAGGTGGGATAATACCTAGTGATAGTTATACATGCTCAATAAAAACAGGAAAAGCATATTAATAGCAGGAAACTTTCCTAAAATGATTTTTTCCTGAAGCTGGTGTACTGGAGTTCTGTCATCGATTTTTCTCTAAGGTGCTCATCTCAGGAAGATCGCCTGCTAGTTATTAGCTTGTCCTTTTGATGGCTCCTGACAGATGATGATGATGATGATGATGATGGTGATGATGATGGTGATGATGATGATTTTGATGATGATGATGATGATGATAATTGCTTCTAGACTACTAGTTGTTGGTGCTTGCCTTTAATTCCGGCACTCGAGAGATAGAAGTGGGCAAATCAAGGGCAGACTAATCCGCAAAGATAGTTTCAAAACAGCTAGAGCTGTTGCACATAAAAACCCTGTCTCAAAAAAAAAAAAAAAAAAAAGAAAAGAAAAGAAAAGAAAAGAAAAGAAAAAAAGAAAGAAAGAAAAGAAAAGAAAAGAAAAAAGAAAAGAACTAGCTCAATAACTTCAGCATTTCACATGAAGCCATTAATGTGTTCATAAAAGGTTTATAATCAGTGTCAGGAAGAAACACAGGCTGCCCCTTTAGCCTGTCCACTGTTCTTCACAGTTATTCACTGTTTAATGATGCATGGCACATTTGTATACTTAGTATCCACATTTTAAAATGTTTATATGACTTTTTAAATACCTACCATTTAATTTTTTTCTTTTATTAAAAATGAAAAATAAGTTAAGAGAAAACTTGAACCCTGTATATCTGCCTCTATTCCTACTCCATTCACTCTGTTTGCTGTGTCTCTGGGGACTTTGTTTTTGAATTATAGATATTCATAAACTAGTCTAAGTGGAGTTGTTTTTTATTGTTGCCAGAGATAATAGTCAATCACAGGAGAGGGTCATCTAGCCTCATATATTTTATTTTCTGTGCTTGAGTTAGTTTAAACTAAATCCTGACTGGCAACCCTGATCTCAGTAGTTTATTTATTGCTGTGGCCTGCTGAACATACTTTCATTTCTGTACATACTTTTAAAAAATAGATGAATGGGTCAGCGTTGTTTAAAATTTATATAAATATAAATGTATATGATTTAAGGTCAATTTTATCTGTAAAATTTCTTTTCTCTATGAAAAGATGGTATATGTTACTTTCAATATTTTCTTTTGTGTTGTTTTTTTTTTGGTTTTGTTTTGTTTGTTTGTTTGTTTTTCCATGTGAATACCATGGTGAAAGCTAATGTCTGTTGGATGTGGATATAGACAATTCTACAGAGTCAGGAACTGTGGAGACTTAATACTCTGAATAATGAGAGTGACATTTCTATTCTCTTGGTGCAAATTTTGTACTCTCTACTATGTGCTAAGATCTGTATTGAGGTTTCAACTGCATAACATAAATTCACTAACTTTTTTCCTGGAGAGTGTATAGATTTCACTTTTATATCGATTTGGTAGAGACTGTGAATAATTCTTTCTAAAGGAAAGACTCACTGGGGCAGACAGGATTAGAGCCAAGCACATTTTCATTCATGTTCCTAAAAACTCCCCCACAACTCTGTGAAGATAGCCTTCTTGTCATGACAGTAGGGGAAACTATATGTTTAGATATTATAGGCATAGTGAATGGCACCAAGAACAGGATATCAATGGCTATGTATGTATTTCCTGGCTTAAATTCTAGCAGTGAAGTTCTAGGATTGATGTAGAATAATGTATTGGAAATATTTGCTTTGATCCCAACTTAGGGTTTGGAAAAGGAAAGGCAAGCTAGGAGGATATCTTCTTGAACAAATTTAGAAGTAGAGAATAGGTCTACAGTGGCTTAATGTTGGGGTGACATATTCAAGTTGAAAAGGCTGATAATACCTGCAGCAAGTAAAGATAGACACATCCACCAAGAGCTGAGGACTTTGCCAAAGGAATAGAAATCTGTCATTGGTAAACACCACTAACCTGAAGAAGAAACTATGTAAGGGAGAATTTAGTGAAAGCATTCATTGTAAATATGATAATATTACATTGGGAATAGTAGAAGTCATGATGAAAAAGGAGGGCACCACAGTACCAAAGTGGTCTGATGGAATGGAACAAACACAATATACAAAGAGGTCATGTCATCTTTGAGACTGAGTTAAGATAAAAGATCTTAGTGGGATAGAATGGGCTCCAGAATCTTCTCAAGTACTGAGCAATGGAGAGCAGTAGCTGTGCTGAGATTCTTGATCTAGAAATATGGACACTGTAGATTAGCTTCCACAGATGGCAAAAAATGCAAGTTCTTAGAACTATTTTCCAATTTAAAGTTTATTTTATTAATCATTTTATTTGTTTACATTTCTTTTTATTTTTATTGAATATTCTCTGTATTAACATTTATCCCTTTCAGAGGAAAAATTGGGGTCAAGGCAAAAAAAAAAAAAAAAAAAAAAAAAAAAAAACAAACTAGTACTAGCTTTTTGACAAAGGAAAACAAAGCTTGTTACAATAGAAAACATATTTTGATTTTTACTAAGTTCATGTGATATGTGTTTTGGGGTTCAATATCTTCTGCTTCCTTTCTCTCAGGGTGTCCAGGCACTGCTTTATATGAAGGTGGTAAAAGAAGCAGAGCCCAGAATTGGTAGAGTTTTGCAGAATCCTAGTCTGGATTGGTGTGAGTGCCAGGGTCTATTGAGCTAGAGAGAGAAGGCATTTTCTGAGGAATTTAATGGTACAGCTCTTTTAGAAGATCTTCTCCAATGATCTTCAATGAACCACCTAAGATGGTCTTAGCCTGTGCATATTTCTTTATTCAGAGTGGGATAGTAGCATATACTTTATTTGGAGAAAACAAAGTGTTATATAGTTTTGTAAAGGGAGCAAGAATATTCTTAGAGAGCAAATTTCATTGGCTGAAGCCTAAGGTACTGAGATGCCTCAGTAGAATGGGAGGCATCCCTGGAATCTCAGGTGTAGGTCTACATGATGTTCCTCAGGTAGGTGATGGAGTCCAGAATCCCCCAGGTAGAGAAAAAGAAGCCCCCTGACAAAGAAAGTCTGCCATTTTGAACTGATCTTGGGGCTTTCAGATAATATCAGACTTCAACTTCAACCTTATCAGCAGGATTTTCCAACAAGTTTGTGTTCTGTTAAGAGAGAAGGAAGTCCCAGTAGATTTTACATGTTGCGACAGAAAAATTAAGGATGGCAGAAGTCTCCTATTACACAGTCTCACACACACACACATATATATATGCACACATACACACACATACATATGTGTGTGTGTGTGTATATATATATATATATGCACACATATACACACAAGCACATACACACAGTATCTTGAAATGGTTCAAACAAATATACATATTATCTTTTATTATGAATAAGAGAAAGTAGTCCTCAATACAGTGCTATGACTTACTTGTGATATTTGTAGCATGTCAGTCAACTTTTTAAAAGCATTATTAGGCAGTAACAAATTAAGTAATTGTCTGTTCAATGTATAACAAATTCAAGGGATGATCTCTTGAAATGATATCCTTTCATTACTGCCCTCATAGGCCCACTTTTTGTGAGTGAAAAATTAAATAATGAGATCTTATGTTCATTTTGACAATGTTCAATCTCATTTCAAGATTGATTAAAGTGGGTATGTTAGTATGCTAATTAATTTCTGCCAGAACAATGCATCTGAAGGTAGATAATTTATAAAATAAATGCTTTTATTTCGCTAATGTTTTTGGAGACTGAGTTTCTAAGATCCAGTAGCTTGACCTTTTGAGTCTCTTATGAGGCCTTCCTAGGTAGGAACATGAGAGAGGGACAATAGAGTCACTCGGCAAGACAGAAGTGCACACACACACACACACACACACACACACACACACACACACACACACACAAACACACATCCAAACTAGAATATTTAACTGTGATTCTTTTCTCAATCAGAAAGTAGCTTATTTCTTTTGATATTCTGGGAATTCAAAATGCACTGAGATGCATGTGAGCTGTATCAAAAAGTTGAGGTCTCTTTATATAGAATGTGCTAAAAGTTACTTTATGTGAAACTTTGAAAACCACAAGAAAAGGAGTGCATTTCCCTAGGTATGTATACCAATCAGGTCTGCTTTAAACTCTTATATGAAAAAAACAATTATTCATTCTTTTGTACATGCCTTACATGAGGTTTGTCTGTGTTCTCTGTAGTCCTGAAAGACTAGAAATAGTAGTGAACATGATATTGTAAACATATGCCTTTATCCTTGAGAAGAGTTCTCTGACTCAAAAATTAAAAATTCTTTACATTTTATTTACTGTTTTTAAATAACTTATTTGCTTTTATTTTGTGTACAATGGTATTTGCCCACATGCCTATATGATATGAATAAGTATGTCAGTGTGTAGGTATCAGATCCTGCAGACTACAGGTATAGGCTATGATTCCCTACATGGCACATTGTCATGTGAGTGCTGGAAATTTGTGCCTGGGTCCATTAAGATGAACAGCCAGTGTTCTTAACCATGGAGTCATATCTACAGCCAATTTTATCTATTTTTGATATGTTGGAGTGGAAAGAATCTTTCCTTTTGCTTCATTACAAAATGAAAGTAGCTGGTCTCAGTAGGTGCTTTGGGTTTCATAATAAGATTTTTCTTTTGTTTCTGTAGAAAAAAAACATGTTAAAAGCCTGCCCTGTATAAACAATGTTACAGAAACAGAAAGGTAGATCAATGGAATAGAACTGAAGACCCAGAGATGAAGCCACACAGCTATGGTCTCTTGATATTGGACAAAAGGAACTAAAACCATAAAATAGAAAAAAAAGGGTAACATTTTCAACAAATAAGGCTGATCCAACTGGCTGTTAGCATGTAGAAAAATGCAAACTGACCCATTCTTATCTCCCTGTACAAAACTCAAGTCCATGTGGATCAAGGACCTCCACATAAAACCAGATACACTCAAACTGATAGATAAGAACGTGGGAAAGAGCCTTGATCACTTGGGCACTGGGCAAATTTTCCTGAACAGAATACCAATGGCTTATGCTCTAAGATCAAGAGTCAACGAATAGGACCTCATAAAATTGCAAAGCTTCTGTAAGTCAAAGGAAACTGTCATTAGGACAAAACGGCAACCAACAAATTGGGAAAAGATCTTTGCCAATGCGACATCTAATAGAGGGCTATTATCCAGTATATAAAAAGAACTTAAGAAGTTAGACTCCAGAGGGTCAAGTAACCCTATTAAAAAATAGGGGACAGAGCTAATCAAAGAATTCTCTGAGGAATATAGACTGGCTGAGAAGCACCTAAAGATCTGTTCAACGTCCTTAATCATCAGGAAAATGCAAATCAAAACAACCCTGAGATTCCACCTCACACCAAACAGAATGGCTAAGATTTAAAAAAAAGAGAGAAAAAAGAAAAGAAAAAGAAAAAACCTCAGGTGACAGCAGATACTGGTGAGGATGTAGAGAAAGAGGAATATTCCTCCATTGTTGGTGGAATTGCAAGCTCAAAAAACACTATAGAAAACCTGACCACCTATGTGGTGACTTCTTTAACTTTTCATAAACAATGTGAAAAAAGTTAATAGTTTTTGGTTTTATATTTATTTTATTTGTCTTATTGTGGAGTAGATAAATATGGGCTTCAGTAAAGTTTTCATTTTGCTCTTCTGCATATACCCACAATACTGTCCCTCCCTCTTCCTCTTTCTCTCCTTCTCCCTCTACTTCCCTCCTCCCATCTCTTCAGCTATTATTATTGGTTTTTTTTTTTTTTTTGATTTAGCAAGTTTTTTTTCCTCTTTCAACTTTATTTTTTAAACAAGAGAGAGCAATGTACAGATTTTTAAAGGCATTTTGGCATAACACTATATGAATATATTTTTGTCAGTTCTTAATTCTTTCAGAGGTTTGATAGCATGCATTGAAATCTTACTAGGTACCATAAGCATAAAGTACATGTAGGACAGCATGTAACATGGAAACTGTCAGAGTTTTCTTGGTGTGTATAGATTAAACATAATGGTTTTTGAATACCAAAAATTGCCACAAGGTTATATTCTCAGCTCTTGGATTATTAATGATTTAAGGTCCAGGAGTACTACACTCTGAGAGGCTGACATACACTTATTTTTTTTTCCTCAGAAGGACTGAGGCTTTCACTTTTTGGCCTTTATTTTTCTTGAGCTTCATATGGCCTGTGAGTTGTCTCTGGGGTATTCAGAGCTTTCTGGGGTTAGTATCCCATTATCAGTGACTGCATATTATCTCTGTTCTGTTCTTTTGTGACTGGGTTATCTCACTCAGGATGATATTCTCTAGATGCATCCATTTTCTTAGGAATTTCATAAAGTCATTGTTTCTAATAGCTGCGTAGTGCTCCATGGTATAAATATACCAAAATGTTTGTATCCATTCATCTACTGAAGGACATCTGGGTTCTTTCCAGCTTCTGCCTATTATAAGGAATTAGCTATAAGACAAACCAAAACAGTGTTTTTCTTGTTTTGTAATTTCAACAAAATTTCTCTAGCTGATAACTTAAGAAAAAAGCTCTATAAATTATGCCAGTATGTCCTAGTCATGGTGCTAGTTTGCTTTTCCTCGCCGTGATAACACTCTGACCAAAAGAAACTTTTCTTAGTCTGGATATCTATTTTTGTGTGAAATATCGTGCCAAAAGCTAGTTGAAAGAGTGTATTTCATCATAGTCTTCTAGATGACACTTTGTCAATGAAGAAAATCAAAGTGGGAATACAAGGTAAAGAGTGAAACCAAGAACGTGAGAGAACACTCTTTACTGGCTTGCTCCCCCTGGCTTGCTAAGCCTGCTTTGATATCCCATCTAGAACCACATACACTGATCACAGTAGTCTGAACACTCACTCCCTAGAGCCTTGACTACCTGCCCGTATTACAGAGGCATCTCAGCCGAGACTCACTCTTCCCAAATATGTCTAGGTTTGTATCAAGTTGACAGAAAATCAAGCAGCACCCGGAAAAACAGAGTTTATTTAGCTGAAACTCCACATTTCTATTCATCACTGATGGAAGTCCGGGCATGGACTGAGGCGAGAACCTGAAGCCGGGAATACAAGGGGCTGTAGAGGAATGCTGCTGTCAGTATAGGCTGCTTGCACAGTCGTGATTATGTACATTTCTTATGTTCATTTTATTCATTTGTTTAAATTATTTAATTATTTTATTTGCATTCCAGCTATTGTCCTCCTATCCCAGTACCCCCCACAGTTCTTCATCCCATTTCACTTTGCCTCTGAGAGGATGCTTCCTTTGCCTTCTGTCCCCCCCCCACCTTGAGATCCTCCTTCCCCAGGGCCTCAAATCTCTCAAGTATTTGAAGCACACCTCCCACTGAGGCTGGACCAGGAAGTCCTCTGTGATATATGTGCCAGGGGCCTCAGACCAGCCAGTATATGCTGCTTGGTTGGTGGCTCTATCTCTGGGATCTCCTGGGATTAGTTGACAGTGCTGGTCTTTCTAAGGGGTCATCCTCCTCTTACGCTCCTTCAGATCTTCCCCTAATTATTTCAGAGAGGTCCACAATGTCAGCACAAAAGTTGGGTGTAAGTATCTGCCTCTGTCTCAGTCAGCTACTGGTAGAGCTCTGAAGACAACCATGCTAGACTCCAGTCTGTAAACATATCATAGCATAGGAAATAGTGTCAGGCCTTCCATCCACTCATGAGATAGATCCCAAGTTGAGCCAATCACTGGAGAAACTTTTCTTCAGCCTCTTCTTCATTTTTTCCCTGCATTTTTGTTAGACATGACAATACTGGTCATACATTTTGATTGTGGGTTGGTAACTCAGTCCCTCCACTTGGGGCCCTGCCAGTCTGAATCCTTCAATTTCTGTCTCCTCACTGTTGGGCATTTTGGCTAAGGTCACCCCCAGAGTCCTGAGAGTCTCTCAACACCCAGGTTTCTAGGACTTTCTAGAGGGTCTCCTCCCCACCTCCCATACCCAGAAACTGCATATTTCCACTCAATCTCCTTGTCCTCTGGGTTTCTCTCCTGTCTCCTTTCCCATACCCCCATACCTGATCTTCTTCCCTTCTCCCTTTCCCCTCCCCTTTCCCACCCTGGTCTCTTCTTCTCTCTGCCCCTATAATTATTTTCTTTCCTTTTCTAAGTGGGATTGAAGCATTCTCACTTAGGACTTCCTGCTTGTTAAACTTTTTATGCCCTGAGGGTTGTGTCCTCGGTATTCTGTACTTTTTGACTAATATCCACTTATCATTGAGTACATACTATGTATATCCTTTTGAGTTTGAGTTAGCTCACTCAGGGTGATATTTTCTAGATCAATTCATTTGCCTGTGAAATCCATGGTGTCCTCGTTTTTAATAGTTGAATAATAGTATTCCACTGTGTAAATGAACCACATTTTCTGTATACATTCTTCAGTTAAGTGACATCTGGGTTTTTCCCAGCTTCTGGCTTTAATAAGTAAGTGTCCTTGTGGTGTGCTGGAGCACCTTTTGGGTATATGCCCACGGGTGGTATAGCTCGGTCTTCAAGTAGAGCTACTTCCAATTTTCTGAAGAGCCTCCAGATTGATTTCCAGAATGGTTGTACCAGTTTGCAATCCCACCAGCAATGAAGAAGTTTCTTCTTTTCCAACATCTCAATTTCTTAAAGAGCCCAGGACTATCAGCCTGGAGATGGTATGACCCAAAGTAGGCTAGGCTGTCCACCACAAGTTTGCAAAGAATTTGGCTTCTACATAACCACAGGCAAATCTGATGACTCTATACTTTCTCAGGTTATAGTCAAGCTAAGTAACACAGACATACTTAAAATATAATCTTGCAGGACAGCAGGCCAGGAGAAGTACAGGGTAAAATGTTTGCTACTTCAGTAGAATTTTTCTGGGAAAGCCAGATCTAACTTTCAAGTACTGTAAGAACATTTTGGCTCATGAGGACTGAAAGTCTTGTGAAAAGGTTTTGATTAGAAAATATCTCTTGTCTTAAAGTGTCTAAAGTGGCTGTATAATTTTTCTTTCAAGATTTAAAATAAGTGAAATGTATTTTGAGCCTGGGAAGCCAAAATGAGTGAAATTTCGGAGAAAGATTTCTTGAGGGTTGCTTTAGGGACAGCTTTGGTGTATCTGTTAACTCTTCACTCAAGCCACCTGAAGATAATGTAAATTTTGATGGCATTATTGACAACCCCCCCCCAGGATTTCCTGTTTCTCTTCTGTGAAAGGTTTGTATATAATTTGATCACTGGTATATAATTCAACCAGATACCTGCTCAAAGCCTACAGGGAAATGAAGTAGTTACACAGATTCTCTTCTTCTATCATCCTATAGATAATTCTTTACCATGATCTGATGGTGTGGTCTGGGAGAATTTCCTCAGCCACAGTAATGGCATGAATCTTGAAGTTTTCTTGGTTAAGGCCTGTATTTCAGAAAACAGTGAGATCAGAGTAGACTGATAAAGATTGGAATAGGTGCTAGAAACAAGAAGGATACTTTAGTTTAAAACAAATTGTGGCAGGCACCAGCTATTCTCTGACTACTAGGTTTCTACTTATGAACAGTAGCCAGGTCCAGGATATTTCTACATGTTGATGGCAAAATATAAATGCTATATATTTTATTTTATTATCATGAAAATACTATGGTTATATCATTCACATGAAATGCAGAGACTTAAGGACAGATTTCTGGGAATAACTAAGTTGGGTTGATTAACCACTATGCATTTAATCTGTGAAAAACTTTTTTAAAAACTGACCAAAAGGGGCCCAATGATGTCTAAATCAGCCATTATGGAGTGTATGTGTAAGCATATTGGAACAAGGAAAAATTCTTATTGAATAAAATTAAAATACTTAAATGTTTCTTTAATGTTAACTAATAGAATTTATAATCTATTGCAGTTTCAGTAGGCAAGATAAAAATACTTAGAGGTGCATTTAGGAAATCTAAAGGATTTAGATGAGCTTGAGAGACAAGCATCTGTCAGGAATGACTTTATCATTAGCAGAACACAGAAAACACAACCCAATTAGAAAACAGCAAACATGTCTATGCCTCTAAGCCATTCTTGAAGCTAATCTACAGAAACCAAGAGAAGATGAAAAGGACCACAGAGGGCCTGGATTCTCATTTTAATCTCATGTAGTATACTTGGAAGAAACTAACCTACTGCCAGGACTCATATGGCCACGAATTTGTAAGTGAGAGTTCTTCCATCTAGGCAAGATGTGACAAAAATGTGAACAAGTGTGTGCAGGCACATAATAGGCAGACTTAAAACACATTTTATACTGACAAATTAACTAATCTAATCATATTTAACAGCATTTAGTTGGGCAAAAGCCAGTTCATAATTCAGCCATTCTCAGAAGCAGGAAAAGTTTAGAGATTTCCAGCTAGCATTCTGAGCAGGCTCCAGACAGAGACAGAAAAGGAAGCAGACTGTAGCATCACTTTGGCTCATGGCTGGAGTCTGTCTTATGCTGACATGGCAGAGTCACTCCTCTGCCTTCCATAGGCATGGCTTCACCCCATTATTGGTTAAAGGATGAGTGATAAGACTCGTTGAGATTCAACTGCTTACTATAGTACTGTCTTATAAAGCTAAATTACAATTGGATGCAGTAGTTTTCCTGGAAGGCCCATAGAGTGGTGCATTTGTTTGAATCTCAGCATCGTACTTGCTGAAGAGGTTTTACTCACATTCTCGTTGAGAATCTCCCAGCTCCCATATATCATTACTCATGATCAAGAACCACCTCTTCTGTTTCCTACTGGGTACACTCCTTTCCTTCTCCTCTTAGTTCTCAGCTTTTCAAAAATAACTGCAGAGCCTAGTTTATTTTTATACCACTCTAAGGTTTCTCACTCTGCTCTTGATGGCATTGAATATTAAGATGGAATAGAATGTTCTCCCTTTGTCAAGTTGTTCCTTTGGCCATGAAGTTATTATAGAAACATGAAAAAATGGTTGCTAAAAATGAAACTCAGGTCCTGTTATGTACACGCCTTGGGGTTTTCAATCTCCAACACTGATAAGAAAAACAAATTAAACTTAGAAAAAAAGGCCATGGTAGGGGAAGAGAAAGGAAGAAGGCAGAGGGAGAGGGGGAAGGGTGTACGTGGAGAGGAGAAATGTTTCCTTCACTTCAAAGTTTCTGAAAGATGAGCTACAAAATGTAGTACAGAGTATGAGATATAATTTAAATACCCAGTTCACATTGCATTAAATGAATTTCAAGGGATAATAATTCTAACAAGCCTTCATGGAAACACAGCATTTTTTGCTAGATAAGCAAAATTGCTAATTGCTTACCACAGTTGGTATTTGATAGTTTGCACCCATACATGTATGAAATGGAAAACAGCAGCTTTTACGTTTGACTCAAAAAGAGAACACCAATGGCGGCACTGCCTGGTTCACTTTGAGGTTTTTTTTTGTTTGTTTGTTTGTTTGGTTTTTGTTTTTTGTTTTTTGTTTTTTTTTTTTTTTTGAGACGTTAGTACACAAAGATATTTAGAAAAGCCCAGTAATGTTTTCAAAATGAAGTCATCTTTTCAATTGTATCCAAATTAAGAAGTCTTAAGGGAAATGTTCTCTTTCTCCTGCAGGTTATTTTGAATTAGAAAAACTGATTATTTTTAAATATTTTGATATTTTTCACTTGAGGGGTGTGAAGAGCTTCTCTGTTTTCTATCCTTTGGGATTTTTTGATTATTTGATGCTTTCTTATACTAGATTAATTAACAGCAAACTGTTTCCACTGTAAATACCCCCACTGACAGTGTACTTCACAATGAGCTAGTTTGCTCTGGGCTCTTCAGAGAGAACATCTGTGCTGCTACAGGAGTTATATATTAGTGGATCTTCTGCAATACCAGCAGATTATTGCTCTGGGCTTTTATCCATGAAAATAATATAGCTGTTTGATTCAATATTAGCAAGCAATAGCCACTTTTTAAAGGGAAATGAACTCTAATCCAGTGCTCAGGGGACTCAGAAGCTTTCTTAGTTACCTTTCTTGATGCCCTGATTAAAACTCCCTGAGAGAAGCAACTTAAGGGGAGATGGAGTCATCCAAGTTCCCAGTTCAAGTGGAAGTTCATAGTGGGGGAAGGGTATGGCAGCAAAACAGTCTGAATTTAGGCTCTGTGGGGTCTACAGTCCAGAATTGGAGAGTAATGAATGCATCTGCTGAGCATGCCTTTTTCATTTCACTCAGTCTGGGACCACAGCCCATGGAAGAATGCCACCCACATTTTAGTTCATCTTTCCATAATGAACCCTCCAAGGAAACTCTCTCATGGACATACCCTGAGGAATTTATTTTTGGTCATTCTAGAGCATGTCAAATTGGACATCACATTAGCAAGTGATGACCCAGCATATGACATAGAGTGTGTGCTGGCTGTCATGGGCACATCATCACTTTATTTCAAAACCTTTGCTTTTCTATTTAAATCAAGATTAGAATTTGTAGTCTTACTGTTTCTATAGTATATTATACAACTCCATTTTCCCCTGTGCAGACCCATCCTGTACCATGTGGGTAAAGGAATATTTGAGCCCAAGGGTGGCTGAAGGCTGTGAGTGATCATGTATGCAAAACCAACTGAACCACAGACAGTATTGGCCACTGTTCTGTTTTGCTTTGTTTTGTTTTCCTTAAAGACAACTATATTGGGTACTCATGTCTGACAGAAGACAATAAAGCCTGGCTAATATAGGAACTGAATGGAAACATGAAAATGAAGAATCAATCATAAGGAATAGTAGCAAAACAAATTTTTCAAAAAGTCAAAAGTTTTAAAAGATGTGTAACTTTACATATCAGACTTAATTTAATTTGGCCTTTCCTTGATGTATTTTTGTGTGTCCAATTTATTTTTCATGATTCCTTTGATACTAATTCTATGAAACAGCATTTTAGAATTTTAGAATTGTTTGTCTCAAAGTTTTTACTGTGGTTCTTCCGTCGTTTTTATCCCTTTAAAGACTCAAACCCACACAGTTCAGAAGACTGACTATGGGATGAGAGGTTTGCAACCAAACAGCTTCCTACTATCCAGGGGAACCTAGATAAACAAGAAATATCAAGTTTTTGTTTACTATGAAGAATGTTCATAATATGAGCTTAATTCTTTAATTGACTCAGTATATCCCTGCAGAAGAGCAAAGCTGGGAAGCCTTATACTAGTCAAATAGACACACACACACACACACACACAGAGAGAGAGAGAGAGAGAGAGAGAGAGAGAGAAACAGAGAGAAACAGAGACAGACAGAGACAGAGAGACCAAGACAGAGAGACAGAGAAAACACAACAGAAGGACTCAGCATGTTTATGTCATAATTATACAACAATGTTGTACTTTCAAAGGGAAAAATCCAAGTGTTTTAAGTGCATAATTTATACTCTGAGCAAAGCGCTGTAGAGAAGCCTTGCACTTAGCTTCCATTTTAAACAACTTTAAATTTTACGCATTCCATTAGAACCTAAATCCTCAGCCCTTTCACCAACCAATCCCTCCATAATGTACCTGCTTCATGTCACACTCTGAAAATAATGAGACTGTTTTGTATATTCAGTGTTAAATTTCTCTACCACCAAAGATTACTGTGCCCTCTCTAAGTCCCCTTTGTGTACTCGTTTGAATATCTGAAATCTATTTTAATAATTTCTCCTTGAGTTTCATGTGACTATGCCCATGTGACACTAAAATAAAGAAATGACATTTAAAACTGTTCTTAAATACTTGAATTTCCATCAGCGTGAGAAGTAGAAGAAACCCAAGCAAACACAGATTGACTTTTCTGACAAACACTGAGCTAAAACTCCCAGAAGAATACAAGAATTAGTCTGTTCATTCGTCTGATGCATTATATTCAACTTATATCTATTATTGTGGAAGAAAATACCAGCTATTTTCAGAGCATCTACATGTGAGGTGTTAATTTACTGTGATTAATGGGATTTTAAAAAGGACAAGAAGAATCCACTTGTATTTTGACCTACAGAGAAATCAGTGTGTAGCGCAGAGTACTGCAGATCCAGGTGAACAGCTGGGACACTCGAACAGCTGGGGTAGACACACTCTCAAGCCAGTAAATGCCCAAGTAAATGCTGTTAAATATGATTAGATTAGTTTATTTGTCAGTATAAAATGTGTTTTAAGTCTGCCTATTATGTGCCTGCACACACTTGTTCACATTTTTGTCACATCTTGCCTAGATGGCAGAACTCTCACTTACAAATTCGTGGCCACATGAGTCCTGGCAGTAGGTTAGTTTCTTCCAAGTATACTACATGAGATTAAAATGAGAATCCAGGCCCTCTGTGGTCCTTTTCATCTTCTCTTGGTTTCTATAGATTAGCTTCAAGAATGATCTAAGAGACTTAGACATGTTTGTTGTTTTCTAATTTTGGAGACAATAACATAAGGTGCTGAGAAGAAAGTATAATCTTTTTTATAGAATAAAATGTTCTATAGATATCTGTTAAATGGATTTGGTTCATAACTTCAGCTAGTTTCACTGAGTCTTTGTTTAGTTTTTGTATCAATGATCTGTTTATTATGAAAATGGACTGTTGAAGTCTCCCATTGTTGTTCTGTTATGTGCAATGTGTGCTTTGAGTTTAGTAAAGTTTTTTTTTTTTTATGAATGTTGGTGCCCTTGCATTTGGATCATAGATATTCAGAATTGAGAGTTCATCTTGGTAGTCTTTCCCTTGATGAATATTAAGTGTCCTTACTTATTTTTTGGTAACTTTTGGTTGAAAGTTGATTTTATTTGATATTAGAACAGGAACACCAAGTATTTTGGGGGTCTATTTGCTTGGAAATTTTTTCCAACCTTTTACTGTGAGGTAGTATTTGTCTTTGTCACTGAGGCATGTTTTCTGAATTCAGCAAAATGTTTGGTCCTGTTTAAGCATCCAGTCTGTTAGTCTATGTCTTTTTATTAGGGAATTGAGTCCATTGATGTTAACATATATTAACAAATAGTGATAGTTGTTTCCTGTAATTTTTATTGTTAGAAGTGATATTAGGCTTTTTTTCACTACCTTCTTTTGGTTTGTTGAAAAAAAAAAGATTACTTTTGTGCTTATTGTAGGATGTAGTTTCCCTCCTTGTGTTGGAGTTTTCCAACTATTATCCTGTGTAAGGCTGTATTTGTGGAAAGATATTGTGTAAATTTGTTTTTGTCATGGAATATTTTGATTTTTCCACCTATGGTAATTGAAAGTTTTGCTGAATATAGTAACCTGTGCTGGCATTTGTGTTCTCTTCGGGTCTGTATGTCATCTGCCCAGGATCTTCTAGCTTTTGTAATCTCGGTTGAGAAGTCTGGTGTAATTATAATAGTCCTACCTTTATATATTAATTCACATTTTCCCTTACTGCTTTCAATATTTTTCTTTGTTTTGTGCATTTGGTATTTTGATTATTTTGTGATGTGAGGAATTTATTCCCTGGTTCATTCTATTTCAGGTTCTGTAAGCTTCTTGTATGTTCATGGGCATCTCTTTAGGTTAGGGAAGTTTTCTTCTATAATTTTGTTGAAGATATTTACTAGCCCTTTAAGTTGGGAATCTTGGCTCTCTTCTATACCAATTATCCTTAGGCTTGGTCTTCTCATTATGTCCCTGAATTGCTGGATATTTTGGTTTAGGAACTGTACATTTTGCATTTTTTGAATATTGTGTCAGTATTTCTATGGTATCATCTGTCCCTGAGATTCTCTCTTTCATCTCTTGTATTTTCTTGGTGATGCTTGCATCTATGTCTCCGGAATTATTTTTTAGGTTTTTTTTTTTTGATTTTTAGGTTTGTCTCACTTTTGATTTCTTTATTTCTTTCTACTTCTTTCTTTCTTTCTTTCTTTTTTTTTTTTTTTTTTTTTTTTTTTTGATCCTGTGCGGTTCTGTTCAGTTCCTTCACCTGTTTGCTCGTGTTTTCCAATAGTTCTTTAAGGGATTTTTGTGATTTTTCTTTAAGGGTTTCTACTTTTTTACCTGTATTTTCCTCCATTTCTTTAAGGGAGTTTTTTATGTCTTTTTTTCTTAAAGTCCTCTAAACTCATAATATTTTAAATCCATATCTTGCTTTTCTAGGGTGTTGGGCTATCCAGGACTTGCTGTGATGAGAGAGCTGGGTTCTGAAGATACCAAGTAGCCTTGTTTTCTATTGCTTAGTTTCTTCCCATTGCCTTTCACCATCAGTTTATCGCTGGTGTTAGTTGGTCCTGCTGTCTGTGACTTGAACTCCTATATCATGTTGTCCTGTGACCCTGTGCTCTTACATGTGAGAGTACTCCTGGGAAACCAGCTCTCTAGGAGCATGATTATGGTATTCAGGCTGTGGTCAGCTTTAGCTCTGGGCAAAGATGGAGAACGCAAGGTTCCTGTCCCAGGCCGCTCTGTTGTTCCGTGTCTTGTGTTCTTTTGGTAGGTGCCTCTTTGCAGAGTTATTGGAGTGAAAGTTGAGCCTCACCTGTTAGCTTAGGGATGAGATCACACCTGGAAGAGCAGCTTTCTCTGGAAATAATTTGTGTACAGAGGACTGTGGGAAAGTTTGAACTTTGGCACAGATGGAAACCAGGAGAATCTTGTCCACCATATGTGATTTTGTGACTGGGCTACCTCAGTTTGGATGATGTTTTCTAATTCCATCAGTTTGCCCAAGAATTTTATGAAGCCATTGTTTTTAATAGATCAGTTGTGTAAACGTACCACATTTTTTTAAATCCATTCCTCAGTTGAAGCACACCTGGGTTCTTTCCAGCTTCTGGCTGTTATAAATAAAGCTGCTATGAACATAGTAAAGCATGTGTCCTTTTTAAATGTTGGAGCATCTTTTGGGTATATGCTCAGGAGTGGTATAGCTGAGTCCTCAGGTAGTACTGTGGTCCTGTTTTCTGAGAAACTGCCAGATCTATTTACAGAGTGGTTGTACTAGCTTGCAATCCCACCAAAATGGAGGAGTGTTCCTTTTTCTCTACATCCTTGCCAGCATCTGGTGTCACCTGAATTTTTGATCTTTGCCATAGTGACTGGTGTGAGTTGGGATCTCAGGTTGTTTTGATTACCATTTCCCTGAAGCCTAAGGATGTTGAACATTTCCTCAGGTGCTTCTCAGCCATTCAATATTCCTCAGCTGAGAATTCTTTGTTTAGCTCTGTATCCCATTTTTAATACGGATTTTTGGTTCTCTGGGGGGGGGGGGTGAGCTTTTTTATTTTTTTGGATATTTTGGATATTAGCCCTCTGTCAAATGTAGGGTTGGTAAAGATCTTTTCTCAATATGTTGGTTGCCATTCTGTCCTGCTGACTCTTTCCTTTGCCTTATAGAAACCTTACAGTTTTATGAGTTTCCATTTGTTGACTGTTGATCTTAGAGGTATAAGCCAAATAATTCCTTTCATCCCCTCAGTCTGTTTGATCACATGGCTTTATCACAACAACACAAAAAACTAGACAGCATTTTTATTTTTATGAAAGTTTAGCTGGGGTAAAGGTCTTTTAAACATTGTTAATTTTTTTTTGTTCTTGCTTCATATCTTCCTTTCAGTTTTAGTGTTTTATGTATTTACTATTTTAATAACTTTATCTAATAATATTATATGCTATATGTGTAATATTTTAGTTACATTTATATTTTTAATGTCTCAAATCTCTTTGGGGAAAATTAATTACAATATTTTAGAAGTTATTTTTTCCTTAATAATGCCTGTTTAGATTATCAATAAACTGGATTGGTATCTTTTATGGCATATCTAATGTGAGATTTTAAATGTGGCTTTATTTTCTTGTGTGTGGTGTAACATGCTTCTGTCCTACCATCTTCAATGCTGCCATTCTTCTGACACTATGCTGAGCACATATCGGTGTGCATTTTCCCCTTAAAATATCATCTAGAACTCTCCCTGTCAACCTATCTACTTTATTAAGAAATGTCCCTATCTACCTACCTCTTCATTGTAAATACTGGAACTATCTCTTGACTTACTTTAGTCTCACAAAAGAGAATCAGGAAAATTTTAAACACCAGAGAATTCTCTGTGTCATGTCTTTGTGGGGAAAAATTATGAAAAAGAAATTTAAAATGAAGAAGGTAATATTTAGAAACAAATGAACCTTAAGCAACCAACTCATATAGATCTTTGAGGATTCTAATCCACTGATGTAGACTGTGCTTTATCTAATAAACACAGTCATAATATGACATACTGTCAACATTTAGGCATGAAATTGTTATTTCATGTCATACCACCTAAAACATTAAATCATATGTGAAATTTCATTAGGCACTGCATATATCTTATAGTATTTTATGAGTATTCTTACATACTTACTTTTGGACTATTATTTAAAGAATTGAAAAAATCCAACTCCAGACACATATGCATACAGAGTTTAAGGATAATATCCATATGGATATCAATTAGTGCATGTCCTGGTTCACTCATCAAACAGCTTGCCTGGATATTGGAAGTTATCAGATGAGTCAACTTTCCAGAAAGTATCTGCCTTCTTTCAACAACATTTAAAATATCTAGCTACAAGTTGATAGTGTGTGATTTCTGCTGGCTGGAGGCCTGATTAGTTACTGTGCAAATTTGAAGGCAATTAAGTTACTATTTAACCTTTGGCCCAACATGAATAATTTGTAATTCTAAAATCTTTACCAAAAATGGCTCCCTTACAGTTTGCTTCAAAATTAAAACTTAATTTCAAGAAGGAGTTTTAATTTATTTATCACATATTTTAAGTGTGAGTGTCAAGGAGAAATCTATGTGAGGAATGAAGGGTCTTTCCACTCTGCTTTTTGCTGCAGATATATTTGTTTCCATCTGGTATGGGAGGAAGCTTCTCTGGTGATGCTGTACACGGCACTGACCTATGAAAATAGCAGACTATTATTAAGATTCATTTGATTACTGCAGTGCTTCTTGTCATCTTTTCTTTTGTTTAGACAAGTATAGCTTGTTTTTACTGCAGGTTTTTGGGCTATCTAGTCTTTTGTTCTTGTTTGCCAAAATCATGTGGGTATCAATTTTGTCTTGTAGAGGTGGCTTTAAGTTGTTGATTGGTTACTCCCACAAGGTTTGTGCCATTGCCCTAACATCTCTCTGGCAATATAGCATTGTAGATAAAAAAGGTCCTCTGTGTTTTTTTCTGTCTGGCTTGGTGTTTATGTTTCTCTTTTTGTAGCCTGCAGCATGCCTTCCAGTACCAAAGATGCTAGAATCTAGAAGTGAAGATTCTTTGTATGCATCAGCTCTAGACCTTTAAAGAAAGCAAAACTCTTTGATTTTACAAAGTTGTTTTGTTTTTGTTTTTGAAAAATGAATGAGTATAAAATTATTTTGCAGATCCTGTAATATAAAAGCTGATAAATGATTAAGGCAAATCAATTTAATATTATTTGTCATGACAAAGAAAGATGAGTCTTGCGACCTCCAGGAATTGCTTCACAAATCCAATTGCTCTAATTAATTGCTCTTTCCTTTAGAAAGTCCTACATGATGATTCTAAATCAGATTACACAACCATCAGTTTTAGAGATTATAGCTGCTTCAATGAACAACTTTCTTCACTCTCCTTTCTTTAAAAGCAAGTGATATGAAATGTAATTTTCCTTTTATACACATTGCAAAGACTATATATATACATGTCCTCATTAAAAGGTCCATTTATTATAGTCTCATGGCAATATATAATAGAAATGTATAATTCTTTGCTGCATGAAGGGAAATTTTTAAAGAAAAACCCATTGCTTTGTTCTTTGTTCCTCTTGATGGACACAATTTAAACACCATATCATTAAAGAGTATACCAATTTTAACTTGCTATACATCAAGTTGAATGATAAAACTCAGAACCTACTAAGTATCTTTTGGCATATGCTATTTTATTAGGCTAAATGCATAGACCCTCCGGTGAAAGAATATGAACTTCAGGCTGTCATGAGGACCAAAAGCAGCCTTCTGCGAATTTGCATTGGTTATTCTGCAAGTCTGGACATAGGAGACTAAAGTGAGAATTTAATTTTTTACCTTCTAATACTAGCAAACAAGGATAATTTACTGTAAAATAACCAGAGCACAAATCTGAGGTCATCCTGGGATGCCTGGGGAATTCTTGTGGAAACAGCATCAACAGAAGCACCACACAAAACAGCAAACTAAGCACCACTGGGGGCAGGAGGCTAATTCAGTAACTCTGGCTAGCAAGTTAGCAGCAGCTGGTCATGTCCAGGATGTGGGCAGATACTTATTGCCATTCAGGCTGTGAGGCAGGAGTGCGGAGATTGTAAGTGCTCAGATGGAGATTTGAATATAACTCCATGTGTCCAGACTAAGAGAATCAAGTTCCACACTCATGTGAGATTGTAGTTTAAACCCTTAACAAATTAAAGTGAACAATCTATATCCTTAGCTGAAGATCTTTAAAAGATGACAACTGTGAAGGGAACATTCCATCTACCTGAAGAGACCAACTCAGACCATTTTTCATTAGGCACTACAGTAGGTGATGTTCCGTGATGTGAGCACCAGATGGGAAAGTGGCTTGTGTTTATGGCCCATATTTATTGAAAGAGAGTTCTTCATAGTAATTGAGAATTCATGGAGGATAGAACATGTCCTACCTTGTCATCTTCAGCTTAAACCAGACTTCTGTCTTGGCCATTAAATACATGATTGCCCAATTCATTCAAGTCCATTAACATCATTTTGAACTTACTTATCTATTGTCATTTTGTTGTGCTCTTGCCCTCCTATCCTACGCAACAGTGTTGCCTACAACACTGAATCCAATTGTTCATCCCAGTGACCAAATAATAGATACTTTAGGAACTTAATATGACAGATATTTCCATTTTGAGACTTGTAATGTAGGAGAAAAAAATATATGATTTCAAAAATAATTCCAGTAACATGTTTAGAAAAGCAATTAAATACAGCACGTGGAGAACTCCAGGAGCATCTTCACTGGCACTCCTGGGAGGCATGGATGCAAGATCCACATAGCAGGAAAAAAGTGTCCCTTGCCACAGCAAGAATAGGGCAGCACAGTTTTCTATTAGTTTAACAAATATTGGAGTTAACCAGTTATCGAAGGGAAAGGTGTATTTTGGGATTAGGGTTGTAAAGTTGTCAACCTATAGTCCCTAGGTCCACTTTCTTTTGGGTATATGAAGAAGCAGTCCATCATAACAAGGTCTGTTAGAAAAATAATTGCTTGTTTCATGGCAGCCATGGGGTACGAGCTAGAGGAATAGACAGGTATACATTCTTCTTAAAATACTATCCCAGTGCCTTATATTTTTCCATGAGGCCATGCCTTTTAAGGGATCTTCCATCTTTTAATAGTGCTGAGTATACAGCCATTATGACACCGACTTTTGGAAGAATTCAATATCCAAACTAAGCAAATATTTTGACAATATTAAGGTATGAAATGTGGTGAACGAGTACCAGTAAACTTTGAGGGGTTTCAAGGACCAGCCTGATACAGCATGAAGATTATCTTTGATACTATGGTGATTTTAACAAAGCAGTCACATAGAGCTATCTTTTAGAATAATTTTAGTAACTCTAATTACATGCCTTACATCCAATTTGTATAAGTGGATTCACGAGTCTCGCTAGTCCATCAGGACATCCGGAGGGTTTGAACAGAACTCTGTTAACAAAGATTCAGGCCCCAACCACCACTGAACCAGTGCAGGAACTAATCTCATCTTTTCATGATCACAAAAGTCAACATGAAGTTACACTCTGACACTAAGCAGAAAAAGAAGGAACTGGAGCTTAAAAGGAAATTTTATGTTATATTGAATTCTAATGTACACACCTATTTAATCTGTCCATGCAGTGGATTGTAGAGTACATGGTGAATTGTATAGTTATCATCACAGTCAATTTTAGACCTCGTGGGAAACAGCATATCCATCAACTATCACCTCTATCCCCACGACCTTCCTCTCTCGCTAACTCTGTAAATGCGTATTCATGCTGGATTGCTCATATAACTAAATGATGTCTAGCAGTGAAAGGTTGCACCTCATTTCTTTCAACTAAGTAAAATGTTTTCAAAATCTTGGCAATATGGCTTAAGTCATAACAATTTCTTTGTGGGAACACCATATTTCTTTATAGAGATATACCATAGTTTACTGTTTCTTTCATTTCTGCACAGATGAATATTTTTCATTTTTACTGTTTGGAGAAAACAGGTAACATTGCTGTGAAATTTTATGTACAACTTCCCTGAAGACATGTTTGAATTTCTATTGAATATGGTAAATCTGGGGAAATGAGCATAGGTCACATTAAAACTTTGTATTTCATGATTTGAGTGACTGTTCTGAAACTGATTGCGAAGTGGAACGGCTTATTGAACACTGTGTTTGAAACTACTTATCTTCAGCTATAAAGAAAAAGAAGTTGTTACTGAAGTTTCAGTGGTTTGATCCTTTCCACACTAGATACTTTACAGGATGGATCAACTGCAAACCATACGGAATGTGTTTATTCCATAATGGAATTCCCTTAAAACTGAAATGTACAAACATGAAGTTCAAGTATTAACCAATAACAAGTGTGAGTCTGCTCAGGCATAGAGTGAGGCTAAAAGAGGCATGGTATTTACTACATACAGTAATTTTTCATATAATTCCCCTCATCTTTTTCTGTCTTTATATAACTCTTTTAAATGAAGACTTTGGTGATCTGATTGTTTACCCAAGTTTTATTTCATGGGCACTTAGTTACTTGATGCCTGAGAGTTGACATTTTCCCATAATCCTATTAGCCTGAATTTGTGCTTTTTATCTTAATCTCTTTCTCAGCTGTGTACATTTTTAGTTTTTTAAAAGAACCTCAGCATCTTTATTTCTGGTCTGTAGTACTGCCTTCTTTCTGACTAAGCAAAATGAGAAGAAAATAGGACTTTGAAGCAACTCATTTGGACTGGTGCTATGACAACTTTCCAAAGGCAGAGTCCACATCCACCCTAGTCGTTCAGCCACTGGATTCAGATTACTTAATATTCTTCATCCACTATTCCTTTTGTAGAAATTGTAAGCATGAAACTGCTGATTTTATAACTGCCTTGTATATTGGAATCAATTAACTCAGAGTTCTAAGAAACTGGATGAATCCTGTGATATAAACTCTCCCTCAACAAAGTCACTGCCACTCCCATGCAGCATGTGATTACATTACATCTCAATGGAATAAAATCTGTGAAGAGGTGAAAACGACTTTGATATATCTAATCACAGAGAGGTGCTGATGTCTTCTTTTCTCTCTTCCCCACACGTCACAGCTTTCCTTGAGTTGTTTCATTAACTGATGCAAAAGTACGTATCAGAAAATCCCCCTGTTCCAGAAACTTCTCTAGATGCTAAGGATAAGCAGAGAATAAAACAACTGAAGGTCCCTACTTGAAAGTCTAAGATACAGATAAAAGTCATTTGGGGCTGTAACATATGGTAAAGTAAATCTGAATGTGATGTATGCTACTGAGAAAAAAGAAGACAGCAAAGACGTGTTGCATGATAGAGGGGATGAGAATTTAAACCAGATCAAGCCTGGAAAGGTCAGGTCCATTCAGAACCTTGGGTCTTTCTAAAACTAAAGGTAGGAAGTGTGCATAATGTGAATGTATTTAATCAGTTTAAGGTATATAACCAAGAGGTTTAAAGATGTTCTCAATGGTTTGCAACCAGTACAAGCATACTCAATTCTTTCTCCACAAGAAAAAACCCCATGTCTTCTGAGTCAACTCTTCCCTATCTCTTGGCTGTCAACGTGTTTTGTGCCTCTGTTTCTATTCCCGTTTGGACAATTTACATAAATAAGACTATGCAATGTGCGGAATTTTGTGATCAATTACTATTTTGCTTAACATATGTAGTCAAGTTCAACCATGCCTTAGCTTTGACCAGCATTTCTTTCTATACATAGGATTGGATGAAATTCCATGTAGAAGCATACTGGTTTGTATATTCTGTAAGCAGTGCATGTGT
This sequence comes from Micromys minutus, assembly GCF_963924665.1. NCBI lineage: Eukaryota > Metazoa > Chordata > Mammalia > Rodentia > Muridae > Micromys > Micromys minutus. The sequence continues at coordinate 11,383,487 of NC_137981.1, forward strand.
AAGTGGGTTGCTAGCACAGGTGGAGGAGTATGAACAGTGAAATTTAGCAATGGCTCTTCATGACCAAGTTATGTCTTTATTGTTAGGCATATATCCAAATGGCTACATTTCTGAGCCACAGAGAACCCCTTGTGTAAAATTTTGAGAAACTTCCACTTTTAAGAGACACACAGCTATGGGTGGACATCAGTTCTTTGGTGGGTTATCCAATGTTTATTATTCCTAGGTTTGCTTTGATCTAAATTCATGTTTGTGCCATGTTATAGTTCTAGTGGATATAAAATGGATTCTAATATCAGTTTCCTATAACTTCATACTGATTTTGTTCCATGTCTTCATTGATTTTTTTTTTTTTTTGTGGCTTTAATTTAGGTTGACTTAAACTCCTACCTACTTTTTTAACTTAGTTGTTTGTTTTCTATTGTTCAACTGTGGAAATTCTTTGTATACATACAAATATACAGATATACAATCTGTACATATATTTTGCCTTTGTATGATTTTTTTTTCTTACCTTGTTTTTGTTAGAGTTTTTTTGACACATAGAATTTTTGGATTTTAGTGAAGTTAAACTTATTCATTGGGTCCTTGTGAGTTTTCAATTGCTTTTAAGAAGACATTGCTTAATCAAAGGTTACAAATATTTGTATCCACATTTATAAGAATTTTATTGGTTTATGTTTAGATTGAGGTCACTGAATCATTTTGAATGGCATGTGACATAGTGCAGATGCTCAACTTCATTCTCTATTCGTGAACATCCTTCTGTGATAGTTAAGTAGATTCTTCACAAAGTAAATGTCCTAGCTGCTCTTTATTATGGTGATGCGAAAGTGACCAAAGGCAAGCTGGGGAAAAAAAGTTTGTATGCCCTACAAGAAGAAAACCAAGGCTTGCACTGGAGCAAAGCAGGACCCTGTAGGTCAAACTGAACTAGAGACGATGGAAGACTGCTGTTTACTGGCAACTTCTAAGTTTGCTTTTGTATAAAAGCCAGGTCTCTGTGTAGGGGTGACAAATGTCACTGTGTGCTGCCTCCACATAAGTCATTAATCAATAAAACTCTCCGACTTGCTTACAGGCTAGTATAATAGAGGCATATTTCCAATTGAGGTTCTTTTTCCCAGGTGATCCTGACTTACGATAAGCAAAACACACACCAATATAGTAGATTAACTTCAAAAATGAAACAAATGAATATTCTGGTCACCCTTGTACAAGATGAATTTCCCATAAAGCTGTGTACATACTAGGGAAATCATTTCTGTTACTCTTGTTTATCCTTAGGCTATATACTCCTTTAGTTACCATAGTTTTTAATATATGTTTAATTCAAGAAGTATGAGTTATTCAATTTTATTCTTTTCAGTATTTGTCTTAGTATTTAAGAATTCTTTCCTTTCTGTATGAGACAAACATCAGATTGTCCATTTCTACCAAAAAATTACACTTATAAATTTAGAGTTTTCATAAATTATGTGGGTTGATTTGGATCAATTTGCCATATCAAAGTTAAGTGTTTCAATAAATGTTCATGTATTTTCAAGTACTTAGGTCTTATTTAATGGCTTTCAACATCATTTTATAGTTTGTTGTGTGCAACTCTCATGATTTTCATTGAATTTCTTGGTTTTATGTCTTTCATACTATTGTATCTGTTTGTTAAGTTCTATTTCAGTTTATTCATTGTTGTTCAATAGAGATACAACTTATTTTGTACATAAATGTCACATTTATAACATCTCTAACCTTATGAACTATTGTTTTCCTTTTTTTCTGTGAGATTCTTTAGGGTTTTACAAGTATAAGAACATAAAATTACAACACCTGAGAACAGAGAAAACTAATTAATTCCCTCCAATCTAGATTTCTTTTCCGTCTTGAATAACAACCCTCTCTGACTAGGTTTTAATACAATAATGCCTAGCAGTAACATGAGAAGAATGGAAAGCGTGTCTTATTCTTTTAAAGTTTGTTACATACATGCATGAATGGGTCTATGCTACATAATGGGTGCATGAGGAAGAAGTAGAACCAAGTCTTTTGAGCTGGAGCTACAGAGGGTTGTGATCTGCATGTTAGTACTGAGAGCCAAATGTGGATATCTGGAAGAGTGACAAGGGATCTACTCAGCATCATCCCACAGGCATGGGATTATTTGTAACTAAGTAGGAGAGTCTGTTGATGAACATCACTGCTTACATGAACTGAACTAATAAACAAACACACATCATAGTAATGTGTAAAGTGCTGTTATCTAAATTCTAGGTCTAAAGCATGTCTCTGAAATTTTGTTATTTGCATTATTGTATTTATAGAAGCCTAGACGCAGTTGTAAAATTAATAAATAAGAATTATAAATCTGTCAGAATATATCCAGTTTTTAATATCACAGCATCATGCTAAAATGTTTAAGACATGTATTTCTGTAATAAAAGCTGCAAAATTAGTACAAAGTTACATACAAGTTTCTAGTAATAAATTCTTACCTTAGAAATATTTTCGTAGAAATAGAGAATTTTAATTCCATGTACCCATTAGGGTCAGATAGTATTTTTTTTTTTGCCAAGTGATAATAATAATGTGTAAATAACTTTCATTCTGATTATGAATTTGATAATATCTGTATTATTTCAGCAAATGGGTACATAATAATGATATACTTTCAATTAAAAAATGAAAACTTTAGACCTGGAAGGATGGATTACTAAAGCATTTGCTGTTCTTGCAGTGGGCCTGAGTTTGGTTCCTGGTGCCCACAAAGGCTGACCTTAACCTCTTGTAATTCCAACTTCAGGGGAACTGACTTTCTTTTGGATTATGTGAGTACCCCCCTAAATACACACAAACACATATAGAGACACATGAATACTAATAAAATATAAATTAAAACAAATATTTTAAAAATCATATTGTTTGTCTTATAGCATTTTTCTAAAGCAGAAAATACCCCCAAAGTATTTGAAAACTAAAAGAACTAAATAGAAGTCATTGCTTTATAGCTTTTTGATATTTTGAATCACATATTATTTTGTAATGATCTAGGTTTACCTTTAAGACAGCATTTTGTTATATCTAATGGCATATTTATGTAATAGTCGTGTCATTTAGAAACATCATTCATCAAGCTAGAGAGCCAAGTTGTGGATATAGTTATTTAGAGAAAGTAATAATTAGAACTAAGCGAGTCATTAAAGTCATTTTTAAAAGAATCCTCCATCTTAGCATGACTCTGAATGTGAACTTGCTGAATAGATTGGATGTCTTCCACATTTCTGCCGTTCATTCACATGTTTCACTATATCAACATCACCAACATCCGGATTCAAACATGAACTATGTTGGCACCTTTTCCATTCTTACCTCAGAAATTTTAGTAGGGAATACATTCTACAGAATGAAGGCATGTGTGTTAATGGACACCCAAAAATGAAACTGATATATGGCATTCATATTCTTTGGATCATGAAAATTAGCATACATTTCCTTTTACCTTCTTTCATCTTGTCTTTCAGCCTTACATTTTATTTTATGAAGTTGAATTAGTTATCAGCTTATTTTTCATTGTGTGTCTGTTTATTTGTTAATCTATTATCTGTTTGGTTGTTTATATCACATGCTCTTTTTTTTTTTGAAGTTCTATTTTTTTAACGACTTTATTTTACAAAACAAAGATAAAAGTACAGATTTTAAACATTTTTTGCTTAAAATTATACATTTTTGTCAGTAATGTTTTTTCAGACATTGAAATAATTTTTACATAAAACCATGTGAATATATTTTTTTCGTCAGAACTTGATTTTTTTCAAGGGCTTGACAGTATGCATTGAAAACCTAATAGTTACAATAAGCGTAAAGTACATGCAAAACAAAACGGAACATGGAAATAGTCAAAGTCTTCTTGTTTTGTAAATATATGTATACTTTTTTTGTTTTCTTTATTTCTTGGACTTCATACAGTCTGTGAGTTGTTTCTGGGGGAGTACAAGCTTCTGGGGTTAGCATCCCACTATCAGTGACTGCATATTATGTCTGTTCTTTTGTGACTGGGTTATCTCACTCAGGATGATATTCTCTAGATGCAGCCATTTTTTTAAGAATTTGGTTAAGTCATTGTTTCTGGTGGCTGAGTAGTATTCCATTGTGTATATGTACCACAATTTTTGTATCCATTCATCTTCTGAAGGACATCTGGGTTCCTTCCAACTTCTGGCTATTATAAATAGAGCCGCTATGAACATTGTGGTGCATATATCTTTGTTGTGTATTGAAGTGTCTCTGGGGTATATGCCCAGAAGTGGAATAGCTGGGTCTTCAGGTAGTACTATATCCAATTTTCTGAGGTATCGCCAGACAGACTTCCAGAGTGGTTGTATTAGCTTGCAGCCCCACCAACAGTGGAGAAGTGTTCCTCTTTCTCCGCAGCCTCGCCAGCATCTGCTGTCATCTGAGTTTTGGATCTTGGCCAATCTGACTGGTGTGAGGTGGTATCTCAGGGTTGTTTTGATTTGCATTTCCCTGATGGCTAAAGATGTGGAGCACTTCCTCAGGTGTTTCTCGGCCATTCGGTGTTCCTCAACTGAAAACATTTTGTTTAGCTCTGTACCCCATTTTTTAATAGGGTTATTTGATTCTCTGGTGTCTAGCTTTTTGAGTTCCTTGTACACCTTGGATATTAGGCCTCTATCTGATGTGGTGTTGGTAAAGATCTTTTCCCATTCTGTTGGTTGCCGTTTTGTTTTTTTGAGGATGTCTTTAGCCTTACAGAAACTTTGCAATCTCATTAAGTCCCATTTGTTAATCTTTGATCTTAGAGCTTGAGCCATTGGTGTTTTGTTCAGGAAATTTTCTCCTGTACCTATGTGTTCTAAGGTTTTCCCTACTTTCTCATCTAATAGTTTCAGTGTATCTGGTTTAATGTGGAGATCTTTGATCCACTTACACTTGAGCTTTGTACAAGGAGATAAGAAAGGGTCTATTTTCATTCTTTTGCATGCTGAGTGCCAGTTGGACCAGCACCATTTGTTGAATAGGCTGTCCTTTTTCCATTGAATGTTTACAGCTCCTTTGTCAAAGATCAGGTGACCATATACATGAGGGTTCATTTCTGGATCTTCTATTCTATTCCATTGATCCACATGCCTATTTCTGTACCAGTACCATGCAGTTTTCAGCACAATTGCCTTGTAATATAGCTTGAGGTCAGGGATAGTGATTCCCGCAGATGTTTTTTTGTTGTTGAGGATGGATTTAGCTATTCTAGGTCTTTTGTTATTCCATATGAAATTGCACATTGATCTTTCCAATTCCATGAAGAACTGGGTTGGAATTTTGATGGGGATTGCATTGAATCTGTAGATTGCTTTTGGTAGGATGGCCATTTTTAAGATGTTGATTTTTCCAATCCATGAGCATGGGAGATCTTTCCATTTTCTGAGATCCTCCTCAATTTCTTTCTTTAGAGGTTTGAAGTTCTTGTCATACATGTCCTTCACTTGCTTAGTTAGAGTCACACCAAGGTATTTCATAGTTTTTGTAACTATTGTGAAGGGTACCTTTTCCCTAATTTCTTTCTCCACATGTTTGTCCTTTGAGTACAGGAAGGCTACTGATTTGTTCGAGTTAATTTTGTATCCAGCCACTTTGCTGAACTTGTTTATCAGCTGTAGGAGTTCTCTGGTGGAATTTTTGGGGTCACTCAAGTACACTATCATGTCATCGGCAAAGAGTGATGTTTTTATCTCTTCCTTTCCGATTTGTATCCCCTTGATCTTCTTTTGCTGTCTAATTGCTCCAGCCAGGACTTCCAGTACTATGTTGAATAGGTAGGGGGAGAGTGGGCAGCCTTGTCGAGTCCCTGATTTTAGTGGGATTGCTTCAAGTTTCTCACCATTAAGTTTGATGTTGGCTGTTGGTTTGCTGTATATAGCTTTTATTATGTTTAAGTATGGGCCATGGATTCCTGTTCTTTCCAGGAATTTTAACATGAAGGGGTGTTGGATTTTGTGGAATGCTTTCTCAACGTCTAGTGAGATGACCATGTGATTTTGGTCTTTGAGTTTGTTTATATGGTGGATTACGTTGATGAATTTCCTTATGTTAAACCATCCCTATATCACATGCTCTTATTCTGTATCTTTTGCTGAACTTCTGGATTGTGTGATTATATGACAATGTTACCTCTTAAATTCAAGGATTATAAATGCTAAAAAATATATAGGATTACGGGGTCTCACATCTGCTCCATCATAGGGCCTTTGCAGGTGGGACAGGGGTCACTGACCACAATTACCCCATGCTATCACTGGGTGGGTGTTGGGACTTAGAGAAGTCCCAGAACACTGCTTTGGGGGTGAGGAAGCAGTCTGAAGCACAGAACAGCCATTGCTGGCACAGAAGTTCTCGGGCCTACAGCAAGGCCAGAACATCTCGTTCTCAGGTTCTTGGTCACTCAGGCGCCCCTGGGAGCCTCAGAAAAACTGAGAACAGAACTGGGTCCCATGGGCTGAATATAGCCAGGGCCTAGGGAGAAAGATAGGGGAGCGCTGGCCGGTCCCATAGGGGAGTCCTTGGCTTGATGGCTTGAGGCTTTGGCTTGGTTTGGCTTGGCTGTCCTGGCTGGGAGCACAAAGAGGCCCTCTATGGAAGATTAGACAAAGGCTCTATAGGTGAAGGCCTTCTCCGTGGCTCCCCATGGATCTCAATGAAAAGAGCCAGTCCATGGTTTTAAGGTGTTTATTGCCATGGCAGAAGGTGGATGAGTAAAACCATACCCCATTTCTCGGGGTGGACCTAAGGTTCAATACCTTTTGCAGGGAGGAGTGTCTGGGAGGGAAAGCTTATTGGCTAAGCCTCCAGTCTATTAGGTACCTACCTCATTAAAATGAAGATCTGTCTTGAGCCTATGTGACCACAGGTCATGTCCCCTATGTGTGGAGTGGCTTGAGGCATTGCAATTTTGTGACTGATGGTCACAAATTTATAATGGGCTGCAGCTAATGACAGGGGCCTGATGCCCAGGAATCAGGTGAAACTGCCCCATCAGGGTCTCTGAGGTTTCAAGTCTTAGCTCAACCAGGAACCAGGCTACCTTTTGCAGTCTCACAAAATAAATATACTTTTAAAAAGAAAGTTTAAAGATATTTTACCACTCTGTAGGTTACCTTTTTGTCTTATTTGCAGTGTCCTTTGTCTTACAGAAGCTTTTAAATTTTATGAGCTCTGATTTGTCAATAGTTGATCTTAGAACCTGAGCCATTAGTGTCTCATTCATTTTCCCCTGTGCCAATGTGTTTGAGGCTCTTTCCCACTTTCTCTCCTACTAGATTCAGTGTATCTGGTTTTATGTGGACGTCCTTGATCCACTTGGACTTGAGCTTTGTACAAGGAGATAAAAAGGAATTGATTTGCAATATCCTATATGCTGACTGCCACTGGAGCCAGCAACTAGTTGTTAAATATGCTTTTCTTCCCACTGAATTGTTCTGGCTTCTTTGTCAAAGATCAGGTGACCAAGGGTGTGTAGGTTTTCTCTGTGGCTACAATTCTATTTTGTTGATCTACCTGTATTTGTACCAATACCATGTGGGTTTTAGTCATTATTGCTCTGTTATACAGCTTGAGGTTAGGGATAGTGTGTTCCTCTTCCCAATACCGCAAATTTCTCTTATTGTTGAGAACACGTCTCACTATCCTTGTTATTTTTGCTATTAGAGATAAATTTGAGAATTACTCTTTCTATCTCTGTAAAAAAATGAGTTGGAATTTTGATAGGAATTACATTGAATCTATAGATTGCTTTCAGCAAGATGGCTATTTTTACTATATACATCCTGCCAATCCATGAGCATGGGAGATCTTTCCATCTTCTGAGATTTCTATTTCTATTTCTTTCCTCGGAGACTTGAAGTTCTTGCCATACATATCTTTCACTTGCTAAGTAGAGTCACACCAAGTATCATATGTTATTTGTGACTATTGTGAAGGGTGGCAGAGAAGCACCTAATGGAATTTTCAGAAGAGCACCTTAGTCATGAGGGAAATGCAAATCAAAACGACCCTGAGATTCTACCTCACACCAACCAGAAAGACTAAGATTAAAAAAAAAAAAAAAAAAAAAAAAAAAAACAAAGAAAACCTAGGGGACAGTAGATGCTGGCTAGGATGTGGAGAAAGGAAAACACTCTTCCATAGTTGGTGAGATTACCAGCTGGTACAATCACTCTGGAAAACAGTCTGGTGGTTCCTCAGAAAATTGAAAATATACCTGAGAATGCAGCTATACCACTCTTGAGCATATACCCAAAATATGCTCCAACTTATAACAAGAAAACATGCTTCACTATGTTCATAGCAGCATTATTTATAATAGCTAGAAGCTAGATACAACACAAATGTCTCTCAACAGAGCAATGGATACAGAAAATGTGGTACATTTATACAATGGAGTATTAAAAACAATGACTTCATAAAATTCTCAGGCATATGGATGCAATTATAAAATATCATCCTGAGTAAGGTAACCAAGTCACAAAAGAAACAAATGGTATGTTCTCACTGATAAGTGGATAATAGCCCAAAGGCTTGGAATACCCATCATACACCTCATAGATCATATGAAGGTCAAGAAGAAGGAAAACCAAAATGTGGATGCTTCAGTCCTATTTAGAAGTGGGGGCAAAATAATCTTGGGAGTTGGAGGGAGGGAGGGACCTAGAGGAGAGAGATGTGGGGCAGGGAAATTGGGGGGGGCAGAGTGTGGGAGGAGACGGGGAGAAGTACAGAGAGGGTCATGACAATGAATAGACGTATGTAGAAATGGGATATGATAACTTTCTGGGTGTAGCCACTAGAAAGTCCCAGATGCCAGGGAAGCAAGAAGCTCTCATGACCTAACTGGAATGACATTGGGGGAAATGCCAAACAAAGAAGAGATAGAACCTGTATGGACCATATCTAGTGCATAGGCACAGCCCACATTTGTCAGATAAGGCCACCCACATTCCTCAAAATTTTTGATCCAGAACAACGGTAGAAACAATGTACAAGGAAAATGCAGAAACAAATAATGGAGCAGAGACTGAGGAAAAGCCATCCAGAGACCGCCCCACCAAGGGATTCATTCCATCTGCAGATACCAAACTTAGATACTATTTCTGATGCCAAGAAGAATCACGTGCTAACAGGAGCATGGTATCGCTATCCCCTTGAAAGGCTCTCCCAGAGCGTGAGCAGTACAGATGGGAATGCTCTCAGTTAACCATTAGACTGAGCAGGGACACCCAAATGGAAGATTTAGGTAAAGGGTTGAAGGAGGTTAAGTGGTAAGCGGGAAGTGGGACAACATTTGAAATGTAAATAAATAAAATAACCATTTAAAAAATGAAAATAAAGCCTAATTGAAAGAAAAAGTTAAAAGTTTAGCTGGGTATTATGATTAATGCCTATAATTAATAAATTTTGAAAGTCGGAAAGATCAACCTGTGCCAAACTGGAAAATGAGATCCATATATATATACATGGTTATATACATATATAAGAAAAAACAGAAAAAGAAGCAAGAAGAATGCAAAACAAGGTTTTTGTGTGAATTATAATGTAAAATTATGAGTAGCATACCCATTTGGCTGTTAATAAGCAAAACAAGAAATTTTTGTATTCAAATTTGTTCAAGTGAAGTTAATTTAACATCTAGTCACTTTTACTTATCATGACTGACAGGTCAACAAAAAAGAAGCAAGCTGGTTTTGAAAATATCTTCTAAATATTGGGTCATGATGGATTATTTTCTGAACGGTTAGAGTGATTATTGAAATGATAGTGTGATGATACTACACACACATACATGCACACTTATATACATGCACACAAACACATCACGTATTCTATGGAAATAAACTGTATCAAAGCAAAACATAGGATTTTTCAATATCCACGCATCTTTCAACAATTCTTTGAATTAATTATTCACTTGAGTTATCTAGGCGACTTTACCCTGAGTTCTAATTTTACCAAAAAGCATGATTTTTTTATATGCATGTACAGTCTCTGGATAAGTTTCTGAAAGAGCATAATGGACCAGACTACATCATACAAATGGACTCCCTTCGCTGGAGTCAAATAATCCATGGTTTGGTTTTCATTCATTTCTTCATTCATTCAGTTGTTTGTTTATTCTTTTCTTTCACATAGAAATGAGAAAAGCTCTAATTTGCTTTCTCTAGAAATGCCATTCACAAAAGCTGTGTCATGAAAGTAAGTTAAAAAGCTCACCTAGAGAACGCATACACACAGATTTGTTTTGTTCTTTTATTATAATGTGATAGGAACTGGCCTGTCTAGACCTATGTAGTCCAGAGATATAATGCACAGAATCTGGACCAATACTGTCTTCATTCCTTAGTCTCCCCTATGAAGAGGACAGGTGTTGACCATGGAAATCTTCCTCTGTGAAGCCATTGGGGTTATCCAGCATGCCAGACTGTCATGCTAAAAATAAACTGACAAGGTCACCCGCTACCTCATCTGCCCACTGCAGTCTTAAGCCATGTCCTCAAATACCCAAGGCCCCGTTTCTTGTAGCCCAGCCTGCCTCTTGGCTCTGCCTTTTCTCCTGAACACTATGAATTTGCTGTTGAGACCTGGCTGTGATCTTGATTGCATGGTAGATCGGTTCCAAGTACCAGCCTTGACTGTGTTCTCAGCTTGACACACTCCCAGAACACAGATATTTGACTACACACATCCAAACCTGGAGTGCTAAGTATTCCTGGATTAGCTTCCTCCTCTGGCAACAAAAGCCTGTTAGAGGGGACAAAACAAGTCACACTTCATAAAAAAGTGTTTTTCTTGTTAGAGAAGCTGCTCTAATATGTACAGTACCCTCAAACCAGGTCACTCCAGAATGCATCTTCCATAACACAAAAATGAAACTGCATTTAGAAAGTGTTCTATTAAGCAAATCGACTCACTTAATCGATATACTAGCTTTTACTTTTCATAATTGCTTTTTAAAAAATAAAAATAACAAACTCTTGAAAAGTAAACATACATATTGCCAGGCTGAGAGCGATACACACTTGAAATTTGGAAACTAAGGCAGACAGAAAGATCATAAGTTCGAAGTCATTCTGGTCCCCAAAATCAACCAACCAAACAAACAAACACATTGTGTGTGCTCAGGTCTCCTCTTTTGACTTAACTCATTCAGAATCCTGAAAGCTCAGAAAAAGCCAATGGAGACTTGACTGGCCCGACAAAAAATAGAAGGCAAGGAGCCACTATTCCTGGTCACAGGCCAGTGGCAGGAAAGCAAGAGAGGACAGGGCTAGCAGAAGGAGGTGAATGTGATGAGTCTTCTCGCTCCTCCATGCATTCACACATTAAACCAGTGTTTTGGTCTCCTTCCTGTCTCTGGGGTCTCTGAGACTGCCACAGCTAACACAGCAGCTGGTGTTAGTTCAAGTTTGGGTAATCTGACCTTAAGTAGTTTACTTTAGACATTTTTAAACACAGCACTATTTGCTAACAACTAATTCTGGGGATAATTAACTGATTCCCATGTGCACAATAAAGCATAAATTAATCTTTCAAGGGAACAAAATATGCTAAATAAAGATCAGTTATGACCAAAAAAGAAGGAAAACAGAAAAAAAAATCACAATAAGGTGTGCCTCTGTGTGTGTGTGTGTGTGTGTGTGTGTGTGTGTGTGTGTGTGTGTGTGTGTGATTATGAGTCTGTCCCCTAACAGAAACACTGACCCATAAGATGAGTTCTCTTGGATATTATTTTAATGCTATTTTATGCTTATTTTACTTAAGTTAAAGATAAATATTTTGTATTTATCAAATCTGCCTTAACAAGATGTTATGATTTGATTCCTGAAAGATCTGAACAATAAAAATTAAAGAAAAATATTGGCATCCCTTGCAAATTTAGGTCACATAAAAACACTTCTATTCTTCTGTGGCTGTAAAAATATTTAACATTCCACAGGATGGAACTAGCCAGTTATCAGTTTCCAACAGCTAACTAGTATCCTTTGAAATTCATTCTGAGACAAGACAGTCTTATTAGCATAGTTATTAACATAGGTCTGCTTTAAAAATTATTACACTGACAAATTAAATAACATATACAAACAATTAGATTTGAACTATTAATAGACAAATACTCTTTTTAAATAAAGCCTACAGAAAGTCAAAGTAGTTTTTTGATATAACTTAGAAAAAAATAAAGAAGTTTTTGTTGTTGGTTTGTTTAATAATGTTTCTTTAGTGTTTTGCTGAAAGGGAGGTACAGTTATAATGACTGTATTTTAAAAAAAATTTTTTTTAAACTCTATACTTCAGAAGATCAGTAACTAAGTGACACTTAATGATTAAAATTGCAAATTTAATTTTATACCTGGAATTCTGTAGAAAATGTCTCCACTGTCTCCACGTCCTTGTTGGGGAGAGGAACTTTGACTCCCGTGTCCCATGGCTGTCAAAGGATTCCAAGGACCTTTCATCTTTTCTCTGTTTGGGAAACAGTAGAATTTTTATTTCTCCTGTTATGTTTTAACATGTACCTTGTTTTCTAATGTTTTTGGTTGTTCTAATGTTCAAAAATTGATCTTCTTGTAGCTTGTTAAGCCATGTTTAGTTAATGTCTCCGGGGAGTCCTGCTTCTTTCTGAGAAAAGGCAGATAGGGGAAGTTCAGGGGAAGAGAAGGGGGGGGTGAGGGGTGGAAAAGGATGGTTGGGATATAATATGTGAAAGAAACATTTAAAAACTGATGTTTGAGGAAGTATAGAATTAGAAATAAAACTGCAAAAAATAAATGTCTTGGCTACGACATTATAGGGAAACTACTGTAAAGGGAGAAGTTCTGTTAGGTAATTTTACCTGTTTCTCCCTTAGCCATCAAAGAAAAAATAATAATAAGCTGCATTTTTAAAATTTCAGTAATAAAAGCACTAACAAACTATTGAAAGTGTTTCTATAAAACCTCTCTTCATCTTTGCAAAGGCCTTTGTTTATTTTATATCTTCCTAGTCTTTGTAACTAATTCCATCAATCCGCAAGTGGAATAGTCTTTTTGGAACTTCTTTTTTAGCAGCCAGAAATTAATGAGCCCCTTGCCCCTAACATCTGCATAGTGTACAGTGAATTAAACCCCTTGGTTACATTGTGGCTTCTTTTGATGGTTAAATTGTTTTTTTTTCCTAGTTAATAAAATTCTAGTGCTGCACTGAAAACTTTATTGGGATTATGAATTGGAAATATGAATAACTTCTTTACAGGCACTGAAATGCCTATGGACAGCTGGGGTGATGTTCTAGATTACACCTGTACCAAGTATTTCATCAGACATCCTCCTTTATGTGGACATTTTCTTATCCATTTCACATAGAAGAACTAATCATTATTGTGGGCAATTTTAATTGTCTATTCTGCCAAATAGTTACCGAGACCATATTTCTATACTATATTCTAAGTAACTTGGCATGATGATCTTCTCTACATATCCTAAATATAAATAGGTTGGTGCTCACCCATCTTTGTGCTCAGTTTCACTCAGCAAATCTTTTCAACTTCATCGCATGTTGTGAGATGCCTGGTTCCTGAGAGAGAGAGGCAGCTACTATACACGCTAAGGACACAAAGACCTTCTTATTTCTTCCCTAGAATATTTGGCTACAGGAAAAAGGCTCTTGCCCTATGTTCTAAGCTGATGACTAGCAAATCCACTAGCTGCATAACAAATCTTGACTCTGCCAGATATGGAATCAAGACTTGTGTGTTAGTGGAAAGGAAACTTGCCGCCATGCATTTTGTTTTCACCTCTAAAAGCTTTTGAAACTTGGGAACCATTATCCATGGATGAATTTTTTCTTTTGTCCGACTGAGTAAAAAACAATATCTAAGAAGCCTTAAAAGGGTAGCTTTTCTAATCTCATGGCCTCTGGGGTGTTTTGAATGAAAATGGCTCTCATAACCTTACAGAGACTAGCACTGTTGGGAGGGATGCCTTGTTGAAGAAAGTATGTCACTGGGTGGATTTTGAAGTTTCAGATTCTCAAGCCAGGTCCAGTCTCACTCTCTTTCTGCTGTCTGTTGATCCAAATGTAGAATGCTTAGCTTTCTCTGCAGCACTATGTTTGCCTGTGTGCTACCATGCCTCCCACCATGTCAATAATGGATTAAACCTTACAACTGTAAGCCAGCCCCAGTTGAGTGTTTGCTTATAAGAGTTGCTGTTGCCAGGATGTCTCTTCACAGTACTAAAAATCCTAACAAAAGCATCATCCAGTCATTTAATACCCTTGGAACTCACTAATTTGTTGTCTTTTTCCTTTCCTATTTCCTTTTAAAATGTAGAAATAATACAGAATCTGACAAAATGTACACATTTTATCTTGATGCTTATTAGCTCTGTGACCCATGGCCAGATTCACACAGATAGACTGATCCAGACAAATTATTGACTTACATTAGTTCAGTTTTCTCTCATAGAGAATGAAACAACTGGATTTAAGGAAGCCTCTAAAGGGGAAAACAGAAAATGAATTATCTTAGAAACGCACTCGATTCCTGTTAGAAAAAAGCTTGGTTTTACTTCTAAGTGGAAGATCCATTGGGCTCTGCATGAGAGATCTGAATGTGTCTTCATATATCCTTGATTATAACAATTATTTCAAAAAATGCACATGATGTGCTCGGTACCATTATCCATACATGTATGTGTACAAGTGCACTTACAGAAGCACTTATACAGCTAGCTGTCTTTGTTGTTGCTGTTGCTTTTTCAAAAATTATTAGTATATATATATATATATATATATATATATATATATATATATATATACAGAGTCCAGAGGATATGTTGGATTCTCCTGTATCTAAAGTTAAAGGCAGTCTGACATGGGTGCTTGAAACTGGTCCCCTAGAAGAACAGCAAGACCTCTTAACCTGTGAGTCATCTCTTTCAGCCCCACTGTTTTCTTTCTTTCTTTCTTCCTTTCTTTCTTTCTTTCTTTGTTTCTTTCTTTCTTTCTTTCTTTCTTCTTTTTCTTTGTTTTATACTTGTCTAAAATTAATTTCATGGTATTTAATTTGCCCTAGCTTTATTGACACACACAGACAATTCACTTTTTTCACAAAAGGTCCCCTGTCCCTGAACTCCCTCAGTCCTAGGCAAACAAGGACATTAAGCCACTCAAGTCTCAATTTTCTGTTCTTGAGTGTATGACTAGTGGTTTAAGTGATATTTAACTTCACAGCTGACACCAATAAATTTGAGCCAGAAACCGATTGGCAGCCATGCCCTTGGTGATTTTGAAGTGTGGTTCACACAGCTGCAGTAATACTTTGTGAGCTGTTAGAAATGAAAACATTCAGGCTCCTGCCCAGCCTGCACTGAATCAGAGACTGCTGGTGGAATTCAATATCTTCCTTAAAATGTTCCTGTGGTCAGGAAGCCAAAAGAAGTTCCAGGCTTACTAATGTACAGAAACATAATTATGCCTTGTTCTTGAATGTTTCTTACACTGTGCCTGTCACAGTGAGACACTGGCAACGAATGAAGTAAAAAAGGAAAGTTATTTTGGAAGTATTTGGAGAAAATGATAAAAATAGAAACTTAGTTCAAGAGGTGAAATATACTTTGTTTGTGCGACTGGTCAGTTTTTGGTCTAACATTTGGCAAACATAGAAACACAACCTTCAAGAAAATAGAAAATCCCTGATATCACAAACCTAATGACAACATCATCTTTTACCTAGCAGATCTTGGAAAACTTGTGGTATATTAAAACTGGAACATTCCATGAAGAAGCTGAGGTTTGGGAGTAATGAAGCCTTCCTGTAAGTGCTTTTCTTCTCTGTTGCCAACAGAGAAGATACCAGAACAGGAAGTGAGGCTGGGGACTCATGAAGGCTTCCCCCTAGGCTTTCCCTTCTATGAGAGGAAAAGTTATCTGTAGAAGAAGACATTATAATGGCTTCTAATAAACATCTCTGTCTTTGTTTCCTGAGGCGATCCCATGAAAAACCCTGTGAGTGTTACTTAACTGCAGTGTTCATGAACCACTTTGGGTTCCAGAGTGCCTTCCAACACTAGCCTAAAGGCCAAGGACATACATACATCATAGCTGTCTCGGGATTCTAACTCGTGTTTATGGAAGCATTGTCATTTAGAGTTTGGAAATTTTACACAAAACTTACATTTAAAGCTTTTACCAAAACATCAGGAAAAGCTGCAGCATTCACAGTCTTTGCAGTTTGCCAACATCACTCATTTGCGTGTTCACTTCCTATTGGCTTGTTTGTAAGAAACATTTACATAAAAGTGTAACCTACTTTTAAGTTATATCCCAACTGAGACTAGTGTGATCCTGTAAATGGTCAAGGATATGTCAAAGCTGAACAGTAAGAATTTATAAAACAGATTTCAGCTCTGCCTGGCCAACTGTTGGAGCTCTTAAAATGGGACATTGGACAGTTTCTGATGACCCATTGCTCAAATGCTGGCAAGAGCTGCAGCCCCTCCCCTCGCCTTGATCCAAATCTTTTTCTCTTGCTACTTATCATAAGTTCTAGACATAGCTGCCTGAATGTAGTAATTTTTATTGTAGTGCTGTAGTTTTGAGACAATGTCCTACTATCCAGTGGGAGGTAAATTAGTATTTATGGTCCTTGGCTTCATTCTGTCTCACCCGATTCTTTTTAGTATATTTTGATTTATTCTTTGAGAAATTCATATAGGGCTACAATATATTTTGGTCATATCCACTTCTACTCTCCCTGTCTAATTCTGCTAGGGACACATACAACAAAAATGTTGGGTTTTCCCTCCGCAGCAGCCTTGAGTTCCTCAGCTAGGCTGATCATTTTGGTCATGAAACACACCCCCCTTTCTCTCTCTTTCTTTTTTCCCTTTTTATTGAATATTCTCTGTATTTATATTTCAAATGTTATCCCTTTCCCCCTCCCACTCCCATCGCCCCCTCCCTCCCCCTTGATTCCATGAAGGGGCTTCCTCTCACAATCACCCTCTCCAACTCAGTGTCTTGGCATTCCCCTACATTGGATGAAAGGCTTCTTCTTCCACTGATGCCAGAAAATGTTTCCCATAAAATATACCTCAAATAAATTTAGTGAATGTATTTCAGAGCTACTGTGATCTTATTAATGACATGTCAAAAGTCATGACAAAAATTTCCGTTCACATCAATGTTTATTAACTTCCAACGTCTTCATTTTATTGGATATTTTACCCTTGCTCATTCTATTCTACTGCGTGGCACTGGAACATTTCCTTAAAATATAAAATATACCGATTCTCCTAGCCCAGCTGAAGGCTGAATCAAATGGTTTTAAAGATTATGTAAGATTAATATCAACCAATCAGACCACCCAGAGCTCCTAGGGACTAAACCACCATCCAAAGAGTACACATGGACAAACCCATGGCTCCAGCCACATATTTAGCAGAATATGGCCTTGTTGGACATCAGTGGGAGGAGAGGCCCTTGGTACCGTGTAGTCTCCATAGTCCAGTCTAGCGAATGCCAGGGTTTTGAGGTGGGAGTGGGTGGATGAGAATGTGAGCACCTTTACGAAGGCAGGGGAAGGGGAGGGGTGATGAGAAAGGTAGAAAGTGGATAACTTTTGAAACATAAACACATAAAACATCCAATAAAAATTAAAAAGTAAGCTTACTTGGAAAAGTTATTAGCTTCTTCAATACCTCCTTTCCCAACTATTACTTTGTCTTCATTTCTCATCTTCTCTATTTCTTCTTGCCTGTCCTTCTTGAAACCTACATGTTTGAGACCCATATTCCTGGGGGTTTGGCTCTGCTTACAACCATTTAGGTATAACTCTTGAAAAATTATCTTTAGGGATGACATGTCATTCTCTAACATTTAGGGAATGTCCTATATGGTGTTAATAACATGACAGATCATTAAAACTGAATTTGATCAAATGAACATTGATTAGATTAGATTTCAAATATATATGGCAGTTTAAGGAGTCATTCCAGACATTTGAAAGGATGAGTTTACATCATATAAAGAGGAAGAATATCTCCCTATTAAAAACACTTCTCAGTTCTTTTCAAAGGTAAATGTTGATATGCCATCCTATTCTATTCTGAGGTAATTCTCTATATTATGGGTTCTCTCATTGACCCTAGCACACTACTTAAGTAGGAAGGCTGCCTTTAATCTTACACTTTTCTTCCCTCAGTCTTTTGAGTAGCAAAGACTACAGGCCTCTCCCACTAGCTAAACTGACTCTAACTCCCTGGAAGCTCAGTTTGTCATGTATATGCCTTGTATAAAAATACTTATTAATATAGTCCCATTCATGCTTTCGTACAGAAAGGTAGAGAGCTGTGCGTTGGTGTCTCAGTAGAGAGAGACCTTTAGATTTCTGTTCACTTTCCACTTGTGGTTTTTGTTTGTCTGACTTTCTTCAGAGTCAGTTCAACATGCAGTCCCTCTATGTCATTTATACCTTGAACTTCCGGCCCTTTACCTCTGCCTCCCATTGTCATTCCATGAAATAAATACCCACAGCAGTGTGCTCTGACCTCACATTTTGTTAATGCTGGGTTTAAGTATTGTGTTTACCATTGTCACTATCCACAAAATGTAGTTCAAATAAATTTAGTGATTGTACTTCACAGGTGCCTGTGATCTTATCACTGATATGCCAAAAGTCATGATAAAAAATTTCCATTCACATCAAAGTTTTCTAATTTCCAATATGTTTATTTGATGAAGCATTTTGCCTTGCCTTACTCTATCCTGGTAGGGAAATGCCGGGGTGTTGAGGTAGGAGTAGGTGGATGGATAGGGGAGCACCTACGTAGAGGCAAGTGGTGGGGCATGGGTTTGGAGGTCTCCAGAGGAGAAACTGGAAAAAATTATAACATTTGAAATGTAAATCTAAAATATCCAATAAAAAAGATGCACTAGTACAATAGTGGCACAAAGCTTTTGGGACCAACCAACCAACATCTGATTGGATTTAAGGCCTCTCCATAAGATGGAGTCCATTTTCTCTGCTCTCGTAGCCAAAACCTGAAACTGTAAAGGCTAGTGTGATGATTTGTATATGCTTGGTCCTGAGAGTGGCATTATTAGGAAGTATGGCCTAGGTGGAGTAGGTGTGTCACTGTGGGAGTCATCTTAAGACCCTTGCCCTAGCTGCCTGGAAGTCAGTCTTCCATTAGCAGCCTTTAGATGAAGATGTAAAACTCTCAGTTCCTCCTGTACCATGCCTGTCTGGATGCTACCTTCGATGATAATCAACTAACCCCCTGAAACTGTAAGCCAGCCCCAATTAAATGTTGTCTTTCATAAGAAAAAAAAGCACCTAAAGAAATATTCAACATCCTTAGTCATTGGGGAAATGCAAATTAAAACAAACCTAAGATTCTACCTCACACCAGTCAGAATGGCTAACATCAAAAACTCAGGTGACAGGCGATGCTGGAAAGGATGTAGAGAAAGATGAATAGTCCTCCATTGTTGGTTGGATTGAAGCAGGTACAAACACTCTGAAAATCAGTCAGGCGGTTCCTTAGAAAATTGGACATAATACTACCTGAAGAGTCAGTTATTCCATTTCTGGGCATATACTGAAAGGATACTCCAAAATATAACAAGAACACATGTTCCACCATGTTCACAGAAGCCTTATTTATAACAGCCAAAAGCTGAAAAGAACCCAGATGCCCTTCAACAAACGAATAGATACAGAAAATGTGGTACATTTACACAATGGAGTACTACTCATCTATTAAAAATAATGACTACATGAAATTCTTAGGCAAATGGACGGAAGTAGAAGTTATCATCCTGAGTGAGGTAATCCAATCACAAAAGAACACTCATGGTATGCACTCACTGACAAATGGATATTAGCTCAAATTTTTGGATTAACCAAAATGCAATCCACAGACTACATGAAGCTCAAGATGTTGGAAGATCAAAGACTGGATACCTCAGTCCTTCTTAGAAGGGGGAACAAAATATTCACAGGAGGAAATACAGAGATAGAGTATGGAGCAGAGACTGAAGTGAAAGTCATCCAGCCCATATTCAGGCACCAAATCTTCATAATATTGTGGATGCTAAGAATTCTATGCTGACAGGAGACTAATATAGCTTTCTACTGAGAGGTTCTACCAAAGCCTGACAAATACAGAGGCAGATGCTCTCAACCAACCATTGGATTAAAAACAGGGTCCCCAGTGAAGAAGTTAGGAAAAAAACTAAAGGAACTAAAGGGGATTTCAACCCATATGAAGAACAACAAAATCAACCAATTGGACCTCTTAGAGCTTCCAGACACTAAACAACTAACCAACTTGGAGAATTTTCAGTGATTCATTGGGTGCAGTGGACAGCTATAGAAATATCTGAAAGATACTGGTTTTATGCTGTTTCTGAATTCTTAGACATATTTGTGGTCTATTATCTAGGTTTAAATAATTGGAGTTTATTGGATAAGCAAAAACCAATCAGAAAATGGGCATCTTGGGACTGGAAAGACACTCAGTGGTTCAAAGCCATAACAAAAGTCGTGTGTGTGTGTGTGTGTGTGTGTGTGTGTGTGTGTGTGTGTGTGTGTGTGTGTATGACTGACAAACAGCCTCAATTCATAGCCCTACACCTAAGAAAGAAATGCATAGTTTAAAAGCAATGCTTTCTGAAACATGGCCAAGACAATATGAGCTCATAATAAGTACTTAGAGAGCTAAAGAGATATAGCTCAGCCAATCAGGCGCCTGCTGTGCAAACATGAGGACCTGGCTTTGACCAGCTGAGGATGATGGGCAATATCCCATAATCCCACTGATGCAGAACAGAGATAAGCAGATCACTGAAGTTTCCTGTCTCGCTAGCCCTGCTTAGTTGACAAGTTGCATGCCAATGGAACACTTGAGCTTAATCTTAGTCATTATGTGTAGACACGTACCTCTGCACACACACATACACCACATGTTGCATATAACGGTATGTATTTACTCAAACCTCCACCATTGCAAACTCTCCCTTCTATCCACAGCTGAACACATTTAGTTGCAGTTTCAGTGTGCTCTGAAGTGGTGGCCATGACAGTCTGTAAAATGACATGTTGGAAGGACATGTTGGAAGGACATGTTGGAAGGGCAGTTTAAGGATTGCTAGAGAGGCAGGCTGAGACATTTGGGAGACTAAAAGGTTAAGAATCAGCTGAGAAGCAGAAGAGATGTGAACACAGACAAGACACAAGTGCATATCTTATTTGCAAGTAATAATCAGGTATGATGAACGTTGTTAATATGGAGATTGGAATATATTTGAGGAGGTCTGTGTATCACCAAGGGATGTTAGGAGGATAGTTGCACTTCAAAGGTTGATCTCTCTGAATTCAGTAGCAGACTTTGGAGCCCAAGGGTTGTTTGGTTACAGTACATCAACACTTTCATGGTCATTAACCTGTTGAAACACTGACACAGTTTGACCAGCCTGGGATGCCCTGAGACAAGTGTATATTGATTGAATATGCCTGCTATAAATTTCCTGCACACATTCTAAAACACAGTGTGCCTTTAATAAACATTCACTAAAATTCCACTTGTGTTTTATCAGTGATTTTGATATTGGGTATTGAACTATAATTCTTTACAAATATAGTTGTATTTTCAATGAGCTGCTGAACTAAACTGAGCAATTTGACATCACCATTCTGTATATTTTTCTGAATGTTTACCAACGGATAAATAATATTGTTTATAGTACTTATGTATATATGTAGTTGTATGAAGAAATGAATGTAATAGGAAAATAGGAAGACTGGAACTAAGAAACAGGAAAACAGTTAAGAACAATTATACTCTGTCTTTATTAAATTTAAAAATCCTGCATAGTAATGCCATGGTAAAACTTTAATGTATCATCAAAATTCCTCCAGGGAGGCAGTGGGCACAGGGAAAATTGTGTTATGCCCATTCTCCCACAGAATAGCTTCTACTCATACTTGTAGATATTGGGAGGCATCATCTAACCTTTATTTATTGTGTGAAATTACTTTGATCATTTGTAACAGATATCAGGACTAATTCACAGGTGACAGGCATTGCTGGCGAGCTGCCGCTATCTTTATTAGCAGAACGTCGCATTGCTGATGCGCTTCTAAGTAGCAAAAGATGATGCCATGCTTTCCTAACTCTTTGTCCTATGCTGTTTTGAATACAGACAGTATTGCGGCGACACAAGAAACACCAAGAAGTGTCGACATGCGCAAGACCGGTGCAGTGACAACTGAAATCACCTCTAACGTGGAAAAAAGCCCCACAGAGGCAGTAGCCACTGGCAACAATTCAAGTCCTTCCACAGAGACTGAGGAAGAAAAGGCGAAGAGGCTGCTTTACTGTTCCCTATGCAAGGTGGCTGTGAACTCTGCCTCGCAGCTGGAGGCTCACAACAGTGGTGAGATGCAAGCCTTTGTTCATTTATTTATTTATTTATTTTATCTCAACTGTTCCGCAATTACCTCCCTCTGAACAGATTAGATCTGCTGTAGCAGGGAAACAAGCAGTGACAGAAAGCTGGCAATTAATACATGGAATTCTTCAGCCAGTAAAACATAAAAATGACTGGGAAAATACCATTTATGTGGGGACAAAGCTTTGTTAGGCTTGAGGCATGTTTGGGGGTGGGGGCAGCATCAAAAAAGAAAGTAGAATGCCATGTTAGGATATGTTTCATATTTAATTGATTTCTACCTTTGTCTCTATATTATCATATACTTGCTTCCAAATAAAACCTCAACCAACCTTTAGTGTTGTTTCAACTCCCCAGACATAGTTCTTCTTTCTTACATCTTTTAATATGATATGATATCTGAACCAAATATGCACAATGTGTTCAAGTGTGTACTTTGGGAAACATTTATCATACATGCCAGTGAGGCTTTAATCATTTGACTGAGGTACAGAGAAGATCATGGGACCAACTGTCAGAAGACTGGTTCTCTTACTAAGTATTTTTACAAGTTATCTCTATCACTAATTATTTCTATGCATGTTTGTGTCAGGATATCTGCACATGAATGCGAGTAAAAGATGTTTTAAAGTGTATGGACCAGAGGTTACTTGGCTTTGGGTATGAAAAAGTAAACTTGGGCAGGTTAGATGCTTGTCTTAGTCTGGGTTAGAATTACTGCGATGAAACAACATAATCAAAGTTATCTTGGGGGAGAAAAGTATTTGGTTTACACTTCTACATCATTGCTCATCATTGAAGGAGGTCAGGACAGGAACTCAAAGACAGCAAGAACCTGGAGGCAGGAGCTGCTAGAGAAACCATGAAGAAGTGCTGCTTACTAGCTAGTTCCTCTCGAATTGCTCAATCTGCTTTCTTGTAGAACCTAGGACCACTAGCCCAGGGGTAGCACTAGCTGCACTGAGATGCTCCTTCCCCATTAATCACTAATTTAAAAAATGATCTACATTTTCTCATCAAGGTTCCTTCCTCTCGGGTGGCAGTAACGTGTGTCCCATTGACATAAAACTAACTATCACAATGGTCTTTATTACTAAATCATCTCTCTAGACATTTTATTTCATTTATTCTGTTTTGAGGTAGGATCTTACTTTGTGTGTTCACTGGCATGGACTTGTTGTGTAGACCAGGCTAGCCTCAAACTTACAAAGATCCATCTCATTCTGTCTCTTCTCTTCCCTGTAAGTGCTGATATTAAATGAATGAACCACCATGCTCAGATTAAACATCTTTAAACAAAAAGAAGCCTACTAGAATATGAAGATTCAGGAAACAATAGGCTTCTTGGTTATGGTTCCATTGAGTTGCTTTCTGTGTTTGTATGTGTGTAATATTTACATACTCACATATGTACATACATACATACATAAATACATACATACAGATACTTATGTGTGCACAGATATGTGTATGAGTATTTTCATGTGTGACATATATACAAATATGTCTCTTTTATCTGTGTATGTATACTTAAACATAGAATCTTTTCTTTAACATCTTAGATGAGTGAGAAATCAACCTTACCCTAAAATTCAGGCCTTCAGGGAGACTCTGTCAATGGATACTGTATATGGAGATGCATTGTGATCCCTTCCCCAATTTCATGTTGCTGATGTAAGTTGTACCACTGACTAAGGGAAATGACACACAGGCGATACTTAAGTTTTGACTGCATGCTCTCAGACCTGACTGCAAATGCGGCACAATTCCTCCAGTCGCAATCAGCAGAGTTCATGAATTTGTAAACAGAAACACAGACAAGCTTCCTGCCCAAAGTCAGCATCTACACCATGCAGATTCACCTTGATGAGCAGACATTAAGGGCCAGTAAACACCATCAAAACTCATTTATATCCTTAAAGTTTTATCATTCTATATAATGACAGATGATTACACTCATTATAGAATTGAAGTTTAAAACTCAACCATGCCTGTGTGGTTTGAATTTATAAATTTATATGATTTGGAGGCACGTTCAATTCTTCTAAGAAATATCTGATGCAAGGGCAAAAGAATAAGGCTTCATTTTATCATAGGAGATCATAATTTTTATATTCTGGTTGTGTGTCCTCACTTCCACTTTGCATGCCAAAATGCTTCCATAAAAGCATAAATATGTATTTATTCAGACACAACACAAAAGGGTTTCAAGATTTTCACCTATGGTCTGGACAGGTGTCATGTTGGAAAGAAGCAGAGATAGAACCCTTGGTAGTTTATTGATGAGAGAGTTGAAGATGAGATGTCACCTGGGAGTTAAAGGCTCTTGTTCTTCATGCCCTTTTACAGGACATGGTCCCTTTAGACCAGCAGCTTGTGCTGACAACTGCAGCTATCCCTCCACTTGACAAACTTTTAGTTTTCTTCTTCCTTACATTTTTCGTCCGGAATCAAAAAGATGTTCCTATCTGGAAAGTGCCACCAGAGTCCCTGTCTCACTTCAGTCTTGTCCTACACTCGAATTATAAGGCTGTATCAAGATCAGCAGTGGCAAATTAAAGAGACGAAAATAGCCAGCAATGGTTTTATTCCTCTGCAACAGACACTGAATTTGATTTGCAGTATTGCTCTATTTTTGTTGACTTCAAGAGTGTTTTGAGGCCACAGTGTATAATCTTCATCCTCCGCATCTAAGTGGATATGGTAATGTCGGTTTCTACACCCTTGCTACTTGTTCATATATGGGTCACTTCTGGCTTTTTTTCTTAGAGTCTTTATAGGGCAATCTACAAGGTTAGTGTAATGAAGAAAGGCTCCATGTATAGTACACGCCTGCTAGGAATGGTTGCAGAGTTAACTCTGCAGTCAAAGAAAAACGTAACAATAGTTTAGAATGGTTACTGAGTTATATCTCATACTTATAAATGTACTTCTAAACCAAGACAACTGATACAAGCAAATTTGGGTAATAAGGATTTTTATCAAATACTGTTAATAATACAGCATAGTAGAATTAATTAGAAGTAATCCAATATTTACCGTCAAATACACAGATATTCTTCTTGTGAGAATATGGGCTGGGATATTGCCTTCTCTGATCCATATCTTTCACATCTATCAGTAACTTATAATGTTATAAGACCATATGGTAGTTTTGGAGAGTCAGATATTGAGGTAACAATGTTTGCACAAGCACAGCTGCTAGCATGAGTCTGGGAATTAGTCAAGCTATTTCAGTTGCTTCTCTTCATCATCTGACATGAATTTGTACTCTATGCCATTGAATACAGGATCAGAGAGTGCGTTCCCACTTTGCCATCTTTATAAACTCTATGGAGCTGATTAGAAGGCACACAAGACCATGCAGAGAAGTTGAAGAAAGCACAGTGGGGACCTAGTTCTTCCAAACAAGCAGAATCTCCCTTTAAACTTGCATGTGACAGAAACTGACTTTATAGAAGATGCCTTTGAAACAGAAAGTCCTCTTGAATACCCTACTTGTTCACTAATTCTGATTTTACTTTCCATTACATTTTGTTTCTTCTTCTTGATTTTATTTGAAGTGAAATAGAAACTTTTCAAATGGTTTGTTGTCCAAGCTAATGAGAAAGTTGGGCGTATTTGTCTGGTAATCACGTAAAGCAATGACCCTGAGTTAGCTAAGCCCAGGAAGAGTTTGTTTTAGCCCTCACAAGTTTTAATGCATACAAAATAGACCTCTCATTGGGGAGACTTTACAAAGTTTTAAAATACTTGGAAAACTTAATAATTTTTAAAATGCTTACAGATTTCCCTCTTAATGTTAACAAAATTAAACTAAGAGAAGAGAAAGAGAAAGTTGTCTAAAAGTCATTGGGGTGATGGAATACTTAAGGTGGGTCCTACGGTAAGTAGAACACTCAAATAAAGACTAGCATTGCTTTCCACCTTTATTACTATGGGCATCTGAGGACAGTTGAAGGAGGAGGACTATATCATCCTGCATCAATAGTTTAAACGAAGAAATCTATTGAGATGAAAACTTTCGGGCTTTCAGCTTTATCTAAGTTAATGTCTAATGCCTCAGGTAATGCTTGCTACTTGATCATCTGCTGAGAACTTGACACTGATAATATAGCTCTGAGAGAGACCTGACCCCGGCCTTCAAGAGACCAAGGTTGTTAGGACAGGCCAAGAATACATGGAGACTTAATTCATGGGAACAACTGACTTGAGCTACTCAGTCATGGTCAGTGTTCACAGAATTTTATTATTAAAACCTCTTGCTCTGCAGCTTGAATCTGACAGTAAATAAACAGAGGTTTTATCATTAAGAGCACATGCTGCTCTATATCCCCTTTTCCAGTTCCGCCCTCTCCCATCCTCCATCCCCCTTCTTCTATGAGGATGCTCTCCCCTCTCACCCACCCACTCCCACCTCACCACCTTGGCATTCACCTACAATGGGGAATCGAGCCCTTTCAGGACCAAGGGTTTCTCTTCCTATTGATTCCAGACAATGTCATCCTTTCCTACATATGCAGCTGGAGCCATGCGACTTCTCATGTGTACTCCTTGTTTGGTGCTTTAGTCCGTGGGAGTTCTGGGGGGGGCGGTCCGGTTAGCTGGTATTGTTGTTCTTCCTGTGGGTATGCAAACCCTTTCATCTTCTTCAGTCCTTTCTCTAACTCCTCCACTGGGGTCCCCATGCTCAGTCCAATGGTCAGCTGCAAGCATCCTTATCTGTATCAGTAAGGGTCTGACAGAGCCTCTCAGGAGACATCCATATCAGGCTCCCGTCAGCAAGCACTTCTTGGCCTTAACAATAGTGACTGGGTTTGGTGGCTGCATATAGGATGGATTCCCAGGTGAATCAGTCTCTAGATGGCCTTTCCTTCAGTTTCTGCTCCACTCTTTGTACCTGTATTTCCTTGCATGAGTATTTTCTTCGCCCTTCTGAGAAGGACTGAAGCATCCTCATTTTGGTCTTCCTTCTTCTTGAGCTTCATATGGTCTATGAAATATATCTTGGGTATTCTGAGCTTTTGGACTAATAACCACTTATAACTGAGTGCATACCATGTGTCTTCTTTTGTGTCTGGGTTACCTCACTGAGGATGATATTTTCATGTTCCATCCCTTTGTTCTTAGAGAGGACCTGGCTTCTATTCTAAACACCTACATTGTGCTTTACTCAAGTTCCAAGTGATCTACTGCCCTCTTCTGGCGACTATGAGTATCAACACACATAGATCATGTAAACCTGTGCATACAGAATGTGTGTGTGTGTGTGTGTGTGTGTGTGTGCGTGTGTGTGTGTGTGTCTGTGTCTGTGTGTCTGTGTGTATGTGTGTATGTGTGTGTGCAGTCAGAAATGGTAGCTAAGAATTTTACATCCAGATCAAAAAGCAGCAGGAAAAGAAAGAGAGGAGGCCAGAAGTGGAGAGACTGTAACTGGCTTCGGCTTTTGAAAGCTGAAACCCACCCTGCCCCGTGACAGTTTCTCCAACAAGATCACATTTTCTAATCCTTCTCAAGTACACCACCTTTTAATGATCAAATATTCAAGTTTATGAGGCAACAGGGGTCATTCCTATTTAAATCACCACATTAGTTTATGTTAAAAGTAGTAAAAAAAAAATAAAGATACTTGCAAATAATTAAACATCATCTCTCATTACAATATAAAAATGTGCTACTGCTTGTCTATTTACTGTTGAGAAGGAGTGATTCTCTTGAAGAGGGCATATGAAGGCATGGTTTCAGGTTCTGTTCATACAGGGCCTGTTCTTAATGTGTTAAGATAGTCACAAGATTTTTTCATGGGAAAATGCCCTAATATTCACCATGGTCAAAGTTCTAGGGAATTCTGAATAAGATAATCATTTGGATGTCTATTGTTCATCTGCTTTTAGGACTATACAGTTTCCCTGATGTCATGTTTTTATTTTCGTCATATCTGACCACTAGGATCTTGAGCCTGAACCAAGCTTCCCAATGTTTCTCACTGTACACATTGTGTTGTATCCCAGCTTCATGCTCGCTGTTTTTTTTTTTTTTGTTTGTTTGTTTTGTTTTGTTTTGTTTTCCTTTTTTGTTTTTTTTTCCTGCTAGACTTTTTCTGGTATAAAGAAAAAGTTCTCACCTCTGTTTGACAAATTGCATTTTATTTGTCTCTGCTACTACCAAATCGCAGTTAATGTTTTTTTTTCTTGATAAAACTGAGAAACAAACAGAAGCACGGCAGTTTTTAATGCCTTGTGGCATCGGTTGGCCTGCTGACACTATAGACACACACCATTCTGTATATTTAAGGTTTATGAATTTGATATTCTGTTTATTTCAGGACAAGATCAAAATAAAATTAAGATGGAAGATGCATTCTGTATAAGGTGGCTGGGGTGCAAAAAGTCTAATTTTATAGTTAAGGGTCTTAGAGAAGAGTACTTGGTACCTGTGATATTTAACATTCATTTCAGGTTTGAAGGTTTAAGTACTTTTCTTCTGTAGTGCACAGGAGGCGGGATAATGGACAGCATAACTAAGCACACCGAAAGGACACCGCCGTGCACTGCCTTATCTGTGTGGATGACTTTAAGGCAGTGAGAATGAATTGATTTGCATTCTTCTGCATACTGACTGCCAGTTGATCCAGCACCATTTATTGAAGAGGCTGTCTTTTTTCCATTGAATGGTTTTAGCTCTTTTGTCAAGATCAAGTGACATTGGGTGTATGGCTTAATTTCTGGGTCTTCATTTCTGTTCCATTGATTAACCTGCCTTTCTCTGTACCAATACCATGCAGTTTTTATCATGATTGATATGTAATACAGCCCGAGGTCAGGGATGGTGATTTCCCCAGACATATCATTATATTGATAGTTTTTGCTATCCTGAGTTTTTTATTATTCCAAATGAATTTAAAATTGCTCTTTCTAATTTTATAAAGAATTGAGTTGTAACATCTGAAAATAGTGATATTTTGACTTCTCTTCTTTCAATTTATATTCCTTTTACTCCCTTTTGCTGTCCAATTGCTCTGGCCAGGACTTCCAATACTATACTAAATACATAGAGGGAGAGTGGGCTGTCTTGTCTAGTCCCTGATTTAAGTGAGATTGCTTCAAGTTTCTCACCATCTAGTTTGATGTTAACTACTGGTTTGCTGTATATTGCTTTTACTATGCTTAGGTATGGGCTGTGGATTTCTGCTCCTTTTAAGACTTTTCACATGAAGGGGTGTTGAATTTCGTCAAATGCTTTCTCAGCATCTAATGAGATGATCATGTTTTTTTTCTTTTAGTTGGTTTATATGGTGGATTATGTTGATGGATTTCCATATACTAAACTATCCTTGCATCCCTGGGATAAAGACTACTCGGTCGATCATGGTGAATGATCATTTATGTCTGTTCTTGGATTCAGTTTACAAGAGTTTTATTGAGTATTTTTTCATCAATGTTCATGAGGGAATTTTGTATGAAGTTCTCTTTCTTTGTAGGGTCTTTGTGTGGTTTATGTATTTGTGTAATTGTGGCTTTGAGCTTCATTCGAGTTTCCTTTATGAATGTGGGTGCCCTCATATTTGGAGCAAAGATGTTTGGGGTTGAGAGTTCATATTGAGAGATTTTTCCTTTCATAAGTAAAAAGTGTCCTTCCTTATTTTTGGTAACTTTTGGTTGAAAATTTATTTTATTCAATATTAGAATGGCTAATCCAGCTTGTTTCTTGAGACCATTTGCTTGGAAAGTTTTTTTTCCAGCATTTTACTCAGAGGTAGTGTCTGTTTTTGTAACTAAGATGAGTTTTCTATATGCAGGAAAACGCTGGCTTCTTTTTATGTATCCAGTCTATGTCTTTTTATTGGGGAATTGAGTCCGCTGATGTTAAAATATATCAAGGAATCAAGGAATAAAAATTGGTGTTTCTTGTTATTTTTGTTGTTAGAGGTAGAATTATGTTTGTGTGCTTTTCTTCTTTTAGGTTTGTTGCAAGAAGTTTTTTTGTTTTTTGGTTTGGTTTTTGTTTTGTTTGTTTGTTTGTTTGTTTGTTTTGTTGCTTTTCCTAGGATGTATATGACTCAATAAATTTTTTGGCAGCTACATGTGAAGAGAAAGAACTGACTCAACAAAGTTGTCCTCTGAATTTAATTGTGTGCAGTGGTGCATATGATGACCTTAAGAAACATGCACAAATAATGAACAAATTTAAACAAAAAAAATAACAGACTATGACATAAAAAACAGTTTTAGCATTTTGATAAATTCTAGCTGGTAGAATTCTGTTTGGTTTCTTTTAAAAAATACTCTTTAATTCCCTAACAAGTTATTTGCAATTATTTATTTATTAATTAGATAGTTTGCTTCCCTTTATATTCACCTTTCCTTTATACTAGCACTTTACTACAAAGCAGACAAAAAAAGGAAGTCAAAGGTCTTGGGTAGAATTCTGCAGGAGGATGCTTATCTGTTAAGTGTGAGGCTGTGGGTTCAATTTCAAACACTGCAAAGTGGGAAAGAGAAAAAGTAGCAGGAGGGGAACAGCTGAATAAGGAAGAGTTAGAGGAATAAAGGGAGGGATTAAAGAGGAGAGACTAGAAAAAGAGTAAAAACTAAAGAAGGGATGAAGGAGTTGTAGGAAAAAGAGAAGGAAGAGAACAGGAGGACAAAGGGAAAGACACCCTAAAGATGATAGGATATAAGAAGAAACACAACCACTTTCTCCCCATTTTGGAACAGTGTGTTGCCTCCCACGATCTCCAAAACCAAAGAGCAAATGCAAACAGGATTTCTGAAAACCATATGGCTTACAGTTTCACCTGTGGTTTCTTCTTCCATGAAGAAGACATGAAACTTCAAGTGGAGGTCATTGTCAGTGTCAACCTTACAAAGGTGGCAATCCACTTTGCTTTCCACAGTTTCTTTCTTCAGAAAGGGAAGAGGTCAGGACAGAAAGAAGTTTGCAGTGCAGGGCTGAGCAGTTATGGAAGCAGGTCTTGTTTTTCAAGGTACTCTCAGATTGCTGAACCCTGAGATGGTATCTCTCGTCAGGCACACTTCCCAGATGTCAGCATTTAGGAAGGAAGCGCTATTAGGCAGTAAATGACATGGATTGTGGAGAACAACGATGGTGGAGAAGTTTAGAAAGTTGAAATAAAATCCATGTTTTCAAAAGGCCACATGGCTGTGTAGACTGGTGTACTGAAGAAAGACTTGTAAGTGATTGGTCCTTAAAGGTTTCAATTTCAAAATCCTTAGTCAGTATTTGGAAACATAGCTAGACATTGACTTTCTGTTTTCTATGACTTCAAATGGTGTTTCCTTTATGACCAAATGCAAGTGATCTGACCTTTTGGTACCTGCTTTGTCATCTCTAGATGTGATAATAGCATTCATCTTACAGAGTGGCAGTGAGCAGGAGACAATTTAACATGGCCTCTGAAATGCATTAAATCCTCAAATATTTAATAAAGTACTTACTAATCATGATGCTTAAATTGTTAATGATTATTTTCTCTCTCGGCGTGCTTTAAAATTAAGAGTACACATTTTGTCCTGAAGTTTAGCTACATTTAGAGAAAATACAGATACATTCACAACTTGTTCACACTTGTGGAAATCTCATAAAAACTATATATTGGCTATTTATAGTTACTAACATTCTGTAACTATGTGCATAAGGTCCCAATGCAAAACAAAATTCTCTGTGGTTAAAGATAAATGGTAGCCAAAGAGTCTAAGCACTTAGTGTTCGTGTTACACCAGATTTGCTATGTTTTTAGAGGGGTGTGTGTGTGTGTGTGTTTTCTACATATTAAGTACCAGTTCTAACCCACAAATGATTTGAAACTAAGATAAACAAATGGTTCCTTGTGAAATTCAGAATGAGAATATCCTACATCTTTCTTATACCTAAAGTGGTCTCATAAGTCCTTCCCATTTTGTCTGACTCTTCTGTAAAATCATTTATAAGATAGCATCTACATATTTCTTTCTTGCTCCCTAGGACATTAGTGTTTATTACAGTTTTCCATCTTCAGAGGAGCTGAAATATTTATGCTACTAGTACTGCAAAACATGATCACCAAAAGTGAGCAACAAAGCATCTCAGCCACCACCGTGAGCCTATTCTGGGCTCAAGCCTCTATGCAGCCTCTTTTCCTGCAAGATGCCAATGCTTTACTTTAGTACAAGAGCATTTTAATAGCTATGCGCTAAGTATAGTCATCATCAACATGAATGATGTAAATTGTAGGAAAGAACTTTTTTGACTTGGGAAAGCTCTGCTTTTTTTGAATGAGGAAAATGTGGCTATAAATCTCCTTTCTTAATTTGTCTCTTGTTTATCATCATGTGATCTGTCTCATACTCATAACATTGTTTTCTCATGAATATTCAAGAGTTCTTCACATGTGACTCAGAACCACTTTTTCTCTATTTGAAGAATTGAGCAATAATCTCATAAATACAAGTATACTTAGCTACAAAAATGAAATTTAAAACAGCATATAGGATAGAAGAAAATTACATAGCAAGTACACACCATTAAGTGGGCAAAATTAAAATATATATAAACTAGAAAAAGGTAGTACATTTGAAGCAATTTTGAAGGGAAATTGCCAGTAGGAACTACATATAACTGTATAACTATATATAAATATATATACATATGCACGCGTGTATGTATGTATACATATGTGTGTGTGTGTGTGTGTGTGTGTGTGTGTGTGTGTGACAATAGAGAGGCCTGGGGCAATATTCAATGATTTTGACATTGCCTCATTTATTCTTGATGCTAATAGGACAAAAACAAATGTTAACAAAGTTCCATTAATTAGGTAAGACAGTCCATAGATTTAGTAGCTTAATACTTTAAATCACTAACTGATTTTCAGTATAACTACTTAGTCCTTAAATAACTTTCCTTCTTCTTAGTCACTAACTATCCTCACGCAGCTCTATTTGACAGGATAAAGCAATGTGCTCAGTGATTAAGGGAGCTTATTGCTTTAGCAGGGAACTCCTGTTCTGTACCCAGCACCCACGTCAGGGTGCCATAACAACTGCCTATAATTCTGGTTCCAGAGGAGCTAACATCCTCTTCTGGCTTTTAAAATAACAAATTTAAAGTGACATTTACTATTTTTCTTTCTCTGTGAGCTTAAAGCACTGATACAAGAAAGCTTGCTTGCATTCCTTTTAAAGTGTGTTTTTAATTAGAGCCATTTCTTAAGCCCACTGTGCTTTACCTGATGGTACACATCACCTCCAACCATACCATCAGCAAACAGATCACTTCTTATCAGCAACTATCATTTGTGTCATATTAGCATCAAGAATAAACGAGGCACAATGATACCCATTGAATATTGACCCAGGCTTCTCATTTAATTACTCTACTTATGGATGATGCTTACTTGTGATATTAAGACTTTTTAAAAGTTAATGATTTAATGCTATCTTATAAAGCAAGAGTTTCTTGTTATAATCTACATTGTCTCATATGTATTCCACTAAAACCTCATTTGGAATTCTATTTAAATTCTATCCTTAATAAAATATTTTTCTCTTCTTTTTTTCTCTCTTTTTTTTCTAAATATTTCCCATAGGTACTAAGCACAAAACGATGCTAGAAGCACGCAATGGAAGTGGAACTATCAAGGCCTTTCCACGGGCAGGAATGAAGGGCAAAGGACCTGTTAATAAGGGAAACACGGGCCTCCAAAACAAAACATTTCACTGTGAAATATGTGATGTGCATGTCAATTCAGAAACACAACTAAAACAGGTACCATAAGAAAACCAAAGGGACACACTCTGAGTAGTCTGCGTATGTTTCCGTTCTTTAGTTCCAACCTACCCACCTATCCATGCACCCATCTACCTGTCCACCCACTCACCCACGCATTATTTCACCCACCTCCCCAGAAAGCCATTCATATAACCACTTATCCATCTACCCACTCACCTAAGTAAACACCTATCTGCTTCTCCATCAATTCATTCATCCACCAACCCATCTACTTATCCTTCCACACATCCATTCACACACTGTTCATTCACCAGGCTATTCAACTATGTCATCATCACCCACCTCCCAGTCTATCTATCCACCTACTCACATCCTCATTTATCTTTTATTCACTGTCTTTACTTTAGCATGTGTTTGTCGTAGTTGTTGAGGGAATACTGAAATGCAGTGGCTAGTAAATAAAATCTACTGCGAATTGTTGGCTGTGAGTTTGTCTGCTTCTTCTGGGGCTACTTTTCGAGCAGAATGAATATTAGAACTTTCTCTCCATGCAAAATAATTAGTTTTATTTATGTTTACTTAAATACTTCCTTTCATGCTGTGAATCTTTATTGTATGTCCTCTCAGGGTTTGTATTTATTGTTTTGAATATCTAACCCTTCATTGACCTGCTGATGCACCCACTAACAATGGACAGTTATTTGTGCTGCAAATGCTCTTCTGAGGAAAACAGTGCTACATTTCCAGCGAAAGGTTCATATTGTGTTGCGGTTGTCTACGGATAATATCTTGCACCTTACTGATTTTTAGAATTTAAGGAATTGACATTTGGCTGCACAAATGTGAGGCTATGCATTGGTACAGAAACACATTCGTGCCTGTCTAGGCATGTTTGTTTATTTGCACATACAATTCCTTCAGACATCCTTTTCTCTGTAAATACTTTTGAGGAGACGTGTGGAGTGATAAGGCAGAGACAGGCGAGAAAAGAAAATTGTTATTTCTTTAAAATACATTAAAATAAACAGCGTGAAAGGTCAGGATCCAAACAAGGAGTGTACACTGCCACTTTCCTTTGTTGTTGTGAAACTTGCATGAGATATGCCTTCTCTTCTACCAGGTTAAAAACATATGTGTTTGTGGAACGTCTCGGACGCATTGCTTTTACAGCTGTCATTTTGCTTACTTTCAATAGCACATTAGCAGTCGAAGGCACAAAGACAGAGCCGCTGGGAAGCCTCCGAAACCT
This sequence comes from Micromys minutus, assembly GCF_963924665.1. Lineage (NCBI taxonomy): Eukaryota > Metazoa > Chordata > Mammalia > Rodentia > Muridae > Micromys > Micromys minutus. The sequence goes on from NC_137981.1 coordinate 11,418,957, forward strand.
AAGTACAGCCCCTACAACAAACTGCAGAAGGCAGCACATCCACTGGGGGTGAGTCACACTTTTGCTTTCCTAAAAGAGAATGTGATAAATTTTATGTCCTCCGGTTTTCATAAGAGGTACGTGGGGTGGAGGCCATCAATTACTACATGGAACACGTGTAATAAACTGAAGGCAATAAAAGCAGTGAGCTTCGAACCCTGCCTCCAAAATGGAATCCTTGCTTACATGACCTGTTCCAGAGTTTACTATCTTACTACCTTTAACCTCAGCTCATGTGTTTAAGCTCAGATTTGTCCCTGAGCACATACACTGAAAAAAGAAGGGCAGGCTTTTGTGTCCAGTAAGCAACCATTTAGAATGTGGTCTTGATGTTAGGTAAGATGCTCAGAAAGCATGTCAGAAATAAGTCCTCGAATTGCTGAGTTCAGGTGTTCAGGAGAAAAGCATGAAATTCAGGCAATATTTCTACCCTCCCGTATTTGTTATTTTAAAAACACTGTCTCAGTGCTATGGCTTGGATTTTGTCTGATGATGCACTGAAGGACATTAAATGCAAGACAACTTTTAAAAATATCCTCTCCATAATACATCAAATATGTTTTCTAGAGAAGAAAGCACGGAGCTGTAACTAATGTCATTTGCTGCATGACAGTTGCTGTATATATAAAGTTTAGCATAACGTTCCTTTGTTCTTTTCCTCAAGTCAGGAAAAGTATATGGCGGTATATGTTTCAACTAACTTGCAGAAAGTTATGTTCCTCTCTGGAAGATGCTTAAGCATGCTCGGTGCTCCATTGACAGTTACCTTCAACTTTCCCAAAGGACACTTCTACACTTTCCATTTCCGATGACTTTCTGCCAACACTTAGCTTCGCGGTTGCTCACTACTGTGTTTGCTCACTACTGTGAGTTGCTCACTACTGTGGTTGCTCACTACTGTGAGTTGCTCACTACTGTGGTTGCTCACTACTGCGAGTTGCTCACTACTGTGTTTGCTCACTACTGTGAGTTGCTCACTACTGTGGTTGCTCACTACTGTGAGTTGCTCACTACTGCGAGTTGCTCACTACTGTGTTTGCTCACTACTGTGAGTTGCTCACTACTGTGAGTTGCTCACTACTGTGGTTGCTCACTACTGTGAGTTGCTCGCTGCTGTGAGTTGCTCGTTACTGTGAGTTGCTTGCTACTGTGAGTTGCTCACTACTGTGGTTGCTCACTACTGTGAGTTGCTTACTACTGTGGTTGCTTACTACTGTGAGTTGCTCACTACTGTGGTTGCTCACTACTGTGAGTTGCTCACTACTGTGGTTGCTCACTACTGTGAGTTGCTCACTACTGCGAGTTGCTCACTACTGTGTTTGCTCACTACTGTGAGTTGCTCACTACTATGAGCTGCTCACTACTGTGGTTGCTCACTACTGTGAGTTGCTCACTACTGTGTTTGCTCACTACTGTGAGTTGCTCACTACTATGAGCTGCTCACTACTGTGGTTGCTCACTACTGTGAGTTGCTCGCTACTGTGAGTTGCTCGCTACTGTGAGTTGCTCACTACTGTGGTTGCTCACTACTGTGAGTTGCTCACTACTGCGAGTTGCTCACTACTGTGTTTGCTCACTACTGTTAGTTGCTCACTACTGTGAGTTGCTTACTACTGTGGTTGCTTACTACTGTGAGTTGCTCACTACTGTGGTTGCTCACTACTGTGAGTTGCTCACTACTGTGGTTGCTCACTACTGTGAGTTGCTCACTACTGTGTCCCACCATTTTAGATTCCAATCACAAACTCTAAAACGTTCATTCTTGATCATTTTTAAATTTCTGCTCTTTGCAGGTAAAATTGGTATTTTCAAAAGAACCTTCAAAGCCACTGGCTCCCAGAATTCTCCCAAACCCACTGGCCGCTGCAGCAGCTGCAGCTGCGGTGGCAGTGAATTCCCCTTTCAGTCTTCGAACTGCTCCAGCAGCCACCCTCTTCCAGACCTCTGCACTGCCTCCAGCCCTCCTGAGGCCAGCTCCTGGACCCATTCGGACGACCCACACTCCCGTGCTCTTTGCTCCTTACTGAGTTCCAAGCAGGAGGTGTTGTACTGCAATAATTTTTAAAACAACAAAATGAAACTAAAATCAAACAAAAGAGAACTATGCAGCATTTATTTATAGTTTAAAGTGTATCTGAAGAGCCAGGACTTTTGATAGCAAAATGAAAAGATTATTTAAAAAAATAAAATAAAAAAGTGTCAGGGGTTGGGCTAGGGGGAGGGGAGGCGTGGCATTTTTTTTTCCAAATTAAAGCATTCTTCTTGAACGTTAATTGTTTTAGAAGTTATCGCCAACACTGACTCTTAGTGGTATCTAGCGCTTCCAGAGTCTCTGTGACTGTGCATTTTGGGCACCTGTTTTCCCTGCATTGTCTTTTCTGCTTTATGAAACAATTATACATTGTTTAAGGGCATTAACTGGTTCCAATGTATATATAATATATGATAATTTACTCTGTAGATTATAATACATATATGTACATATATATATATATATATATATACATATACATATATATATATATATATATGAAAAAGGCAACAAAAACAAAAGCAACACTGTGAATAGTAGTGCCCTTGCTGGTCCTCTGGCCATGACAGCAGTTACTGGGTATGTACCCGAACAAAAGTAGATACAGTAGATGTCTTGTCAAACAATAGTGCTGTGTCTCAATTTATGCCATTAGGTTTTAAAGAATTGCAAAAGGTAGAATGAAGAGCTATTTTATACCTAAAATCAGGAAAACAAACAAAAAAGAAATAAATGAAACCAGCAGATGGTAAACTGGAAACCTCCATGGTCAGTGACCATGTCTTGTATGCTGAGAGGACGGGCCACACCAGGAAAGACACTCCAACATCAACTATTAGATTCCCACTGGGAATACCTCTGCTGGAGAAAGTGAACTGTTTGCAATGCCAATGTCTCTGAAAGACGATCAACCCATGTGTCATGGGAAGAAGTAAAAAACTCAGAATTGTTTTATTTTAAACACGAGCCCTCAGAATCTCAGATAATGGTGTGAAATGAACGCAGATCAACAAAAGCAGAAACAGCTTGTCACCTGCAATAACCCTTTATGTCATGCCAATAGAACCATAGCAAAGTATTTCTGCTTCAGATATGAATGTGTGAATACAGATGTAAGCATGAGCTATGGCTGTGTTCATTGTTAACTTTTCCCTATGACATGACATACTTGAGTTCATTGCACACCAATGGTATGGCATTTACAATGTGTATGAGCAAGGTCCCCTGGACCATCCTTTCTCCAGTGGCACTGTGAAATAAGAACTGCTTCTGATATCTACCACAGAGCTGAAAGAAGCAAAAGTTTTATCTTTTAAAGAAATGTATCAGGGGAATATATATACATGTATATATATGTATATATATATGTATATATATGTATGTATATTGTATATATGTTAGAAAGATTAAGAAATTAACTTATAAAAAGAAAATCTATATAAGATGATTCTATAACTCATTGTTACATGTTATCATTAAATTGGTAACAAATGGCATGAAATAGCTTTGCCTTTAATTTGTGATAAATGCAGTATACTTTTCTCCCATAGAAAGCTAGCTTGCCCCTATGGGTAGGGTGGGGCTCGATGCAGACAGGTTATTGCATCCAGGAATTATAGTCTTCAACAAGAGAACAAGAATGAAACATATACAATCAGCCTTCTGTGACTTAGAATTAAAAATGAAAATTATTTTTAGAAAGGTTTTATAAATACTGTAAAATGATAGGGACTGACTGAGTGTGGCCTTCCTGAAATTGCTTTTATTTCAATTGTAGGAGTCCTTCAGAGAGGAATAAAGAATTAAGGAGTCCCCGGAGGAAGAGGTGTTTAGTACTTGTCATTTATCTGTGAAGAATATGAATAGTGTGCTCGGTGCTGACTGTTGATTGTGGTCTTTAGAGGACTTTTCTAGTGTCTAGCTGAAGAATTTGTCATGTAACTGTATCTTTAAAGCAGCTGACCACACATATCTGTTACTTAACAAAAAACTAAAACAGCATTTAAAAGAGGTGGAAAAAGAAAGATTGTAAAGAAAACAATGAAAAGTGAAAGAGAAATGAGAATAAGAAAACAGAATCATTCCTTCAGACCGTTTAGACATAGCTGCCATTGAACGTAGTGATTTCTCATTTACAGTCTCTGCAAGCACTGCCGACTGTTTTCAGCCAGTGCTTGGTTTATTCATTTATTTATTTATTTATGTTTTGCCTATGAATGGGGCTGGTAGACTGGTGGTCTTAGTTATCCCGAGTTTGTTATCATGTGACCAGCAGCTTCTACTTGTGTTGGATTTTCATTTTTTATTTGATTGTTCACTGTATTTATTCTGTATCTCAGCCTTTCCACCTGACAATGGCACTTGTGTGTTCTTCCACCACAGTCTCCTTAAAATGTGCTTCTGTTGTTACTCCCCATGCTAACAAAATGAAGGGAGCAGCCGGCGAAGTCGGGGCATGTGGGTCACGTGAAGTCCTGGGTCACAAATGTTGATAACTTTAATGGTTTGCTGTGAACAAACAAATCAGCCATATTTTCTTCATCAGCCATATGAGAACACTCAGAAATACCTGGACCCCGTCTGCCTCACTTTGCAACGGAAACACTTTTGTTTAAATGGTCTCTTAAATTGGAGTTCTAAGAACCAGTTGTCTTTTATTCACTACCTAATAAAGGATGAAGCCTAACCATTGAACTTCACGTGGCTTCTCTGTGACTCCTTCCTTTTGGCTCTTTTTATTTATCTTTACTCATTCAGCATCTACTGTGGTACCGACTGTTACAAAGCAATAGCTCATTCCCTGGGGAGCATTTTTCAGGAATAAAGATGGCGGGTCCATGCTATTCTTGTGGTTTAGGGGTAGAAGTATGTTTGTGTGTGTGTGTGTGTGTGTGTGTGTGTGTGTGTGTGTGTGTTTTGGTGTTTGTTGCAAGAAGATTAGTTTCTTGACCTTCCTGGTGTGAAGTTTTTCTCTTTGTGGTGGAGTTTTCCATCTATTATTCTTTGTAGTGCTGGATTTGTGGACAGATAAGCTGAAAGGTTCTGAAACCCCTTGGAAAGAACAAAATTATCAACTATCCAAACCCACCACAGGTCCCAGGAACCAAAACACCAACTAAGGAGTTTGCATGAAGACCTATGGCTTGAGGTACATATGCAGCAGAGGACAGCATTTTGTGACATCAATAGGAGGAGAGGCCTCTGGTCCAGCAAAAAGGCTCATTTTCCCAGTGTACACCAAGGTGCTGAGGTGGGACAGGGTGGTTGGGAGAAGGAGTACGTTCATGGAGGCAATGGGAGGGGGGATGATGGGATGGTGGGAAAGGGATCTGAAACGTAAATGTAGAGAATTTCCAATAAAAAAAAAAAAGATTGTGGGTTCAGATTCATTAGCAATAGTACTATGAAAATCCCAAGGTGGTCTGATTTCAGATATATATATCCCTTTCTATGCATATATGATACAATGAATGCTTAATGGTTCATCTGAAAGAATATAAATACATTGCAAGACCAAAGATACTGCAGACAGCATTGTACCACTTTTCCTGAGTATTTAAGACAATGGAAGAAGATGTCAGGGCACGACTGTATGTCTGTTTTGTAAAGACAGCTGATGAGAACTCTGAACTATTAAAATAGTCGTTTAATATTCCATAAGCAAACACAGTGGGTTTTGGAAGGTTCCCTAGCTACTACCTCATTAGAAAGGACTGCTATCTTTATGTGCTATTAGAACCTCTTACCATTACAATAAATCATAACTACGTGACACAGACATAACTTCGTAACAAGAAAATGACTAGTGAAGATAAAATATGTATTTAGAACTCAAGGAGATAAAAATAATAAAATGAAGATTTTTGAAATTTTGAGAAATACCATTTTCAAGAAAAGTTATAGAAGGGCTGGAGAGAGAACTCTGAGTTCGTGTCCCAGCACTCACACAGTGTGACTCACGACAGCCTGTAACTCCAGCTTCAGGGAATCTGAAACCTCTGGCTTCTAGGAGCAAATGTACTCCTATGCACCTCTGCCACGTACATACACATAATTTAAAATAATAAAATCAAACCTTTAAAAAGATAAGGTAGAAGTCACTGTGTCTATGTCTGTGGACTATAAGCTACTAATCAAATGTGGTTCAGCAGCTTGTTCTACTTGCAGCTCAAGTTAGAATGTGTATCATTATGGCTCTCTTCATGTTTCAACTTTTCTAAGATCATGAGGTCTGGGGATACAACTGGTAGACCAGTATAAAATGCCCAACATGTGTACATTTCTCAATGTGGCGTCTAGCACTGTGAGAACACAGGGCATGGTGGCTTATCATGCTAGCGCACGAGAGGCAGAGGCAAAGGGCCAGAAGTTCAAGGTATAAATGACATAGAGGGGCTGCATGTTGAACTGACTCGGAAGAAAGACAAACAGAAACCACAAGTGGAAAGTGAACAGAAATCTAAAGGTCTCTCTCTACTGAGACACCAACACACGGCTCTCTGCCTTTCTGTATGAAAGCATGAATGGGACTATATTAATAAGTATTTTTATACAAGGCATATACATGACAAACTGAGCTTCCAGGGAGCTAGGGTCAGTTTAGATGATGGGATAGACCTGTAGTCTTTGCTACTCAAAAGACTGAGGGAAGAAAAGTGTAAGATTAAAGGCAGCCTTCCAACTTAAGTAGTGTGCTAGGGTCAGTGAGAGAACCCATAATATAGAGAATTACCTCAGAATACAATAGGATGGCATATCAACATTCACTTTTGAAAAGCACTAAAAGTGTCTTTAATAGGAAGATATTCTTCCCCTTTATATGATGTAAAGCCATCCTTTCTAATGTCTGGAATGACTCCTTAAACTGCCAAATAAATTTGAAATTTAATCTGATCAATGTTCATTTGATCATACTGAGTCTTAATGATCTGTCATGTTATTAACACCATATAGAACATTCCCTAAATGTTAGAGAATGGCATTTCATTCCTAAAGATAAGTTTTCAAGAGTTAAACTGAAATGATTGTAAGCAGAACCAAACCCCCAGGAATATGGGTCACAAACATGTAGGTGTCAAGTATGAGGACAGCCAAGAAGAAATAGAGAAGATGAGAAATAAAGACAAAAGCAATAGTTGGGACAAGCAGGGATTGCAGAAACTAATAGCGTTTTCCAAGCAAGCTTATTTTTTAATTTTCATTGGATATTTTATGTATTTATATTTCAAATGTTATCCACTTTTCCCCTTCTCCCATCCACACCCCCCTTTCCCTGCCTCCATGAAAATGCTCACACGTCTACCCACCCACTTTAACCTCAACACAGTGGCATTACACTACACTGGGGCATGGTGACTACACAGGACCAAGGGCCTCTCCTCTCACTGATGTCCAGCAAGAATGTCCTCTGCTACATATGTGGCTAGAGCCATGGGTCTGTCCATGTGTACTCACTGGTTGGTGGATTAGTCCCTGGGAGTTCTGGGTGTTCTGGTTGATTGATATTGTTGTTCATCTTAGGGGGTTGCAAACACCAACAGCTTCTTCAGTCCTTTCTCTAACTCCTCCATTGGAGTCCCTTTGCTCAGCCCAATCATTAGCTGCAAGAATCCTAATCTATATCAAAAAGGCTCTGGCAGAGCCTCTAAGATCAGCATTGTACATACTTATATGTGGAAAATGATCATGATCAACTGATAGCTAAATAAGACATTGTAGGCAAAGAGAACAGCATATCTCAGCACTGCTGCCTAAAAACTCATAAAGTCAGCTCAGGAGAAGACTTGAGTCCCCAGAAGCCACAACTTTGATTCCTTTATCTTGCCCTAAAACCTCTATACTTTAGTGTGCTTTACAACAATCTTGCCAAGTCTGGTCCTGGATAAGAACTGTAGTTCCCTCTGTCCTTTCATCGGGGCCTCTATGGAAGTCTTGGGTTGGTCTGGCTCCTCATAGTGAGCAAAAATATATTTAAAAATAAATAACTGTTTACTGACCAGTTCTAACTACACACATGTGTATATGTATACACAAAATTATTTTTAAATAGATAGACCTCTCAATGCTTTTTGTATGATTGTCAGTTTTTAAAGTTATAGCAATAATCTTATTTTTAATGACTGGCTTTATATTTTTAAAAAAAACTGGAGCTGGAGAAATGATTCTGCAATTAAGAACACTTGCCACTCTTTCAAATCATTGGGATTCAATTATCAGCATAAACATGGTAGCTTATAAACAAATGTAGCTCCAGTTCCAGGGGACCCAAAAGCTCTTGTCTAGTCTTTGTGGGCAGTAGTTGCAAGTGTTTCCAATACATACATTCAGGAAAATACTCATACACATAAAATTAAAATAAAGAATGAGAATCATAATCCATCTGAAGAACTGGAGGGATAAGAATTATCGACAGTGTGGAAGACCTATTCTGTACTCCAAGATCATTGAGCTAACAATTGGAATTGTGTACTTTGACTTCTTTCTTAGAACCTAGATTTTGGACCAAGAGGTTGAGCTCCAATCTAATCACAATAACAAACCAAGCACAGAATACACAAAAGGAAAGTTATCAAGAAGTAAATACTTGGCATGGGCTAAGATAATAGTAATGTCAATCTAGTCTTTACATTTTTGAATTGTGAAATATAAATCCATTCAGAAGTATTTACCTTTGTTTGATGGTCTGCCTATGCAGCCTGACTGACCTGACACCCACCAGGACATCCAGGCTGTTTCTACACTTGCCTCAACTCTTCTGTCTCAGCCTCCTAGATACTATGATTATAGGTATGAACCACCATACCTGACTGAGGAACACTGCAGAGTTTTGAAGCTATTGTGAGAATTTTTGGAATTATGTTAAGTACTGTGGGCTCTGTTACAACTTATTAACCCAAATAATAGTCTAGCATACACTGTATAAAAGTTTCAGGAATTGATATGAATCTATCCTGGCTTTGACTTCAGGTTACCAGAAATGGGAAAATATAAAGTTATTACTATTACTAAACATTTAATTTTTATTTAATAGTTAAAATAAGTTTCATTTAATGATGCCTGGCTTAAACTATCATAGAAAATGTGTGAACATGTTATGTAGTGCAGGAGAACCTGGTGTCAAAAGATCTGTTATAAAATAGAATGTCAGAAAACAGTGGTCAGCATGCCCTGGGATAACCAACTTCACAATGTAATAATTCATTTTTCATCAAATCCTGACACTGTGCACCACCACCGCCAACATTGTGTGGCATCAAGGAGAAGCCCTTGGTCCTGTGAAGGCTTGTTTCCCCAGTGTAGGGGAATGCCAGGGTGTTGAGGTGGGAGATGGTAGGTAGAAAGGGGAACATCTTTATAGAAGTAGTTTGAGGGGGAATGGGAGAAAGGAGAACCAAGAAAGGGGATAACATTTTGAAATGTAAATACATGAACTATCCAAAAAATAAAAGAGAAAAAATCATTTTTGATAAAATTTGAATAATGATGGGTACTTGCCCATGGGATAAGTTTCTGCTCCATCTTTGTCCCTGCATTTTTTTCTATTTTGTGGATGGGTTGCCATCTTTATCTCTCCATTGGGGGTCCATCATAGCTACAGAAGATGGCCTCTTCATGTTCCATGTCCCCACAATTACAAGACTGTGCTAAGAAGGTGAATTTAGTGGAAGTCTTTTGACAAAATAGTTTGAAACTCAAAACTTGGCTTTATACATTGTTTCAAAATGCAATTTGACAATGATCAATTTCTTCCGTATTTGAAAGGAATTCCATCTCAGGCCATAAACACATTGAGGTAATGGTAGGGAATACTCGTTTGCTCTGAAGGACTGCTGGCATGTTTTAAAAATATTTCTTTCTGAGTCTGTGGAGCTTTGTGCTTCAAATACTGGTTTTTGTTTATGTTCCTAACAGCCAAAATCAATTTTCTTTTATGTGGCATTTCTCTTGTAACATATAAGAAATAGAAGTTAATTTTAAACTAACCCCTAATAATCCTAGGGGAAGCATGTGACAGAGGCTTGCTGTATAACCCAGACTGGCTTTAAACTCATGAAATTCTTGTATGAGATTGCCAAGTGAGTCCTGGAATTATAGACGTGTCATTATGCCCAATTTAGAGGAAACTTATTGCCCAGTATATTCTAACATATTAAGATTCATAAAATTACATGCTTGACTATTTTTCTTTAAAAATTTCAAGATTTCTTCATTTTATTTTATACATGTGTTTTGCCTGTGTATATGAATGCATATCATGTACGCATGTATGGTGCATTCAGATCTCAGAAGTTACTGGATTCCTTGGAAATAGAAATAAGGATGGGTGTAAACTATAATGTGGATGTTGGGTACCAAACCCAGGTTCTCTGCAAGAACAACCTTGCTCTTAACTATTGTGCCAGCTCTTCAGTCACTAAAATGGTTTGTTTATTTATTCATTTATTTCCCAAATACTGGCCCCTCCTAAAGTACCTCCTCCCACTTTCCCCCTCCCCTTGTGTATCACTCAACCCTGGCACATCAAGGTTCTGCCAGATAGGCATATCCTCTCCACTACAAGGCAGCCCTGTTGCGGAACAGATACCACAGTCAGCATATAGCTCTAAGGAGAAACTCTGCTCCAGTTTCTGGGGAACCCATATGGAGATGGAACTGGACATCTGCTACATATGTGCCAGGGCCTCATTCCATTTGATTGGTGACTCAGTCTCCAGAGTTCCCAGAGTTCCAGGTTAATTGACACATTTGGTCTTCCTGTGGAGTGCCTATCCCCTTTAGGGCCTTCAGTTTTTCCCTCAATTCTTCCATAAGAGACGATGAGTGTAGTCCAATGCTTGGTTGTGGGTATCTGCATCTGTTTCAGTCAGCTGCTGGATAGAACCTCTCAGAGGACAGTCATGCTAGGATCCTGTCTACAAGCATATCAAAGCATAATTAATAATGTCAGAAACTGGGTTTTAAATTGGGACGATTATTAGCTGGCCATTTCTTTAACCTCTACTCCATCATCCTGCATTTTTTTTTTTTTTTTTTTTGGACAGGACAAATTTCGGGTTGGAAGCTTTGTGAATGGGTTGGTGTTATTAGTCAGGGTTCTCTAGAGTCACAGAATTTATATATAGTCTGTATATAGTCAGGGAATTTGTTAGTGACTTACAGTCTGTAGTCCAATTCCCCAACAATGGTCATTAGCAGCTGTGAATGGAAGTCCAAGGATCTAGGTATAACTCAGTCCCACAATGCAAGCAGGCAAAGAGCAAGAGTCTTCATTCTTCCAATGTTCTTATATAAGTCTTCAGCAGAAGGTGTGTCCCAGATTAACCACCATGCCTGGATCTGGGACTTGATTTGTGGCCTTGAACTCAGATCTCCTTGCCTTAGTGTCCTGGGATTCATAGCCACTATGCCTCAATATCTCCATGCAAAGATCCAGATAAGAAACTTGTATCTCACAGCTTCAAGATCAAGATCACAAGTGAGCCTTCCAATTCTGGACTGTGGTTCTTTCCAGATAGAGTCAAGTTGACAACCAGGAATAACCACTAGAGTTAGTGTCCTTATCCCTACACTGGCAGTCCTGCCTGGGTACGGGAGGTGACCTCTTCAGGTTCCATGGAACCACTGCTAGGCAAATCGGCTAAGATTACCTTAGGTATCTTGGTTAAGGTCATTCACAAAAATGCTTATTCTTAACAAGAAGATTGCAGAAAGCATATCAAAACTGATGAAATTCCAAGTACATCTACTCACTTATAAGTCTTGGATTTTAGACACCATATCTAAACATAGCTTAATATGTATGCATTTAATGAGAACAAATGGTAGACAATATTACTTTCTCTAATAATCAAACTGTTTCTGTTATAAAGGGTGACATTAAATTGCCATTCTAAAACTCAAGTAATACTTTTGAAGTGAAAAATGATGGGGTTACATGTTCACAATTCTTAAAATAAATATGGAGTAAATATTCATGTGACTTTTTCTCTCCTTTATGTTCCCATGAGTTAGAAAAATACACTCAGGAGCTTGTGAGCTGGTTTAGCAGGTCAATCAGGTCATGTGCTTGCAAGGCAAGTCTGAAAACCTGAGTTTAATCCCAGAACACACAATGAAAGAGATAATTCAGTCCTCAAAATTGTCTTCTGGCCTCACACAAACGTGCACGTGCTCACCACAGACAAGTAAATGGATAAGCAAATAAACAAGTGCGTGAAAAATGAAAAGTCAATATAATCAGGAATCTGTCATTTATTAATCCCTTGGAAAGGGTTTTCTAAGATTTTGCATAACCCAGATTAGTAATAATACTACAGCTTCACAAAGGTATTATTGATTGAAGATGCAGCTCAATGGTAGGCTGCTTATCCAGTGTGCTCAAAGCCCTGCATGTGAGCTTGAGCACCACAGGAGATGCCAAGTCACAGATACTGAAAGGTAAGCAGTAGTTGTGGTTATTTTGAGTTTACAAAAACAAATGTTCAACTAAACAAAATTGAGGAACAAAGACATTGACTCGTTGAGTACTCAGGTCTAAATAAATCACCTTGGCTCATAGAACATCAGAGAAGCTGTGGGGAGGGGTTCCATGTAAGAGCTAGAAAACTGGGACGATTGCTGTGAAATTCTGTCTCCTGGATAATAACATGACCATTGCCCTCACAAACTGAAATAACTGTGGTTACCTTCACAAGACCTTTACAGAAATGAGTCATTCTGTCCACATCCTCTTGAGGATGGAGAAGGTTCTTGGGAAACCCTACCCTTCCCCGAAGAGCCATTAAAGCTAATGTTTTTATTTTTTGGTTTTTATTTTTTGCAGTGATTTACTCACAGCTAAGTTTCCCCTATCCTGATAAATGTCCCCCACCCATATTCCTGCAAGCTATACTAATTAAAGTTAATGAGTCACAACAAAATGAAAATTGCTTCTTATACATATTGTCAAAGAAGTTGAAACAGACAGACACGAGGTAAAGGGAGAGAGAGACTTGCATATAGTTTTCAGTTATACAGAGGGTAATTCTTGATGCATTCTTCAGTAACATAAAATTCCCCATAGTCACTGAATACAGAAGATTTTCATATCTCCCTCAGCCACATGAAGGATTCTCTGACACTGAGCTTCAGTAATATACCCCCATCTGTATAGTGAGAGCTTTACTTGAGGACAAGCATGCCAACTGCTCAGGAAGCCAGTCTGCACCACATCTTTGGTCTGTGCACCCACCATCAGTGACTCTGCTCTTTTGTCAAAGCAGGCTAATTAACCTCAGAGGTTCTAGAGTTTCTTGAGGCACCTAGACACTTGAACTGAAAATTTTATTAAAGCTTTTTATATTATAAGAAATGGTCATCTACATTAGTATTTCATTTATCTTAGCTAATTACAGACAGACAGATACACACACACACACACACACACACACACACACACACAATTGAATGATGGTGGCCACTATTGTATGTAAAAAGGATAAACTAACCAGAAAATAAACATATTGTATTTTATGCTAATCCTTCTGTTGGACATGTTATAATACCTTCCCATATGTCACTATCCTTATATGACACATAGCAAAATCTCCCAAATGTCAACAGTCCCCTAGTCTAACATGAAGCTGACCATTTCATGTACAGAAATGTAAAGCACAATACATTTTATCTCACCCGTGGCTCTGCACTAAATTAAATGTCTAGTTTTGAAGAAACAAATTGTAAGTTTTTCAAAGAGTTATCTGAACTTTTCTGCTTTAGTAAAATTTTCTAACAAGCATTTTATTTATCAAAATCTCCTGGTCACTTGAGAAGTTGTAGAAACATAATGAGCTTTTGCCTTCTATTTGACAATCCGGATTATCCATGCGTATGGGGGAGTTACCTATGGGTCTGGGAAAGAGGAACATTCACGTCTTTATTATTCTCTTACTCCACAAAATGAATTTACTTATTTATATGTCTTCAAAACACACACCAGAGTCAAAACATCTGATTGAAACAGTACTTTTCTTTCCCTACATATTTGGAAGAAAAGACTTGTAAGCAACTATATAATCCACATGGTTCAGAAGATTCTTTTGAATATTCCCGAATCAAACCACAGCAAACCTGTCCGTCGGGATCATCTTGGGGACTGAGTAAAGGCTCTAAAGTAACTCACAAATATGTCTCTTCTGAACGCACTGCAGGAAAGAGGTAAAATTGTTTTGATTCATCTCAGGCCAGTACTTGATCCATTGGCCCTTTTTCCTGCCTTGGAAAAACAGTCTTTGTTATTTGTCACTCACTGCACCTCAGTGACAAAGCAGAACAGTCATTTTCATTGTAGCTTTGAAACATATTGGTATTTGCTGAAATGAAATCTCAATGTAGATGTGAGACGTAAATACACCGCTCCCACTTTCCACAGAACAAAAATAGTTCAACTCACTCCCAAACATGTTTTTAAAGAAATTTTCATCTCCAGTGAGACAGCTTGGTTGTTAAATTGCTTGCTGTGAGTAATAACCTGAGTTTGCTGTCCCAAAATCTACAGAACAAAGGAAGGACCAAATACCAAAAGTTGACCTCTGACCCACCCACAAGTGTGGTGGCATGCAGGAGAATCTCACTCACAGGGGTCAGGAACGACCTTTGCCTTAGCACAGTGGTGGATATTATACTTCAGCTCAAAGGGTCCTGTGTGGACAGAGCTTTTTGTGATCTCCATTTGGAGGCCTTACCCTTGCTTCTGGCCAGGTTCCCTAGTTAATGGTCTGCAGCCACATGGGTGGCTCTTGGCTTTTCAACTGTTTCCAGCTTTCCATTTCTTGTCTGCAAGGTTAATTTTGTACTGCCTTCAGTTCTAACTTTGGAGAGGCAGTTTCCACATGGGAAAATGTTTTAGGAATATTAACTTCAGAAAAGTTTTTGTCTGTTTGTTTGTTTGTTTTTAGAAGATCATCTGTGACAAATCAGTGACTAATGGGGTATAGAGAGCATCGTAGAAGAGGATTTAGGAGATATTTGATTCTCTTGTGAATCAAAATCAAGGAAATAAGTGACTTTGGCATGCTCTCAATCTCTCAACAGGAGAATTTGTCTTCTGTTAAAATTAAATTTTGGATATTTTGAAGAAAGGTCAAGTATACTTCAGAGGAAAATGAGCCTTTTTTTTTTCTTTTTAAAAATCTAATACAAAGTAATTGGAGAGATGTTTCTGAACATCAATTGGCTGAATACATTTTGATTTTTAAAGGCGTTTGACGTTCACTTTCAAATACTTACAACCTGCCAGTTGTCAGTTTGAGAAGAACAAGTGCAAAAGTGTTTTGTTGACACTACCTACATCAAGCAACACAGAGGTAAGAATGGTTCACAGCATTGTGGCCATAAAGGGTTTTTCTATTCACATAGGAAATTGTTGTGCTGAAACTAAAACTAAATGTCAGCTAAGGTCTGATGCTGTGGAAACAATTAGAATATTACTCAATTACCCCGCTGTTAAAGAGTAAACCTTCAAAAGCCAATTATCAATTTATCATGTTTTATTCATTAATAAAAACTCTTTTTTAGAGTGTCATGGCATATCAGATGGGCTGGTTTGTGAAGGAAAAAGCACATAAACAAATCCTTACTAAATTCTTGATTTATTTGGGCCTATATAAGACTTAATGGGAACAAAACACTATTCGGGAGAAAAGAATATAGTCTGCTTTTGTTTTGGATTTTTCTCTAGATTCTTTCTGGGTAAGAAGTGGAAAAAACTGAAGGCTCAGTTGCAAAAGACATTGGCAAAAAAATATGGTTCTAAAGATATAAAAGACAGAAAAAAACCCTTCCTTTATGAAAAGGCAACACCATGCCACTGTAAATCAGCTTCATCTTTTCTCTGAGCTTCTGAGAGAATTAACCACAGAATTTGAGTGATTTGAAACACGACAATGTCTCTCTCATAATTGAAGAAGTTTAAAGTTCCAAATCTTACAGAGTCCTTCTGTGGAACAGTTTTTCTCAAACTTCCTAGGCCTGAAAACCCTTAAATGTCCTTTCTCATGTTATGGTAACCCCAACCATAAAATTAATTTGTAGCTACTTCATAACTGTAATTTACTAGAATTATAAAGTATAACGTAAATATCTAATATGGAAGGTATCTGATATGAGACCCCAAAGGGATTATGACCT
Organism: Micromys minutus; assembly: GCF_963924665.1. NCBI lineage: Eukaryota > Metazoa > Chordata > Mammalia > Rodentia > Muridae > Micromys > Micromys minutus. The sequence continues at coordinate 11,435,194 of NC_137981.1, forward strand.
ACAAGTTGAAAACTGCCTGCTCTAGAGTTTTTCAGGTAGATACTCTTCCATGAATCTCCCCAAGCTTCTTCTAAGTTCTGGCAATCTTAAGTTTCTTCATACATTGCAATCACCTGCTCTAATTTTTGTCTTTGTCTTGGAGATTTTTGCAAATATCTGGATGTTTGCTTCACATAGGTTTACCAGCCATATTGGGTTTCAGAATTAGCCCACTCCTGCATGACCTGATTTTTGTGTAAGTATATCTTTAAAGACCCTATTTAGAAACAAGGTCATTATATTAAGTCATCGGGGTGTTGCCTTGGGTCTTGTAATTTAGAAGCAGAAACAGGAATGGAGTTCTTAAAGTTTTTCTATGACTGACAGCATCCTCTCTATAGCAAATCAGGAATGCAGAAAAAAAATCAGCTGAAGAATAATTTTAACCTAGTCTTCAAAAAGCAGCACTATCATTATCATATTCAAAGAATGACACAGTAAAGGAGATAAGTAAAATGACATCGGATACTTCCGTTCTTGAGGATACTGGCAAAGCAGTATATCTGCTACACTAAGGTGTCAGAAATTTCTTATCTCGGTATGTTCACCTTATTTTTCATTTTTATTTTATTTATACACTGAGCATGTTAATATAAATAATGTGTAAATAAGATTTTTTTGCACACTGTTTATATTTTAATAATATTCAATGGTTTATAAGGGAAACCCATTACAAAAGAAACAACAATTTTTCTAGGTAAGTGGCTGATATTATAAATTTTAAGTAAATGTAACACATGTATTTGTCAATCCATCTATTCCTCAATTCATCTATTCCTCAATCCATCTATTCTTTATTATTACAAAGTTGTCAGATACCCTAGGCTATATAGGATGAGTGAGAAGGAGATTGAGAAATCTTTACTGATAAACTCTATGTTAAATCCCTTTTTATTTTGTCTTCCTAATAATGGGAGCAAACCCATATTATGTCCCTAACTAATGTAGAATAAGTACTATTGCAAAGGTGGATCTATTGCTTCAAGAGAGACAGGATGTGAACTTTAATAATATCCTTTACACACAAAACCTCACGGTCTTCCAGCTCTTCTACCATACAATTTTTAGTCAGAATGCATCTACTGATGATTAACAAAATTCCCTTAAATCCAATTAAGGAGAAGTTACTTAGAATTCATTTATAGTAAAAGCCAAAGGGTGAAGACTTCCATAGAATTGAATAAAAATGGTGACAACAATTGGTTGATCTCATTGTATGTTTAAGACTCGGCTTATTATCTGCATTTTCCTTTACAGAAGAGTGAAGTGAGGTCTTCAAAACAGCGAAAAATTTATTATTCACTTTTTCAGGTATCTTTCAGCCTCACTTGTATACAGATTTGTATCTGCCTTTCTTCAGTCTTTAGTGGATTATAGTTGCTTTAATAAGATGATAATATTGATTATCATTTACACAAAAATAGATACACATAGTAGAAAATTATCAGTTATATATGCATCATCAGTGAGAGTCCCTGGTTAATGTGGATTCTTTTACAGACAAATATCTAACCCACCCTTTATTGTACATCTTGTGTTTATGAAAAATACCTCCAAACAATAAATACATACACACACACACACACACACACACACACACATACATACATAAACACACACACACACACCAGAACTACATGCTACATTTAAGAGTTTACATGCCTATATAATCTCTAGTCCACTTATGAACACATCACACACAAAGTATCATTAAGCCAATTTCAATGGCATTGTTAATGCTTTATTGACGGTTTCCTCTCTGACATAATATCGACTGTTTTGGAAAAAAAAACTTTAACTTTTATACAAGTACACTTAAAAAAAATAGTATTATGTACTTGAGAGGGCATCTCTTAATTTTTATGTAAGCCGCACCCAATTTGGACTAACACAAAATGCTTCCAAAGTCTAGTTTTCTTCCATCTTCTTCAACATGTAAAATTAGACATACCCCATTTTTCATACAGAAAACACCGACTCTTACAGCCACTCATTTCACCATGAGCCATCTTCAAGCCTCTGCAATATTGACTGAGTTACCTAAGCTTCATGCTACTTCATGGCACTGTTATCTTGGATAAGTTGTACAATTATTTTATGTTTAACTCCATTTCTTTAATTGAGAATACTAATGGAACTGTGTATTTATGGGTGTATTTTACCTCCTTCGACCTTGGGTTGAGGTTTTCCTTCTAGTACCTTCTCTAGGGCTGGATGTGTCAATAGAATTTTTTAAAAACTGTTTTATTTACTTACATTCTAAATGTTACCCATTTCCAGGTTCTCTCTCCAAGAGTTCTTCACCCCATTGTCCCTCCTTTCCTTTAGAAGGTGCTTCCCCCATCTCCATCCCTCCCATGTTTTGTGTCAAGACTTTTATAGATTTAACATTTTCTTTGATTAATGTGTCTATTTCTTCTATAGTATTTTCTATGCCTGATAGTCTCCCTTCCGTCTCCTATGTTCTGTTGGTGATGCTTGTGTCTACAGTTGTTTCCTGACATAGATACTGTATCTTCAGGATTCCTCAGTGTGTGTTTTTGTTTATTGCTTCTATTTCCATTTTTAAGTCTTGAGGAGTTTTATGCATTTCCTTCAATCACTTATTTAATTTTTTTCTTGTCTTTCTCCAAGAGATTTATTTATTTCCTCTGTATTTTGTTTGTTTTAGTGAATTTCTTCATAGACTTATTTATCTCTTTCGTAAGTACCTCTATCAGCTTCATAAAGTTAGTTTTCAGGTCCTCTACTTGTGTTCTAACTGTGTTGGAATATCCAGGGCTCCTTGTATTAAGATAGCTGAACTCTAATGATGACACACTGCCCTGACTGTTGTTGATTGTGTTCTTATGATGGCGTCTAGGCATCTGGGATTGGGGTAATTATAAAGCGAGGTGTTGATATTTGAGTTTTTCTTTGTTAGATTGTATATTTCTCTTTGGTTTCGGTTTCTTCACTGGTCTTTTGTTCCGAATGCTCTGTAGTTCTGTAGCCTGTATGTTTTCTGGCTCAGCAGAGTGCCTCCATTCTAGGTGGGGGTTGGAATATGTGGAGCAGAGAGGTTCAGTTGGGACTGGGCTGGGAAAGCACTGAGAAAGCAGAGGCAGTTCATGGGCAATAGCATGCATGGTGTCTGTCACCTGTTGTGATCTCAGTTGGGGCAAAGGCCTTACCAGGGTTTCTAGGTGCTGATGTGACCTCATGTAATTCAGGAGGCTTTAACAGGACTGGAGGGTCTGGATATTGGCACTCCTGTTTTTCATAAATTTTTTGAGATGATTTTGTATTTCATGTCCTGGAGTACTGAGTGGGCTAGTTTTGGCCATCAAAACACCATTCTTTTTTTTATTAGATACTCTATATTTATATTTGAGATGTTATCCCTTTACCCTGCCTTGCTCTCATTTCACCTCCCCCTCCATTTGCCTTCACAAAGGTGCACTCCCTCTACACTTCATTGCCTTGGCATTCCCCTACATTGGGAAAACATGCCCTCTCTGGAACAAAAGCCTCTTTTCACATTGATGCCAGACACTGCTATCTTCAACTACATACACACTGGATCAATGGGTCTCTTAAAGTGTGCACAAAGGTTGATGGTTTATTCCATGGGAGTTTTAGAGGGTTTGATTGGTTGATAATGTTATTATCTTCCCATGAGGTTGCAACCCCTTTCAGCTCCTTAGGTCCTTTCTTTAGCAACATCATTGGAATCCCTGAGTTCAGAACGATGGTTAGCTGCAAGCATACTCAGCTGTATCAATATGACTCTAGCATAGTCCCTGAGGGAGAATCTCTCTCTGGTTCCTGCCCATAAGTACTTTTTGGGATCAGCTACAGTGCTTGGATTTGGTGACTACACATGTGGTAGATCCCCAGGTGAGGCAGCTTCTGAGTGATTTTTTCTTCAATCCCTGTTCCTCTACTTGACCTTGTATTTTCTCCCATGAGAGTTTTGTTCTCTTTTCTAAGAAGGACTGAGGCATGTCATTTTCAACCTCCACCCTTACCCCAACTCAGGGCACAACTAACTGCAGGAGCCAGAAAGAGTGTAAAAGCCCTAGAAGATGGAGGACACAAAGGGAAACAAAAGCCTTCTAAACGTAGCACGTCAGATGCATATATGAACTCACACACAGAAACTGTGGCAGCATGTACCATGTGCAGTATCTGCACAGGTCTATACCAAAGGGGTCCTAGAGCTGACAGGAGAAGTGGACTCCTGTCCTCATCCCTAATCCTAAAACTATCTCCAATGGATAGATACTTGCAAATGAAAGATTGACCTTTCTATAAGGAAATCGTATGGATGAAATAAACTATTCTTAAATCTAAAGACTTAAATCTTAAAGTTCTAAAATTATCAGTAGATGGCTCAATCAAAATGAATTGGAAGGCATTTACTTTAATTTTTAAATTTCATTTATTTCTGCCTTATGTGTCCTTTCATATATACATATACGTATATACGTGTGTGTGTGTATGTATGTATATAATTACAGCTTTGTGTTTTTATGAGACTCCTGTGTGTGTAAATGTATCTCTGCATCTATTTGTGTTTATTGTGGCTCCTTTTTATTGTTGGTTGTGTGCTATACCAACTTGCTTGTTTTTGTTTTATTTTATTGTACTTTATTTTATTGTACTTCTTGCTTGCTTCCTTAAAAGGTATGGCTCTAGATGGAAGGGGAATGGAGGTAACTGGGAGGAGTTGGGAATGAAGAAAACTGTAATTAGAAAAATACATTGCATGAAAAAATTATTTTCTTTTTTAAATATTTACTTTTTATGTATATGAGTGTTCTGTTTTCATACGTACCAAAAGAGGAAATCATTTTACTACAGATGGTTGTGAGCCACCATGTGTTTGCTGGGAATGTACTTGAGGACCTCTAGAAGAGCAACCAGTGCTCTTAACCACTGAGCCATCTCTTTAGCTGCTGGAGAAGAATCTATTTTCAAGAAAACAACAAACAAACAAAAATAATTAGAGCTAATTTGTCTGCACCTATGGTGTCCAGACTTTTAAAACCGTCAATATGCTCATTCTTGTTAAACTGCGCATTTTTATTCTTATTGCTCTGGTTTTTCTTCCTAACTTTTAACATATACATGACTGAAAGCAACTAGCAACAACAGAGCTAATGTCTGAATATTAAGCAGTGATTAAATTTCTTCCACTACATAAAATTACCAATATTCTTTTGAATTTAGTCCCAGTCAGTATTATAGGACATGGGGAAAATTTAGCCACATTCTCTGATATAATATGACAGGTACAGTCTCTAGTCTCGTTCCCAATATAGAATCCCTGTCCCTCTCTGAGACTTTCAGGTCCATCTGACTATGGATATTTTAGGCCTCCTGAACTATCACAAGTCATTAAGCTTTGAACTCAGAAATATTGGTTTGAAAGTTAATATTTAGGCATTCCAAGATGGCAGATGAAAAGCAGCCACTAAATAATGCCAGCATTGAAAAAAATTCAAGAGCAAAATAGACTCTGTGCCAAAGAGAGAATTCGATGACAGACATCACAGAAAGTATATCAAAGGGCAACTGAAAAGTAGGAAGAAATAGAAAAGCTACATGGGCAAAAAAAATAGAGCAAGTCACTTAGCTGACAGGTAGGACAGTGAGAATTCAAGACTTCAAGAACTCAAGACTTCAAGAATTCAAGAATTCAAGAATTCCAAAAGGTGAGCTAGGCATTGCTAGCTTTAAAGATGTCAGAAAAATTACTAGTACAAATTGTTGGTGGGCATCTAAAGTACCACAATCCCTCTTAAGTTATGATTCAGGTTCTTCAAAAGACTAAAGACAGAGCTACAATATGATCTCATCATATCACTTTTGTGCATACGCCATAAGAAATCAGAGTCGACATGTACAAAGTCACTTGAGTTTTCATGTTTACTTATGCAGCATTCACAGTGACCAAAATATGGAAACAGCCTAAATAACCACCAAAAGATGAATGTATGAAGAAAATATGGCATATACATATGATAAAGTTTTATTGAGATACAGAGAGAGAAAATTATCATTTGCAGGAAATTTTATGGAACTTAAAACGATTATGATAATGTTTCATATGCTAGGTTTATATAACTTATGTAATTCTATACTTAAATTAATTATATAAATTCTTGCAGTACATTCTTGTTACTTTCCCAAACTTTATGTTCCGAATGAAAGACACACATGCACGAGTGCACACATGCATGCACATACACACACACATACACACACACACACAGAGAGAGAGAGAGAGCCTGTATATTTTGATATGTCTTAATCAGCTCAAAAGCTGGGCTACTTCCTGACCTCCATGTGGGTAATCAACGCCCTGCCTATAATTCAAAGTTATTACATTCCAAATTCTGTATTCTATCTTGGCTGCCCAGGACTCAGTAGGGCAGCCCTCTTAAGCTGCTCTTCTCTGACCCCTTCTCATGAGTGCCATGCCTCTCTGTCCTCAGGCATGGCAGAACTCCTCTTTTTTTTTCTCTCCTTCCTCCTTGTACTTCGCCTGAAAATCCTATAAGTCCCACCTCTGTCTTCCCTGTCCAGTCACTGGCTGTTGTCACATCTTTCTTTATCAATCAGAACCAACTGGGGCCAGGTCTTTCAGTATCTTATGGGCAGGCACTCATGTGAGCGGTTTTGGTGACTGTTACTAGCACGAGAATACAAGCAGTTACAGCTATTATATTATATGATATATAATTTATATAAAATAAAGGCAGAGAAAGGATTGCTTAGAGGAAGAGTTTTAGTGACAGTAGGTGAAGAGTATAATAGTAAATAAACAAAATGCAGTGAATATATGTATGAAAATACCATCAAGACATCCTTCTGTTTATATATTCACTAAAATTCTAACAGAAAATATTAAAGCAAAAATCTTTCTCTTGACCTCTCTTGCTTCCTCTTTTTCTCTTGTTCTCTCTCCCCCCTCTTCCTCTCCCTCTTTCTCTCCCTCCCCTCCCCTTCTCCTTCTCTCTCTCTTCTTCTCTCTCCCCCTCCCCTCCCCTTCTCCTTCTCTCTCTTCTTCTCTCTCCCCCTTCCCTCCCTTTCCCCTCCCTTGCTCCCCGTTTGTGTGTGTATGTGTGTGTGTGTGTGTGTGTGTGTGTGTGTGTTTGTGTGTTTGTATGTGCATTATGGGAGAACTTCAATTACTTTTATGTATAAATAAGAATATATGTTGGAACTTTGAAAAGTGCATATTCGTGTTAATAACTACCAGTTCATATCTTTTATAACTAAACCTGAATAACCTAGAACTTTGATATTTATATTTTCATTTTATTTGTATGAGATTCCTTAGAAACAAGCTTGATTATACCCGAACTATGCCAAAAAATGTGGTTGGTCTTAGTCATATATAATCATGGCAACACTAAATAGTAAGCAAGCAGGACAATAGTAATTTAAACTTATGTCTTTGTTCCTCAAAATTAATGTTCAATTGTTTAGTCATCTCTTTAATTAGTGGAAATTAATGACTACTGGCAAACCTTAACTGTAGTGAAAACAAAATTCTTACCAGCAAGTTTCATCCTTTAGTAAGCTGTCCATCCAGCTAAGACCAATCCAATAAACACTTGTAGAAGAGCATTATGCTGGGTTCATTGCAAATTTTTTTAAAAGCCTGTCTTGAAAGACATTTTAGGATGGAAACAGATATGGAACCAAAGCCATGACTTTTTGGAGGCTTTCCATGAGAAGAGAGTTCCAGCTTCAAATGGGAAGAAGGAAAAGATTGGAGGAAAAGGTTATTACATGAAAGACACTGTAGAGGATTGGCAAATGGAATGAGTGGATAAAAGTTTTATCTACAGAAGGGTGTAAGTGCTGTCTGTGTTAACTGGGACATTTGTAAAAATAGACTATTAAGTTTGTTAAATGTACTCAAAAGAGATCATAACAGAACACAAAGTTAGAATTGAGTCAAAACATCCAGTGTTCCCAGAAAGTGCTTGGAAACTAGTCTCATGCTATTTGTTTCCTACACATTTTTTACAAAATTATGTATATGAAATGATAGACTAGAACCATTTGAGAATATGGTATAATATATAACATGAAATGATGTAGTTCACAAATACTCCTTTCCTACTTAACTGCAAAATCATTAAGAGCCCTCCATTAAAAGCTTTGAGATGACTGGAAATGAAACCAGAACATCTTCTTATCCCATCCAACAGGAGATTCTAAAATGACATCTGATAAACATTCTTCCATTTAAATAAAATTCTTTTTCTGACATTGTCTCAATAATAACTCTAGGGAAGTTTGCAAAGCAATCTTTCATCGTCTCCTGGAAAGGAGAACATTTTCCACTTGTGATAATTTATAAAAGGGTAAGAAAATATGTGTGGTTTTCAGATCCAAGACAGGACGAATAGAACACCAAGTACCACATAGCCCAAAAGACAACCTGAACTCTCCTTGGTGAATAAAGATATTAAAAACACATTTGTTTACTGAAAATGTTTGTGTTGCTATGTTACAGATTTGTAGTAGTCACATATTCTCTCTAAAGTTCCTGGTCTCTAAGAAGAATTCTCAGAGCAGGGTAATAGTATGGTTTCTTGGGATCCCAAGCCAAACACTTGTGCTATCAGGAGTAGAGTGAAGTCTGGGCATGTATATTTCATTCTCTTCTGACAAAGGATTTAGAACAAGACCAAGGCATATAAGAATCAGCTAAGAAATTCTTCAGGTATTACCTTGTGGATATGATTGCTGTCTATTAACATAAAAAGCTGAGTTCAAATTAAATATGTATTAATTAAATTTTTAAATTCCATCTTACCAAATATTCTATAAAGTTTTTTTTTTTTTTGTTTCAAATTACATATATTTGCTTTGGATGTTTTCCTGAAATGACTAGAATGTATAACTTGTAATGAAAATGTGTCACTTAGAGTAACACAGAACTGTTGAACATTATGAGTGAAGAGAAATTCAGAACACTTGATAGGAAGGAAAAGTAAAGTCAGAAAAGTATGTAAGCGAAAATAACTGTAACTAGGATAAATGGGTCAAAGGTTCCTGAGTACAGTGGACTTAAAATAGAAAAACACAAGGCCAGTGAAATAGTTTTTCAGGCAGAGGACAGTCACAGGAGTCTCATGCATGATGCTTCAGCTAGTTCACATGATAATCCTACTATTATGGAATGCCATTATCCCTTACTATATAAGTGAGAAAATAGTTATTAAGGAACTGAAATGTGATTATTGGAGATAGAGATTTGGAGTTAGGAAGTGAGATTCTAGAGCCCATAATTATGACTATTGCTCATATTTTTTGTTTAAGAATGTATCTGGTTCATTGAAAACATTACACAGACACTAATTTTTTTTAATTTATTAGTAGTAATGGTCTAGAAACATTGCAAGATATAGACCTGGAATCATCCAGAAACCAACCTCTTACCTTTCCAAAGATTCTGAAAAAAAGATACTGGTTTCATTTTCAAGTAAATTATATTCTGGCTTTCAATAACCTTTAGAGCTCTACATTAATTTTGACAATTATTAGTTATGCGACCTTAGACAAAACCTGTAAAATTAGTAAACACCTTATGTGTGTGGGTTGGCAAGTTAAGACAGTAATATGTACATTATAAAGATTCAATAAAAGTAGAAATCATAAAACTAAGCTCACTGCTTGATAATCTAAAAGGAGTTGGCAAAGAATGCCAGGAATTTCTACTAATGACTAATATGCATATTCACTTGAATATTTATAGGTGCTCAACCTCCTTTATGCTCAAGTTGTCTTCTTGATATCTTAGAGGAGATGCAACTTTGCAGGTGACTCTACTATACTGTTAAGGTGAGAATGTAGATATTGGTTTGGGGAATTATATTGAGAAGAATCCAGAAGGAACATTTTGAGAAGTAGAAAGTAGAGCTCAGAGCAAATGAAGAGATATGGTAGAGTATATGTCTGACTTCTCTCTCATCTCTGTGTAAACTTAGTGATTGCTAGACATGGGGTTCTCTAAGCATAAATTTTAAAAAGGTGGTTTCCAGAGGCAACGTTGCAATGGCAACTATGCTAACTACAGTAAAAGAGGGAGATGCCTTCCGTAGGACCAGGAGAAGCCCTTGGTCTAGTTGCATTGTTGGCCATTGTTTATTTCTGGCTTGCCAAAAACAAAGGTGAACTGGGGATCTCCTATCTTGTCAGAACTGCTATGCAACCCCAGAACTTAACGGGCATTGTCATGGAAACTAGTGATCTGGGCTGAAATAAATAAATAAATAAATAAATAAACAAATAAATAAATAAATAAATAATTTTTAATGCAATGCACTCAGGTAAACATCTTGGGTTCAAATTACAATATCTTTATTGAAATCTTCAACGTCACCTTATTATGAAGTAATTTACCTAAAGCCACATGAATTACATCCCTTTTTTAATTTTTCACAGCAAAACAAGTGTTATAAGAAGGTATGTTTCCATTTGGAATGGTTTCAGCTCTGTATGAGGTATTAACTAAAGGAAGAACTGAATAACACCGAGAAAGGGATGGATTAAGGAATGCAGCCTTTAAGGCTCTGTGTATATGCTATGCTGGCACTAATGTGGCTACTAACATTTAGTGCCCCGATTTATCACGCTGTCACCACAGTGCTTTGCTGGGCTGAAGTATCAAATGCGTATTTGCTGGCATCTCATCTAATTAAGAGAAACAAATTATTATGTACTGCCAAGAGAGTAATAAAAAAGTGTGCAAGCAGATTAGGGACGGATGGCAGAAATCTTCATGGAGGATAATAAACTGCTTATATTGTGTTTGAAATTAAATTATAAACTACCTTATCACTTGAAGAAAAAAAATCAACTCATCTTTCTCATATTAAACATTGTAGGCATTTATTCAATGGAAAATTATTGTAAACTTAAAACTTCAGTAGTTAAAGAATTTCAACAAAGTGGCTAGATATAAAATTAACTCAGATCTGTAGACTTCCTCTACTCAAAGAATGAACAGGCTGAGAAAAAAGTTAAAGAAATGACAGTATTTGCAATAGTCACAAATAATATAAAATACCTCGGTGTGACTCTAACCAAGCAAATGAAAGATCTGTATGACAAGAATTTCAAGTCTCTGAGGAAAGAATTAGAAGATCTCAGAAAATGGAAAGATCTCTCATGCTCATGGATTGGCAGGATTAATATAGTAAAAATAGCCATCTTGCCAAAAGCAATCTACAGATTCAAAGTAATGCCCATAAAAATTCTAACTCAGTTCTTCATAGAATTAGAAAGAGCAATTTCCAAATTCATTTGGAATAACCAAAAACCCAGGATAGTGAAAACTATTCTCAACAATAAAAGAACTTCTGAAAGAATCACCATTCCTAACCTCAATCTGTATTACAGAGCAATAGTGATAAAAACTGCATGGTACTGAGACAGAGACAGGCAGGTAGATCAGTGGAATAGAAATGAAGCCACACATTTATGGTCACTTGGTTTTTTACAAAGGAGGTAAAATCATCCAGTGGAAAAATACATGTTCAGCAAATGGAGGTCAACATGTAGAAGAATGCAAATCGATCCATTCTTACTGCCTTGTACAAAGCTCAAGTCCAAGAGGATCAAGTACCTCCATATAAAATCATATATACTCGAACTAGTAGAAGAAAAAGTGGAGAAGAGCCTTGAGAACATGGGCACAGGGGGAAATTTTCTGAACAGAACACCAATGGCTTATGCTCTAAGATCAGTAATAGAATACTGAGACCTCATAAAATTGCAACGCTTTTGTAAAACAAAGGACACTGTCCATAGGAAAAAATGACAAACAACAGATTGGAAAAATATTTTTACCAATACTACATCTGATAGAAAGCTAATATCTGATATATAAAAATAACTCAAGAAGTTAGACTCCAGAGAATCAAATAATCCATTTTAAAAAGGTGTACAGAGCTAAACAAAACATTCTGAACTGGGAAATATTGAATGGCCAAGAAGCACCTAAAGAAATGTTCAACATCGTTAGTTATCAGGAAAATGAAAATCAAAACAGCCCTGAGATTCCACCTCACACTAGTCAGAATGACTAAGGTAAAAAACTCAGGTGACAATAGATGCTGGTGAAGATGTGGAAAGAAAAAAATACTCTTTCATTTTTAGTAGGATTGCAAGCTGGTACAACCATTCTGGAAATCAGTCTGGAGGTTCCTCTGATAATTGGACATAGTACTACCTGAGGACCCAGCTATAACACTCCTGGACATATACCCAAAAGATACTCCAACATATAACAAGGACACATGCTCCACTTTGTTCATAGCAGCCGTATTCATAATAGCCAGAAGCTGGAAAGAACCCAGATGTCCTTCAACCGAGAAAATGTGGTACACTTACAAAATAGAGTACTACTCAGCTATTAAAAATGATGACTTCATGAAATTCTTAGGCAAATGGATGGAACTAGAAATTATTAGCCAGAATGAGCTAACCCAATCAAAAAGAACACACATGGTATGCACTCACTGGTATGTGGGCAATAGCCCAAAATCTTGGAACATCCAAGATACAATTCACAGACTATATGTACCTCAAGAAGAAGGAAGAGGAAAGTGTGAATATTTCAGTACTTCTTAGAAGAGGAAATTAATATTCACATGAGAAATTATAGAGACAAAGTGTGGAATACGGACTGGAGGAAAAGTCATCTTGAGACTGCCACACCTTGGTATCCATCATATACACAGTCACCAAACCCAGACACTATTTTGAATGCCAAGAAATGCTTGCTGACAGGAGCCTGATATAGTTGTCTCCTGAAAGGCTCTGCCAGAATCTGACAAATACAGAGGTGGATGCTTGCAGCCAAATATTGGACTGAGAATGGGGTCCCCAATGAAGGAGTTAAAGAACTGAAGGAGCTGAAGATGTTTGCAACCCTATAGGAAAAATAATAATATCAACCAGCCAGACCCCAGGTCTCCCACCCTGAGTTCCCAGGGACTAAATTTCCAACTAGTGAGTACATGTAGAAAGAACCATAGCTCCAGCCACATACATAGCATAGGATGGTTTTGTGGGGCATCAATAGCAGGAGAGGCCCTAGTTCTGTGAAGGCTCAATGCTCTAGTGTAAGTTAATGACAGGGTGGGTAAGCGGGAAGGAGTGGATGGGTAGGTGGCTGGGGAAGTGCACTAATAGAACCCGGGGGAGCAAGGATGGGAAAGGTGGTTTCAGAGGGGAAAGCACAGGGAAAAGAGATAACGTTTGAAATGTAAAGTAAAAAAAAATATATATATCCAATAAAAGAAAAAAATCTATGTAGATGCTCATAAATAACAAATAATACTTTAGGAAATTCAATAATGTATAAGGTCTCTAGAAAAGAACAGTTATATCTAGGAATTTTAAAATTTCTGGTCTCAGAAAACTTACAGAATCAAGTATAGAATGTGTATTTCTGGAAAAGACCTAGGTGAGGTGAAGGACGGGATCAGAGACTCGGGAAGCACATTTCACTGTAGAAATGTGGATCCTCTACTTCAGTAGACTTAATTTCACAGAGGTCAGGAACAACCCTGCTGACATAGCTTGACTTCTTGCATTCTCTTTCTTCATTATAAAATAGACGAAAACTCACAGCATGGAAACAGTTACTTTTGGGACAACTTTCTTGTGCACTGTATAAAGATTGTCTTTGTGTTATCCAAATATTGGTTTCTGTACCTGTAGAGTGCTGAGTACGGTATAGACTTTGGTATTGTTATTCTTATGAAGCATTACCAGCCCCAGTGTTTCATAAACATCCTTTTCCATTACATTTTGATACGTTTGATAAGGGTTTAACTGCTTATATCATGTTAGGAGAGGAAGAACAGGACATCCAGGCAGAGACTGGAACTTTGAGAAGAACTGACAAATTTGGATTTTCCAGCCAGCCATGGATGAAGTCTGACATATGGGTACCAAATGAGATGTAACAGGCCATGTGATAAGCATGTACTGGTATAAACAGGTTATTAATTTATATGCACTAGTTGGAAACAAACCTAAGCTATAGGGATTTCTTAATTTATTTACATTCATGAATAATTATGTCTCTGTGTCATTATTCATGTGCTGGTGAGTCAAGACGGTCCAAAAATAAATTACTGTAATTGGGACAGCATAAGAAAATAGCCTGAAGGACATTAGTTTCATGAATGTGTCCCTGAACCCTTTAATTCCCCATTGGCTGAATTTAAGCATTTCATTATAGATAACACAAGGAGTATTTCTGACACTCAATATCATCTTAGCAGATCAGCTGGCAATATATATATTCATATTATATATATATATAATATGAGTTGAATATTATGATTTAGTATGCTAATGAAGCATATATATTGGCTAATCTGAATGTATGGCAAAGGTGTATACAGAAATTATGATAATGAAAGATAATAAATCCACTGATTAGAATCATTTTATGAATGTAACATTTCTTGTTCCATCTTGGCTGGTAGGTGTCCTCTATTCCAAATGCTCTCATCTTATGTAATGGGCAATATAGCATAGATGGTGGATATTAGAATCTAAGAGCCTCCAGGGCCAAACTGGAACAGCAGTATGGTTCTGCTGCCTGCTTTTCTCAGCTAGAAATTAGTTATACATCCACAGCCACTTCCATATATGGCTGGCCAGCCATATGTGAGCCCAGGAAGGGGAGAGAAGCAACTTTCGGGCATGAAGACGCCTTTACCAGACTGAGTTAAGGAAAAAAATCCATATGCATATGCACACATACATATATATGCATCTGTGTGTGTATGTGTACATGAAAGAGCAGGATGTCAGAATGCGTGGAGACTGGTGAGGACATGGGAAATCTCCTGGTAGAGATAGTGAGTTCTGTAAAAAATGATTCACCACTTTAAAGAGGAGAAGTAACAGGGAAAGACCTTGGAGGTAGTTTGAACAGCATAATAGAAGAAAAAAAAACAGAAATATGTGGAGCAGGCTACAAGTATATTGAAACCCTGGGGTAAAATAATGAGGTGAGATATGAGGAAGAAAGAAAAAGATGTGGTATTCTATATACTAGTACCAATTTCAGTTGAGATGTATTCCCACTTAAAGCATTGTGACCTCACTCTATATAGTTAATATACACTAACTATTTAGACATCTCTACTCATCCTATGAGTTAGGCAGTGTTATTTTTCCTTGTTATATAGGTGAGGAAGTGGGACTGAGTGCGTAGATGGAAGCAGTGGGCTCTGCCTGGGCTCTGGAGCAAAATTCTCTTCATGAGCATCTAACTACTGGTCGTCCTGTACAGAATGATTGCCACATAGTTGACATTTAATTCAAGATCAAGAGACAGGCACCTAGCCAATATATTCTTAGGAGTGTAGAGGTTATTTAGACAGTTTACAGAAGGATAGTAGAAGTATGCTTTACACATGGAATGGGCCCCACAGTCTACCTGAAGACTTATAGAGAGACATACTTGGCTAGGGCAAATCACAAAATTTTTAATTAAGTCACACAAAGAAATGTTCAAGAAGTGTATTTCTGACAAGCTTCCAGAGATGTGGCCCAGAGAATGAAATGACATGGACTTCAGAACCTGGGATAAATTTGGGCAAACAGTTGATATTAAAAATGTGTGTATAACATTCATGTCCCCTCTTCCATTTTCACAGAACCAATATCCTTTCTGCCCCTAATGAATAATAGCCATGCTTCCTTTCTAAATCATCTGTGGTGACCAATCACTTATTTGAACCATAGTAAATTTCTCCCAGGATTAAGTGTCTATATTATGGTGAATCTACAATATTAATCATTGATTTGTGTTAAATTTACATATCTTTTATATAAAATATAACATATCAGTTAAATAAAACAACAAGCATTTATTTTCTCAGCTCTTTGTAGGCTAAGGATCAGTGTGTCATCTAGTCTTGTTTCTCTTTCCCTGGCTTGTACATTGTAGCCTCGAACTTTGTCCTCCCATTCCCTGGCCCATGTGCACATCTGTCCTCACTGTCATCTTATCTTTTCATAAATACAACCATATTGGCTTAAAAATTAGAGCCTACTCACAGGACCTTACTCAAATTATGTCTTTAAAAAGTTCATCTCCAAATGCTGTGTTTTTCTGAAACATTAGGAAAGAAGATATCAACACTTGTATTTTGATGTGACATAATTTAGCCAATATTAGAAAAATATCATTTGTTAACTTAAGGCAACTACAAATTATTATCCTTTGAGGGTAATATAACAGTTATGTGGGTGTGCTATGTTGAACAAGTCACTCAGCTATTGATACTAGAGTCTAATCATGTAGGTAATTAGCTAAGAATTCTAAATCAGTCAGCTACTCAAAACGCAAAAATTGAATACTATAATCAATTCTATGGAAATATGGTGGTAAAACAGATACTTAGTATATTAATAGTAGGACAACTGTATGGCTACAGATAAACTATTTTTCAAAATTATAATACCAAGTATATAAGAATGAGTCATTCTTGTACATTATTTGTTTACTAGAACTTAAACATTGAAACCAACTAAAATATATTAAGATGAGTAGTAAAATAAGCCACACTATTTTTATATTTAGTTGGTAAAAGGAGAGCAATAAATAATTCTAATAAATAAAAATAACAATAGATAGAAAGAAAAACATATAGATAGATGATAGATAGATAGATGATAGATAGATAGATAGATAGATAGATAGATAGATAGATGATAGATAGATAGATAGATGATAGATAAAATAGATTATATCCATTTATTCATTGCTAGAAATTAGATTATTTCACTGATTTCAAAATAAAGGCAAAATAAAATCTCTAACAAATGCTACTACCTGATACGTTATTTCTCCACCAGGGAAATATGCACACACAGAGAGAGAAGAAAGAAAAGGAAAACAGAGCAAGGAGACCAAAATGGTCTGGATTATATAGGAAGAGCTTCTGGGAGAGGGGAAGCCCAGCTGATAGGCACAAAGAGATGCTGGGAGAACATGGAGGCCAGATCTGCCTTGATATGTAAAATATGCACCTCAGTCCCTTGTCCAAGCTCCGGAAGCCGAACACTACCTATTTATAGTACTTACATGAGGCTAAATTTTTAAATAGTTATCTATAGAATGATGAGAGAAAAGATGACATAAACAAGCACAATATTAGTATTTTAGGAATTGTGGAAGTCCATGTGCCTGACATTTCAACAGTTATGATATTAAGATATGAAAATTCTGAGGCAATCTAGGGCTGCATAGTGAGATTCTCTCTCAAAAGAACAAAGTAAACCAAGACATTACACAATTATCATTTGTTAACTTAAGTGTTAATACAAATACCAACCTTTCAGTTTGTACAACAGTAATGAGATGTGCTATGTTGAACAAATCATGAAGTGTTTATGAAGTGCACATTTAACTTTGTTGGAGAATTAATTAATAGTCAATAAAGTTAGAATATAAAAGTTACTGAGTTTTGAGAATGACTTTAAAACTATCACCACAAACATGACAATCAGTCAATTTTGTACCTTACAGGTTTTACTCTGCTCTATTGTTATTTACCTGTTATATGCCTTGATTCCTAGACAACCACCTCTTTTGTGCTGTCAAGTGATAAAAATGATTAATTATAATTTCTTCCATTTTATGTCTGTTCCATCAATCATGATAACCATTTTGAGAGGTTTGAGTCATAGCTTGGTAGTAAAATGTGCTCTTAACATTCAATAAGCCTTAGGTCTTATTTCTAAAACCAACAAATAAACACATATATAAACTAAAATAAGCAATTATTTACAACAACAGTATTTCATCATTTTAAAAATTTATTTCTTTATATTGCTAAGAATTCTGTAGCAGTTGATATTTAGTCGGCTCTACACTCCCAGCAGATGCATGCACTACCTATACACCGTCCAGATGTTTTGAATTCCCGAAAGAAACACACACACACACACACACACACACACACACACATACACACACACACACACACAGTGACTGGGTACTTCCTAATATCCCTGTGGCTAACACTGTTCCCTCTTATATTTTGAATTATTACTTACTAAATCTATGTAAATCTTTATTTTATCTTTGCTGCCCTGGACCCTGCTGGGTGACACTCCTGGAGCTGCTTTGCCCTGGCACATACAATTTTGCTGTCTCACCCTTCTGTGCCTTTCCACCATGGTCAATCTCCTACCCACTCATTATGGCGAACCCCGCCCCCCCAGTCTTCTCAGTCTCTTCCCAGGAATCCTAAATGCTCTGCCTCTCATTCACTGCCTGGTCACTGGCTGCAGCTAACTTTGTTGACTAGTCAGAAACCAGCTGGGGCCAGACTTCCTTTAGTCCTGTGTGCAGGACGTGGTGAACAGTTTCTGGATGCCATACAAAGCATGAAAACAAAAGCCGCTACAGTACTCTTACTATAGCATACTACACGCTGTTCATTTATTCACTGGTTGGTGAATGTTGTTCATAAACTCGTCTTCATTACTTGGCTGCAGCAAATAATGCCAGTATTATATTTACATGACAGGCACAATTATGTCTTTAATTCTGTGACAAAAAGCCTGGTACAAAGCAATTTAAAGAAGGTTTCTTTGTCAATATTCTGTTGCTGTGAGGAGACACAGTAACTCGTATAAACATAGCCCTTAACTAGTGGTTGCTTACATTTTCAGAGGGTTAAAAAAAGAATGGTGGCAGGGAACTTGGTAGCAAGCTAGTATGGTATTTGGGAAGTGACTAAGAGCTAAATCCTGATCCATAGGCTGAGAAAGGGACACTAGACCTTCTATAAGCCATTGAAACCTCAAAGCCTACTCTCAGTGATGCAAGCCCTCCAACAAAATCATATGTCCTAAGTTGGACTCCAAAGTCTCCTAAATCATGATTCCATGGTGACTAAGCACTTAAATATGTGGGCCTAAGGGGGCCATTCTTATTCAAACCACCACATTCCACTCTCTGGCCCCTATAGACTTATAACCAAAACATAATGCAAAATGCAGTTAGTTCAACTTCAATATCCCCTTAGTTTATCACATTTTCGACACTTTAAAAGTCCAAAATTCAAAGTCTCTGAGACTCACAGCAATATCTTAGCGTTTGCTTCCAGAAAAGTCAAAATAAAATAAAAATAAGAACATCATCACATAGTTTGAAAATACACTGACATAGTTCAAAAGGAGGAAAAGGAAAATAGTACAAAATTATTGGACCAAAGCAAAACCTAAAACAAGCAGGGTCAATTCCAAATTCAACTCCGTGTCTAATGACATAAATACTTTCCCAACCTACAACTTCTTTCAGCTTTGTTGACTACAACATGGATCACTTTATTGGGCTGGTTCCACACACTGTTAGTAGGTTTCCATGCCAGGCATTCTATGACTTTGGCACGTCCAAAGTTTTGGCGTCTCTGACCAACCCAGTTTTAGGCAATGGCTTCTTTGAGCCTCCAAGTTGGAATGTCCCTGGCCTCAGCTCCCTTCCTTTGCTGAGGAGGAAAATGCCACAGGCTTTTCTGGTGCCCTGCTCCTTACTGGGGCTGGAACACAGCTCTTATTCAACTACATTTGCACCAGCTTTAATTTGTTTTCACAGTTTAGAGGTTAGCTGAGTTTCTTTCTTGTATTAACTTCAAGTTAATACAAGGCTGTTTTGAAATCTTTTCTGCCAATGCCATTTATCTAAAAATGTATCCTCAAGCCAACTTTTCAGACAAGGACAAAAATCAGACACATTCTTTACTAAAATATCACAAGAATAGGTTTTATGTCACTTGCTAATCTTCTTCTCTGAAACCTCTTGAGCTGGGCTCTGATAATTTACATTCAGCACCACTGATGTCCACAGTTCTTCTAGTATGTCCTGTTATGCACCACTTAAAGATTTCAACTACTTTTCTAATCTCAATTCCAAAGTTTATGTTCCACCATAAACAGCATGATCAGGGCTGTCAGAGAAAGACTTTACTCCCTGGTACCAACTTCTGCCTTCATCGTTGTTCGATGGCTATGATATAGCATCGTTCTATTGCTATGAATATCTTTTCCCAATCTGTGTGTGGTTGTGTTGTCCTTTTGACAGTGTCCTTTGCCTTACAGAAGCTTTGCAATTTTATGATGTGCCATTTGTCAATTCTGGATATTAGAACATAAGGCATTGGTGTTCTGTTCAGAAAATTTTCCCCTGTGCCTGTGTATCTGAGGATTTTTTTTCCATTTTCTGTTCTATTAGATTCAGTGTATCTAGTTTTATGTGAAGGTCTTTGATCCACTTGGACTTGAGCTTGGTACCAAGAGATAAAAATGGTTCAGTTTGCATTTATCTACATGCTGACCTCCAGGTAGACCAGCATCATTTGTTGAAAATGCTGTCTTTTCTCTGGGTCTTCAATTCTATTCCATTGATCTGCATGCCTACCTCTGTATCAATACCATGCAGTTTTGCTTTTTGTCTCTTTCTTTCATTGTTTGATTTTTAATCATGATTGCTCTGTAATACAGCTTAAGGTCAGGGATGGCGATTCCCCTTAAAGTTCTTTTATTGTTGAGAACAGTTTTTGCTATCCTGGATTTTTTTATTATAAATGAATTTTAGACTTGCTCTTTCTAACCCTATGAAGAACTGAGTCAGAATTTTGTTAGGGATTGCATTGAATATCTAAATTTATTTTGGCAAATTGGCCATTTTTTAATATATTAATTCTGCCAATTTATGAGCATAGGAGATTTTTTCCATCTTCTGGGGTCTTCTTCAATTTCTTCTGAGACTTGAAGTTCTTATCATACATATCTTTCACTTGTTTGGTTAGAGTCACTCCAAAATATTTTATATTGTTTGTGACTATTGTGAAGACTGTTGTTTCCCTAGTTTCTTTCTCAGCCTGTTTATCCTTTAAGTAGAGGAAGGCTACTGATTTGGACATTTGGGCATTTTTTGGTTGGGAGACTTTAATGACTGCTTCTATTTCTTTAGGGGTTATGGGAAAATTTAGATAATTTATCTGATCCCGATTTAACTTTGGTATCTGATATCTATCTTGAAAATTGTGTATTTCATCCAGATTTTCTAGTTTTGTTGAGTACAGTCTTGTGTGGTAGAATCTGTTGATTTTCTGAGTTTCCTCAGTTCTGTTGCTATGTCTCCATTTTCATTTCTGATTAGTTAATTTAGATACTGTCTCTATGTCCTCTGGTTTGTCTGGTTAAGTGTCATCTAACTTGTTGATTTTCTGGTTTTGTTGATTCTTTGTATAGTTCTTTTTGTTTGTATTTGGCTAATTTCAGTTGAGTTTGGTTTCTGCCATCTACTCTTTCTGGGTGAATTTGTTTCTTTTTGTTCTAGAGCTTTCAAGTTTGCAGTCAAGTTGCTAGTTTATGCTCTTTCCAGTTTCTTTTTTTAAACACTCAGAGCTATGAGTTTTCCTCTTAGCACCACTTTCATTGTGTCTCATAATTTTGGGGATGTTGTGTTTTCCTTTTCATTAAATTCTAAAAAGTATTTAGTTTCTTTCTTTTTTCTTCCTTGACTACATTGAGTAGAGTGTTGTTCAGCTTTTGTGTGATATTTCTGTTTTGTTTTGTTTTGTTTTTTGTTTTGTTTTTTGTGATTGAAGACCAGTCTAAGTGGTGATCTGATAGGATGCATGGAATTATTTCAGTCTTCTTGTATCTGTTGTGGCCCATTGTGTAATTGATTATATAGTCATTTTGTGAGA
The DNA here is from genome assembly GCF_963924665.1 of Micromys minutus. Classification (NCBI taxonomy): domain Eukaryota; kingdom Metazoa; phylum Chordata; class Mammalia; order Rodentia; family Muridae; genus Micromys; species Micromys minutus. The sequence continues at coordinate 11,457,000 of NC_137981.1, forward strand.
AGGTACCATGGGGTACTGAGAAGAAGGTGTGTGTGTGTGTGTGTGTATGTGTGTGTGTGTTTTAGGATGAAATATCCTATAGGTATCTGTTAATCTGTTAAATTCATTTAGTTCTTAACTTCTTTTAGTTTCACTGTGTCTCTGTATAGTTTCTGTTATCATAATCTGTCCATTGATGAGAGTGAACTGTTGAAGTCTCTCCCTATTACTGTGTGAAGTACAATGTGTGTTTTGAGATTTAGTAAAGTTATTTTTCATTAATGTGGTTGTCCTTGAATTTGGAGCATAGGTGTTCTAAACTAAAAGTTCATCTTAGTCAATTTTTCCTTTGAGGAGTATAAAGTGTCTTTCCATATCTTTTTGATAACTTTTGTTTAAAATTTGATTTTATTTGATATTAGAATGGCTATTGCATCTTGTTTCTTGGGACCATTTGCTTGGAAAATTTGTTTTTGAACCTTTTTCTCTGAGGTAGTGTCTATCTTGTTCAATGAGGTAATGCCCTGTATGCAGCAAAATGCTGGGTTCTGATTACATATCCACTTTGTTAATCTATGTCTTTTCATTAGGGGCTGGATTCCACTGATTTTGAGAGATATTAGGTACCAATCATTATTGCTTCCTGTTATTTTTGTTGTGAGAAGTAGAATTATGTGTGTGGGGACTACCTTATTTTGGGTTAGTTGGAAGAAGATTACTTTCTTGCCTTTTCTAGGGTGTAGTTTCCCTCATTGTGTTGGAGTTTTCCATCTATTAAGTAAAGATATTGGTAATTGTGAGTTTTTCTGGGTAAAATTTGGGCTGGCATTTGTCTTCGCTTAAGGTCTGTGTGACATCTTTCCAGAATCTTCTAGATTTCATAGTCTTTGTTGAGAAGTCTTGTGTAATTCTGATAGGTTTGCCTTTATATGTTACTTGAAATTTTTCCCTTATTGCTTTTATTATTCTTGCTATTTTCTGCATTTGGTGTTTTGACTATCATGAGACAGGAGAAATTTCTTTTCTAATCCAATCTATTTGAAGTTCTTTGGCCTTTTATATGTTTATGGGCATCCCTCTCTTTAGGTTAGAAAAGTTTTCTTTTCTAATTTTGTTGAAGATATTTAGTGGCCCTTAAACTTGGCAATCTTTCTTCTCTTCTATACCTATTATTCTTAGCTTTGGTCTTCTCAATGTGTCCTGGGTTTTTAGAATGTTTTGTGTTCAGAGTGTTTTGCATTTTGCATTTTCTTTGATTGTTGTGTCAATGTTTTCTACGGTATCTTCTGGACCTGAAATTTCCCCTTCTATCTTTTGTATGCTGTGGGCAATGCCTACATCTATGACTCCTGATCTTTTTTCTAGGTTTTTCATCTTAAGGGTTTTCTCCCTTTGTGATTTCTTGATTGTTTCTATTTCGATTTTTAAAACCTGGGTGGTTTTGTTCAATTTCTTTACTGGTTTGATATTATTTTCCTGTAACTCTTTAAGGGATTTTTGGTTTTCCCTATAAAGGCTTCTACCTGCTTACCCATGTTCTCTGGTATTTCTTTAAGGGAGTTATTTATGTCCTTCTTAAGTCCTCTAATGTCATCATGAGATGTTATTTTAAGTCAGAATCTTGCTTTTCAGGTGTGTTGTGGTATTCAGGACTTGCTGTGGTGAGATGATGATTCACTTAGTTCTGATGATGCCAAGTGACTTCTGTTTCCGTTACTTGGGTGTTTGTATTTATCTCTTGCCATCTGCTAATCTCTGGTGTTAGCTAATCTTGCTGTCTTTGACAGTGACTTGACCCTCCTGTAAGCCTATGTGTCAGCACTCCTGGAATACCAGGTCTTTCCAGGCAGAATTTGGCTACAGAGGCCATTGGCAAACGCTTAGCTCCAGGGCTCATATTGAAACGGAAAGGATCCTGTCCCTGGCTGCTCCTTTGTCCCTGTGTCCTAATGCTGTGAGGTGTGCCTCTCACAGCAGAAGTGGTGGTCTCACCTGTGCTCTCATGTGTCAGCCCTCCTGAGAGTACAATTCTCTCATGCCGCGTTTTGGGTACAGAGAGCTGTGGCACAGGGTCATTTCTGGGAGAAGACAAAAGCTGGAATTTCTAATTTTGTTTCTTATTACAGTTAGTTTTTCTAGTATCCAGCAACTTTATTGTTCGCTTTTTATTTCTGCCTTTTCTCTATTCTTTAAATTGATTTTTATTTACTTCATTTCTGACCTTTTCTAATTTTGTCATCTATTTACATTGTTATTTGGAAGACAGGAAATAAGGAGGCTATAGAGGTGGCTCAATTTACATTCTGTATTTTTCCAGAGACCCATAGTCAGGTTCCTAAAACCCAAGTCAGGTACCTAACAAATAGCTATAACTCAAGTTGCAGAGGATGGACTCCCTATTCTGGCTTCTAAGGTCCATTGTACTCACACATACAAGTGTAAGAACAGACTCAACACAAACTCAACACACACAACAATAATTTTAACATTTTATTTAAAAAAAAACATTTGACATCACATATTTCTCTATCATTACTTCGTGATTTGCATATACATGGTATGCTTTTTATGTTTTTGTTTAACTCCTCTCTCTCTCTCTCTCTCTCTCTCTCTCTCTCTGTGTGTGTGTGTGTGTGTGTGTGTGTGTGTGTGTGTGTGTGTGTGTGTGTTACAACTATCATAATATCCCAGCCTTGTTTGCAATAAAAAGTATTATTTTCAGAGTTCATAGAGCGACAATGAGAACTGTTTAGACAAAAGGTCTGAGTTGTGTCTTGTGAAATTATAAAATGTTGTTTTGCATTGCATATTTGCTAGCATATGACATCACCTACTATGGGCACAATAGTCCCTGGATGAAAGTAATGGAGCTAAAATGAATCACAGCATAATGAAATCTCACAGTAAAACTCAAAGTAAGTAAAATATTGCATATTGCCCAAGGCTGACTGCATTCTTATCCATTATTTTTCTTTGTGTTCACACTAGGAAACTGTGGCTACCTCCTTCAGAAAATCACAACCAAAGGATAAATCCTTTATTTGTGAAGTCTAAGAGGAACAGTTGCTCTGACTTTAAACAACATGATTCAGAAAACATCTGAAAGAGTACCTAAAGCCATTCTGGACACATAGCCTACTAAAAAGCATAAGAAAACCCTTGGGAATTCAGATATCTGGCAATAAGAGTTGTGCAAAGAAAACTGTTTGAGTATAGATTGCCTTTTCAAAAAAATAGGACTGTTCTAAGAATGTGACTCCAAACCAGGCAAAGGCCTAAAGATTTGAAAGACACAAGTCCATTATTTGTGTTACCAGAAATGTTTTACTCCATCTCGAACTTCAGTCTGGCATGACTGACTCCAGTCTCAGTAATATACACTCAGGTAATTACAGAGGAGGTATGCAAATTTCCTAGCTGCTGGGTGGAGGAGTCATTCCCTAGGATGAAGTCTTTAACCTAAGGCAACTGGACACAAGAAAGCCAGGTGTGGGTGTGGGCTTGTGATTGTGTCAATTAGCATAACAAAAGGGGGCGTGTATATCTCCAAAATTGAGGCACGCAATCGGACAGTATATCTAACCCCAAGCGGATGGAGTGTTGGTGTGGTTATTTCAACATCCAGGGAGTATGAAGGGCGAGGCAACTGGAGAATTGAAGGTAGAGAGGGGAGTAGTCTGTTGTAAGTTGCCTGCCCACCACCTGGGGCCATGATGAGGTTTCCAGACTGAGTTGCCCCTCAGGGCTACACAGCAGCAGGAGTTGGAGATCTGTGGCTTACATTACCATTAGAAAACATGGGAAAGTCCCTGGTTAGGGAAGCTACCTGTGAAGGTGTAGACCAGGGACTGTGTAGAATTGGGGCCACCCCAAACTGGCTTTGGAACTCTAGAGAGCTGACTCACCTCTCACTGAGAGCTCTCCCTGCCCTTTTCCAGCCAGCACAGTGAAGCAGGTCCTGGTGCCTGGAGTATAGGTGACTTGTTGGAGGGCATGCCTGTGGAAGACCTGACACAGACACTGCTGTGTAGTGGCATAGGAGCAAAGTGGATGCTTTCCCCTGATCTCTGACAGCTAGGAAAGCTGCCCACAAGGTCGTGACTAGGACAACTAACCCTGCCCCTCACCATCAGCGCACTCCAGAGAGCAGGCTCTGCACCTTCCCAGTCAGAACAGTAATGCTGGTCCTGGTCAAGATGATACTGATGAAGCAACATGGAGGGCAAGAACAAGGGAAAGCTGGCCCCACCACTTTTCTGCCATACGGTAGTATTGGCACAAGAGTCGTACCCTTCCCCACTTTGCCATTCACCATGTGTGGCAGGCAGGAGAGCTTCCCTCTGGGGTGTAAGAGCAGAAGAGTGAGCACTGAGGAGAGCTGACCCCTGAACAACACAGTGGGAAGTGGGAGAGTTTGCCCAACCATTTTCAGGCAGTTAGAATATCCTTAACTTTTCCCTGTTTATAACACTATTGGTTACACATAAACTTTGGCATTGCTGAAAAAGTTGAGAGCAGTGTTTTGTGTGAAATATGATGGTCTTCATTTCAACAAAAATGTTTCTGCTATATGACTGTCAGGACTAAAATATTCAACACTCAACGTGAATCTATATTTTATATTTTACACTAAGGTTCATGTATTCCATTCTGAAAGATAGCATGCTTGACAAAATTGCATTGCTGAACAAGGATATATAAAAATGTCTGAGCTATCCTGGCATGACTTATGGGAAGCACAATACTGCCTATAGTCTATATCTAGCTCCATCTTAGTTTCTATCTATATGAAGCTTATATTCCTTGGCATAATGTTCCCTCCCATGTTATTTTAAATAATTAAATTCACTACTAAACTGAGAAGTATCACATCCTACACATTATAGATAGATGATAGACAGACAGATAGATAGATAGATAGATAGATAGATAGATGATCGATAGATTCATAGCAAAATACCCTGCGTACTGTTATACACACATAAAGATGTACTGTCTTAATTATTTTTATTAGTGTAGCAGCAGACACCTAGACTGAGTCCATCTATTTTATACTGTAAATGAATGAATGAAGACAGTAGTGCACATGATTTAATTTCTTTTGGATATCCAGAAGTGAAACTACTCAATTATATGGTAGTTTTAATTTTATTATTACATTTTATTTACATATAAATGCTGCAATCTATAGACCCAGAGAAGCTAAGTTACTTGGAGGGCTTAAGAGGAAGACAGAATAAGTTTTATAGGTAGACTGTGGGTTGATAGGGATGAGACCCTGAGTGATCAGGTTGGGGAAGGATGGAAGAAGAGAGTACTAGAACTTCTAAGAGGGTATGCATGGGCCACAAGTGTGAATATAGAACTCAGAGGACAATTGGCAGGAGGTTGTGCTCCTCTACTATTGATATGTTTTGTAAAATGAAGTGAGCCCATGCTGAGGCATCCTTTCCCCCACACCCCCACTGAGGTACTAGCCTTATGACTACTCTAGTATAAAATGAAGTTTATTTGGGGGCATGAGAAGGGGAGTTAGGAAGGGAGTAGAAGCAAAGAATGAGATGGGGCAGAGAATGAGTGATGGAGGGAGGGGATTGCAAGAGAGGCCAAATAGTTTTTTATAGCAAGCATGGCTCATACCTGACTGTCACTAGGTAACTGTTAGGCAGATCCTAGAGGAAATGCTATCATTGCTCTATTTGGTTTAATTAAAAAACTGAGAAAGCAGAAAGAAGTGACAGTGAAATAAAAATAGGTTTGTTGTGATATTTAGGTGCTTCCAGCTGACTTTGGGCCAAGTGTCTCTGGGAAACAAAAAAAAAAAAAAAAAAAAAAATGGGGATGTTGGTCAATTCTTAGAAGTTTGCTGTTATTTTGCTGTCCAGGGTCTGTGGGACCATCTGCAGATAGGAAAATGCAGGTTCATTAGAAGTGTCTATGAGAATAGACTGAAGCATTTATGTGTCAATTCTCTGAAGCTCTCTTGAGGAATATTTTGAGTAGACACCTGGACTTGGCAAGATGCTGAAACATGCATGCGCGCATACACACACACACACACACACACACACACACACACACCTTAAATTTACTTTTCTACCTCTAATATATTTAAGTAGGTTTACGATAAAAAAAAATTTTTTTTAGTTGTAAATTTGTAACCCTTAGGTCTTGATCCATGAGGTGAACTGAATTCCCAAACCAGGAAACAGAGGAGGATTCCCACCTTCTGGAATAGGCAACAGGTAGTAGTTTAGATTGGCAGGTGTACTTATCTAGAGGGAGTCTGTTTGGTGTATGAGAGGTAGATCTGAGTGGGTTTTCTGGAGCTTATATGTTTACAAGACATAAATCTGTTAACAGCATAAACAGTGTTTAAGATGAGCTTAGGGAAGATAAACCCATTTTTTTTTGGAGGAGAAGGGGCAAGAGGGGGATTTACCTTAATAGAAGATTGAATGTAGTGAGAAACATTTTAAAGTTTACATTTTAAAGACAATCAAAGGAAACTCAGATTTTTGGATTTGTGATTATAATAGTTGATAGTATAGATTTGCCATGAGAAAAATCTTGAGTCTATAGTTAAAAGACAAATGAAAATTAAATTTCAAATTTGTGACTATAAAATTAGATCATATAGTATAATGTCTCATTGAGGTTAGGCTAACTTATAAGAATGCCATTAGTTAATGTTAGGATTTTGAACCTTTGAAGTCTCAATCTAACAGTGGCACAGCAAAAGGAAGAACTCAGAAACATTAGCCACTGCAAACTGAGTCTTTTCTTTTTGCATAAGTAGCAGATGTTTGTATCTATGAAAGGTTATATCTGAACTTGTATATCCTTTATTATAAAGTCTGTGAGCAAGAAAAAACTGTCTTTTTTAATAAAACATCTGGTATTCTTAACTAGTTAATGAATTTACTAAGCAGATAATATGGTGGTGTGCTATCTTGGGGTAAGGAGCTAGTTATCTGTTTTCTAGCTGTCAAGCTGCAGTTAGTTTACCATCAATGTAATCAGAAACCTGGGAAGAATATATGATAATCTAGATATCATATATTAATTAAAATGAAAGAGGATAGTCTAGTCTACTACACAAACAGTTCTCCCAGGTCCCTGTGGTCTGCATCACAACCTTGGCAGAAGCAGTCTGGCCATCGGGCCCAGAAAAAAAGAAATTTTCTTCTCTGTGAAGGACAAACATGGACGAAATGACTCTGAAATGACTCACCTTTTCTTAGGCAATATGAGACATTTAATTCTCTGGGTGTCCTGTGTCCACAGTTTAGGCAAGGCAGTTGAGCATTCTTTCTTAGTGACCATTGTACCACAATCCAGGGAGAGTTCTTTGTCACTGTGCCCATATCTTCTTGGGGACCTCTGAGGATCACTGTGAGAATTTAGGAGTCTCTGTCTATTATAGGAAGCTTAAACACTTAGTGTTATATTTAGCAAATTTCTACAAGATTGAGAGCTAGTATCTATTAAGCACATCTGAGTTAGAGAAGTTATGTCTGTTTTTAATTATTTGGTCTAGATTGTGTCTAGCAAACAAAAATATATGCTAATGTAATGACAGTAGCAAATAAAAAGCTAAATGTATCTTTAAGGCAGTGTTCTTTGACCTTTTACTGTTGGTAATCATTAAAGTAATATTAAATTAAATTAAGTTAAATGAAATTACTATTTAATGAGGCAGGATAGAAACCATATGAAAACCTTATTTCAACTAAAAAGTGTCTTTGGGGACTGTTTTTAAATACAGGTTGTTCTCCCCATGGAAGAAGGTGGTGAAGTGGTGACTGCTGATAACAAAGATGGCAGACAGTCATGTGATGGCATTGAAATTACAGTCAGTCATGTGACTGCCCTTACCTATGATAATGCTGAAACTGTGGCTTAAAATGAAAAACAAATAAATAAATAAATAAATAAATAAATAAATAAATAAATAAATAAATGGAACCATGTACTTTGAGTTTACAAATCAGAGTCAAGGTGCCATTGACAGGTTTTGTAAAGTGAACTATAGTGTGGCAATAAGGGTACCTTAGTGGACACATGTTGAGGCATTCTCCCATGAGGTACCAGACATTCAATAAGTCTAGTTTAAAATGAAGTTCATTTGGGGGTAATAAAATGTAGTTTAGGAAGGAGTAGAAGCTAAGAAAGAGATTGGACAGAGAATGACAGAGATGAGAGGCCAGCTGTAAACACATGGAGAGACAAAGATGTTGGGAGAGGACATAGAGGGAAAAAGAGAGAAGAAGAAAGAGATAGAGAGAAGAAGAAGAAGAAGAAGAAGAAGAAGAAGAAGAAGAAGAAGAAGAAGAAGAAGAAGAAGAAGAAGAAGAAGAAGAAGAAGAAGAAGAAGAAGAAGAAGAAGAAGTTGGAGAAGGAGAAGGAAAATTGAGGAGGAGAAAGAGATGGAGAAGTAGAAGGTGATGGTGATGATGATGATGATGATGATGATGATAATTAGGATGATGATGAAGAAAAAGAAGTGGAAGAAGAAGGAGGAGGAGAAGGAGGAGGTGGAGGTAGTGGTGGAGGTGCAGGTGGTGGTGGAGGAGGAGGTGGTGGAGGAGGAGGAGGAGAAGGAGAAGAGAGGTCATAGTGTAAGAAAGGCAAAAGAGTCCTTTTATAGCAAACCAGACTTGTACTTGGCTATTTCTAGGTGACTTTTGGGCAGAGCATAGAAGAAATGCTAACATGCTAACAACCATCATATGTGACTTGTAGATCAAATTCAGACCATCAGTCTTGGCAGCAATAACTTTCCCTAGAGAGCCATCTCACACGCCCTAGTTTTAAGTTTTAAAGAAGCCTCCATACTGTTTTGTATATTGGATGTTTTAATTTGTATTTCCTTGAGTCAAACTTCTCTCTTCACTGCCTGGCAAACTCTTATCTTTTGTTACTTTAATAATAGCAAACTTTATTGAAGTGTGAAGTTATCTCTTTGTTGCTTAGATTTGTATTTCCAGATAATTAGTGATGTTGAACATCTTCTCATTTGTTTAACTTTTTTTAAAAAAAAATCTGTTGGAGATTCTTTAGGTTTTTTGTTTTTGATTCTTATATATTTTGAGTATTAGACTTCTATCTGTAGGTTGCCGATTTGTCCTATTGTCTGTGACTTTAACTTACAGAAGCTTTTCACTTTCATTAGGTCCCATTTATCAATTGTTGATCTTAGATCCTGGGATACTGAAGTTCTGTTTAGAAACAACCCCCCATGCCTATGAATTTAAGGCTCTTTCCCACTTTCTATTCTATTAGATTAAGTGTATCTGGTTTTATGTTGAGGTTCTGGATCCACTTAGATTCATTTTTATGTTTAATACAAACAGACCGGCAGCAACATCAGAACCATTTATTAAAAATGCTTTTTTCCCATTTTATACTTTTAGTAGCTTTGCCAAAGATCACATGTCCATAAGTATGTGGTTTTATTCCATTGATCAATCTGTCTGTCTCTGTACAATTACCATGCAGTTTTTAATCATTGTTCCTTTGTAGAATAGTTTGAGGTCAGGGATGGTGATTCCCTCAAGAAGGTTTTTTATTGTTAAGAATTGTTTTTGCTATCCTGGGTTTTTTTTATTCATATGAAATTGAGAATTGTTCTTTCCATGTTTTTGTAAAAATGTTTTGGAATTTTTGGAGAGTGCATTAAATCTGCAGATTTCTTTTGGTAGATGGCCATTTTAGATGTTAATTCTACAAATCAATGAGCATGGGAGATCTCTCCATTTTCTGATGTCTTCTTCAATTTTATTCTTGAGAGACTTGAAGTTCTTATTGTACACATTTTTTATTTGTTTGGTTAGAGTTACCCCAGAATATTTTATATTATTTGTGAATATTGTGAAAGGTCTGAGTTCCCTATTTTCTTTCTCAGCCTGTTTGTCATTTGTATAAAAGAAGACTACTGATTTGTTTGAGTTAATTTTATATCTGATCACATTGCTGAAGTTGCTTCTTAGCTGTAAAAGTTCTCTGGTAAAATTTTTGGGGTCACTTATGTATACTGTCATATCATCTATAAATAGTGATACCCTGACTTCTTCTTTGCTAATAAAATACCTTGATCTCCTTTTTTTGATTTATTGCTCTGGCTAGAATTTGAGTACTATATTGAATAGATATTGGGAAAATGGGCATCCTTGTCTTGTTCCTGATTTAGTGGGATTACTTTGAGTATCTCTCCATTTATTTTGATATGGGTTTTTGGTTTGCTGTATATTATGTCTAGGGATTGGCCTTTCATTCCTGATCTTTCTAATACTTTTAACATGAAGGGGTTCTGTATTTTGTCAAACGTTTTTTCTGTATCTAATATGATGATCATGTGATTTTTTTCTTTGAGCTTGCTTATATAATTGACTACATTAATGGATTTTTGTATGTTGAACCAACCTGTATTCCTGGTATGAACTCTACTTAATCTTGGTGAATGATGGTTTTGATGTGCTCTCAGATTCAGTTTACTAAAATTTTATTTAAAATTTTTGCATGGATATTTATAAGGAAAATTGGCCTGAAGTTCTCTTTTTTGTTGGGTCTTTGTGTGCTTGAAGTGAAAAGACAAAAGCAACATTAGGATAGATTGCATCTTGTCCTGGAAACTGTTAAGCCGCAAACTTTGGGAAACCTCAGGAAACCTTGAGAAAGATTTGTGTCTTCTGTCCTTGGAGGAAGCAGAAAATTAATATCCTTGAAGGCCCCCACCTTTGAATGCTGGGAAAGAGATTGCCAAGTGTTCCCTACAGTCAAAAATAGACATAACAGCTGTACTCAGCTTGTCAGAACAGGATAAGACAGGGTGAGTTATTGCTTTCCAGGTCAAAGACGCCCCTTTCCAGATGTAAGATCTCTCCTTGCTGTCTGAACAAACATTTTCAGTTTAAAGGTTAACATTCCTTTACCCCTTTATCTAATTATGTAGCACCAAGGCTTAAAAACCCTATTTTTCATATTTTCCCTGTATAAAACCTAAGCCCCTGGACCTGAAAGTCTCATTCATCTAGATTTTCCAGTTTTGTCTAATATAGGCTTTTGTGGTAGGAGCTGATGATTTTTTTGAATTTTCTAAGTTTCTGTTGTTATGTTTCCCTTTTCATTCCTGCTTTTGTTGATTTTGATACTGTTTGTGCCCTTTAAGTTAGTTTGGCTAGGGGTTTATCTATCTTGTTGATTTTCCCAAAGAACTAGGCTTTTGTTTTGTTGATTCTTTGTATCATTCTCTTTGTTCCTATTTGGTTGATTTTTCTCTGAGTTTTACTATTTCATGCCTTCTACTCCTCTTGGGTATATTTGATTCTTTCTGTTCTAGGCCTTTCAGGTGTGCCATTAAGTTGCTAGTGCAGGACCACTCCAATTTCTTTACAAGATCACTTAATGCTATGAATTTTCATCTTATCACTGCTTTCATTGTTTCCCATTAGTTTCAATATGCTGTGTCATCATTTTCATTGAATTCAGGGATGTCTTTAATTCTTTATTTCTTCAATGACCAAGTTATTATTGAGTTGTTCAGTTTCCATAGGTATGTGGATCTAGCCTTTGTCCTTGGTGATCTTATAGAACACATAGAATTATTTCAACCTTTTTTGTTTCTGTTGAGGCTTGTTTTGGGCCCAATAATATGGTCAATTTTGGAGAAGGTATTATGAGGTGCTGAGAAGAAGGTATAGTCTTTTGTTTTAGGGTGAAATGTTCTGTAGATATCTGTTAAATCCATTTAATTATGTTACCCTTTATTAGTTTAACAGTGTATCTGTTATGTTTCTGTTTCAATGACCTGTCCATTGGTGAGAGTTGGGTGTTGAAGTCTCACAGCATTTTTCTGTCAGGTTCAAGGTGTGTTTTGGGCTTTAGTAAAGTTTCATTTGTAAATGTTGGTTCCCTTGCATTTGGAACATAGATGTTTGGAATTAAGAGTTCATCTTGGTAGGCTTTTTTCTGTGATGAATATAAAGTGCCCTTACCTATCATCTTTAATAACTTTTGGTTAAATGTCTATTTTATTAAATATTAGGACCCTAACTTCATCTTATTTCTTGTGACCATTTGCTTGGGAGATTTTTTCTAGCCTACTATTCTGAGGTAGTATATGTGTTTGTTATTGAGGTGTATTTCTTGTAAGCAGAAAAATACTGAATCCTACTTGTGTATCCAATCTGTTAGCTTATGTCTTTTTATTAGAAAATTGAGTCCATTGATATTGAGAGATATTAAAGACATATGATTGTTAATTTGTGTTATGTTTGTTGTTGTAGGTAGTATCATGTGTATGTTATTCTCTCCTTTTAGTTTTATTGTGAGAGGATTAACATCTTGGGTTTTTTTTTTTTTTTTTTTTTTTTTTTTTTTTTTTTTTTTGGTTGTTTCTTTGTTGTTGTTTATTGTTTGTTTTGTTTTTGGAGTTTTTTTGGGTTTTGTTTGTTTTTTTCTTTTGTTTTTTGATTTTTGGTGTGGGTATCACCATGTGTTGGAATTTTCCTTCTTTGATATCTTCATTTATGATGATTGAGGCTTTTGCTGGATATAATAGCCTGGACTAGCATTTATGATCTCTTAGGGTCTTCATGACCTTTATCCAGGTACTTCTACCTTTTAATGTCTCTGTTGAAAAGTCTGGTGTAGTTCTGATAGATCTGCCTTTATTTGTCACTTGGCCATTTTTCCTTACAGCTTTTAATATTTTTCTTTGTTCTGTGAATTTAGTGTTTTAATTATTATGTGGCAAGAAGATTTTCTTTTATTGTTCTATCTATTGAGTGTTCTATAGGCTTCTTGTATGTATTTGGCCTTCTTGTTCTTTAGGACAGGGAAGTTTTCTGCTATGATTTTGTTGAAGATATTTTCATGTCCTTTGAGCTAGAAATCTTCACTCTCTTCCATTCCCATTATTCCCATATTTGGTCTTTTCTTTGTGTTCTGGATTTTCTGGATGTTTTAAGTTAGGAGTTTCTTGTTTTAAATTTTCTTTGACTGTTGTGTCAATGTCTTCTAAAGTATCTTCTTTGTTTCAGATTCTCTCTTCTATCTCTCGGTATTCTGTTGTTGATGCTTACATCTGCAGTTTCTGATGTAAGCATCAATTTTCCTTTGTTTTCCATTTTCAGGGTTGCCTCCATTTGTGTTTTCTTTATTGTTTCTACTTTCATTTTTAGGTCTTGAACTGTTTTTTTCAATTCCTTTACCTGTTCGATTATTGTGTTTTCCTGTGTTTCTTTAAGGGATTTGTTTTCTCTTTCAGGGTTTCTACCTGTTTAACATTGTTGTCCTCTATTTCTTTTAGTGATTTATTTATAAGCTCCTTAAAAATAACTGTTATCTTCATGAGATAGGATTTTAGGTCAGCAACCTTGTTTTCAGTTGTGTTAGGATATTGAGGGTTTGCTGTGATGTGAGAACTGCATTCTCATGATGTTTACTGTCTTGTGCTTGCATCTTGCCATCTGTTTTTTCTGGTGTTACCTGGCCTGAGCATCTCTGTCTTGAGCCTGCCTTCTGTGCTTCTAGATTGCTCAGGTCTGATAGAAGGTCTGTGGCCTTGACTGTAGCAGACCTCCTGGGAGGCCTCTAGACTGTGGGATCTTCACATGTGCAGGCAAGCTGATAATGTTCCAAAAGGAAGAAGACACAGGCCAGTGAAGTTTAAGGGGGGAGAGGGATGCATCCCAAGGCTGCTGGGTCCCCCAGGATTCCCAGGTGCTGAGATTATTTGGAAAGGTCCCTTCCTTTGTGCTGTAGCTATCCTTGGAGGCCTTCAGACTGTAGGTTCTTCAGAGGAGTAGACAAGCTGATCACATTTTCTTAATCTAACTAATTGTTTAATATTTTTGTTGTTTTTGTTTTTATGAAAATTAATTATCTTATTTTCTTTGATTTTATTTTTGAGGATTTGGGTTCAATCACTCTAATTTGTATTGGGAACAATGTTTTTTTGTCTCTAGTTCCATGAGGTGCAAATTTTGATGTTTTTTATATCTTCCTTTTCCTTAATAAAGGCATTTAAAGTTAATAATTTTAAACAAACCACTGTCACGTCCCATAAACTTTGGCATGTTAATTTTTTCAAGATTTATTTTATTTGTATTTATGTTGATGTGCACATGCTAACACAGGTGCCCACAGAAGCCAGAAGAGAGTGTCATATCCCTTGGGGTTGGATTTAGAGGTAGTTTTATGCTAGTAGTCATGAGAGTTGGGAACCAAACTCTTCCAAAAGAGCAGCATTATAGGAAGAGATGCAGTGCTGTGAAGAGTGCAAAGCCTATACATTGAAAACAAAAGTCAAAGATGAAGTGGAGTCTGAGTCCTTAAGCTTGTAGTCTCAACTTTGTGGGACACAGGAAGAAAGTCAGCTGCTCATAGTTGATGTGGGTAACAGTGAGTTCCAGGCTAGCACTGGAAGCATAAGAAAGCTACACCTCAACATTAAAAGTACCATACAGTGTCAGGGATGTACTCTGTGGTGAAGAACTTGCCTTGCTGATGTGAAGCTCTAGCTCCAATACTAGCAGAGAAAAACAAGTTTAAAGACAGATTTCAGGACAGGTAAAAAGCAATCTAGAACAAGTGTAGCTAGCAAACTCTAAGCCTACTGACTCATGGTTGCTTCATCTTGAACTTCATCTTATGCAACATAAGAACCTAGAATTAGGAAACTGAATTTTCTACCTATTTTTCTGTGGAATATCACAGTATCTGCTAATTCTTGGAATCATGAATATTTGTTAAATAAGTAAATAAATAAATAATGAATAAATGAGTTATGAATAATTGAGGTGATGTTTAGTACAAGGTATTGGTAGTGATAAGAAATGAAGAAACTGAGTTCTTATGTATTATTACTCAGTGTCTTAATGTTAGCTAGCTTGTTATTTTTAACATTTTTATTGGATTTTTTAATTTACATTTCAGATGTTATCCACTTTCCTGGTTACTCCTCCAGAAACCCCCTATACCATCCTCCTCCCCCTGCCTCTCTGAGGCTGCTGTTCCACCCACTCACCTACCCCCTCCCATCTCTCCATTCTGACATTCCCCTGCATGGGGACATCAAGCCTTGGCAGGACCAACGGCTTCTCTTCCCCTTGATGCCCAACAAAGCCATCCTGCTCTACACATGTAGCTGAAACCATGGGTCCATCCATGTGTACTCTTTGTATGGTGGTTTAGTCCCTGGGAGTACTGATTGGTTGGTGCTTTTTTTTTTTCTTATGAAGTTAACACTTGAAGATGCATGTAAAAAAATCTGTATCCACAAGTCTACAAGGTACTAAGTTACTGTCTGCTTCATTCATATTCCTTCTTTGATTTTTTTTTTTTTTTTTGTAAATTCTTGGCACCTTCATGAAATTAATCTATTTCCCATTTCACTGATCACTTGTCTGATATTTCTTTTTGATAGCTGGAGCCCAAAATTATCTATTTTAAGGAAAAAACAAGACAGAGAGTATGGCAGCTATCTGAATATTTCAGCAATGCTGTGACCTTCCTCTACAAAGCATTTATCAAGATAATCTCCTCAATTTTCACTTTGAACATTATGTTTGTTTATGATGTTATTATGCCAGTTATTCAGCTCTTGATGATTCCTTATTTTCTTTCTAAGCTAAATATACAAATACATGCATGAATGCCTGCACAAATATACATGAGCCCAAAAACATGCAGACACTTTTTAAAAATAATTGTATATATTTTATTTACGTTTCAAATGTTATCCTCTTTCCAGGTTTCCCCTCCATAAACACCCTATCCCATTTCTCCTACCCTTGCTTGTATGAGAGTGTTCACCTACCCACCCACACCTTCCCATCTCCCCATCCTGACCTTTCACTGCACTGGGGCATCAAGCCTTGGCAGGACCAAGGGCATCTCCTCCTATTGATGCCCAACAAGGTCATCCTCTGCTACATATGCAGCTGGAGCCATAGGTCCATCAATTTGTACTATTTGGATAGTGATGTAATTTCTGGGAGCTCTGGTTGGTTGGAATTGTTGTTCTTATGGGGTTGCAAACCCCTTCAGCTCCTTCAGTCCTTTCTCTATCTCCTCCACTGGCGACCCTCTTCTCAGCTCAATGGTTGGCTATGAGTTTCCACCTCTGTATTTGTCATGCTCTGGCAGAGCCTTTCAGGAGACAGCTGTATCAGGCTCCTGTTAGCAAGTACTTTTTGGCATTAGCAATATTGTCTGGGTTTGGTGGCAGTATATGGGCTGGAACTCTAGTTGGGACAATCTCTGGATGGCCTTTGTTCCGCCTCTGCTTTAAACTTTGTATTTCCTCCTATGAATATTTTTGTGCCCCCTTCTAAGGAAGACTGAAGCATCTACACTTTGGTATTCCTTCTTCATGAGCTTCATGTGGTCTGTTAATTGTATTTTGTGTGATCCAAGTGTTTGGGCTAATATCCACTTATATTAGTGAGTACTTATCATTTATATGGTGAGTACATACCATGGGTGTGATTTTTGCATTTTGCATTTTTTTTGACGGTGGTATCTTCTGTCCCTGAGATTCTCTCCTCTTTCTCTTGCATTCTGTTGGCGATGCTGTGTTTATAACTCCTGATCTCTTTCCTAGGTTCTATATCTCCAGGGTTGTCTACCTTTGTGATTTGTTTATTGGTTCTATTTCTATTTTTAGATCCTGGATGGTTTTGTTCAATTCTTTTACCTGTTTACTTTATTCCTGTGCTTCCTCTTTAAGGGCTTCTACCTGTTTACCTGTATTGTCCTGTATTTCTTTAATGGAGTTATTTATGACCTTTCTAAAGTTCTCTAACGTCATCAGCAATTGTGATTTTAAATCATAATCTTGCTTTTCTGGTATATTGGGGTATCCAGGACTTTCTGTAATGGGGGAACTGGGTTGTGATAATGCCATGTGGCCTTGGTTTTTGTTGCATAAGTTCTTGGACTCGCCATCTGCTTATCTCTGGTGTTAGCTAATCTTGCTGATTCTGACATTGTCTTGACCCTCCTATAAGCCTGTGTGTCAGCTCTACTGGGGGACCAGTTCTCTCCCAGCAGGGTCTGGGTACAGAGAGCTATGGCATAGGGTCAGTTCCAGGCACTGGCAGAAACTGGAAGGATCTTATCCCAGACTACTATTTGGTTCTTGTATCCCGAGGGCTCCAGGCAGGTACCTCTTGGGCCAGCAATTTGAACAGAAATGGTGGTCTCACCTGTGCTCCCAGATATGTCAGCACTCCTGGGAGACCAGCTTTCTCCTCAGAGAGCTGTGCCACATGGTCAGCTCCTGGCACAGGCAGAAACTAAAAGGAACACTATTTGTTTGGTTTTTTTTTTAAATAATAGTTTATTAATTATAAACTTACTGGTTTTTCATGACATGGTAAGTTTGGACACTTAATAAAAATACACAGTTTGGTCCTCTTCTGGTTCATAATTGTATGTGTGCAAAATATGTTTACTTTCATTGAGAACAAATAGCTTCTGTGTAAAGCACATCTAATTTTAACCAAAGAGAAAATGGATTTGATTGCTTGCAACATTCCCAGCCCTGTCATGTGTACATTGGAAACATAGATTCCAGGATGAACCCAAACTTTCTTTACCATCCTGGTTCATTGGCGTCAGGAATACTGCAAGACTGAGCACAAGCCTCTGAAGTCACTGTTCTGGGCTCCATTTAAGACTGAAAACAAGAGACCAGCTGCTTCTGGGTCTCGGAACTAACCGTATACCATGGGACACCTGGTCACAGTGCCATGTGTTATCCAATAAACTACTTAACTAACTATCCTGATTGATCTCTATCAGATTTGTGTTCCTTTAATGACTATAATTGGCATGCAAGTTATTAGTGTGGATTTTTTATATGCATAAGCATAACCTGTATTTATAGGTTTTGAGATTATAATACACATAACATCTTGAAAACACTCGTTTTAATTTTTGAATCCATGAGTCTCACTGCTTATCCTGCCAAAACAACTAAAATATGGCGACATACGATCTACATTTTTGTTTTTGTTTTTGTTTACATCAAACCCAAATGTCCTATGTCATCACATATTTTATATGTTTATCTTTTTTATTGGCTATTTTATTTATTTACACTTCAAATTTTATCTTCTTTCCTGGTTTCCCTTCTGGAAATCCACAATCCCATCCTCCCTCACCTTGCTTCTGTGAAGGTGCTTCCACAAACACTCACACACTCCTGCTGCCAGCCCTGGCATTTTTCTACACTGGGGCATCAAGCCATTCCGGAACCAAGGGCATCTCCTCCCATTAATGTCCAACAAAGAGATCCTCTGCTACCTATGTGGCTGGAGCCATGGGTTTCTCAATGTAGAATCTTTGTTTGATGGTTTAGTCCCTGGGAACTGGGTCTGGAAGGGTCTGGTTGGTAGGTATTAATGTTCTTCGTATAGGCTGCAAACCCCTACAGCTCCTTCAGAGCTTTCTATAATGCCTCCATTAGGGACCCCCATCCTCCATCCAATGATTGGAGGTGAGCATCCACTTCAGTATTTGTTGGACTCTGGCAGAGCCTCCCAGGAGGCAACTATCCCAGACTCTTATCATCAAGTACATCTCGGCATCCCTAGTATTGCCTGGATTTGGTGTCTATATATGAGGTGGATACAGAGATGGAACAGGCCCTGGATGCCTTTTGCTTCAGTCTCTGCTCCACACTTTGTCTCTTTATTATCTACCTGGAGTAGTTTGTTACACCTTATAAGAAGGATTGAAGCATTCATACTTTGGTCTTCCTTCTTCTTGAGCTTCATGTGGTCTATGAATTGTATCTTGGGTAATCTGAGCATTTGGGTTAATATCCACTTATCACTTACTGCATACCATGTGTGTTCTTTTGTGACTGGGTTACCTCACTCAGGATGATATTTTCTAATTCTGTTTATTTTCCTGAGAGTTTTATAAAGTCATTGTTTTTAATACCTGAGTAGCACTCCATTGTATAAATGTACATTTTCTAAATTCATTCCTCTGTTGAATGATATCTTGACACTTTCCAGCTTCTGGCTACTATAAATAAGGCTGCTATGAACATAGTGAAATGTGTCCTTGTTATAAGTTGGAGCATCTTTTGGGTATATGCCCAGGAGTGTTACAGATGAGTCCTCAGGTAGCATTATGTCCAATTTTGTAAGAAGCCACCACACTGATTTTCAGAGTAGTTGTATCAGCTTCCAATCCTACCAACAATGGAAGAGTGTTTTTCTTTCCCCACATCCTAACCAGCATCTGCTGTCACCTGAGTATTTGATCTTAGTCATTCTGACTGGTGGAGTTAGAATCTCAGGGTTGTTTTCATTTGCATTTTCCTCAAGACTGGCAATAATAATCATTTCTTTAGGTGCTTCTTAGCCATTCAATATTCCTCAGTTGAGAATTCTTTGTTTAGTTCTGTCCCCATTTTTAATAGGATTATTTGATTCTCTGGAGTCTAACTTTTTGAGTTTGTTGTATATATTGGATGTTAGCCCTTTATCAGATGTAAGATTGGTAAAGATTTTTTTTCTCAATATGTTGGTTGCTGTTTTGTCCTCTTGACAGTGTCCTTTGCCTTACAAAAGCTTTGCAGTTTTATGAGGTCCCATTTGTCAATTGTTGATCTTAGAGCATATGCCACTGGTGTTCTGTTCAGGAAAAGTTTCCCTATGACCATATGTTTGAAGCTCTTCCCCACTTTCTTTACTACTAGATTCAGTGTATCTGGTTTTATGCGGAGGTCCTTGATCCACTTGGTCTTGAGCTTTGTACAAGGAGAGGAATAGACTGATTTGCATTCTTCTACATACAACTGTCAGTTGAACCAGCAGCATTTGTTTAAAAATGCTGTCGTTTTCTGACTGGTTTTAGGTCCTTTGTCAAAGATGAAGTGGCCATAGGTTTGTGGGTTTATTTCTGGGTCTTCAGTTCTAATCCTCTAATATGCATGCTTGTGTCTGTATCAATACCATGTAGTTTTGTTTTTTATCATGACTTCTCTGTAGTACAATTTGAGTTCAGCTATGGTGATTCCCCCAGAAGTTCTTTTATTGTTGAGTGTGGGGAGCCCTCACTACAAAATTATTGCTTTGACATCACACTTGCCATTTTAACTTCATTTGCCCTTTCTGAAGCTTCTAACAAAGCCTGCTTTAGTTTCTCTTCTTGTAAAAGGTTTTACTTATTAAGTTTTCAATTAATGCGAGTTCTCATTTATGCAAGTTCTCGCTTTACTTTCTCTTCTTGCATAGGTTTCCATTTACTGTATCCAGAGCTGGTTCCATTAGGTACTTTCTGCTTGTCACCAGTTACCATGGCAATATCTAAGCCAGACTTTCTGTTGCCCCATTTTCTCTCCGGTAAATAATCTGTAACTCCTTGCAATAAAAATCAGACTTGATCAAAACATCCTGTCTTGTCCCATTCCTTCATGTCTCCTGTTCCTTCCCCCTTATCTCCTCTCCCAGGTCTATCACTGAAAGACCTGCAGACCAGGTCACATGGTGCTCCAAGTGGGGACTAGAAATGAAGGAAAAGTGGTGAAGGCACAGTCTAATGAACCTCAGTGGTACTGAGGACAAGAATTGCTGGCAAGGAACCTGCCTTTAGCACAGGATCCAAAAGGTACAGAATCTTTACAATAGGACAGGAACTAAGTCAACATGAGGAATTTCTTACAGGAAATAAAGATGACTTAAAGATGTGAAGAAAAAGGGTTAAAAAATGCTTTACATGCCTTCTTTCAATTTCTATTTGAATTATGTCCTTGGTTCCCAAAGGAAGGCACTGTTAATGAGACATGGTAGAAAAGAGTAGGAGATGCTTTGAGAGATTAGTATGACTCCTTTGTCCCAGAAAAGAACCCTGTCTCTGCTTTTTCTTATTGAAATTTTAATCCATGAAGTCATTCATGTTTGGCCACGGCCTTCAGCAATAGTAGCTATCATCTCAACAGGAGAAACAATTCTTGAGAAAAGTAAGGAGAAACATTTTGATCAAAGAGACAGGAGCCTCTGCCCCCCCCCCCCAAAAATAAATAAAAATAAACAGGCAGATGCCACTCCGAAGCTTGCTTTTCTGGTGTGTTGGGGTATCTAAGACTTGCTGTAGTGGGAGAGCAGGGTTCTGATGATGCCAAGTAGCCTTGGTTTCTGTAGCTTAGATTCTTGCACTTGCCTCTCACCATCTGGTTATCTCTTGCTGTTTCTGACGGGATCCTCTTCCTCCTGTGAACATGAGAGAGAGCCTGTGCTCCTCGGTGTGTCAGCACTCCTGGGAGACCAGCTCTCTCTGGGCAGGATTTGGGTCCAGAGTGCTGTGCCGCAGGGTTAACTCTGGGGTGCAGATTGAGACCAGAAGTATCCTGTCCCCATTTGCTCCACTATTTCTGATTCTTGTGATTTCCTGGATGGTCCTTCTTTGACCAGTTATTGGAGCAAAAATACTCGTCTCACCTGTGGATTTAGGAGTACAGTATTCATCTGAGACCAGATCTCTCCTGGTGGGATTTGGGTCTAGAGAGCTATGCTAAAGGGTTAATCCCAGGGTTCCAAAAATGGCCAGAAGATTAGTATGGTTTTACAAGGACCAAGTGGCTTCAAATAAAAACAAAAGTAGATGTGAATATTTGGACTTACAAATCAATATCCGGAAGAAAAGCAGAGATAGATTCATTTTCAGTAATAAATATCACACACCTCATCTTCTACTTGCTGATGAAAATTTGGTTTTACTGGGGGAGACTATAAAAGAGAAGTGAATAAAAGAGAAAGAACATATGTGGTGATTCAGGATTGCATGACATCTGCAGAAATCACAGGAAATTTAGGAAATGCATAATATGAATGAGATTTGCCTCCCAGATGCAGAGTCATCTAGTCTTGTATGGTAACAAGAATAGAAAGCTAGTTAATACCTCATCTCCCTGGTCCTCTTTCTGCTCTGTCACTATGTATCCTCATGCTGGGATCACGGTGGCAGGATATTTTAATCCCCTGCTTTCTTGGTTCATTTAACAACAGCTGTTAGAAGATTCTATTTTGGCCACCTGAGCCAATCATCCTGTGTCAATCACTAGTGCCAGTGTGCACAAAGCAATCACTTAACCAAACATCACATCACCAGTTGCTCAAAATAAAGGATCTTTCTGATTTAGCATAAATTGGTCCTTGAGGGGATCAGTTGTTTAAAAAAAAAGTACTTTGCAACATAAATACACATATGTACTCATGCATGCACACATACTCCTTTTAATCTAACTCTCTTGCTCTTGGGTTCAAGGTTAAATGGTAACATTGGAGGGAAAAAGAGATACTATAAAACATCAAATCAGAAAAGAGTCATGAATGTGATAGGGTATAGTTTGAAATTGTCAATAACACAGCATCTCTGATCCATACATATAAAAGCATGGGTCCTACAGGTCAAAGAGCCATTGCTGTGAATTAGATGCAGTCACAGAGCAGAAGCAGTTTCATGCAATAGATCCATTCTGCATCTTGGCATGATAAGTAGTGATTTAATTTTTACATTTCATGCTACACGCACCTGTCTCTAAAGACAGATTGGATGGCTGTGAGCTTTGAAAGGTGACCTGAATATGTATTTCCAAGTAATGAGTCAATATTCCATTATAGTATTACCATCAAAGATGACTACATTGGATACCTAAATCTGATGGTCCTTACCTGCAATCCTAGAACTTGGACAATTGAAGCTAGAGGATTAATACAAATTTGCAACTAGTCTGGTCTACATGTAGTTTCAATGCAGATCAGCCATAATTGTAAAGTAAGGCTCTACGTGAAGACAAAATAAAACAAAAACTTCAGTGACGATCATGTAATGTTGATAATAGGCATACATACAAAATATATCCTACCTATACTTAAAATTGTCACACTGATACAAGAAAATCCCGTGACTTGTCACACCCTTAGACCAGGCACTGAGAGGTTCATTTGCATTGCACTTAACAGTCAAATCTACCACAGCACATTATTTGTCAAGTATTCAGCAAAGTAAAAGAAGAGGGCAAACCATGAGCTTTTAAATCTGCCTACGCTCTACTGAGATGCATAAAATATAGTGGCTCATTGATTCACCATTCTTTGCTTTCTCCCCCCCCCCACCATCTCTTTTCTTTCTATCCTTTCATTCTCCCTCAATCCTTCATTCTCCCTTTCATCTTTACTCCTCTCCATTTCTTTTCCCATCCCTGTTTTTGTATTCCCTTTTTCTTTTCCTCACTCTTACTTCATTCATCACTCAAAGTTACATTATGAAAATTTGTGTGCATTATCAAGCATTCTAAACCTGACATGACATGTGGCTGTAGAATGTTCCTTGTACCTTATTCACATAGAACACTCAGTCACTTCTAATTTTTGAAAAGTACTGAAAGCTTTTTTTAAGAAATAGATCTTCAGAAAGACTGTCATTCCGAAACTTAATTAGAGAAGGCTTTTTCTAATTGTGTGCAAAAGAAAACAAAGTGTGATTGAACACAACAAGAAGGAGGTGATTCCTTAATTAGGCATAATAAACCAGTCATGTGGCATCAGTAGTTGGAGAATGGATGCAGAAAGATTATAATTTGGAGGTCAGCTTGGATGCCATGAAAAGACAATCTCAAGCAAGCAAGCAAACAGCAACAACAAAACAAAGGAAAACACAGAAGGAGCCAGGAGCAGGAAAGTAAAAGAAAAAAGGGAGAGTACTCAGGTTGGGTGAGAGGAGCTGGTCCCTGATGCGGTCTGCAGAAGTGTCTTGTGTGATCAGTGCGTTTTAGTTTATTAGGTCTTCAGAGATATCCCAAGGTTGACCAGAATCACGCTAAAGGAATACTGTCCAGTTAAAAGCTACACAACACCTCTATAGAAAACTTTAGGAGGAGTGTGCAGTGAAGACTTGTTGCTGTATAACCCCAGGCTATCAGCCAGCCTTAAGCTAGAACAGCATGGCCTGACCTGAAGGGAAGCCCTATGGTCCATCATGACTTCTAAAGTACTCTGCCACTTCATGACTGAAGTACACTTCTGTGTATGGGACATCTCCTCCAGGATAGTGGCCCCTCATTTTCTAGTGTTGTAAGTGATAGTTCCTGCCTCTAAGGCAAATCATTTTTCTTTTCTACCACCCATCTTAGATTTTTCTCGCCCATAGTTACTCTATCAGCCACTCTGACACAATATTCTTTCTTTCTCTTGTGAGTATGTCACTTGTCACCATGCTTATCTCAGTTCTGAGTTACCAATTACTATTAAATTTAGACTAAACACTAAGCCACTCTTCTGTGAGGTCAGTCCTACCCTCGCCCCTGACAGGAGTCAGGTGCATCTGTGAGCAGAGAGCAGCTCTTCGGCACAGAATTTCTAAAGTGTCCAATGACAGCCATTCTTTACAGTTTCACAAGATATGTGGTATGTGCCCTGGTGGGCTAGTTTGGAATCTAGTTCCTGCCAATCTACAGAGTCTTCATCTATGAGGATGGGAGACACAAGCACCCCCAACCTGACTATGAAAATGGTGCAGATTCAATGGCCTTATGCTTACTCATTTCTAGATTAATGAGAGTTTAGGTTCTATATTTGATATTCAAATATGAGATAAAAATATCTTTTGGATATAATGTTCTCTTTCAGCTGGAGACTCAGGCATGCTTTAAGGGTCACGTAAGGACATATGGAGAAAAATTTATGGAGTGAAGACTGCCTAGTGGGAATAGATACTTTGCATAGCTGTGGGAACAGAGTTCTAACAATGAGTTCAGAGGGGAGACTCCAACTGGGAAGAGATTCTCAAAAGTGCCTCCCAGAGTAGATGAGAGGACAAGCTTCAGTATTCCTGGCTCAAGAGAGGGAATCAAATACTGAACAAAGCAGGTGGCAGGTGGAAGAAATTCTTGGTGAGATCTGACAGGTGGTGATACACCAAGAATTTTGGGAAAATTAATCCTTTCCTAAATAGAGACTACCTCAGTGGCATAATCAAGATCCCTGCAGTAAAACTAAATTGTGATCATTGTCAGTGTTTAGAAACAAGCAGCGTAGTGTCATCAGGCTTTTTATTTGTTTTCCAGTGTTTAATTTTTAATTACAGCTGCCTGATCATACCACTCTATAAATGCAATATTACTCTCAGAAGGTTTTTTCATAAATTGAGATGCTGTCCTTTGTTAAATGTCTAAATGAGCCAGTTCCAAACATGTTCTGCTTGATTCTATTTGAAATGGGCTATGCAATTTGGTTGGCTTCCATTCCGGAAATAATGATTGTGAGAAATGACATACTCGATTACTCTCACAAACCTGCTGCTTGTACCTATATCCTGTGTGCTTCCACTTCCCCTTTGACTCACCCACTGAGGACCAGGTTGCATGCTTCTATCCAACATGCACAGCTATTTCTTGGTGGTTAATTTCATTCTTTCTTTACTAATAATGGGACTTGAACCCAGGACATTGTACTTACTAGGCAAGTGTTTTGCTGTAGACTTATATCCACAGCACTAAGTGAATGGAATAAGATGAACTTCCTTCCTTTGATCAAAATAAGCTTTCCTAAAGGATTATGGGTTCGCAGAGAATATACATTATATGTAGGTCATGGAGACTCCAGTCTGCACTTGCAGCTTGAAAACACTCAGATTGCTGTAGTTAGTCATGGTCATGTGCAGGGAACCTCAGTGTGTGCCAAGAAAGTTATAGATGCTTCCAGACAGGATGCAGCTGCGATGTTTGACTTCACATCTCTGCAGAGTGTGTGATGCGGTGTGTGCTTTGGGCTGTAATTGCAGGTGTAAATAGCAATCTGCCCTTGTAGTTTGGCATCTGAGCACTCACTTTGCCATTTTACGATTCTGTTCATGGTTTGTGCTCAGGTGCAGCGGCAAACGTGCTGTAGTCTGCCTCTCTGTTCTCTGAACTGCAGACTTCGGCTTACAGACAAAGACTAATGAATCCCCCCCCCCCACTGAATTAAATCTCTGTTGATTATTAAAGCTTGACCATGATAAGGATTTGTATAGTGCACTGGTGTGCTGTTCTGTTTAAAAGAGTAATGTGTTCCATGTGTTGTTAATAGTCTAGTGAATCTAAGCCAGTTCTCTTTTACAAAAAAAAACTTAAAAAGCAATTTGAGTTTAATCCATATTTGTTGAAACAGAAATGTAATTTTCTCTAAAAGAAAAAAGTATGAGAAATAATGTAAATGGTACCCAACTATCTGAAGATATTAGAAAAAGCCTTGGCAAAGCAGTTATGAAATAGCTGTTTTATAGGATAGTAAGCAGACTTTGTTAGTCAGGACAGAATCACTTTCACGTACAATCACACTCATATACATATGCTTATCAAAATCCAGGTCCATTCATCATGCCATTAGTATGGATTATATATATCAAAAAGCAACTAGATTCGCCCACATGTCGCTGGGTTCTCAGAAATGCTGCAGGAAAGCACTCCATCCTAAGTGGAAGGGAGGGATCTCCCATGCTCATAGATTGGAAGGATCAACATTGTAAAAATGGCCATCTTGCCTAAGGCAATCTAAAGTTCAATGCAATCACCATCAAAATTTCAACTTCATTCTTTATAGAGTTAGAAAGAAAAATTTGCAAATTCATTGGGAATAATAAAAAACCCAGGACAACAAAAACCATTCCAAGAATAAAAAAACTTCTAGGCGAATCAATCAATATACCAGAACTCAAGCTGTATTACAGTTTATGAAGTTTCTAGGCAAATGGATGGAACTTGAAGCTATCATCCTGAGTGATGTAACCAAGTCACAAAAGAGCACCCATGATATGTACTCACTTATAAGAGGATACTAACCCAAAAAGATTGAGTACCCAAGAAACCATCTAGAGAACTTATAAAGCTCAAAAAGAAGAAAGACCAGAATGTGGATGCCTCAGTCCTTCTTAGAAGGGAGAACAAGACAGGGGATGAAATACAAGGTCAAATAGAGGAGCAGAGATTGAAGAAAAGATCTGCAGACACTGTCTCACCTGGAGAACCACCCCATATGCAGCCGCCAAGCCCAAGCACTATTGCTGATGCCAAGAAGTGTTTACAGGCAGGAACCAGATATGGATGTTTCCTCAGAGGCTCTGCCAGAGTCATACAGATGCAGATGAGAACACTTGCAGCTAACTATCAAACTGAACACAGGGACCCCAATGAAAGAGCTAGAGAAAGGACTAAAAGAGCTGAAAGGTTTGCAACCTCATGGAAAAACAACATAATCATAATTTTGTTGAGTATTTTTGCATCAATGTTCATAAGTGAGATTGGTCTGAAGTTCTCTTTCCTTGTAGAGTCTTTGTGTGGTTTAGGAACGAGGGTTATTGTAGCCTCAAAAAAATGAGTTAGGTAGTGTTCCATCTGATTCTATTTTGTGGAATAGTTTGGAGAGTATTGGTATTATGTCATCAATAAATGTCTGATAAAATTCTGCACTAAACCCATCTGGACCTGGGCTTTTTTTGGTTGGGAGGCTTTTCATGACCACCTCTATTTCTTTAGGTGTTATGGGATTATTTAGATGGTTTACCTGGTCCTGGTTTAACTTTGGTATTTTATATCTGTCTTGGTTAACTTAGGCTCTTATAAATCTCTACATCTTATACCATTCACACCATTTTAAAAAGATTTTTTTAATTATATTTTTTTCTTGTTATGCTTATTAATTGATTGTGGTCATAATTATATCTAATAGCTTTGTTTTAATTATCACAATAAAAGAAAATAAGAAAATGTCCCTTCTTGTCTAACAAGATTAACTTCTCCCTCATTTCTAAATGGGACATTACCAAGTTAATTATTTTTAATTGGGAGAAAAATTTTCTCCCCATAGCTGAACTTGGAATATGTCATTCCACTCACACTGGTCTGATGAGAAATTTCCTAAAAATCCATGTTCTGAAGTCATGGTACATATGTCTTACATCTGCACACTTTCACAGTTTTCATTGTCATTGACATTTGATTGGGAGGTATTTCAGTAAGTTCCATTTCACGTGGAATTTTCTTAGTGACCTGTGAGCATTCGGTGTACTTGTATGTTGTCATCTTTTCCAGATTGGGGTGTAGATGATACTAGTAATGTTTGTTTAATTATATTCTCTAAGCCTGTCTTTCTTTGTTTGGATTTCTTTTACAGAAAATTGGTTTGCTAGGTAACATTAGTATTTACTTTTCTCATTTGTAATCATTTACTCATTTGTATCCATAGTTGGAGAGATATATTGGGTTATTCTGGAATAGAGGGTATAGTGGTTAGAACAGAGTATAATGGCTACATATTGACCTCTGAGCAGATAATGGAGAACAGCATCTGAAACACGCTTAACCCCAAGTCTAACAGACTCCACCTCATTTACATCTATTGTCCAGGAAAAATTTTCCAAAAATATACCACAGCTCAAAAAGAAGACTCAAACTTCTCAGTGGTTTCATCTTCAGACTGTATCCGTTTCTGACTGTCCTCACAGGCCATCTTTATTCATTTAAATTTGATTTACTTTCTGTTCATCTTATTTGATCATTTTAAATAGCCCATCTCCAGGTTGTTTCTATTTCCTTGTCAATATTTTGTTTTGTTAATAATTTAGGTTGCAAATTTTATTTTCATTTCTATTCATATTTTCTTCCAACTCCCCAAATTCAAAGTGATTTCTGAATTCTTCCATATTATGAGTTATATATATATATATATATATATATATATATATATATATATATATATATATATATATATATTTGTGCATAATTGGAGATTCATAATTTTTGAAGGTGTCAGAGTATTTTGTTTTGTCTTTGTTGTTATTGTTTTAATTTCTTTTCTGGGTGATAAAGATAATGTTTGTGCCCTCAAATTGATACCTACACATTTGAAAATAGCCACCTCACCTACCTTCGTTTTTCTTAACAGTAGCAGACCTTTGCTATCTATTATATTCAAGTTTGTAATAGGCCAGGTTTTAGAAATTCTGGACAGACTGGTCTATCAACTTCTCTACTCACATTGTTCTCTGGAGATAAATGGTACTTTTAGCTGTTCTTTTTGGTGGTCAGAGAGCGCTGGCTGGGATAGAAGTCTGAACACTTCTATAAAGTGGGACTTTATTGTCAGTTCTGCACTTGTCTCTGATGGAAGAGGCCTGTAGCTTTTGTTCTTTAAGTATATGATACTCTTATTTTATGTCTCTTGTTGGACAGAGTCTTGTACCAGACTCTAAGAGTAGAAAATATTTTGTTGCTACAAAGTTGGCAGGACTGGAGACCAGACATTAAAGACATGCATTGACTTGGGCTTGTTTTGTTATCCAAACTGGTGTCTAAGCAGAACACCTGTTATGCTTGGCAGGTTCTTTAATCAGCAACTGGGCCCAAGCTGCATGTTCCCTCTATGGTTAAATCATGATCTCTGTTAGTCTCCACTTCAGGGTTGAGATTACCAGGCTGGAAAATCTGGCTAGATACTAAACAGAGGTGGTCTGTGCAGTGTGTTTCCTATGGCATACAGCTCTTTGTTCATCCCCTGTTTGTGTGGACCCTGCTTATCGAAATGCCAAAAAAAAAAAAAATCACCAATATCTGTTATCTGTTTTGTTTAAGAAATGTCACTGTTTATTAGTTCTAATACATCTCTGTATAGTCCAGACCTGTCCAATGAAATCAGATGGAAAAGGAAACTGCCAAAAAAACAAAACAAAGAGAGAAGTGAAGAATTTAAATATCTATTCACAATTCACTTTTTTTGGTTTAGAAACTGTCCTGTGGACTTATGTGTGAGTAGATCTGCCTGCTCTTCATGCCCTTCAATCCCACTTTTCATAGATATGAGAGGTCTAAAGATATAGCTCCAAGGTACAATGTTTTCTAAGCAAAAAAAAAAAAAAAATACTCAATATATCCTTGCTTTTGATAATTGCTACCTGAATTTCTTTAGGTGACAGTGTTCCCTCACCATGTGAGGTTCTAATGACATCAAGGGTTTTGAGAAGGAGAATGAGTAAGGTTTTAGAAGAATGTTCCTGAGATGAATTCTGCTGAAATCAATCTGTATTCAGTAGGCTAGATTTATAAAGTTTTAGAAAGAAAACTACAAGGGCAAAATTGAAGTATGACAGTTTCTATAAGTACATATCAACATGATTTATCCCAGCTTCAGCTACCCTGCCTAGTAAGACGTTTTTTGATTGTCTCAATTTAAATCTACATTCCTTGTTCTGGTTTCTAGTATTATAGATTATGCCATGAAGTTAACTATGCATTTTGCACTTTGGGAAAAAAACACATATAATTCTCCTATAAGGTAGAAAATATTTTTATGCATTGAATTATTTTTATATCATCACAGATTTCTATTTCTTTTGTTCATTGTATTATAAGCAAACCATTGTTGTTCACATTTCTGTAACTGTCACCTTTGAACTCATTTTAGTTGGCTCTTATGTACTGTTTTACACAGCCCACCACTGCAGTTTTATTTTACCTTGGTCTTTAAAGGGAACTTCATTATTTTTTGCCACTGTAAAATGTTCTGTGCTCATATTATTCATTTTCTTTGAGAGTTATAAAGTCTTCCATTTATCCAAGGAACCTCACTTTTTGTAGGGAAATATCGGAAACAACAATCTAGGTGCTAGATATATGCATTTCTTTTGGTGTTTCGTTGTTTCTAAATAGTCAACAGAGAAGAAATAATAGGGGTGTGTGCTAATCCAGATACAGCCATAGATCTGCACATATGTTATTTCTGACAACCTTATCAATATCAAGCCAAATAGAAATTTGTAGTGTTGTCTGGAACTCAAATCTATTACCACATAGGTCTCTCCATCTTTGTCCAATCTGATGCTAATGTCATTCTCAGCCAGTATGAAAACTGTTCTTCCTTTCTCTTATGTATTCCTTTTGTTTTTCAGTTCTTGTATGCATGCAATGATGAGTTAAAATTTTAACCTCTTTTCTAATAAAACACAGTATATTGAAAGACATACAATAATCCTGATGTCCTTTGTCTTTAATGTTACATACTACACTCATTACTAAAGTTACCACAGATACCTTCCTATCTGTTCTTCTATATTTATATAGCTTAATTAAGTACATTTCTAAATCACATTTTATATTCCATATTATAAAACCTTCAATACTTATGACACTGGAATATGTTTCATTTCTTAATCTCATAGTGATTTAAATACACATAATGAGATATTAAAACCTTAATCCAACTGCAGTAATGAATATGGGATCTTTGAAATCAAATGAGTATAATGGTTGAATCACTAGCTTTATAGAAATAGAGACCAATGGTAGGTCTCATATATATTGTATGTTATCTGTGGCATGAAATACTCTGCCTGTAATGCTGTAATGAGATATAGCAAAGTTTCCATTTCCAATATCATAAGCCAAAATAAAAATTCCTTTGTAACAAATTTAGCCCACAACATGATCCTTTTAGTAGTAGAAAATGGACTATTCTGTTTCTGTATAAATTTTCAGTTTTTCACTATTTACATATTTTACTCTGTACTATAATGTTCACTGGCAACCAAGTTTGAGAACTGTTAAATTAAACTCAGAGGCATAACACATACTAATGGGAAGCAAGGCTGTAAGGCCCTTCTCTTCCGTTAGAACTCTTTCTGTACACTCTGAAACCAAGCTAACTGGCATAGGAATATTAATGTAAACAGCTAATGAAGAAACAGAAAACATACACAACATATCTGAGCCTTCATATTCTTCATTTATTCTTAACTTCCCTTCAGATATCATCTTATTCTTTGAGAAGAGTATTTTGTTTGCTTAATATTTTTGTTTTATGTGTTTGAATATTTGTCTGTATGTGCCACCGGTGGTGCGCCTGGAGCCCTTGGAGTCCAAAGGAGGTGCTATAGCCCTTGAAAGTGATGTTACAGATACTGTAATCTGTAAATAGACAGACCATCTGCACATGTCAATCACTGAACTGTCTCTCTACCCTTTATTTTCTTATTTGCCTTAGTTTGTCTTATTTGGCAAATGCTTTTTTCCTCATATAATGTATCTTGATCACTGTGTTTTCATCTCTACTCCTCAAAGTTCTTCCCCAAATACCTTCCAATTCAGATCCACACCATTTTTTTTTCTCTAGAAAAATCAATGGGCTGCCAAGAAATAATGGTAAAATAAGACAAAAAAAAAAAAAAAAAAAAAAAAAAAAAAAAAAAAAAAAAAAAAAAAAAAAACACGTTTGAATATGGTAACACTGGCAACAACAACAAAAAGGAAAGGAAAGAAAACAGCCCAACAAAAGGTGCACACATGAAGAGAACCACTTATTAGCACTCTAGAAATCCCATAAAAATGTTAAACTAAAAGCAAAAACCCTGTAGAGTAAAAAATAGAACATACAGAAATAAAAATAAGATAAATTGAAATTGAGCAAACAACAAAAGGAATACATAAGATAAAGGAAGAACAGTTTTCTTCAAAAACTGAGAATAGTTCTACTTGACCCAGCTATAACACTTCTGAGTGTATACCCAAAAGATGCTTCACCATACCACAAGGACAAGTTCTCTACTATGTTTATAGTAGCTTTATTTATAATAGCCAGAAACTGGAAACAACTTAGATGTCCCTCAGCTGAAGAATGGATACAGGAAATGTGGTTCATTTATACAGTTGAATACTACTCACCTATTAAAAACAAGGGCAGCTTTAATTTTGCAGGCAAATGGATAGAACTAGAAAATATTATCCTGAGTGAGGTAACCCAGATCCAAAAGGATAGCCATGATATGTGTTCACTGATAAATGAATATTAGCCATAAAGTTTGGGATACCCACAATGCACTCACCAGACCCAAATAAGCTAAACAAGAAACAAATCAAGGATCTTGATTCTCTCATAGAGGGAGAGATAATATAGTCATAGCAGCCAGAGGGAGGAAGGGAACTAGGTGGGAGAGGGGATAGGGAGGAGCATGGGGGTATCAGGATCAGGTATAGGAAGAGAAGGAGAGAGGAGAGAGGAGAGAGAGCCAGGAGAATAAATGGAACTCTGCAGCTGCAAGGGTTGAGGGGGATCTCTAGGACAAGACAGAGACCTAGGATAGACAGAAGATTCCCAGAAGTCAATGCTAGTAGCTGTGATTATCATTAGCTGTGATGCCTAACAGTTGAGATGTGGAACCTAAAGGGGCCACTTCCTATAGCTAGGCAGGATCCTCAGTGGAAAGGTCAACATACACCCACAAGACTTTTGACCCAAATTTTGTCCTGTCTAAAAGAAATGAAGAAACAAAGATGGAGCAGAGACGGGGGAAATGGGAAACCAATAACCGGCCCAACTGGAATCCCATCCAATGGTTGAGCACCAATCCCTGCCACTATTAGTGATGTTTTGTTATGCTTGCAGAGAGGAGCCTTACATGACTGTTCTCTGAGAGGATCCACCCAGCAAATGCAGAGACACACAGCCAAACATTGGTCAGAGATCTGAGACTAGTCAGGAATTGTGGGCTGGTCAGAGGAGGACTAAAGGCCCTGAAGGGTATAACTCCACAGGAAGACCAATAGAAACAACTAACCTGGACCCTTGGGGAAATCTCAGAGACAGAACTACCAACCAGAGTATACACAGGCTGGACAGAGACCCCAACAGATACGAAGCAGATGTACAGCTCAGTTTCCACGTGAGTTCTCCAGCACTTGGAGTGAGGGTTGTCCCTTAAGCTGTTGTCTATTCATGGAATCTGTTCCCCAACGGGGCTGCCTTGTCTAGCCTCAGTGGGAGAGGATTCACCTAACTCTACAGAAACGTGGTGTGGCAGGGTAGAGGACCCTTTCAAAAGTAAAGGTGAGGAGGAAGGGGAACCAGAAGCAGCAGCAATCTTAATACAAAGTGAATAAATAAATTAGTTAATGGAAAAATAAATCAAACAAACAGCAGTGAAATAAAACAATCAAACAACCCCCCATATGGAAAAATACAAACAAATAAAACAAAGCTTTGACATCACATTATGAGACAGGGAACCTCAAAGGATGCCCTTGAGTTCAATTTTTTGGCTCTCTACTACTGGGCATGCAGTTTCTCCAGTGAGACTCTCTTGGAGAAAACTCAATATCCTTTTGCAAGTAGTTAAGGATTGGAGATAACTTCTGGGTTACGGATAGGATCATGTCTCCACTTTATTTTTTTTTATTTCAGCTCTAGAGCTGAAGACCTAAGCAGGCCCTGTGACTAATGCTTCAGTCTCTGTGAGTTCATGTTGGTTTCGAGGGCTTTGTATTCTTGGTGTCCTCTATCCATTCTGGTTCTTACAGTCTTTCCTGAGCCATTTGGATAAGTGTTTGATGGAGATCTCCATTTAGGAGAGTGATTCAGTTGTCTCTGACTGCATATTGTCTGACTATGGGTCTCTGTATTTGTTCCCTTCTGATGCAGAGAGGAACTGCAAGGTGATGATTGCTAAGAGAGACACTTGTTTATTTGTATAGCAGAATGTCATTATAAGTCATTTTATTGCTCTGGTCTTTGAGCAGAATAGTAGTTTAACTCAAGGTCTCTGAGCTACGTATTCTCATGTGTTAGTTAGTCAGGCATTTCTGAGTAAGGCTACCACCATCTTGTGGTCTTAGGCAACTCTGATATTTGTTAGTCAACTCCACAAACTTTTTGCTACCATTGAACTATGTGTCTTACAGACAGGACAAGGGATTCATGGTTGGTTTGGTGCTTGTGTTTCTTCTTTGGAAGCAAACTGAGTGTGCCAATTTGAATGAACCAATGAAATTGTTATGTGCTTGTTGCTAACTGCTTATGTAACTTTCCCTATAAGTATGTCCCCCTAATTGAGTTCAGGGTCGACTTCTCTATCTCCTGAGTGAGATATGTGTCGTCCCCAGAGCTCTGGCTCCTCTCACCCCCTTGAATAAACTTCTGGCCTGATTGCAGCAAGATAGGCTTTCTGTGAGTTCTTGGGTTCGCGTTCTCCCGGTACTAGAGTGAGGGGCTTCCCCAGTCCAGGGTCTTTCAGTCTCACTGGGGAAAAGTGCATGCCTAGTAGTAGACAGCCAAACAAAAATTGAACTCATGGCATCTTTAGCAATTCCTTGTCTCATAGTATTAAGTCAGGGCTTGTTTATTTATTTATTTATTGTAGTTGGTATAGTGTAATGTCTTTGGCAGGCATCTACTGGTAATGTTTTCATTTCAATACTACCTATCAAATGGCCAATACTTTTAGCCAATATTTCCTCCAGTTTCCCCACTAGATATTCTTATGTCAGACTCCACCCAGTAAGCCATACTCTTGATTGTATTATTTTTTCCCTAGGGAAATTTCTCTGTACCAGCAAGTGCCCGACCTTAGATGTAAGCTCTGTGGTTTTTCGTACTGTGGCTTTCTTATCATTGACTTAAGAGGTAAAATCAAAAGTTGCTGGGAGCTCAGAAAAGGAAGAGCTGCAGGAGGGCTCTTCGGAACGCAGGGGTGAGTCTACTTTCCCTCCCCACTGTCTATCACGGGAGAGGACACCCAGAACTCTAAGAGCACAGGTGGTGTTGCTGCCTGGGAACAGACTCTTCCAGTCCAAGGCTAGACCCGTCACAGTAGCATCAGGACTGACGGCCTGCCTGCAGTTTTCTGGACACCTGGAACAGGCACAGGAGGGTTCTCACTCCTGAGTGCAGGGGTGCATCCACATTCCCTCCCCACTTTCTAGCCCAGGAGAGGACACCCAGAACTTTCAGGGCACAGGTAGCAGTGCTGCCTAGAAACAGACACTTTCACCCCCCCACACACACACAAAACAAACAAACAAAAAAAAACCAAAAAAGAAAAGAACCCAACAAAACAAAACACCACATAAATCACTTAAAGAGCTAAAGGAAAGCAATAACAGGTGGAGGAATAAAAATAGCCAAAAAAAAAAAAAAAAAAAAAAAGGAAACTCTGAAGTTGTAAAACCTAGGAAAGACATTGGGAATCAGATGCAAAAATTACAAACAGAATATGAGAGTTGGAAGAGGGAATCTCAGGAGAAGAAAATACCATAAAAATCATTGACACAACAGTCAAAGAAAATGCAAATATGAAAAAGATTCTAACCCAAAACATCCAGGAAATGCAGGACACAATGAGAAGACCAAACCTAAGCATAAAAGGTGAAGAAGAGGGTTAAGACTTCCCACTAAAAGGCCCCAGAAATGTTTTCAACAAAATTATAGAAAAAAAAAACTTCTCTAACCTATAGAAACAGGCAACCTATAGAAATCCTACAGACCCCCAAATAGATTGGACCAGAAAAGATATTCTTCCAGACACTTAATAGTCAAAACAACAAATGTTCAAAACAAAGAAAGAATACTAAAAGCAGTAAGGAAAAAAGAACAAATAACATATAAAAGCTGACTGATCAAAATTACAATAGACTTTTCAACAGAGACTATGAAAGTTGGAAGATCCTAGACAGACACCATACAGACACTGAGAGGACAAAAATGCCAGCCCAGGTCACAATATCCAGCAAAATTCAATTACCATAGAGGGAAGAACCAAGATATTCCAGGACAAAAGCAAATTTTCACAATATATGTTCAAAAACTTAGCACTACAAAGAATAACAGATAGAAAACTCCACTACAAAGAAAAAAACTTCACCCTAAGAAAATCGGGAGACTAATCTTGTTTTCCTCTCTTCTGTTTTAAAAAATTCAGTGTGTTTGGTTTTACATTGAAGTCCATGATCCATTTGGCTTTGAGCATTGTTCAGGGTGATAAGTATGCATTTATTTTATCATTCTGCATATATACATGCTGTTTGACCAGCATCATTTATTAAAGATTCTGTCTCCTTTTTCAGTGTGTATTTCTGGCTTCTTTATCCAAAATATAGAAATCCTTAGTAATCTACTCATGTCTGGCTAGTGATAAGATTAAAAATACATGCTGCAGACAGCATAGTAAAATTGTAAGTTACCTTCCTTTCGTGTTACTCTCTTATTTAAAGTCAAAAATTGAAAGCAGTAAACTTACAGGTGTCATAAACCATTTGGGCAAACACACAACCGAGAAACCCCTTCACTCAGGAAGCAGATAGAAATGCTGATAACTAAGCTGATCGTGTGTTTTCTCTTTGCTGCCATGAGCACAAAAATAAAATTGTTGAGTACCTTGTATTCGTTTCACTGTTCCACAATGACATCAAATTCACGTTATTATCTATGACAAAAAATGATAAACCACCTCCATCTTTTTTTCTTTTTAAATTGAGAGTAATATAATAGCTTCAGTAGGACCATTTGCTTTGAAAGTAATGGAGTGAGGCTCTCCACACCATTACTTTCAGCCATGGCTATTTGCCATATCCAACCAGGAGACAATCTGACTGGGTTCATTGATTGGCACATTGTGTTTGCAAGTTTGCAGAGAATTTTTAATGTTTCCAAGTTTACTTTGTGCACGGACGTAAACACAGACACACATAGACACATATACAAACACTCACACACACACACACACATACACAAACAGCACTTATACATATAAGAAATGAAAGTGGGCTTCCATGAGTTCCAGGTGTAATTTTTGCTCTATCTTTTTGAGAGCTCACTGTTATCAGTTCCAATATAATATACTATTTTTCTGTAGTTATCACATTCATTAGATGCTATCAGAAGGACTGGGAGAATTATTTTGAAAAATGTGCCTTTTGTATTGCTGGTTGCTCAATGATCATAGTGACTTAAGTATGACAAAGATTTGCCATCATTGAAACGAATGTTCTACCAATTTTCATTTAATCAGAAATAAGTTCTCCAAATGCAAATAACATAAGATCCTAATTATTTCACATTTCTGTTTTTAAAGGTATATTTAGCTTTAGATTTTGCGTATAAATGTTTTGCTAACATATTTGTATATATGTATATGCACTGCCCACAGATTGGTTCCTCCTTTCCCAATATCCTGGGGTTTTTTGGGTTTTGCTTTTGTTTATTTGTTTATTTGTTTGTTTGTCTGACTTACTTTTCTGCCTCACTTGGAGATTGGTAAGCAGGCACCATGCTCTTAGCAAGATGTGTAGAAAACCAATGTTTGTTGCTGAAACAGTCACCTCACAGTCCCAAAGGAGTAGATTTGCAAATGAGAGCAAAAGGGAAGAAGTTAATTCCAATAAAATATTTTCCTTCCCCTCTCTTATTTCAAGTCAACTCTAAAACAATGAGCTTATTTGGGACATAGAAGCAAGGCTGTGACTATGACAATGGTTTAATCATGCAGGACCGGATGGACAGAGTGTCTGTGTTCAATGAGCTGAGATAATTATACCCTTCTTCCCATAGCATCCAGAAAAAGACTCCTTTTTAAAGGGCCCATTCAACAATAGAACGGAACGTCTTTAACATCCACGCTTTTATTTTAAGGCACTCACAGGAATGTTTGAGTCATCACAATTTCAGAGAGATTTTCCTGAAAGGGGAGGAATGTACCTCTTTGCCTTATATGCCCTTGGCCTTGAATATCCTTAGTGGATAAGAGATTGTGAAGCTTTTGTTCTAAACTTAGTCCTCATTCTCTATTTCAGACTCAAAATCAGAAAGAGCGAAGTCTGTAATTAATACACAGGAAATTAGTAATCAGCAATGGAAGGATATAATGGGCTTGTAAGGGGGACTGAGCCAGTATAGAACTAAAAAGGCCAGTGGGAGGCAGTGAGAGATTAACAGAAGCAGCTAGAAAATGGGCAGCTGTCACTACCATATTTTCAACTGATACTGGTTTTTAAAATTCAGGGAATATTAACACTGTTCCCAGTTTCACACTGAGCCACTAGCTACTCATTGCAGCCATATTTTCTAGATCTTTCATTTAAAAATATAAATGATTGCATCTATTTCATTATGAAACTTGTTGGTCAACCAAACTTAGCTTCTTTTTAAAGCTAAGAACTATTTTTTGAAAATATTACGTTAAAATTTTCTTTTCATTTTTTGTTGGATGTTTTATATATTTACATTTCAAATGTTATTCCCTTTCCCCCTCTCATGCCTCTCCCCTCTTCTCCCTGCTTCTATAAAGATGCTCCCACTCCCACACAGCCACTCCCACCTCAACACCCTGGTATTCCCCTACACAGGAAATGAGTTTTCACTGGACCAAGAGCTTCTCCTCCTATTGATGGCAGACAACGCCATTCTCTGCTACATACACTGCTGTAGCCATGGGTCCCTCCGTGTGTACTCTTTGGTTGGTGGTTTAGTCCTGGGATCTCATGGGGATCTGGTTGGTTAATATCGTAGTTCTTCCTATGGGGTTTCAATACCCTTCAGCTCCTTCAGTCCTTTCTCTAACTCCTCCATTGGGGTACCCATGTGCAGTGTAATAATTAGCTTCAAGCATCCTCATCTGTATCAGTAAGGCTCTGTCAGAGCCTCTCATGAGACATTTATTTCAGGTTCCTGTCAACAAGCACTTCTTGGCATCAGCAATAATGACTGGTTTTGGTGGCTGCCTATGGAATAGATCCCCAGGTGTGGCAGTCTCTGAGTGGCCTTTCTTTAAGTCCCTGCTCCACTCTTTGTCTATGTATTTCCTTCCATGAATATTTTGTTACCCCTCCTAAGAATGACTGAAGCACACACACTTTGGTCTTCCTTCTTCTTGAGCTTCATATGATCAGTGAATAGTTTGTTGAGTATTCCATGCCTTTAGGCTATATCCACTATCAGTGAGTGCACACCTTATACAATCTTTTGAGACTAGGTTACTTCACTTAGGATATTTTTAGTTCCATCTATTTGCCTAAGAATGTCATGTAGTCATTGTTTATAATATCTGAATAGTACTCCTTTGTGTAAATGTATCAAATTTTTCTGTATCTATTCCTCTGTTGAAGGACATCTGGGTTCTTTCCAACTTCTGGCTATTAAAAAAATGGGATGCAGAGCTAAACAAAAAATTTTCAACCTAGGAACATAGAATGGACGAGAAGAACCTAGAGAAATGTTC
The DNA here is from genome assembly GCF_963924665.1 of Micromys minutus. NCBI lineage: Eukaryota > Metazoa > Chordata > Mammalia > Rodentia > Muridae > Micromys > Micromys minutus. The sequence goes on from NC_137981.1 coordinate 11,497,014, forward strand.
AACATCCTTAGTAATCAGGGAAATGCAAATCATGCCAACCCTGAGATTCCACCTCACACCAGTCAGAATGACCAAGATCAAAAACTCAGGTGACAGCAGATACTGGCAAAGATGTATATAGTAAGAGGAACACACCTCCATTGTTGATGGGATTGCAAGCTGGTACAAGCACTCTGAAAATCAGTGTGGTGGTTCCTCAGAAAATTTGACATATAGTTGAGACCTGAGGACCCAACTATACCACTCCTAGGCATACACCCAAAAGATGCTCCAACATCTAATAAGGACACATGCTCCACTATGTTCATATAATGTATTTTCTGTCAGTGTATGTTGTGCTTCAATGGGAATGATCCCATAGGCTCATATATTGGAATGCTTAATCCTTAGTTGGCAAAGTATTTGGGAAGGATTAGGAGATATGATACTGTTGTAGGAGGTGTCTGTCACTGAGATGAACTTTGAGATATCAAAAACCCATGCCAGGTAGAGCCTCTCTGTGTCCTTATCTCTGTCTCTGTCTCTCTCCCTCCTTCCTTACCTCCCTCCCTCCCATAGCATGAAATAGTTTATTTTGGACTTGACTAGTGAGCCAGTGACCTCATAGAGGAAGAGCACTTCAGAGAATCATAAAATGCCTCAACAACCTCTCTTATGACCACTGATGTCACAAGTATTTAAAAGAATATACTGGTTGATGAAAAAGTTATTGGCTTGAATTTTAGGAAAATGAGTTTTTGTTATGATTAATTTTTAAGCTTTCTTTCAACACCAACTTGATGCTAAAAGTACTATTATAAATAAATGTTTGTAATTGTGTATGTTTTTTGAGTGTAGTGCATATACATTTTTGTATGTATGCATACATAGATATGTGTACATGTATGTATTACATTTGCGGGTAGGGGGTTGGCAGCTGTAAAGAAACTTATGATTTTGTACATATTGAGCAAATTCTCTTATTACTAGCTTACTCCCTTGGGTAATGTTAAAATATTTATGTATTTATTTATGAATAAACACACACACATAGTCAGTAAAAACGATGGAAAGACAATGAAATAATTGCCTTCCTTCGAACCTAAGGCAAACAAGTTAGTGAGCCGCAAAGCTGTCTTGCTCCTTCCTTCATGCTCTGAGACCTTCAGCACCCCCTCCCCCATCCATTATGAAAAGCATCACCTGCCTACCTGGGGCAGCTGAAATAGGAGACATGTTCTCTACTCCAGAGCATTATGCAATCTTTGTGGAACCTTTTATTTCTCTGTGTTATATAAATGTTTACTTAGCATCACATTACTTCTCAGGAAAAGCTATTTCATCCCCAAGCACAGTATCCTGGATTTTCTAATCGTTCTGATGGTGGTCCCCACTGTTACCTGGCTTTTCCACTTTGTCATGCCACACGGCTGTCACCTTCATTTATGCTCCTCTTCCTCCCTTGGTTATTTTGTTTTCAGTGTTTTCTGTTAGAGTTATTTATTGTATTTTATGTCCACAATAAAAAGCTATGAAGGGCAGTTGCTCTGAGTAATTCCCAGTCTTCCTCTCCAAAGGAAATGACTGGAGAGAACATCTGTCTGTACTGTAGGAAAAGTTACTTGGCTTCTTGGTCACTCCTTTCTAAATAAAATAAAATAACTTAGTTTAAATTGTGTGTATATGTGGTTATCTATTGGTGTGTATATTAAAAGGAATGAAATTGTCTTTAAAATACCTAGCCATTTTTGCTGCCTAACTGCTCTTGTTTTCTTTCTTACTTTCTCTTTGTTTTTGTTTCTTCCTAGTGACATTGTTGGACTGGATAAATATATTTCAAACTAAATAAAAATTATTCATGGTTTAAACCATAAGATTTTGTGATGGTTTTACAAAAAAAAAAAAAAAAAAAAAAAAAAAAAAAAAAAAAAAACAGATATTTCAACAATCTTCCAGAGCCAGTTGAGCCTGAAATTAAGCAGATCATGTACTTAAACCTCAGATGTAACTGCTGAAATTATCTGGGTCATGATCTTTGACACCAAACATAACTGATGAAAATATACAAGTCATGAAATTTAACACCAGGCATAACTGCCTAAATTATCTAAGTCATAAACTTTAAAACCAGACATAAGTGCTCAGGTTTCAAGGGTGTTTCTAGAGCAAACTAATCCATGTCAGAGCCAAACAGTTAAACTCTGACCCTTACAGACTATTTAGAAAACAGAAGTTTCATAAATTTGTTTACACCTGGACTATTTTACAAACATATGTTGTAACTAACAGAAAACATGTTCATTGTTTCTAACATATTTATTTATATATGTAATAGGATATATATGATAATACATTATATAGAAAGGAAATTTATGTATATTTATAACTCAGTTTTCAGAGATCAATGAATATTTTCAAAGTCTCATTTGCCATTAAATGCTAGGTATATGTATATTTAAATAACCATAAGCATTGTCACAAGAATAGAATTTTGTTTCTTTTGTGTTAAAACTCCAGTAACTACTTTTTTTCTTACCACTTTATTTTTTAAAAGTAGAGGGATACATATACATATTTTTAAAGGCATTTTGCCATACAGTAACTACTTTCACAGTTTTAATAAGACATACTTGACATAAAAAGTTCACATATTTTAAGCAAATCATTTGCTTGACTGCTTGCTGATGAGTCCAGATTAGTTTGCTTTGTCTGTATTTACCTGTAATTGAAACTGCAGAACAATTCAATCACCCTTTCTGCCTCACTGTCACGCTTTGCTCACCAATTGCACACATGATCAATAGGGGTGAGGGAGCTGAAACAGGGGACAATTACGGTGCTTTAGTTTAATAACCAAAGGTGTAAGATCCAGTGTGAGCTCTAACAGAAGAACATATACCGGAGAATCAACTCAGCTGGGTTCAAGGGGCTCACAGTGACTGAAATGACAGCCACAGAACCTGCATGGTTTTGCATACATGCTGTGGCTGGGTTTTGTTGTTGTTTTGTTTTGATTTTTATTTGTTTGTGTATGTGTGTGTATGAGTGAGAGCGTATGTGTGCATGTTTGTGTGTTTTGTTGACTCCTAATAATGAGAGAAGGTATGTTTCTGACACTTTTGCCAGCTCTTCCCTCCTACTGGTTTGCCTCACATAGCCTTGATAGGAGAGTTTATGTCTAGCATTATTGAATCTTGTTATGCTATGTTGGGTTGATATCACTGGAAGACTTGCTCTTTTCTGAAGGGAAACTGAGGAAAAGCAGAGGATTTGGAGGCCCAAGAAGAAGGGGAAGAAAGAGAGGCTGAGACTGGAGTGCAGTGTATAAGTATAAGAGAAGAATAAATAAAAACGAAAAAATAGAATCTAAATCATCCAGTACAAAGTAAGCCATATTGGCTAAGCAAGCCCCCTGCTGTAACTATTGAGTGTGGCTTTGCCACAGTGACAGAACCACGAAATTCAAAGTCAGTGACATTTAACTGCAGGAAGATCTTTCACTAGCATCTTTGCATTGCTTTAATTTTTATGCTGCACATCCCCACAGACTCCTTGTTAATTATAATAGGAGAAAGATTCTTTTATAAGAAAAGCTTTGTACATATCATCTGAACTCAGAGTCCAATGTAGCACCATGTTTTATAGAGGAAGTTGCTGTCATGTTCTTGTGATGTGATGGAAAGCAAACTGGAATGACGCTTCTATTGTGGCTAAAACCTATTCCATTATATGTCATCATGAGAAAATGTAGGTTGACCCCTCATTTTGCTGTGTTTTACATGACAATTAGTTACATGAAAAGACAAGAGAAATCTGCTTGTAACCATATGTACTGTTTTTGTGTTTTCATGTACGTGTGTGGCAGGGAAAGTGTGGGAGATGGAGCAGCAAATGTACTGAAATTTTAAGTATCCTCAGATGCTTCTAATTCTCTATAACCTTGATTCTCTTTAGTGAACTTATTTTGTCTATTGGGTTTTCAGTTTTATTTTCTGTTTGTGAAAAGGACGGGATTTGGGTTATATCCTTGGGAAAAAAATGTTCATAGTTCTAATTTATCCTTTGTGAATCTTGCAATGTGGAAAGGACGGTGGCATAGATTTGCTATCGTTGTAATAAAATACCATGTCCAAAGCAACTGGGAAATGACAGTGCTTATTTGGATTACAGTTCTACATCAGAGTTCATCATTAAGGGAAGTCAAGGTAGTAATTAAATGCAGATACTTGAAGGCAAGAATTAAAATAGAAGCCATCTAAGAATACATTGTCTTCTTACCGATAGTTTTGCCCAGCTTTGTTTTTAAATGTTTTAATTAATTATTTTATTATTTACATCTCAAATGTTGCCCTGTGCCTCTTCCCAGAGTTCTTCCACCCATTTGCCTCCCCTTGTCCTCTGAGAAGTTGCAGTCCTCCAGCATCCTGCTTTTCTAGGGCATCAAGTCTCTATAGGATTAAAGACAACCTCTCTCACTGAGGCCAGAGAAGGCAGAAACTTTCTTAAATACCCCAGGACAACCTACTCAGAGGTAGCATGACTCACAATGGGCTGGGTCACTTACATTAATCACTAATTTAGAAAATTCCCTCAAGGCTTGCCCACAGACCAATCTTAAGAGGCATTTTCTCAGTTGAGGTTTTTCTTCCCAAATAACTAGCTTGAACCAAATTAAAGTAAAAACAAACAAGCAAATGGAAAACAAAAACCCAAAATGAACAAACAAACAGGAACAAGAACAAAATCAACTATGAGGACAGATGGAGAACTCTTACTTTAGGTGTGAGATTATACCGAAAGCAAATTCACAGACAGATTCCATGTTACATTCTAGGATCTCACCGACTATATAAATTATGCTGAGTTATAGTTCAATTTACTGACATCTGCTAGAGGTCATTGACTCTTCACTTCAAGGGTCAGTTTCTCACTTGGAAGAATACATGCTGTGGTCACAATTTACCAAGAAACTTCATTCATGCAAATGTTCAATAGCTGTCAATCTTCGCATACTAAGACAAAGAAGAGGCAATCTTTCTCAAGCAGAGAATCCTGGTGTTCTGCCAGAAAGCTACAATCCTAAGGAAGTGCCCCCTCATGTTCCTTGTCTCAGGAGAAAGTAACCTTGTTTTTAATTATAAGAAGCAACACATCTAAGAGGTAGACTGCTGACAGGTGTCTCAGTCTACAAGGAGGTTTCGGTCACTTTGAATCAAGATAAGCTATTGCTAGGGAAAAACACCTGGTGAGAACTAGAAACTGTGGAAACTTTATTCTACTCTGCCTTTAAAAGAAGCCGAGACTTTGAATAAATTGTGCCTTGGCTGACCTGGCTGTATATCCCCTGTGTCTTGGTTAATGGGACCTACCCTTGGCATCCCAAAGCGTTAGAATATGACAGATAGCCAAATGGTTTGGGTCCATGTGTGTGTAGAGCCCACTGTAGGTCCTGCACGTTTTCTCATACTAAAGCACAACAGAAAACCTCTGGTTCAGTAACCTGCCTACTACCGGTTTAGTGGCCTGACTCTTCTTGACCCCTAATTATGATTCTTGCTCTTATGAGCACTTGATTCAGTCCCCTATCTTTTTGATCTGTGTGCATTAGTGGTAAGAGTTCCAGACCCTAGATTCTTTTCCCAAAACTCATATGTCTCAGTATTCACTGGAATCATTGCCTTTCTGTCAGCTAAGTCAGCAGTTTAGGGTGGAAGAGTTATGAAGCCTGATAACATGCCTTAAAACCTTAGTCTGGCTCTTCATAACATTCTACAGTGAGTCCTTGCTGAAGCCTACACACTGTTTTGACTTAAAAAATATCATAAAAGTAAAATGGAAGTAAAGAAAGAAAAAGCCTTTATCGGTGCATCTATCATTCTTCTCTTGGTCTTTATTAATATCAATCTCCATTTGTGGCAACACTGTAAAGTTTACCTTCCTGTCTAATGATTTTCATTTTGATGAAGAAAACCGTGTTCACAGTGTTCAAAATACAATATTTCATTGACAACACCCAACTTATTTTGGATAACTGTCTTCCTTTTCTGAAACCTTAGCTCAGTAAACAATTAGTAATTGGAGGACAGGACTGTGTATAGAAACTTACTACTTAAGGAAAGGAACCACAGAACATTGTTAGCTAGTTAGATAGAACTTGAGAGATAGAGATAGATAGATAAATAGATGATAGATAGATAGATAGATAGATAGATAGATAGATAGATAGATAGATGATAGATAGATACATAGATACATAGATAGATACATAGATAGATGATAGATAGATAGATAGATAGATAGATGATAGATAGATAGATAGATAGATAGATAGATAGATAGATAGATAGATACATAGATACATAGATAGATGATAGATAGAAGATAAATAGATAGATACAGAAAGAATACAGTCTTTATAAGTTTTGCAGAGATAAAATGAGTATGAACCTTCATTATCTAAGCCACCTCTGGCTTCAGAGCTGCAGCTTTTTTAGAAGATTCCACCAAACAAATCCACCAATTCAATGAAGAAATCATTGCCATCAAACAGCCATCCAGTGACAGGAAACTTGAGTTTTCAACACAGGAAGCCCTGGCAGAAAGAGGTAGGGTTGCAGAGTGAAGACACAATTGAAATAGCTTTATTCTTACTAATCTCTCTACACATGTTGGCTGGAAACAGCTGCTATTTGCAGTAGCACACTATCTTAAAATCTAACATCATGTTCACAGAAGAAGGCTGAGATCTGACCACTAATGCATTTGTTTAGATCACCTGAAGTGGTTATGGGAAAACCAGCAATAACTAAGAACATTTCTTTGCTTGTCCTTGTTAGTTTAAAACTCAAAAGTGACAGTGATAGAAAGATTAGCTGATTTCATGTTACCATCCATCTTGTAAAGAGGACTCTTTCATGCAACAGGGGCAGAGCTGGGCAGATAAGTTTAAATACCATGTTCCACAAATATTTAGAAAAAAAATATAAGAGGATTCTTTTACCCACTGAGATTCTGGTAAAAATGAATTAGACATTGAATTGCTCAACCTCACCATGTTTTTCCTTAAGACATTTCCTTCAACAGAAGGAGTCATATGTAAACAATGTGTGCAACAACCTTTATGGTGTAATTGATATACTTTAAGGTTTGAGTAACACTCAAACACACTGTCATTGCTCTTGGTTATAATGATAATCCCTTGGAAGAATAAAAGGCACTGAGGAAGAGAAAGAGGAAATATGCATTGGCTAGGTTTTTGTTTTTGTTTTGTTTTGTTTTGTTTGTGTTTGTTTGTTTGTTGGTTGATTGGTTTGCCAACTGGACACAAGCTAGAGGTATTTGGGAAGAGGAATCTCGGTTGAGAAAAATCCTTCTATCAGATTGATTGTATATACATCTATAGGACATTATCTTGATTAGTAATTAATATGGGAGGGCACAGCCCACTGTGGATGATGTCACCATGGCACAAGTGGTCCTGATTATATATTTTATAAGAAAGTAGGATGAGCAAACCATGGTGAGCAAGCCAGAAAGGAGACTTTCTTAATGGCTTCTCCTTCAGGTCATAACTCTAGATTCCAGCCTTGAGTTACTGTCCTAAGTTCTTTTGTGATAGACTGTAAGTTGTAGAATGAAATAAGCCTTTTCTTCTCCAAGTAGCTCTTGGTTATGTTGTTTATCACAGCAATAGAAACCTATTCTAGATAACAAATATACACCTATAGATAGAATATTATGTCTTTTCCCTCATCACTCTCTTTGTTTTCTTACAATGGATTGTGTTTCTTAAAACTAGAGATATCCCTGGAACAACTAGAACTTGTGTGATGGCTCAACATGTTAAATTGCCTGGCAACTTGATTTTGATTCCTGAAGCTCAAGTAAAACAGCTAGGAATTGCAGGACACATCTGTGAACTCAGCATTCCTGTTGCTCTATGGAAGGCAGAGAAAGCAGAATGGGGCATAAACTTATGGAGCAGCTAAAGTAGAGTAAACACAAAAGAAATAACAAGAAAGGCCCTGTGTTCTAGGGTAGAAGAGGAGACCCAACCCCTGAAAGCTGCTCTCTGACACATACACTTATACTGTGACATGTGGGCATATGCCCCTCCACCAACATATACAAATAATAAGTAAAATTAAAATGAAAAAGAAATAATCAACAAGTATATGACTTTTGCCCTCATAAAACTTAAACTGCCTTGCGGTAAAAAGGGATCTGGCTCAACCTGAGATTGCATAGCTTGTGAGCAAGGGATTGGTCTTACTTACATTTTTATTCTTAAGGGACACATTGCAAATATCCAATAAATCTTGGAAGACATAATTATGAAGCCAGTTTCACTCACTTACTTGTCTGCCAGTATGTTTTAGCACTAAATCCAGCATATAATTTTGTTCTAGAATGTTCTTTCTTTAGAAGCTAGTGCTCCTACAGCAGATGCCTTAATGATCTCCCTTCAGAGGAACTTTATAATCCTAGTGTATGCTGTTCAACCAGTGTGGACATGGCGTCATGTTTTGTTTTGTTTTGTTTTCAGCTATTTTACACAATGTTTCTTGGAAAATATATCCAAAAGTCTGGGCAACCGTCTCTCAGAGGGTCTTGTCAACTGTGCTATTCCCAAAAATGTGAATCTTTAATTAAGTATTGACAATGGATTCCAGTCAAATGCTACTGCTTAAACCTGATGCACACAGATCCTTGCCTTTTGTGTGTTTTATTTTATTGTATATTATTTTTCTTAGGATTTTTATTGCAAATGAATATTTGAATTAGAATGAATCTTGAGGGCCAAGAAAAACAAGATGTCATTTTGCAAACAAAATGCTTTCATCCTTTATCCATTCAGCTTGCACTTTGAATTATTGCAGCTGAAACATCTGAATCACAATGAGTGAATTATACTGCAATGTCTTGTCAAGGACCTTTAATTATTAATTAGACTTTAGGTTATTTTGTCAAATAATGAAATATTATTTCAGAAACATGAGATAATAGGGAATAATGGTAGAATACTGGAAATGTTAAATCATGATTAAAGCATGGGACAATGATACAAACATATTGGTTAAAACATGATGACTGTACAATATTGACTTGAAATTCAGGAATAGAGCTGTTTTTTTTTTTTTTTTTTTTTTTTTTTTTTTTTTTTTTTTTTTTTGTCTCTATAGAGAAATTTGAGCAGCTATTACGTTTCTTGACAACTGTGTAGGAGCACATAAAATTATGACAGAACAAGAAGAAATGTTTTCACAGTGGCGGGTTTTTGCAGCCAATCTTTTGGCTCTGTGATCAAGTTTGGTTTGGTTTTGGCTTTGGACAGAAAACATATATGTTTATGCAATATTTAAATATAGGCCTTTAAAATTTTGTCCAACTACTGAATATTGGCTGTAATATTTCTACCTCCTTATAAAAATTAATTTTGAATAATATTTATTTTTATTTTATATGTATGAATAATTTGTCTATATATGTCTGTGGAGCATGTGCTCACACAGACCAGAAGAGAGTGTCAGATCACCTGGAACTGAGGGTAAAGATGGTCATAAGCACCTATATTTGTAACAGAACAAGACCTGGTCCCTCTAAAAGAGGATTAAAAGATCTAAATCTCCTTAGCCTCATTCCTTTAAAACGAAAGACATTTACATGTACATGTGATTGAGGAAGTATGTGAACCTGAGTGCATGTGACTGCAGAAGCCAATGAGATAGAAACATTAGATTTCCAGGAACTGAAGTTACAGATGGTTTTCAGTTGCCTGATGTAGTTCCTAGGAACCAAACTCAGGAACTTTTCAAGAGCAAACAGTATGTACTCTTAGCTGCTGATTCATTTATACCTCTCTGCTTCTTCTTTCATGTGTGAATCCATGTGTCACACAACCATGGTCTGACTCCTGACTGGAGAACTTTCCACCAATATGCTAGCTAGGTTATTCTTAGTTCTGCCCCTCCCATAATAAGGCCTTTTCTTATGTTTTCAGTCACTGAGTCTCATTTTTGTCTTATACTTTCCCTGCCTTGCTCTTACCAAGAACAATTCTACCAACACTTTCCATAAACAGGTAAATACTTTCAAAATAGTAATGCTTGGGTCTAGAAAATTCATTTAGAGCTTTAGAGTACTTGTTTCTCCTAGAGAGAACTGGCTTGATTCCTAGAACACACATGGTGGCTCATAAGCATCTGCTTATTGACGAAATATAATGGTCATCTTTGAAAAAGGTTCCGTGAGGTGCTTAGAAGTTATATTCTTTTGTGTTTTGTTAGATATCTATAAAGGTTTTATAGATCTCTCTTAGGTCCCTTTGATTCATAACCTTTGTTAGATTCTTCATTTCTCTATTTAATTTTTGTCTCAATAACCTGTTCATTGGAAACAGCGGTGTGTTGAAGTTGGAATTCAATATGCAGTTTTAAATTTTAGCAATTTCTTTTACAAATGTGGGGGTCCTTGCATTAGGTATATAGATGTTTAGAATTGAGATGTTATCTTAGAATATTTTTCTTTTGATGAGTAAGAACTACCCTTTTGGTTAATTTTGATTGAAAATCTGTTTTATTAGATATTAGAATGACTATTTCAACTTTCTTCTTTATTATGTTTGCTTGGAAAACATTTTTTACCCCTTTACTCTGAGATAATGTCTTTCTGTGCTGCTAAAGTTTGTTTCTTGTATGCTGCAGAATGATGAATATCATTCTGGCAGGCATTCTGCTACCGTTTCTTTTTATTGGGAATTGTATCCACTGATTTTGAGAGATATTAGTGACCAATGTCTATTAATTGCTATTATTTTGATTTTGGTGGTATTAGTCTCTCCATCCCTTCCTCTGTGCGCATGTCTGTGGTGCCTCCCTTGATTTGTTTGTGCTGGTGTGGAACTATTCATTTCCTGTGTTTTCTTCTGGGTACTTAACCTCCTTGGGTTATATATTTCCTTCAAGCATTTTCTGTAAAGCTAGACTTGTGGATAAATTTAGTTTTATCTTGGAATATCTTGTTTTCTTCATGTTTGGTAATTGAGAGTTTTGCTGCATATATTGGCATCTGTCGTTTCTTGGAAGCTCTGTGGCATGCGCTCAGGCTGTTCTATGATTTAGAGTCTCTGTTGAGAACTCCGGGGTAATCCTGATCCTTTTTATGTTACCTGGCCTTTTTCTCTTGCAGCTTTGTTATATTTTTTTTCATTCTGTAGATTTAGTGATTTGATTATTGTGTGGTGGGAAAACTTTCTAATCCAATCAATTTCCTGTTTTGTAAACGTCTCATATGTCGACTGGCATCTCTTTCTTTTCAAATTCTTCCATTATAGCTTCTACTTCTGAGATTTTCTCTTTCATTTCTTGTATTCTGCTAGTGAGCCTTGTGTTGGCTGTCCCTGTTCTCTTTCCTAGGTTTTATGTTCCCACGGTCCTTTCTGGTTGTGTGTTTTTTGTTGCTTTTATTTCCATTTTCTGGTCTTGAACAATTTATTACTTTTCTCCACCTGTTCACTTGTAGTTACCTGTATTTTTAAGGGATTTGTTCATTTCCTCTTTAAAAGCATCTATCATCTTAATAAAATTGTATTAAGGCCATTATGTTATGCTTCGATTTTGTTAGGATATCCAGAGCTTGCTGTAGTGGGATAGATTTGCTCTGAAGGTGTTACGTTGCCTATGTTCTTATGCTGGCCTTTAGCCATTTTGGTGTCATGAATGTTCCCACTATAGCAGGTATTGGGAAGGTGGTCCTAATGTGGATGTCCCCTGTACATCAGGTTTCTGGTAGGCATGCAGGGAATGGATTTTCTTGGTGTAGAAGGCCTGGATAGTTCTTGTTCTGCATGACGAATGGTGGGTGGCAGAGCCGTGAATAGACAATGGGGCTCACAATACAGTTGACAGAAGCTTGCTCACTACAGCCGAGCATGCCCACATACTGTTTAGATGGGACCTAACCTTCATGCTCCTTTAAAAGGTTACACATGGACTGATTTAGTTGGCATTACCTAATTGGCATATACTATCTGACCTGACTTAAATGAATATCCATAACTTTACATGCAGGGTACAGATTATTTTGTGGAGTAGAGCTGGGAAAAGCCTCCTTTATCCTTACAGGATATTGTATGGCAGGTAGAATTTGAGGCAATAAATGATCATCTACTAGTATTAAAATACCATACAATACTTTCTACCAAACCAAGAACCATACAAGCTTGGCACATGGCAACTACTAGACAGGGGCAACAAGACACCACATGATACCAAATAAAACCTCTAATATGACAAATAAATCATATGTTTTTTGAGTTGTTGACCAATTTAGTCCCATAGACTACTCACACTTTAATAGTCTATTACCAATGCTGTAGCAGTTACTTACTTGGAACTGTCTCCTCTACTGACTAGCATTCACAATACTGAAGGGTGGTATATGCATTGCCAGAGGAGAAAATTTATGTTAAGTTTCCACCAAACCTCATCTCTGCCAGTTGCAATAATGGCATGCCTAAAGACATGCCTATTAGTACAAGAATAGAGTAAATATTACGGCATGGAAAACTTAAAATTAATTTATGCCATGTTCCATGAGATAGAAAGAATACAGGACACCAAATAAGAACAAGAACCTAAGGCTAGAGGTCATATGCCTTACAGTAAAGCCTACTGCTATTGTTATATTAAAAGACATAGAAATAAAAACCTCCTACTGACACATTGCATACATATCAGTGTTTTGACCCTCATTTTTTCACCAGATGACAATTCACCCTCAACTGTCCAATATGCAGAGAATAAGAGATTTTAAAATAGTTAACATTAAATAAAATGTCTACATAACATCCCTGTTCTCAATAATCAGGTATCTATATGGCAAATAAGATGAAAGAACCAGAGGTCATGGATGAATTTAAGAAAAAAACACTTTAAAAACACAATAGAGCAGATATACATTTGAACTCAGAAAGACTATGACAATATGCACAAGATTGCTCAAGCTAGACAGATTTGGGAATGGGCATGAAGTCATAGCCATAGGTAAGGGAGTTTTAAAACTTACAGCTGCTGAGACAGACAGAGAGAAGGAAGAGAGGGTTTCTTCAGTACTTCAGTAGAAGGGCACATTGTATGTCCATTGCATTCCAAGACAGGCACTCTGCTCAAGAATAGTAAACAAATATGAACTGGACTTATTTTTAGTCTTCTGTTTTTATTGAGAGAGAGAAAGAGAGAGAGAGAGAGAGAAAGAGAGAGAGAGAGAGAGAGAGAGAGAGAGAGAGAGCACAAAGTTGGTAAAAGGGAGATGAGCAAGGAGGAAAGATCTTGGAGGATATCAAGATTGAACAGAATAAAAATGGTATAAGTTTCTCAAAGGATAAATAAATATAAAAAAAATCACAGTATATTGTTTGATAAACCTTCTTGTATTTTTACACTGAAATTTGTACATTTTGAATTAAGTGTAGCACTGAGGGAGTCCATGTCTCCAGGAACTACGGGCAGGAACCCTGGAAGTGAGATATGGTACAAAGGCATAAGGGAACGCTCTTCCTGTCTTCACACCATGGCTAGCTCAGATTGTTTTCAGAAACATGAGCTCAGGAGCAGCAATGTTCATAATGAGCTGGGCTCTACATCAATCACGTTATGAAAATGCACCATAGACTTGCCCTCCAGCTAATCGGGCAGAGATACTTTCTCAATTGTAGATCCCTCTTTCCAAATGGCTTTACATGTTTCAAGTTGATATAAACTATATCCAAAACAAATACTATGAACAACTAAAACTAAAGAATGGGCCCACGTAAAATATGTGATCACTTAAAAATGCAATTATAGAGACAGCCCCCCTCTGGGAGCTCCATTTGAGGGACCACTTTACATCCTGATTATAACCCCCCTCACATATCTCACCAGACACAGAAAGTTACTACAGGACTATGCACAGACACTACTTTATTTGTTGGGAAACCCACATGAAGATGAAGCTGTACTTCTGTAACATATATGTGGAAAGGGTTAGCCCAAGTCCATGCATGCTCTTTAGTTGGTTGTTCATTCTCTGGAATCCCCCAAGGGACTAGGTTAGTTGACACTTCTTGTTGAGTCCCTTTGCCCTTTGGATCCTTCAATAGTTCTTCCAATTCTTCCACAATACTCCTAGAGCTCTGCCTAAATTTTGTCTATGGTTCTCTACATCTGTTTCAGTTTGCTTCTGGATGGAACCTCTCAGAGTACAGTTATGCTAGGCTCCTCTTCTGTAAGCATAACAGAGTGTCATTAAGACAATCCGTTTGTCCCTGCTTCTGTTGCCTGCATGTAGATTCTGTTCCTCTAACTAAGCTGCCTTGTCTGGCCTCAGAAAGAGAGGATGTGCCGTGTCTTTCATTACCTTGATGAGCCATGGTAGGTTCATGCCAGTGTGGCTTTTAATTCTCAGAAGACAAGGGGAGGGGAAATGGGGAGAGGGGCTTTTTGCTTTTAAAGGGGAAACAGGGAGGGAAAGGAATTTGCAATTGGTATCAAAAGTGAGTATATGTATGTGTATATATGTGTGTGTCTGTATATATTGGAAAATATATAATTATTGTAAATTAAATATTGGTTATGTTTTCAATTCCAAGTTTTATAAAGGAGATGGTTTTATGTGCTCTAAGAGTCTAATTGCTAAGGCATGGAAAGGAAATATCAGAATAAGTTGAGACATTTGCATTAGGGTGACAACAATATCAAAAGGGAAAATTAAAACATGGAAGAACTATAAAATGGAAGACAAGTCTGACTACAGATAGAATGAACAGAAAAAAAGCAGAGAAGTCAGGCAATCTAAAAGAATCCCAGCTCTTGGAGAATCTAAAATGGGAAACTTCTTGATGCCTACAATAGTTATTACATAGTTATATATCTTCTCTTTTCATGATCATATCATAACTCGTGTACCTTTATCATGGAGCTCTATTTATACCTCATAGGCCACACATTGCTCAAACTGTGTTCTCATGTAACACCTTTTCCTACTGTGCCATTATGCAGTGTCTCCTTTAACTGTATCCCTATGTAACACCACCTTCTACTGTATCTCTATGTAATGCCTCTTTCTGTGTACCTAGAGAATGCCTATTCCCCCTGTATCTCCACGTAATTTATTCTTCTTTTCTATCTCTTTGTTGGTAAGCAGAATGCAACTTTTCCCTTGAGTTTAATGTGTGTGTGTGTGTGTGTGTGTGTGTGTGTGTGTGTGTGTGTGTGTGTGTATTTATGGAAAACTTCTGTACGTACTGTATCTTTTCTTACTTTGAATGAATGTGTATATTCCCATATTGAATTTATTTAACTCTTTTATTTCTGCTCAAATACATTTTATTGACTGTCATCAGCTCCACAATGTCTACTGTTCTTTGAGAAAGACTATCGAAAGCAAAGTGAGAGGGATAAAAGAAAAGAGAGAGGAGAGGGGAGAAGAGGAGGGGAGAGAAGGGGAGGGGAGTGGAGAAAAGGGGGAAGAGGAAGAAAAAGAGAGGGGGATAGAGGGAGAGAATGGAAGGTAGGGAGGGAGAGAAAGAGAGAGGAAAGGTTGAAGGGAGGGTGAGGGAAAATGGAGAAGAAAGGGAGAAGGCACTGAATTCACTTTAGGTATTAAATAAAGGGAGGAAAGATTTCTAGTTGGAGTACCAGGTTTAACTGTATTTTTTGGCCTGGATGCTGGTTTCAGATTTTTTTCTAGATGTCCTTTCACATTCATAGATGCCATTCATTACTCTTAGGCAGAGAATGCTGGTCCTGGTTGTGTCCCTGTGGGTGTCTTTGATTGATCAGGTTGTGAGAAATGAACACATTCCAGGACAGTCTCTCATGAAGTCAGGGAATGAGTTCAGAGTCTATGCTGATCACATTCTTCTGTACTGTGTCACAGTCAGTCAATTTATCCTCCTCGCTGCACAGTTCATATACAGTATTGATTTGTTTTCTAGGGGTATTCTGCAGTTCATGCGTTATAGTACAGTTTGATGGCACTTGTTCTGGATTCCAAGACTGACAGTTTAAGGGTCTTTATCTTTCAAGAGGAGCTTTCCTTGGGCCTACTCCCATTCTCTCTGCCAATGTAGCTACTGCAAGTGGCTTTTGTTTCTCTCTCTCTCTCTCTCTCTCTCTCTCTCTCTCTCTCTCTCTCTCTCTCTCTCTCTCTCTCTCTCTCTCTCTTCCTCACTAGATGCTTGCCACACTCTCTCCTTCCCAGTTCTTTCCTTTCTCCCACCTTCCTTTTTAAAATGCTAGTTACATACACGATTTATGCTTTCTGAGGCTCTCTGTTTTAGCAGAGGCTATGGAGAAGTGCTGTTTACTGGCTTGCTCCCCATAAATTGTTCAGCCTACTTTCTTATAGAACCCAGGACTACCAGCCTAGGTGTGGCATCACCTACAATGAACTGGGCTTTATCATATCAATCACTAATTAAGAAAATGTTCTATAGCTGGATTTTACAGAAGCATTTTCTCAATTTAGGCTCCTCTGTGATTACTTTATCTTGTGTCAAGTTGACATAAAGCAAGCCAGTACACTTAATAACTACCTTAATTTGCATTTCCATATGGAATTCCTTTCTCTATATCCATTCAAAAGCATGCTACATTCTGTCTATGGAAGAATAGCCATCCATAACATTTATCTTAGGAACCTACACAGCATGTTTAGCACTACAGAGAGAAGGTTCTCCAGTTTGGTTCCTACTTAGTATCTCTGTCTCCTGTATACATGGTGTGGAGTCCTTCGTACAGGATTTGTCCTGTTTCTATGGGCAGACAAGAACAGTAGAATTAGGATGTATTATCTAGGTTATCTTCTGGGAGTTGGCTGGCTAGAAATTCATAGGAAATTGGCCCACATATAGCATTCATATTTTCTGCAAAATTCCTATTATTTTAACACTTATGCAGAGTACTTTTGTTCAAGCTTCTTTTTTTAAAAAATCACATTTTTAGTTAGCATGTAAGGTAGCATGTTTTTATGTTTTTCTTACTTTCTTAGTTTTCCTGGCCTTCTCCACCACACTTACCTTACTCCTATTATCCATCCTCATCTTGCTTTAAACTGGGATGTCATAAATACTCCCGTTCTACTTTTAGTTTACACGTGTTTTACTATTTCCACAACACATGCTTCTTTCTGCTACCCTACCTTCTCTGGTTTTCTTTCTACTGCCTCAAGTCTGCTTCCTCTCACTGCAGCTTCTATACAGCTCTTTGCAATTTTAGTCTAGGAGCAGTCTACAGACAAAAAGGCATGCTGTTTGTCTTTCTGGGCCGTGCTGCCTAACATAATTTTTTTCCTTTTCTGTCTGTTTCCTGCAAATTTTATTTTTCTTAAAGAGTGCTGAATAGAAGAACTCCATTGTATATAAGAATCATGTCTTTACTATTCACTCAAAAGTTAATGAACAGCTAGACTGATTATGTTTCCAAAGTGTTTTGAATAGAGTAGTAATATAGATATGTAGTCTTCTCTTTGAGGTACATGCTTAAACATGATATAGCTTGGACATATATACATATATATATATCTTCTTTTAGATATTAGATCTTTAGCTGCATTGATTTCCATAGTGGTTATGCCATATTACAAATCTTTCAGCAGTATACAAAGGTTTTCTTTCTCCTTATCCTCTTCACCATTTTCTGACATTTGTTTTAATAAAGGATATATTTACTGAGGTGAGACAGAATTTCAGTATGGTTTTAATTTGTATTTCAATGATTGCTAAGAGTGTTAAGTACATTAAAAATGCATGTTATTTATTTGTGTTTGTTCTTTGGAGAACTGTTAAACTCCATAGCTATTTTGAAATCTTTTTACAATTATTGATTTATTTACATGTGTTTAGGGTTAAGCAGATGTGTGTGCCACAATGTGTGTTTGTCAGTAAGGAGACAATCTTTGATACTTGATTCTCTTCTGCCATCTGAGAACCAGTGATCAAACTCAGGTTGTTGGGCTCAGTTGTAAACACTGGCAACATAGCCCATTTTCTGTTTGGGACATTTGTTAGATGTGAACCGTTCCTGTTACTTTGGAGATATCAGTCTTCTGTCAGACATGGCTGATTTTTATTCTAACTCTGTAGGCTGCTCTTCACTCTCTTGGCTGTTTCCTTTGCTATATATACATTTTAAGTTCCTAATATTCTATCTATCAGGTACTGGGCTTATTTTCTAAGTGCTCACAGTATAGTTCTTGCCTATGCTATCATTCTGACTGAATGCTCTGGTTACTATTCCACTCTAAATCAGTTTATCAGTCACTGCACTTACCCCGACCCATGACATTTGCTGTCTCTTCTTAGTGACTACAATATTTGTTACATGGACTCACATAACTTTTCTTCTCATGATCATAATTTATGTGTCTTTATCATGGAACTCTATTTATACCTCATAGGCCACACATTGCTCAGACTGTGTTTATATGTAAGACCTCTTTCTACTGTGCCAATATGTAATGTGTCCTCCAACTGTATCCCTATGCAACACCACCTTCTACAGTATCTCTATGTAATGCCTCTTTCTGTGTACCTAGAGAATGCCTTTTATTTTTCTGGCTCTGTGCAATTTCTTCTTTACTGTCTCTTTGTTGGTAAGCTGTATGCAATTTTTTACTTGAGTGTGTGTGTGTATGTGTGTGTGTGTGTGTGTGTGTGTGTGTTCATGGGAGTCTTTTTATACTGTACATTCTCTATCTTTTCTCATTTTGAACAAACATATATATACACACATTTATTTCTCTTTTCCCTCGTTCTACTCACATACATTTTATTGACTGCCAAATTTGTAATATATCTCTAAACAGCAATAACCTTTTCGATTTTATAAATATTTTAATCAATGTAATTAATTTAAAAATATATTTGATAACTAACTACATCCATAAAATTTAATAATAAAATAGGCAGATTCAGTTTCTAAACCAGGATCTTACAGACTAGTAGGATTATTTTTAAAAACTTTTATGTATGAAAGTGTTTTATTAGAAAACTGGTATGTTGGATGGTTCTGATGCTAAGGTCCTGTTCCCCAATTCATTCTTGATCCATCAATAAAGATGCTAGTGGCTAATCAGCTGGGCAGAATATGAGGAACTTTCAGGTACCTACAGGCAAGCTAACATACAGAGGACAACAGGGGAACAGGTTGTGTGTGTGTGTGTGTGTGTGTGTGTGTGTGTGTGTGTGTGTGTGTGTGTTGTTTTTTATTTGTGGATCTGAGGGAACATGGGCAGTAACTGGTACCACAGTCATTTCCAAGGCTTAAGACAGGATAGCAAATGCTACAGGCTACTCTGGTTTCTAAATTGAATTTGTCACCTGTTCCTTCATACTCAAGTTGAGCCTAATTAATTTTTGAGTTGGTTTTCAACATCTCCAATTCTTAACCAGAAGTATTTCATGTTTCCTATATCTTAATTACTGAAGAATCACTATAGCAATATTTCTAGGATAAATTCCCAGTTTGTTTTACTGAGTGATTCTATATGTGTGTTGAGTTTACAAGCATATTTCATTTTTATTTTGATTTTTTTGTGTAGAGAAAGAAAAAAGATTAAGATGATTGGTTTATTAAAATTAATTGTCCATTCTAAATTAATTCATAAAATTACATGTCTTAAACTTACAATGATTTTTCTCTAATTGCAGACATAGTAATTTGACACTGGCAGAGTACCAACGCTAGATGCCCTGGATCACCGTGATCCTGAGGGTTGGCGTGGTAATATTCAATTTTGTGTTCTTTCTGGCATATACGATTGTTTTTACATTTATATTTAAAGTCTGTTTATATAGCATTACCTTTATTTCTCTAAATAATAACTTAAGTAAGGACTTAAACATCATGTCCTTAATTTGATTAAGATGAGATAAAATCACAGTTAAATTGGAGATGTAAGTTTAAAAAATCTGTTATGCAGCTTGATGACAATTAGTGTTTGATAGTTTGGTAGACTTAGCCAGATGTGTGTGTATATGTGTGTGTGTGTGTGTGTGTGTATGTGTGTGTGTGTGTGTGTTCCTTAAAACAATTTTACATGATAATACAACTTAATCTTTCAATTAAAAATAATTAAAATGGAATTGAATTAGATGGATTTCTTAATATCTCATTAACAATTTATTATCAATATGACAGATATAAAAACAGGTGTTCGATTTGTACTAAACATGAATTCTGAAGTGCTCATTTTTTTATTTAATGGTATAGATCTCTCTGACTTAAAAAAAATCTGAAAACCAGCATGCTGTTTATTAGACAAGACAATAATAATGTGCTATTCTATCCTTTGTAAAATTAATAATTTAAACTTAAACAAAATAGTGATCAATTACTATTGAATATGGATAGTAACTTTTTGGGTGAAACATAAATTGCAAGATTTAAATATGCAAGTCATTTTGTTTGGGATTCTGTTTTTTTCCCTTCCAACTTCCTTCTCTTTTGAATGGTACTTTATTTTTTATTTTTTTACTATTTACTTTTTATTCCACCCACTGCCCACCTCCTGGTCACCCCCTCCCACAATTCTTTCCTCCATTCTCTGTCCCCTACTCCTTTGATGAGGTGCTCCTCCCCCCGGGTATCTCCCTACCCTGGCACATCAAGTCTCTGTGAGGCTATGTCAATTTTTATCCACTGAGGCCAGACAAAGCAGCGCACAAAAAAGAATATATCCCACATACAATCAATATTTTTGGGATGATTCCCCCTCCAGTTTTTCAGGGCCCACATGAAGACTGTGCTACATGGACATCTACTACGTAAACAGGAGGCCTATGACCAGCGGATGTATGTTCTTTGATTGGTGGTTAAGTATTCAAGAACCCTGAGGGCCCAGGTTAGTTGACTTGGTTAATCTCCATTCCCTTGGAGTCTGAAATCCTTCTTTCTATTCTTCCCTAAGAGTACCCAAACTCTGACCACTATTTGGCCAGCTTCTCAGTAGAGCTTCTTAGAGAACAGCCATGCTAAATTCCTGTCTATATTACTCAGTATCCACAGGTCTGGTGAAAGTGGGTGGAAAGGTGGGAGAGAATGAAGGTCCCCCTGGACTAGCAAGCTCTTCAAGGCAGCTCTGCTTGCTCCAGAGGTTTCAGCAATTGAGAAGATGGGTGGGGAAAGAGTCAGGCATGCTTAATTATCTCTTGAATCCCAAGATAAGAATTGTCTAATACATTTGTGGTAGTTTGAATTTGCTTGGTTCAGGGAGTGGCAATTTAAGGAGATGTGTTCTTGTTGGAGTGGGGGTGGCCTTGTTGAAGGATGTGTGTCACTCTCAGGGTGGCCATTGAGACTCTCCTCCTAACTAGGTGGGAGCCAGTCTTCTCCTAGCATCAACCTTCAGATCAGGTTGTAGAACTATTAGCTGATTTTGCACCATGTCTGCCTGGAAGTTGCCTTGATAATAATGAACTAAACCTCTGAACTGGTAAGCTAACCCCAATTAAATATTCTCCTTATAAGAACTGCCTTGGTCATGTTGTCTGTTCACTGCAGAAAAACATTAACTAAGACATTTATCCAGTTTCTTCCACGGTGATTGGCTAGTCCATAAATACTTCCAATTTATTCCCACCCTGGTTTCTATTCTTATTCTGTTTCTTCCTATTTCAGTGCTCCATCAGCAGCAAAAAATGTTAAATTTTAGTATAAGTACCTACTACTTTGTAAATGTGATAGATAAGAGTAGTATTACTTTCCTAACAACACTCTATATCTTTTTGTTGTTTGTCTAATTCTACCTTATATAATAAACATTATTGTTGAATTATTTTCTTTCAAAATTTTAACATGAAGTACCATGTCAAAGGATTCAAATATTTGCAATTTCATATGTGTTGATCTGATAGAACAGTAAATGAAAACATTCAACTTAATGCTCTCATTTTGAGGTAAAAAGTTTAGACTTTAAGCATCTATGAAGTAATTAATTAATCACATATAATAATTCAAAGTTAATGAAGATGACTTCATTAGCCAGAAATTGGCTAAAATATTCTGTAAATATTTCAAATACTCTTGATGAAAATACCATTTTTCATAGATTTTTCTCTATATAAAATTTTGGAAAATATTTTTTAAGATGGTGGTTTTAAGGCATGACATCATATTATATTCCTCATATGTTTGGTAACAGATTACCATAGGTCAGTCTTTAGAATAACTTTTAAGTGGTTGATAAGAAAATATTATGGAAGAACATGGCCAAATAGGAAACACTGTCATAACCATGTATCTACTGTCTATATTAAAATTTCTACTGGAGAAATTCAAATAAAGTTCTTTTTTTATTTATCAGCTGCAAAACATTAGTCACTGTCAATAATGCTTAAGGAAAAGAGAGTTTCCAAGAGATCAGACCCAGTAACTACAACAGAAAGACATTCTTGTTCGCAGTAGTAATCTCTGGTGCTTTCTCCTGGAGCCATGTCCAGCTCTTTCCATCAGTCACCCAACCCTCTCCAGTCAGGCTCCATCCCACTTCACCAGCTCTCGTTGTTCTCAGTGGCCTACAAAAATAACATGTTCAACCAAAATTAGTAGATCTATCATTTATTTGTCACCTATATCTATCTATTTATCTGTTTTAATTTATCATCATCTCCCTATTTATCATTCCTACTAATTTATGGTTTCTTTTTAAGGCCTTTAATCTTAGTATTTATATTAAAAGAAATGGTAGGTTCTCTTAATGGAAAATATGAATGAATTTACAAAATCATGGTGTTACATAACACTTAATTATTGGTAAATTGTGTAACTCATAATGTCAGAAAAACACTTTAGAGTGAACTTAAGGGAAAATGAGAACATTTCAACATTTTAAAAGGGGGAGTAATGACATTTGAATTCTATTTTAAAATTCACTTAATTCTCTCAAAATGGAAGTAGACTCTTGGGAAGAATATTAAGCAACATGTATTCTTTCTTTTTATTTTCTAAATTAACTTGTTTTAAGACATGAATTCCAGATTTTATCTCCACACTATATTAACAGATTGGGTTTTTTCTGCCGTGGTCTCTGTTATTAGTTACTTCCTATAGCTAACTAAGATCATGTAAATGGACGGGCTTTATAAGCAAGATTATTACTGGAATGAACTAAATTATAAAATGTTGCAAGACATGGTTGGCTTTAGATATTTTGCTGAAGATGAATGAGAAACTTGCATTTGTGCATATTGAATTTAGTTAAGTTACTGAGCTAAAGAAATGTGCATGGAGTCTGATCTAGCCAGAAAAATTATTTCTTTTCTTTGTATTTAATATTAACATGACTTTGAGTTACAGTGAAATAAATTCATTTGACTCTAGCAAGACCCCCATTAAAAGCCTGAAGATATTTTAGAACACACTGAGGAAAAAAAACCCAAAATCCAAAAAGCAAAAACAAAAACAAAACAAACCAACCATGTTGTTTTAAAAGGAGAAGAAATTATTACATCTTTCAGGCCAAGTACTACCTAATCACTTACTCAGGAGCTCAGTGTTTTGTAACAGTCAGTCCTCATCTGAGAAAATTCACCAATTCAAATATCTGTCCCAAAAGAGTTAGACTAAATGTTACTGAGGATAGAATTTTGAAGAAAAGTTTATTTTTCTTTTTATTTGTCTAACTTTTTCTTCTTAAATAATTTTAGAACAGCAGAAAAATTGTAAAAATAGCAGCATGTTTCTGTGTCCCTGGCTAAGATTTGCTTATGTCCCTATCCTGTAACCATAGCACAATAATCAAAAGAAGGCAACAAACACAACCATGATTTCATTATTAATAATAATTCAGATTTTCCCTTTTTAACTATTAATATTTAATTTCTGTTGTAGGAACTAATGCAAATGAGGTCTTTGCCTCCTTGTTCTCCTCCATCCAGTGTGGTCTAGTCTTTCCTGGCTTACATAATCTTGAAATGTTGAAAATGTTTGAAAGATCAGTCAGTAGACCAGCCATAATGTTCCTGGTGCCCTTTTCCTGACCATATTATGGTTATGTCATATTGGGAGAAATGTTGAAAAGTAATGTGCTTTTCTCCATACACTTCAAATTCAACATGTCTTATTATCAGCATGCTAAACATTATACTGTTGGGGCTTCCTATCATAAAAATGTTGGGTTTGTTTTTTCTTCCTATCCTTTAGTTTGATTTGGTTTGGTTTAGAGTGAGCTTCCTGGATTATGTAAATCACCCAATGTTCTGAAATTAACATCCATTGGTTTTATCACCTAACAATGCTTCACAGCTTTAGAAACTATTGTTCTTTCATATTCTGGAGATAAGATCCCATTTCTCGTATTGCACATTTATTAAAAATTTTTGTGTTAGGAATTGCACATGCATTGGTGATCCCCTAACCCCATTAACTGGCACTGCACTGTCCTTTGGTACAGAGGAGTCTTGGTAGGATCACAAGAACATTCTGCTTTCCCATGGAGGCCTACAGGGTGAAATAGTACCCATCTAAGAAATTTGTCCCACCAGTCCCCTTGTAGTCTGGTCCAGTGGAGCACATCCTGCAGACATGAGTTCTGCCAACCTCCATTAGCTGTCATTGAGCCTGTCATTTGGTCCCAAGAAGCCGTGTGGGATCCCAAGAGCTTCTTGCTTCCCCTTGGAGGCCTGCAGGACCCAGAGTATATCGAGCTTAGAAAGCCACCGCACCAGTCACCTCCCAGTCTAGTTTACTTGGGGCCCAAATTGCAGAGACACACTTAGGGACCCAAACAATATTTCCCTACCATTGACAGTGAGGTCTATCCGAGGCACAGCCAGCAGAGTCAGGTACCATGACCTTCATTATCGGGCTTACAACCCCCACTTCCTTCCTGAGTTTTTCCATCATCAGGATCAACCAGCCAACACAAGGGAAAAGCATGTGCACATGCCTAAAGAAGAGTGTTAGAACAAAATCAACAAGAGCCAGGGCAATATGACACCACTAGAGTCTAGCTACCCTGCTATGGGAAGCCCTGGACATAAAAACAAAACAAAACAAAACAAAACAAAACAAAAGCACAAGAAAGGGAAGCTAAATTCAATCTTACAATTATGATAGAGGCCTTTATAAAAATGAATCAATCTCCTAAAGGAATTACTACACACACACACACACACACACACACACACACACACACACATTCAAACAGGTAGAGGTATTAAAAGGGAAGCAAGTAAATATAATGAAATACAGAAAATACAATCAAACAGGTGAAGGACATGAATAAATCTAAGACCTGAAAAAGGAAATAGAAACAATAAAGAAAACACACACTGAGGTTACCCTGGAGACAGAAAACCTAGAAAAAAGGAGGAGGAACTACAGACATAAGTATCATAACAACAAAAGAGGTGCAAAAGAAAATCTAAGGAATAAAGTAGGTAATAAAAATTGAAACATCAGTCAAATAAAATGCAACATCTAAAACACTCATAATACAAAACATTCAAGATTTGGGGACATTATAAAACAATTGAACCTAAAAATAATACAAATAGAGGGAGGAGATGTTTCCAAACGAGACAGCCAGAAAAAAACATTCAACAAAATCATAGAATATTACCCTAACTGAAAGAAGAGTGTGGAGAGTAAGTGTGGCAGCAGTCCCAAGATGGGACTCCAGCCAAGTCTTGTGACTAGCACCTGAATTCCTCTTGCCCACCCCCACCATTCGAGCTGCGCAGGCACACCCATGACGTGAGATCAGGCCAGATGAACAGGACCTATGAACTGCAGCCACACACACACACACACACACACACACACACAGAGAGAGAGAGAGAGAGAGAGAGAGAGAGAGAGAGAGAGAGAGAGAGAGAGAATAAACCGCTTTGAGAAGAATGCTGTGTCATTGCTCCTTTTCTGCTGGTCAGAGATGGTAGCAACAAGTGATGGCCCATACGGGGAACCTCCCCTTCGGTGTTCAGAACTCATCGAGGTCAGGGTGACTAGTCGGTAAGCTCCCAGGTAAGTGGGACAATCAAGGTTCTCAGTTTGAGACTATAAAGCTCCCCAGTAAAGGGGACAAGGAAGGTTCTCAGTTTGAGACTATAAAGTTCCTGGTACAGAGACAAGTTGCACCCAGCACTATGGGAAACACAACAAAATCCAAAACCAAAACAAAAGAAAAAAACTGTGCAAGACCTAAAAGTGGAAAGAGAAGCATAAAAAGAAAACATTAACTGAGGCAATGCTGGGAATGGGAAGCCTAGAGAGGAGAACAGGACAACAGTTGTAAAGCATTACCAACAGAATACAGAAAATGGAAGAGAGAATTTAACCATAGAATAAAAATAGAAAATATTGATACATCAGTCAAAAAATTATTAAATTTAAAAAATTCTAACACAAAACATCCAGAAAATCTGGAATAACATGAAGACACCTAACCTATATATAAAAGGAATAGAAAAAAAAGTACAGAGCCCCGGCTCCAAGACCTGGAAAATATTCTCAACAAAATTTCTCAACCTAATAAAAGAGATGCCTATTAACTTACAAGAAACTTATAGGATACTTATTAGACTTTAAAAGAAAAGAAAATCTTTACCCCACATAAAAATCAAAACACAAAATCTACAAAACAAAAGGATGCCAAAAGGAATCGATCATTCTGCTGCATGCAAGAAACATACCCCAACAATATAGGCATTACCTCAGAGTACAGGGCTAGAAAAAAGTTTTCCATTCAAACACAACCAATAAGCAAGCACTCATACTAATATCTAGTAAAACACTTTCAACCAAAATAAATCAAAATGGAAAAAGGACACTTTATACTTTCAAAGAAAAATTCTATCAAAATGATATTTCAAATCTGAATATCTATGCCCTAAACACAAGGGCCCAACATTCATTAAAAAATGCTAATGCTTAAATTTTAGATTGATTTAAACACCACATATTAGCAGTGGGAGACTTCAGCACCCTACTCTTGCCAATTGACAGATTATGCAAACAAAAACTAAACAGAAAAAACAAAACTGACATTATGAATCAAATGGACCTAACAGATATCTAGAGAATATTTCGCCCAAACACAAAATAATATACCTTCGTTTAAGCACCCCATGGATTTTCCCTTCAAAATGACCATATAATTGGCCATAAAGCAGGCCACAACAAATACAAGTACTTTGAAATAACACCTGTGTCTCACCAGACCACTGTAGATTAACGCTGGACTTCAACAACAGCAGAAACAGCAGAAACCTACACACTATGGATATTTAAGAATTCTATACTTAGTATTCTCTGGGTCATAGAAGAAATAAAGTCTTTCTAGACTTCAATGAAAATGAAGGCACAACATATCAAAAGTTATGGGACACGTTGAAAGAATTGCTAAGAGGAAAGTTCATAGTATTAAGTACTTCCATAAAACATTAGAAAGTTCTCATACCAGTAATTTAGAAGGATACATGAAAGTTGTTGAAAAAATAACAAAAGAAGGAAGCACACCAAGGAGGAGTAAAATGCATGAAATAATTAAAATCAAGGCTATAATCAATCAGTTAGGGACACAAAATAATACAAAGAATCAAAGAAACCTCGAGCTGGTTCTTTGAGAAAACAAGGTAGACAAACCCTTAGCCAGTCTAAGTTTGAGACAAACACTATCTAAATAAACATATTCAATAATGAAAAGGAAGACATAACTGGCACTGAAAAAATTCAAATTATCCTTAGGTTTTGTACTCATCAAAATTGGAAGATCTTCACAACATGGATGCTTTTCTGGACAGATAACACTTATTCTTACCAAAGTAAAATCAAAATCAGATAAATATTATACAGCCTTATAATCCTTAAAGAAATAGAAGCAGTCGTTAAAAGTTAAAAACCAAAAACTGCCCAAGTCTGGATAATTTTAGTGTGAAATTCTACCAGACATTCAAAGAAGAGACAATATCAATACTCAAAATAGTCCACCCAAATAAAAATAGAAGAAAATCTACCAAACTCATTCTATGAGGCCACAGTCACACTAATATCTAACCACACAAAAACTCTACAAAGAAAGATCTTCAGAACAATTTATCATACAAACATTGATGTAAAAACAATAAATTACTTAAAAACTCTATCTAGGAAAAAACAAAGATATCACACATTAAGATCAAGTAGACTTCATCTCAAGGGTCAAAGATGGTTCAGTATATAAAAATCCATCAACAAAATCAACCATATAAACAAACTGAAAAAAAATCACATGATTATCTTACTAGACACTGAAAAAGCCTTTGATAAAATTCAATACCCCTTAATATTAAAGGTATTAGAGAAGCCATGGGTACAGGATACATTCCAAAACAAAATCAAAGCAATACACAGCAAAACAACAGGCAACATCAAATTAAATGGAGAGAAAATTAAATAATTTTCACTAAACCCAGGGACAAGACAAGGGCTGCCTACCTGGGAATCCATCTCTTACACAGTCACCAAACCCAAACAATATTGTGGATGTTAAGAAGTGCATTTTGACAGGAGCCTAATATAGCTGTCTTCTGATAGGCTCTGTCAGAGCCAGAGAAATACAGAGTCACATGCTCTCAACTGACCATTGGATTGAGAACAGGTTTCCTAATGGAGGGATTAGAAAAAGGACTGAAAGAGCTGAAAGGCTTTTAACCCCAGAGAATGAACAACAATATCAACCAACCAGACCCCCCAATTTCCGAGGGACTAAACCAGCAACCAAAAACTACCCATGGTTCCAGCTGCATATGTAGCAGAGGATGGCCTTATCAGGCATCAACAGAGGAGAGACCCTTGGTCCTGTGAAAACTCAATGCCACAGTGTAGGGAAATGCCAAGGTAGGAAGGAGTGGCTGGATGGGTGGGGGAACACTATCATAAGGGCAGTTGAGGGGGATAGGATAGGGGAAATCAAGAGGGGAAGCTAGGAAAGGAGATAACATTTGAAAGGTAAGTAAAGAAAATATTGAATTTTACAAAGAAAAAGAAAAAGAAAAGAATTCAATTTTCATCAATCATATGGTGGCTCACAGGCATCTTCAATGAGATCTGATGGCCTCTTCTGGTGTGGTTAAAGAGAGAAACAGGTATGCACAGATGTAAAATAAATAAATCCTGAAAAAAAATCTAATGCATCAAAAGGAAAAAATGTTGATATATAATCTTCATAAACTGAGGAGTTCAATATTGTGGAATGTAAATTTTCCAAAGATTATTCAGAAACAATGCCAATTATATGACTTAGAAAGTAAGTGAGGATTCTTAAAGCACCAATATTCCGATTCTTAATCTGCACCATGGATACAGGGAAATGCAGAGCTGATGAAAGTTTAACAAATTAAACATCTATTACGAATGCCCTTTCCCTTTTCTGATTGTATATTATCTTAAAAAATATTGCTTTGATCCTTTAAAAAACAAATAAAAGCAATCGGTAACAAAGATATAATCCTATGTTCATAAAAATTCCAATAAGAGTTTAAAGTCCTTGAAATGGTTTTCTTCAACTTTATATTGACAAAAGAGTTAAAACAGAATAGTAAAAATAATCCTGAGCAATGAAACAACTTCAGGAAGAACCAGCATTCCCTACATCAACCTGTAATATAGAACAATATTGATAAAAAAGTTTCTTTGTATTGGTACAGAAACAGACATGTTGATGAATGGAATAAAATTGAAGAGTATGACATAAACCCACAGATTTAGGGACATTTGGTTTTTGACAAATAATCCAAAACCATACTGTAGAAAAAAAAATACATCTTCAAGAAATGGTGCTGGTCTAACTGGATGTCTACGTGTAGGATACAAATAGATCCATATTTTATTATTGATAAAACTCAAGTTCAGTGAATTAAGTACCTTAACATAACACTGGATACACTAAATCTCACAGGAGAGTGGGAAATACTCTTTAACACATTGGTACAGGAGACAACTTACTGAAGAGAAAAATGAATGTCTATGGCAGGCTCTAAAATCAACAGTTGATAAATGAGACCTCATGAAATTGCAAAAGCTTCTGCAAGGAAAAGAATACTGTCAATAGGACAAATTGGCAGCATAGAGATTAGAAAAGGCTCTCCAATAACCTTTCATCTGAGAGAGGACTAATATCCAAAATTTTAAAAAAACCCTCAAGAAAATAGAAACTAACTGGCCAAATAACCTAAATTAAAAAATGTAATACAGAGCTAAACAGAGAATTGTCAACAGAAGAATCATGTGTGGTTGAGATGCACTTTGAGAAATGTTCGATGTCCTTATTCATCAGGGAAATTCAAGTCAAAACAACTTTGAAATTTCAACTTGCATTCATCAGAATGACAAGCATCAAAAACTAAAGAGATCACACATGCTGGTGAGGATTTGGAGCAAAGGGAACATTTTTTCATTATTGGTGGAAGTAGAAACTTGTACAACCGCTTTGGAAATCCATTTGTTGTTTCTCAAAACACTGGGAATAATGTTACCACAAGACCAAGCATATACACAAAAGATGCTTCAAAATCCCATGGTACTTGTTCAACTATGTTTGTAGCAGCTTTATTCATAATAGCCAGAAAGGGGAAACAACCAAGTTGTCCCTCAACTGAAGAATGGATAAATTAAATGCGCTACACCTACACAATTGAAAAGTCTTCAGCTATTAAACCAAAGACAAAATGAACAGCAGCCCAGTCAAAAAGAACATGAATGATATTCACTAACTTTTAAGTGGATATGAGCCATAAAATTTAGGTATCATAATATATACTCCACAGACCCAAAGAAGAAAAACAAGAAAAAAAGCCCAAGAGAAAAAGCTTGAATCTCACTTAGAGGGGCACATAAAGTAATTATAAAAGGCAGATAGGAGGTTCCCAAAAATTTAAAGACTGGTGAGAAGGGGATCTGAGCAGACAGGGAGCAGAGAGATCTCTGACAACTGTGCACGGAAATCGTGCCCCTGCCCTGCCTGATCCAGGGACCAGGAACCCAGCATTGGGACCTCTGTTCCCACCTGGCAGCTTTGGGGCACAGAACAGAGCTTGGACCATCTGCCACCTGGACCAGTGGAGATCCAGAAACACAGACCAGATACAAGGAAAAGGCAAGAACATATCACTGATAACAAGATGGCAAGAGGAAAGCAAAAGAGTATATCCCAAGGAAACCAAGACAACCTGGCAACACCAGTATACAGCTCTCCCATCACAGCAACCATTAGAATGCCAAACACTCCAGAAAAAGAAGACACAGACCTGAAATCATACCTCAAGATGCTGATAGAGATACTTAAACAAGAACGGGAGGAAAAGCAAAAAGACTCAGAAGCTTTTAAAGAGGAAACAAGAAAAACACTCAAAGAACTCAAAGAACTAGAGAAAAACAGAACCAAAGAGATGAAGGAATAGAAGAAGGAATTTAAAATGGAAATTGACAAAATAAAGAAAACACTAAAAGAGATAACCTTAGAGGTAGAACACATAAAAAAGATATCAGGAGTCACAGAAGCAAGCATTTCCAATAGACTACAAGAGATGGAAGAGAGAATCTCGGGGGCTGAAGACAACATTGTAAACATAGAAAAAACAGCCAGAGAAGATGAAAACACCAAAAAGCTCCTAACCCAAAATGTCCAGGAGTTCCAGGACACAATGAGAAGATTAAGCCTAAGGATAATAGGAATAGAAGAGGGAGAC
This sequence comes from Micromys minutus, assembly GCF_963924665.1. NCBI lineage: Eukaryota > Metazoa > Chordata > Mammalia > Rodentia > Muridae > Micromys > Micromys minutus. The sequence continues at coordinate 11,528,701 of NC_137981.1, forward strand.
GAATATCAACTAAGAGGCACAGTAAATATCTTCAAAAAAATTGTAGAAGAAAACTTCCCTACCCTTAAGAATGAGATGACCACGAACATAAAAGAAGCCTTCAGAACTCCAAATAGGTTGGACCAGAAAGGAAATACCTCCCGACACATAATAGTCAAAAAACCAAGTGCCCAAAGCAAAGAAAGAATACTAAAAGCAGTAAGGGGAAAAGGTCAGGTAACATATAAAGGCAGACTAATCAGAATCACACTCGATTTCTCAACAGAGACTATGAAAGCTAGAAGAGCCTGGATAGACATCATGCATATCCTAAGAGAGCACAAGTGCCAGCCCAAGCTGCTATACCCAGCAAAACTATCAATCACCATAGATGGAGAGATGAAGATATTTCAAGACAAATCTAAATTTACACAATATCTGTCCACAAACCCAGCACTACAACAAATTATAGGTGGAAAACCATTACAATAAGGGAAACTACATCCTAGTAAAAACAAGAAAACTCCTAAGCAAAAAACCAAAAGAAGAAAGAGACACAGATACAACTCAACCTACAAAAGCAATAATAGCAGGAAACAAAAGCCACTATTCCTTGATATCTATTAACATAAATGGACTCAACTCCCCAATAAAGAGACATAGGCTATCAGACTGGATACATAAACAAAATCCATCATTTTGCTGCATACAGGAAACTCATCTCAGAGACAAAGAGAGACACTATCTCAGAGTAAAAGGGTGGGAAAAAACTTCCAAGCAAACAGCCCCAAGAAGCAAGCTGAAGTGGCTATTCTAATATAGAATAAAGTAAATTTCCAACCAAAAGTTATCAAAAAAGTTAAGGAAGGACACTTTTTACTCATTACCGGGGAAATCTGTCAGGAGGAACTCTCAATCTTTAACATATATGCTCCAAATAAAAAAGCACCCACATTCATAAAAGAAACCCGGCTAAAGCTCAAAAAATACATTTCACCCCACACAATAATAGTGAGAGACTATACCCACTCTCACCAATGGACAGATCATGGAAACAGAAACTGAACAAGGACACTGAAAAACTAGCAGAGACTATGAACCAACAGGAATTAATAGATATCTACAGAACATATCATCCTAAAGTAAAAGAATACACCTTCTCAACACCCCATGACACCTTCTCAAAAATTGACCACATAATTGGACACAGAATGAACCTCAATCAATATAAGAAGATTGAAATACTCCCATGCATCCTCTCAGATCACCATTGTCTAAGGCTGGTCTTTAACAACAACAAAGACAATAAAAAGCCCACATACACATAAAAACTAAACAATGCTCTGTTAAACGATAGCAGGGTCAAAGAAAAAATAAAGAAAGAAATTAAGAATTTTCTAGAATTCAATGAAAATAAAAATACAACATCCCCAAACCTATGAGAAGCAATGAAAGCAGTACTGAGAGGAAAACTCATAGCTCTGAGCGCTTCCAAAGAGAAACTAGAGAGAGCATACATCAGCGACTTGACAGCACAGCTAAAAGCTCAAGAACAAAAAGAAGCAGATACACCCAAGAGGAGTAGATGTCAAGAAATAATCATAGGGCAGAAATAGACCAAATAGAAACAAAATGAACCATCGAAAGAATAAACAAAACCAAGAGCTGGTTCTTTGAGAAAATAACAAGATTGATAAACCCCTAACCAGACTAACTAGAGGGCAAAGAGAGAGTATACAAATTAACAAAATCAGAAAGGAAAGTGGAGACATAACAACTGAAAGTGAGGAAATTCAAGAAATCATCAGAACCTACTACAAAGGCCTATACTCCACAAAGGTAGAAAAACTGAAGGAAATGGATGAATTCCTAGACAAATACAAGATCCTAAAGTTAAACCAGGACCAGGTAAACCATCTAAATAATCCCATAACACCTAAAGAAATAGAAGAAGTCATCAAAAGCCTCCAAACCAAAAAAAGCCCAGGTCCAGACGGGTTCAATGCAGAATTTTATCAGATATTTATTGCAGACATAACACCAATACTCTCCAAACTATTCCACAAGATAGAATCAGATGGAATACTACCTAACTCATTTTTTGAGACTACAATAACCATCGTTCCTAAACCACACAAAGACCCTACAAGGAAAAAGAACTTCCAAACAATCTCACTTATGAACATTGATGCAAAACTACTCAACAAAATCCTTGCAAACCAAATCCAAGAACACATCAAAATGATCATTCACCATGACCAAGTAGGCTTCATCCCTGGAATGCAGGGATGATTTATTATAAGGAAATCCATCAACGTAATCCACCATATAAACAAACTCAAAGAACAAAATCACATGGTCATCTCACTAGATGCTGAGAAAGGATTTGACAAAATTCAACACCCCTTCATGTTAAAAGTCTTGGAAAGAACAGGAATCCAAGGTCCATACCTAAACATAATAAAAAAAATAAACAGCAAACCAACAGCCAACAACAAACTTAATGGTGGGAAACTTGAAGGAATCCCACTAAAATCAGGGTCTTGACAAGGCTTCCCACTCTCCCCCTACCTATTTAACATAGTACTGGAAATCCTGACCAGAGCAATTAGACAACAAAAGGAAATCAAAGGGATACAAATTGGAAAGGAAGAAGTAAAAACATCACTGTTTTTGAGGACATGATAGTGTACTTAATTGACCCCACAAATTCCACCAGAGAACTCCTACAGCTGATAAACAAGTTCAGCAAAGTGGCTGGATACAAAATTAACTCAAATCAGTAGCCTTCCTCTACTCAAAGGACAAACATGTGGAGAAAGAAATTAGGGAAAAGATACCCTTCCCAATAATCACAAAATCTATGAAATACCTTGGTGTGACTCTAACTAAGCAAGTGAAGGACCTGTATGATTTCCAAATCAATGAAGAACTGGGTTGAAATTTGGTGGGGATTGCATTGAATCTGTAGATTATTTTTGGTAGGATGGCCATGTTTAAAATGTTGTTTCTTCCAATCCATGAGCATGGGAGATTTGTCCATTTTTTTAGATCTTTCTCGATTTTCTTTTTTAGAGGTTTGAAGTTCTTGTCATACAGGTCTTTTGTTATTCCAGATGAAGCTAGACACCAGAGAATCAAATAATCCTTTAAAAAATGGGGTACAGAGCTAAACAAAACATTCTCAATTGAGGAATATTGAATGGCTGAGAAACATGTAAGAAGTGCTTGACATCCTTAGCCATCAGGGAAATGCAAATCAAAACAACCCTGAGATTCCACCTCACACCAGTCAGATTGGCCAAGATCCAAAACTCAGATAACAGCAGATGCTGGTGAGGTTGTGGAGAAAGAGGAACACTTCTCCCCTTTTGGTGGGGTTGTAAACTGATACAACCACTCTGGAAATCAGTCTGGCAATTCCTCAGAAAATTGGACATAGTACTAGCTGAATTTCCAGCTATTCCACTTCTGGGCATATACCCCAGAGACACTCCAATATACAGCAAAGATACATGTACCACAATGTTCATAGCAGCTCTATTTATAATAGCCAGAAGCTGGAAAAAACCCAGATGTCCTTCAGTAGATAAATGGATACAAAAATTGTGGTACATTTACACAATGGAGTACTACTCAGCCACCAGAAACAATGACTTAACCAAATTCTTAAGAAAATGGTTGCATCTAGAGAATAGCATCCTGAGTGAGAAAACCCACTCACAAAAGAACAGACATAATATGCAGTCACTGATAGTGGGATGCTAACCCCAGAGGCTCGGACTGCCCCAGAAACAACTCACAGACTGTGTGAAGTTCAAGAAAAAAAAAAAAAAAAAAAAAAAAAAAAAAAAAAAAAAAAAAAAAACCTCATGCTCAATCCTTACACACCAAAAAAAGTTGACTAATTCCAGTTACACCCTGTTTTACATGTACTTTTTGCTCATTGTAACTAGTAAGACCTTAATGCAGAGTATCAAACCTAAAAAAAAGAAAAAAAAAAAAAGCCAAGCACTGACACAATTGTATTTGTATACATTTATGCAAAAAATGTTTAAATTTTTTCTTTTATCTTTGTTTTTTAAAATAAAGTTTAAAGTAAAGAAAGATAAAGAGCTTTTGTAAATTGCACTAAGAAGAGATTTGCACTACAATAAAGAAGACCATTTGAACCTGTTGCTTTGAACTTAAAAAAAAAAAAAAAAAAAAGCAGATAGGAGAAGGGAACTGTGAGGGGAAAGGTGTTCGGTAGGGAATGGGGGTTCAGGATCAGGTATGGGAAAGGACAGAAGAGATGGCTAGAAGACCATGAAAATAAATGGAAATATGCAACTGAAGGGGGTGAGGACACAGAGGCATCTTGAGGACTTGACAGAGACCTGGCGTAAGGGTGGCATCCAAGAATCAATAAGGGTAATCTTAGCTATTTGGAATATGAACACTGGTTTATGGAATGTGAAGAAAGCACTTTCTGCAACTACTCAGGAACCCCAGCGGAATAATAGAGAATAATAATAATTAATAATAATAATAATAATAATCTGCAAGCTGCCCTCATATGAGGTCCCCTTGCCAGTTGGCCCACTCCAGCCGCCCTAGCTGCTTCTGTCCCAGGTGGTCTCCGAACACCCCAGCATGTTGTTTTCACTCATTTTCCCTTGGCAGGTGTCAAGCCTTATACACACAGATCCCAACTTCATGTTGTGCTTTGTGCTCTGCCACTACACTCTCTTTGAACTCAATTAAGTCATCAGAGAAAACACCAAAATTCTCTGATCAACTTGGTATGATATCATTTGTGCATTTAGACAAGTCAAATAATACTGTACAATTTCATCTCTTATAAAATATTCATGACAACCTTTATCCATATAGAGATGGCCTGAGAGAAAAATCTATATCTCCTTCCATGTTGCCCCTTCTTACATCTCTCATTTCCTCCTTCTCTTCCACCTTACAAAAACGTTGTCCCTGCCGTTCTCTCTACTGTCCAATCATGTACTGCCTTGACATCAACCTCCAAAGACCTAGCTAGATAACTATAACATATATGCAGAGGGGCTAAGTCATACCCATGCATGCTCCCTGATTGTAGGCTCAGTCTATGTGAACCTCTATGAGGCCAAGATAGTTGACTCTGTAGCTGTTTTCATGGTATCCTTAAGCCTTCCTTTCTCTATAATCCTATCTCTCCCTCTTCCAGAGTATTCCCTGAGTTCTGCCTAATTTTTGGCTATGAATCTCTGCATCTGTTTCCATGAGGCTCTGGATGAAGCCTCTCTAATGAGAACTGGACTAGACAGGGCTAACTCAGGATGTTTTTTTTTTCTAGTTTTATCTATTTGCCTGCAAATTTCATGTTATTATTTTTAACAGCTGAGTAATATGACGTTGTAAAAATTTATTACATTTCTTTATTTATTCTTTGTTTGAGTGACATCTAGGTTGTTTCTAGTTTCTTGTTATTATGAATAAAGCTACTATAAACATAAATGAGCAATTGTCCTTGTGGTAAGGTAGGGTAACTCTAATTATTAATAAATAGTGTTTATGAACATTAATAATATAGAACAAAGAAAGACAGTTAAATGTTGCTAGGTGAAAAGTACAAGTAATGTATAAAGGCAGACATAAAAGAACAATACCTGACTATTTGATGAACACTCCAAATTCAAGAAAAGCCTTGACAATTGCTTTATAACTGTGATAGAGCACAGATGCTAGTAAAGAATCCTAAGCCCATCAAAATTTCAATCACAGTAGATGGAAAAAAAGGCATTTCATGATTAAATCAATTTCTAGAAATATCTATTTACTGATCTATCCTTTTAAAAGTACAATAAGAAAAACTTTAATATAGAAAGGTTATCCACATCAAATAAAACAAATAAATAATTTTTCACTAACAAATAAAAAGAGGAAACACATATACACATATACACATATACCCATACACACACACACACACAGAGAGAGAGAGAGATGGAGAGAGAGAGAGAGAGAGAGAGAGAGAGAGAGAGAGTTAAAGACAGACAGACAGACAAAGAGAGACAGAGAAATACTATAACTATTACAAGAGAATAACAGGAATCAACAAAGAACTGCTCATCGATATCTCTCAAGCCTTAAATTAAAGTCTTAATTCTTTAATGTAAAGGCATATATTAACAAAATGGATGTGAAACAGGATCTGCTTTTCTGCTATATACAACACACAAGAAAACATGAAAAAAATCTTTTTTTAATGTTTTATGTATGTTTCACCATACATAAATCAGTAAATATAATCCACCAAATAAACAATCTGAAAGAAGATGCTTGAGCATTTCACTAGATGCAGAAAAAACAAAATTCCTGGAGATATTAAAAATACAATAGACATACCTAATCAAAATGAAGGCAGCTTATACCAGATCTATAGCCAACTTCAAAGTAAACCGAAAGAAACTTTAAAAAGTATCCCATTAAAGTTGGAACGAAGAAAATGTTATCCACTCCCTCCAAATTTATTCAATATAGTACTTGAACTCTTAGAGCAATATGATAACCGAAGGAGATCAAGGTGATATACATTGGAAAGAAAGAAGTCAGTGTCTTTATTTGCAGATGATATGATAGTATATGTAAGTGACTGTCTTAGTGCTTCCTTTGCTTTGAAGAAATACCAAGACCAAGGCAATGTTTATAAAGGACAAGATTTAACTGTGGCTGGTTTACAGTTTCTGAGATTCAGTCCATTATCATCAAACTCAGGAAACTGCAGAAGACGGGGAGGAAGTATTGTAGGAGCCAGAGGGTTCCAGAACAGCAGAATAACAACGCCCATAGGCATCACCTAAGTAGTGCTCAGAGGGTCTCTGAGAGACTGAAATGGTAATCCCAGAGCTTGCATGTGTTTGTACTTTTTGGTTTGAGCCGTTAGCCTGTTTATTTTGTAGGTCTCCTAAATGTGGGAGTGGAGGTGTTTCTGATTCTTTTGTTTGCTCCTGGAACTCCTTTCTTTCTATTGAGCTGCCTCAGCTTTGATACAAGGGTGTGTGCCTAGTCTAATTGTATGGTTTTATGAAGTGTTCCCTGGGGTGGGGGATGTGCTCTTTTCTGAAGGGAAAGAAAGGAGAGGTGGATCTAAGCAACAGGGAAGATGTGTATGTAGGGGGAATAGTGGGAGGAGTATGTGTTGGGAAACTGGTAGGAGTGAAGGGAGGGGAAACTGTGGTCTGAGTGTCTTGAAAAGAGTAAAGAAATTAAAATCTCAACACTTGAAAAACTAATTCTCAGCTTAATATAGCAACACAAAAACCACAGGATACCAAAACCAGTTTTGAATAGTAAATGAATTGCCAGAGGTATCATCATCCTTGACCTCCAACTGTATTACAGAACTATAATAATAAGAGCAGCATGCTACTGGCAGAAAAGCATGTTGGTCAATAAAATCAAAGTGAAGAGTCAGATAGCTACAAACCTATAAACACTTGATATTTGACTTAAAATGCCAGAAATATACATAAGAAGAAAAATACAGAACCTTTAACAAGTGGTACTATTCAAACTGGATGGCTTCAGGAAGGAGAATGCAAATATATACTATCATCCAGCACAAAACTCCAAATGGATCAATGATCTCAATATAAAATCAGGTGTGGAAGAAAATAAAGGTGGTGGCAACTCCCAGGAGTTAGAGAGATTCATGGAGGCTCCAAGGGTGCTGTGGCACTAGAAAATAACACACAGCTTTTGCAGAGCACACAATAACTCCACAACAATTAAGGAGAAAGGAGGAGGGCAGCCGGAGCCCCTCTGGCCAGTTCCTAGCAGGAAACCACCTAGTTGCTACCTGTGCTGCTTCCCTGAAGGAAGAAAGACCCGAGCATCAGCTCTGAATGAAGCCGAAGCCTACAAGCATAACTTGGCACCGAAGATAGAACGACATGCAAAAGCCTGGAGCTTCTGCCGAAATATGTCATTACTGAATAGGGCTTGTTCAAGCCCTGCTGGCTAGTCAGATCCGAAAATAAAGCTGTTGGGGGCTGCAGACTGTGCTGATCGCCCACATAGAGCACAGAGTAGTGTGGTACCGCAGGTCGAACCGGGTTAGTGGTGGGATGGTTGGCGCTAAGGCCAGAGTGTTGTGCAGCAGCCTGGAGGATTGGAGGAAACGAGTCATAACAAAATAAGGCTGATTCTAGGCCTACCTAACAGCTGGTCCCAGCATCAAACAACTGTGACTAAAACCTGTGCTGCTTCCCCTGCTGGGGGATGGAGGGTGCAGTACTTTAGCGCTGCCTGCAGAGGGCAGAACTCCTGGTTCGGGAGATGTGCAGCAGTAGCAGCTCTCACAGCACGTGCTCTAAGATTGCCTGCCTAGCTTCAACGTCACCATGACACACACTTTATAATCACCATGACTCCTGGCAAGAGCAGGATATGGCAATAGGCTAGCGTTTATGGTGCGCTGAAGCCGAAAACCTTGGACCAAACCAATGAGTTGTAAAGCTGTTTGGGGGCGGGGCGCTGCAATATCCAATGCAGCTACAAAGAACAAATATGCGTTGGAGAAGCAAGAAAGATGGAGAAATGGAGTGCATGCAGACAGGCAAAACTTAAAGACATAATTGCTGCAATCTTTTTTTTTTTTTTTTTTTTTTTTTTTTTTGGCAGAAGGCCACTGTAGACAGGGGAACATGTCCTTGCTGGTGGTACGCAGCATCCTGGGCCTTTTGCAGATTCACCAACAAACAGGCTACCCTTCTGAGCAACAACAGAGTGTCTGAGATATAGAACATCCATACTCTGGACTGAAGCTTTTTGAAAGACCTCTGTGGTGCCCATCACGGTTTGCTACCCCGGGCCATGTAGAAGCACAAGGTTCATGAAGACATCCCTTGTCCTACAGCATCAGGGGTTTGCGTTGATTTCAGTGACTCTTATTAACACAAAGGCCATAAAAATGCCTGTTGTCTGTGGTGCCTCCTGAGGCCATATTGATGTGAGCAGGCTGCGTAGTAGATTCCAAGATCCTTGTGACTGTTGACTGGAAAGGACAAGGAAGCTGTGTTAGCCATGGTAATTAATTACTGCGGACTTAATTAAGAAAATGTCTCCTGTGAAAACCCCTAACCCACCCTACTCCCCAAAAAGTAACTGCCTAGACATAAAGCCATCAAAGAGAACTCTTAAACATTGCGATAAGTATACTGAAATTTAGCTTTCCATGATTGATAGCTTCCGGTGGCGGTTGCAGGAGAGAAGGTATCAGTTTTATTTAAGTAGTTGACCACCAGAAGTTTGATCATGCTTCAGTGAGTGTGTGGGCAACAAAAATTTTACTTCCTCCCCCTCCTCCTCTTATTCTTTTTCTTACGGGAAGGCTGTCACAAAATGTGGAGGTAGGGGTAGACCTGAATGGACTACGAATTCAGTGAGATCAGGGTTCATGACATGAAATTCCCAAATAATCAATAAAAATATTATGTTAAAAAAAAGCATGGATTCTGACCCTGATAAAACAAAAAGCTGGGGAAGAGCCTTGAACACATTTGCACAAGAGAAGACATTCAAAACAAAACACCAATAGTGCAGGCACATAAATAAATAAATAAATAAATAAATAAATAAATAGAGAACCCATGAAACAGAAAAGCTCCCATAAGGCAAAAAAAGAACATCATTTGGATAGAGCAGCAGCCTACAGAAAAAAAAAAAAAAAAAAAGATTTTTACCAACACCATATTTGATAGAAGGGGGAAAAATCCGCAAAAAAATGTAATATGGAAAAAATATATAACCTAATTAAAAATGGGGTACAGATATAAACAGAGAATTCTTAATAGAAAAACCTCAAATATCTTACAAATACTTTTTTAAATGTTCAGCACCTTCCTTTCTGTCTGCACCTTTCTTCCAGTCTGTACCTTTTCCCAGCACAGAGTTGTATGCCTGCCTCCTACCACAGCCCACAGCCTGCCTCTTTGCCAGGAGGTCTGCTATAACCAGGGACATGGGTGAGACAACTCCTTCAATACCCACAGCACCTGGAAATTTCACAGAGCAAGCAGACATGGGACCTATCCGCCTTTGCCTGAAACCCATAGTCTGTCCGGTCTATACCTCTATTTGCACCTGGAGAAGATCCTGCCTGAGACCTCAAAGCCTGCCTGTCTTCCAGAAGATTCACCTTAACCTCGGACAAAGGATAAATGATGTAACCAGAGACACAAGATGCCTGCTCTAGCTAGGGACACCAGAGCCCCCAAAGAGCTCTACCTACCTCCAAAGATGCTGGTTAGAGTCAGAGACACTGCCCAGGGCAATTAACAACAAAGATAACCAGATGATGAAAGGGAAATGTAAGAATATAAGGAACAGAAGCCAAGGTAATTTGTCACAGTCAAAACCCAGTTCACTCACCACATCAAGCCTGGTTACCTTTGCACACCTAAAATACAAGATTCTGTTCATTTTGTTATAGTGACAAAAGCCTTTAAAAAGAATATAAATAACTCACATAAGAAATGCAGAAAAAGACAGGCAAACAGCTAGAAGTGCTTAAACAGGAAACGAATAAATCTCTTAAAGGAATACAAAAAATGCAATCAAGAAGGTGAAGAAATTGAACAAAACGATCCAAGGCCTAAAAATGGAAGTAGAAACACTAAAGAAATCACAAATAGAGGAAAACTCTGGGGATGGAAACCTACAAAAAGTATCAGCAGCTACATACAGATGTAAGCATAACCAACAGAATACAAAAAATACGAAAAAGAATTTTAGTTTAGAGATAACAAGGAATCAAATTTAGGAGAAATAGACCAAATAGAAACAAAAAGAACCATTCAAAGAATCAACAAGACCAAGAACGGTATTTTGAGAAAATTAACAAGATTGATAAACTGTTAGCCAGACTAAGTAGAGGGCAAAGACAGAGTATCCAAATTAACAGAATCCGAAAGGAAAGTGGAGAAATAACACCTGAAGCTGAGGAAATTCAAGAAATCATCAGATCCTACTACAAAACCCTATACTCAACAAAGCTGGAAAATCTGGAGGAAATGGATGAATTCCTAGACAGATACAAGATACTAAAGTTAAACCAGGACCAAGAAAACAATCTAAATACTCCTATAACACCTAAAGGAATAGAAGCAGTCATTAAAAGGCTCCCAACCAAAAAAAAAAAAAAAAACCCAGGTCTAGATAGGTTCAGTGTAGAATTTTATCAGACATTTATTGGCGACACAATACCAATACTCTCAAAGCTATTTCACAAAATAGAATCAGATGGAATACTACCTAACTCATTTTTCAAGGACACAATGACCCTCATTCCTAAACCAAACAAAGACCCTACAAGGAAATAGAACTCACTAATCTCATTTATGAACATTGATGCAAAAATATCAACAAAATCCTTGTAAACCGAAAGCAAGAACTCATCAAAACGATCATTCACCATGATCAAGTAGGCTTCATCCCTGGGATGCAAAGATGGTTTAATATATGGAAAGCCATCAATATAATTCACCATATAAACAAACTCAAAGAAAAAAAAACCACATGGTCATCTCACTAGATGCTGAGAAAGCATTTGACAAAATTCAACACCCCTTCATGTTAAAAGTCTTGGAAAGAACAGGAATCCATGGCCCATACCTAAACATATTAAAAGAAATACACAACAAACCAACAGCCAACATCAAACTTAACAGTGGGAAACTTGAAGCAATCTCACTAAAATCAGGGACTCGACAAGGCTGCCCACTCTCCCCCTACCTATTCAACATACTACTGGAAGTCCTGGCCAGAGCAATTAGACAACAAAAGGAAATCAAAGGGATACAAATTGGAAAGGAAGAAGTAAAAACACCACTGTTTGCAGATGACATGATAGTGTACTTAAGTGACCCCACAAATTCCACCAGAGAACTCCTACAGCTGATAAACAAGTTCAGCAAAGTGGCTGGATATAAAATTAACTCAAACAAATCAGTAGCCTTCCTATACTCAAAGGACAAACATGTGAAGAAAGAAATTAGGGGGAAAATACCCTTCAAAATAGTCACAAAAAGTATGAAATACCTTGGTGTGACTCTAACTAAGCAAGTGAAGGACCTGTATGAAAAGAAGTTCAAACCTCTAAAGAAGGAAATCAAGGAAGATCTCAGAAAATGGACAGATCTCCCATGCTCATGGATTGGAAGAATCAACATTATAAAAATGGCCATCTTACCAAAAGCAGTCTACAGATTCAATGCAATCCCCATCAAAATTCCAACCCAGTTCTTCATTGAGTTGGAAAGAGCAATATATAATTTCATCTGGAATAACAAAAGACCTAGAATAGTGAAACCCATCCTCAACAACAAGAAAAATCTGTGGAAATCAATCCTGACCTCAAGCTATATTACAAGGCAATTGTGCTAAAGACTGCATGGTACAAGTACAAAAATAGGCACGTAGATCAATGGAATAGAATAGAAGATCCAGAAATGAGCCCTCAAGTATATGGTCACCTGATTTTTGACAAAGAAGCCTTAAACATCCAACGGAAAAAGGACAGCCTATTCAACAAGTGGTACTGGTCCAACTGGCACTCAGCATGCAGAAGAATGAAAATAGACCCTTTCTTATCTCCTTGTACAAAGCTCAAGTGCAGGTGGATCAAAGATGTTTGATTAAACATTACATGTACATTAAACCAGGTACACTGAAACTATTAGAAGAGAAAGTAGGGAAAACCTTAGAACTCATAGGCACAGGAGAAAATTTCCTGAAGAGAACACCAATGGCTCAAGCTCTAAGGTCAAAGATTGACAAATAAAACTTAATAAGATTGCAAAGTTTCTGTAAGGCTAAAGACAGTGTCAAGAAAACAAAACGCAAGCCAACAGAGTGGGAGAAGATCTTTACCAACCCGACATCTGATAGAGGACTAATATCCAAGATATACAAAGAACTCAAAAAACTAGACACCAGAGAATCAAACAACCCTATTAAAAAATGGGATACAAAGCTAAAGAAAAAGTTCTCAATTGAGGAATATCGAATGGCTGAGAAACATCTAAGGAAGTGCTGGATATCATTAGCCATCGGGGAAATACAAATCAAAACAACCCTGAGATTCTACCTCACACCAGTCAGATTGGCCAAGATCAAAAATTCAGATCACAGCAGATGCTGGCGAGTATGTGGAGAAAGAGGAACACTTCTCCACTGTTGGTGGGGTTGTAAACTGGTACAACCACTCTGGAAATCAGTCTGGCAATTCCTCAGAAAATTGGACATAGTACTACCTGAAGAGCCAGTTATTCCACTTCTGGGCATATACCCCAGAGAAGCTCCAACATACAACAAAGACACATGCACCGCAATGTTCATAGCAGCTCTATTTATAATAGCCAGAAGCTGGAAAAAAACCCAGATGTCCTTCAGTAGAATAATGGATACAAAAATTGTGGTACGTTTACACAATGGAGTACTACTCAGCTATCAGAAAAAAAATGACCTTATGAAATTCTTAAGAAAATGGATGCATCTAGACAATATCATCCTGAGTGAGATAACCCAGTCACAAAAGAACAGACATACTATGCAGTCACTGATAATTGGATACTGACCCCAGAATGCTCTGAACACCCCAGAAACAACTCATGGACTGTGTGAAGTTCAAGAAAAAAAGAAAGAAAAGAAAAAATCCATTATGTTTACTCCTTACACACCAAGAAAACCTTTACTAATTCCAGGTTATATCCTGTTTTACATGTACTTTATGCTTATTGTAACTAGTAAGATCTTAACACACACTATCAAACCTTATTTTAAAAAAAGCCAAACAATGACAAAAATGTATTCTTATATTTTTATGCGAAAAATGCTTAAAATTTGTACATTTATCTTTGTTTTTTTAAATAAAGTTCTTCAATAAAAAATGGCAATCACTAAGTACTGTAATAAAAGTTACAAGGAAAAAAGGGTTAAGCAAAGGATAAGTTTACTTTAGCAAGTCTTATAGTCTTTCCTGTAATAAAAATATTCTCGGTCAAAAAAAAAAAAAAAAGAAGAAGAAGATAACAAGGAGGATATTGACACATTGGTCAAAGAAAATGCAACATATAAAAATGCTCCTAACTCAAAACATCTAGGAAACACAGGACACCATGAGAAGAACAAATTTGGTAGTATTAGAAGAGGGTAAAGAAAGGCCCAGAAAACATCTTTTTAAAACAATCAGAAAACTTCCCTATCTTAAGGAAAGTAATGGCCATTAATGTACAAAACGCCTAGCAAACACCAAATAGATTGGACTAGAAAATAAAATACTTTTATCATATAATAATGAAAACACTAAATGTACAGAACAAAGAGAGAACATTAAGCTTGTACAGGAAAAAGGCTAAGTAACATAGAATGGCAGACCTGTCAGTTATGCACACTTGTCTAGAAAGACTGCAAAAGCCAAAAATCTTGGACAAATGTCATGCCCACCCTACAAGAACAAAGAAAGCAGCCTTGGGTATTATATCCAGCAAAACTATCTTTCACCAGAAATGGGGAATCTAAAATATTTCATGACAAAACCAAATTTAAGCACATTATCTTTCTACTAATATAGTTCTACAGAGGATACTAGAAGAAAAACTAAAGGAGGATAACTACACACAAGAAAACAAATGAAATTCATCATCTCACAGCTATCCCCCCAAAAAATGAGTATCATATACATATTGTACTCATCTGACAACAAAAGTCATAGGAACTAGCAATCATTGGTTTGTAATATCTCTCAATTATCAGGAAACCAATTTCCCAACAAAATACACAGTCTAACAGACTGCATACATATACAGAATCCAGCATTTTTCTGCATATAAGAAACATATCTCAGAGACAAAAAAAGACACTACTTGAGAATAATATCTAGAAAAATGTTTCCAAGACAATGGTCCCAAGAAACAAGTCAGGATATCCATTGTAATATCCAATAAAAAAGACTTTCAACCAAAAATTTTCAAAAGCGGTGGGGAAAGAAAACTTCATACTCATCGAAAGAAAAATTCAAGATCAAGTTGTAATTCTGAACATCTGTGCCCCAAAATACAAAGGCACCCACATTCTTCAAAGAAACTTTGCTAAAACACGAAACACACATTGAACCTCACACAATAATAGTGAAAAACTTCAACACCCACTCACACTAATGGACAGATCATTAAACCAGAGACTAAATGCAGACACAGTGAAACTAACAGAAGTTGTTAATCAAATGAATTTATGAGACATCTAAAGAACATTTCACTATAAGAGAAGAATATACTTGCTTCTTAGCATCTCATGAAACCTCTAAAATTAACCATATAGTCAGACCATAACAAGCTTCAAAGTTTTAAATAATACCATGCATTCTGTCAAATCAACATGAACTAAGCGGGACTTTAATAACACCAAATACAATAGGAAACCAAAATACTCATTGAAAGTGAACAATTCTCTACTCAAAGATAATTTTGTCATAAAAAGAAAAAATAAAAGAAAGAAATTAAAGACTTTCAAGAATTGAATTAAAATGAAGACATATTGTATCCAAATTTATGGGACACAATGAAAGCAATTTTAATCCATAACACTAAGTACTTCCATATAGAAACTGGAGAGGTCTTATACTAGCAACTTAAGAGAACACCTAAACGTGCTAGAACCAAAAGAAGATAACACAGCCAAGAGGAGGAGACATCAGAAAATAGTCAAAAATAGGGCTGAAATCCACCAATTAGAAACAAAGAGAAAAATATAAATCAATAAAATCAGAGCTGGTTCTTAGAAAAAAATCAACAAGATAGATGAATCCTTAGCCAAACTAACTAAAGGGCACAGACACAGTATCTAAATTAATAAAATCAGAAATGAAAAGGGAGACATAACAAAAGAAACTGAGGAAATTCAAAAAAATAAGCAGATCCTGCTATAAAAGCCTATATTCCACAAAATTGAAAAATTTAGAAGAAATTGATTATTTTAAAGACAGATACCAAAGTTTTAAGATTTAACCAAAGTTAAATCAAGATCAGATAAACTATCTTCTGAATAGTGCCATAGTCATTAAGAAAACAGAAGCAGTTACAACTTCTAACCAAAAAAAAAAAAAAAAAAAGAAGAAGAAGAAAAAGAAAAATGTTTTTAGTGCAGAATTCTACCATTCTACCAGACTTTCAAAAAGAGTGAATGAGCTAATACCTATACTTCTTAAAATATTCCACAAAATAGAAACAGAAAAATCATTACCTAATTTATTCTATGAATCCATAGTTACTCTGACATGTACACTAATGCAAAAACCTATTTCTCTTATAAATATTAATGCAAAATTACTCAACAAGATCCCTGCAAAGCAAATCTAAGAACACATCAAAATCATCATTCCCCATAATCAAGTAAGCTTCATTGCAGAAATTTGGGAATGATTTAATTTAGAAAAATCCATTAATGTATAAAATTCTATTATATAAACAAACTCAAAGGAAAAAATCAGGTGGACATCTCATTAGATGATTAAAAGTTTTGACAAAACAGTTAATTTTAAAACTTTTGAAGAGATCATGAATTCATGGCACATACCCAAACGTAATAAAAGCAATATACAACAAACCAACAACCAACGCCAAATTAAATGGAAAGATACTTGAAGCACTAAAATCAGGGACAAAATGAATCTGCCAACTCTCTCCCTGTCTGTTCAATATGGTACTTGAAGTTCTATTCAGAGCAATTAGAAAACAAAAGAAGATCAAGGGAATGGGGTTACAAACTGCAAAGAAAAATCTAAAGGTATCACTATTGTGAATACTATGATAGTATCCATAAGTGATCCAAAAAATTCTACCACAGAATTCCTAGAACTGACAAACAGCTTCAGCAAAGTGGATGGATACAAAATTAATTCAAACAAATCAGAGGCACTTTATATGGATGACAAATGGGCTGAGAAAGAAAGTCTCAGAACAGCACTCTTCATGATATTCACAAATATTATAAAATATCTTGGTATAACTCTAACCAAGGAAGGGGAAGATTTTTATGACAATAACCTCAAGTACCTGAAGAATCAAAGTACACTTCAGATAATAGAAAGATCTCCCATGCTCACTGATAAGTAGTTGGATTAACATAGTAAAAGTGGTCATCTTACCAAAAGCAATCTACAAATTCAATCCAATACCCATCAAAATTCCAACATAATTCTTCACAAAAAAATATAAAGAGCAATTCTCAATATTGTATGCAAAAAGAAAAACCTGAGATGGTGAAAACAATTCTCAAAAAATAAAAGAACTTCTGGGGTGATTGTCATCTCTCACTTCGAGCTGTACTACAAAGCCATGGTGTTAAAAAAAAAAAAAAAAGAATACATGGTATTGGTACAGAGACAAACAGGTCAATCAATGCACTAGAACTGACAATCCAAGAATGAACCCACACACCTATGGACAGTTGATCTTTGACAAAGAATCCAGACCATACAGTGGGGGAAAAAAGAAAGCATCTTTAACAAATGGTGCTGGTCTCACTAGCAGTCTGCATGTAGAGGAATGCAAACTGATCCATATTTATCATCTTGTACAAAGCTCTTGTATGAGTAGATTGAGGACCTCAACATAAAACCAAATACACTGAATCTACTAGAAGAAAAACTGAGAAATAACCTGGAATGCTGTGACACGCAGGAAAGTTCCCTGAACCGAACACTAGTGGCTTATACTCTAAGATAATAATTGACAAAATGGACCTCATGAAACTTAAAACCTTCTGTAATGCAAAGGACACTGTCAGTAGGACAAAACAGCAATCTAAAGATTGAGAAAAGAACCTCACTGTCCCTACATTGGTTATTGGTTAGAGGACTAATATCCAAAATATACAAAACACTTAAGATGTTACACTCCAAAAAAAACCAAATAACCCAATTTTTAAAAATGGGATACAGAGCTAAAGAGAGAATTCTCAAAAGAGGGAACCTAAATGGCTGAGAAGCAATTACAGGAATGTTCAGCATTCTTGGTCATCAGGCAAATACAAATCAAAATGATCTTGAGATTACATCCTATACTAATCAGAATGTATGACAATGTGGAGAAAGAAGAATCATCTTCCCTTTATGGTGGGATTGTAAACTGTTACTACTATTATGGAATTCAAGCTGATAGTTCACCAGAAAACTGAAAATAGTTTTACCTGAGGACCCAGCTATACCACTACTAGTCATATACAGAAAAGATGCTTCACCATACTACAGAACACATGTTCAACTATGTTTATAGCCGTCTTACTAGTATTTACCAGAAGATGGATACAATCCAGATGTCCCTCAACAGAATAATGGATACAGAAAGTATGGTTCATTAACAAAATTGAATATATTTCACTTATTAAAAATGAGGACATCATGAATTTGTAGGCAAATAGATGGAACTAGAAAATATCATCCTGAGTGAAATAACCCAGACACCAAAGGACATGCATGGTATGTAGGCATTGATAAGTGGTTATTAGCCAAAAAGTACAGAATACCCATTATAAAACTCACAGGTCATGAAATTTAACCAGAAGAAAGGCTCAAGTACAGATCCTTCAATTCCATTTATGAGGGGGAACAAAATAATCATAGGAGGCAAAGAAAGGGAGAAATTTGAGTAAAAGAAGGAGGAGGAGGAGGAGAATAAGGGTTCTGATCAGGTATGTGGAGAAGCAGAAGAGGAGCCAAGAGGCCCTAGAGAATGAATTGGAATGTGAAGCCATAGGTGTTGAGGGGAGGGAGGGCACCTCTAGAAAGTTCTAGAGACCCTGGATGTATGAGGCTCCCAGGACTCAATGAAGATGACCTTAACTAAAATTTCCAACAGTGGGATGATGGAACCTGAAGACACCACCTACAGTTGGTAGGGCCTGCAGTGGGGGATGAAGTTACCTAGCTACCTTCAATTTTTTGACCTAGAGATGTCTAAGAAAAATGCAGGGACAAAAAAAAATGGAGCAGGGACAAAAGTAAAGACCATCCAGTGACAAGTCCAACTTGGGATCCATCCCATGCACAGGCTCTGAACCCTGACACTATTACTGATGCCATGTTGTGCTTGAAGACAGGAGCCTAGCTTATCTATCCTCTGAGAGACTCTACCTGACTTAGACAGATGCATAAACTTAGAGCCATCATTGGACTCTGGTCAGGGACCCCTTATGAAAGAGTCAGGGGAAAAATTGAAGGAGCTGCAAGGGATAGCAACTCCACAGGAACAACAACAGTATCAACTAACCTAGACAGCTCAGAGCTGCCACACCGTGGGCCAACCACCAAAGAGCATACTCAGGCTGCTCTGAGGTCCCCAGCATATATGTACAAAAAGGCTGCCTTGTCTTTCCTCAGAGGGAGAGGATATGCCTAATCCTTTAGGGAATTGATGCAACAGAGAGGTTTGATAATGGTGGTAGAAGGGAAGGGTTAGGGAGGAGTTCATGAAGGAGGTGAGTGGGGTGCATACTCTCAGAAGCAAAGGGGAGGGGGATGGGATGGAAAACTCTGGGAAGGGGCAGAGAAGGGCACAACATTTTGAATATAAATAAATAAAATAATTTAATAAACAAAATGTTTAGCATCCATAGCCATCAAGAAATGCAAACCAAAACTACTTTGCAATTCTACCTGTCATAATGGCTAACATCAATAACATAAGCAACAGCTCATACTAGCAAGTGTATATGGAATAAGCAACAAAAAAACTGCTTGAGTCAGCTCTGCACAGTTCAAATCATTCACATCAATAAAGTCTATATTCCTATTAGGATGGCTCATTAAGCCCAACTTTAAGCCTTCTACTGATGTCAAAGTCCACATCCCAAAATACATGTTCTTTCAAACAAAAGCATGGTCAAGTCTGTCACAGCAATACGCCACTTCTGATACCAACTTTATCTTAGTTATGGTTTGACTACTGTAAGCAAATACCATAACCAAAGCAA
Organism: Micromys minutus; assembly: GCF_963924665.1. NCBI lineage: Eukaryota > Metazoa > Chordata > Mammalia > Rodentia > Muridae > Micromys > Micromys minutus. Next base: position 11,548,687 of record NC_137981.1, read on the forward strand.
ATCTTATAAAGAACAACATTTAATTGGGGGTGGCTTACAGGTTCAGAGGTTCAGTCCGGTATCATCAAGTCAGGAAAATGGCAGCATCCAGGCAGGCATGGTACAGGAAAAACTGAGAGTTCTACCTCTTCATCTGAAGGCTGCTAGCAAAATACTGACATTGAGATAGCTAGAATGAGGGTCTTAAGCCCACACCCACAGTGACACGCCTACTCCAGCAAGGCCACATCTTCCAATCCTGCCACTTACTGAGCTGAGCATATAGAAACTATCACACTACTGCCCTAAAAAGGGAGACAAATGACATGATAAGTGACTCCTAATGGTATTCTTTTGTATTTGATACATATCTTGCTCAATAAGCATCAGAGAAACTTCCTCTTGCAGCAAATGGGAACAAATGTGAAGACACTCAGCCAGCCATCAAGTGAGAAATACTGGAAGACTTTGGCCAAATAGAATGTTTCCATCAAATCCCTTCCCTCAGCACTCTGAGATTCATTGGGAAACTCTCAGTTCATTGGGTCCCTTGTTTCACTAATAGACAAAAGGGTGAGTAGAGTATATAGGATGCATTCACCTCTGCCAGAAAAGCAGGTCACAGCTCCGGAGTTTATACACTAAAAACATAAAGAAAGAACACCAATGAAAACATTTTTTTGCCAAATGATTAATAACAAAAGTATCTGTCTTAGTGTTACTTATGTTCTGGTATTCGAGAAGATTTAGTTAAGGCAGAGCAGAGCCTGGCCTACCTGCCAGGCAGAATGGCGGCTCATAGAGGCTGAGCAACTGCGATTGGGAACAGAAAATTAGAACTTCTGTTTCCACCCGGAGGCGACTTCCAAACGCAGAGCGGAGCCTGGCCTACCTGCCACGCGGAACAGCGGTTCATAGAGGCTGAGCAACTGGTGAGCCGGAGACCTAGACCGCAGAGGAGCAGAAAGATCTCTGTGGAGTACACAAGGAAAGTGCACCCCCTGCCTTGCCCTGCATTGCCGTGCCTGATCCAGAAAACAGAAACAGAACATTGGAACTTCTGCTCACACCCAACGACTCTGAGGCATAAAACAGGGCTCGACCCATCTGACACCTCAACCAGTGGAGAACCAGGGTCACAGACCAGATACAAGAGAAAGGTAAGAACATATCACTGACAACAAAATGGCAAGAGGAAAGAGAAAGAGTATATCCCAAGGGAACCAAGACAATCTAGCAACACCAGAGCCCAGCTCTCCCATAACAGCAAACATCGGAACTCCAAACACTCCAGAAAAAGAAGACACAGACCTGAAATCATGCCTCAAGATGCTGATAGAGTTACTTAAACAAGAAAGGGAGGAAAAGCCAAAAGATTCAGAAGCTTTTAAAGAAGAAACAAGAAAAACACTCAAAGAACTCAAAGAACGAGAGGAAAACAGAACCAAAGAAATAAAGGAATGGAAGAGGGAAATTAAAACAGAGATTGACACAATAAAGAAAACACTAAAAGAGATAACCCTAGAGTCAGAACACCAAAAAAAGAAATCAGGAGTCACAGAAGCAAGCATTTCCAATAGATTACAAGAGATCGAAGAGAGAATCTCGGGGGCAGAAGACAACATTGCAAACATAGACAAAACAGGCAGAGAAGATGCAAAAAACAAAAAGCTCCTAACCCAAAATGTCCAGGAAATCCAAGACACAATGAGAAGACCGAACCTAAGGATAATAGGAATAGAAGAGGGAGAAGAATATCAACTAAGGGGCACAGTAAATATCTTCAACAAAATCGTAGAAGAAAACTTCCCTACCCTCAAGAATGAGATGACCACGAGCATAAAAGAAGCCTTCAGAACTCCAAGTAGGTTGGACCAGAAAAGAAATACCTCCCGACACATAATAGTAAAAACATCAAGCGCCCAAAGTAAAGGAAGAATACTAAAAGCAGTAAGGGAAAAAGGTCAAGTAACATATAAAGGCAGACCAATCAGACTCACACCCGATTTCTTAACAGAGACTATGAAAGCTAGAAGAGCCTGGACAGACATCATGCACTCCTTAAGAGAGCACAAGTGCCAGCCCAAGCTGCTATACCCAGCAAAACTATCAATCACCATCGATGGAGAGACGAAGATATTTCAAGACAAATCTAAATTCACACAATATCTGACCACAAACCCAGCACTACAACGAATTATAGGTGGAAAACCCAATACAATGAGGGAAAATACAGCCTAGTAAGAACAAGAAAACTCCTAAACAAGAAAACTAAAAGAAGAAAAAAACACAGACACAACTCAACCCAAAAAAGCAATAATGGCAGGAAACAGAAACAACTATTCCTTGATATCTATTAACATAAATGGTCTCAACTCCCCAATAAAGAGACATAGACTATCAGACTGGATACATAAACAAAATCCAGCCTTTTGCTGCATACAGGAAACTCATCTCAGAGACAGAGACAGACACTATCTCAGAGTAAGAGGGTGGGAAAAAAAACTTCCAAGCAAACAGCTCTAAGAAGCAAGCTGGAGTGGCTATTCTAATATCTAATAAAGTAAATTTCCAACCAAAAGTTATCAAAAAAGATAAGGAAAGACACTTTTTACTCATTACCGGGGAAATCTGTCAGGAGGAACTCTCAATCCTTAACTTATATGCTCCAAATAAAAAATCACCCACATTCATAAAAGAAACCCTACTAAAGCTCAAAAAATACATTTCACCCCACACAATAATAGGGGGAGACTTTAATACCCCACTCTCACCAATGGACAAATCAGGGAAACCGAAACTGAACAAGGTCACTGCAAAACTAGCAGAGACTTTGAACCAACTAGAATTAATAGATATATACAGAACATACTATCCCAAAGTAAAAGAATACACCTTCTTCTCACCACCCAATGGCACCTTCTCGAAAATTGACCAAATAATTGGACACAGAACGAGCCTCCATCGATATAAGAAGATTGAAATACTCCCATGCATCCTCTCAGATCACCATGGGCTACGGCTGGTCTTTAACAACAACAAAGACAACAAAAAGCCCACATACACATGGAAACTAAACAATGCTCTGTTAAAGGATAGCAGGGTCAAAGAAGAAATAAAGAAAGAAATTAAGGATTTTCTAGAATTCAACGAAAACGAAAACACAACATACCCAAACCTATGAGATGCAATGAAAGCAGTATTGAGAGGAAAACTCATAGCCCTAAGTGCTTCCAAAAAGAAACTGGAGAGAGCTCACATCAGCAACCTGACAGCACAGCTAAAAGCCCTAGAACAAAAGGAAGCAGATATACCCAAAAAGAGTAGACGACAAGAAATAATCAAAAGTAGGGCAGAAATAGACCAAATAGAAACAAAAAGAACCATTGAAACAATCAACAAAACCAAGAGTTGGTTCTTTGAGAAAATCAACAAGATTGATAAACCCCTAGCCAGACTAACTAGAGGACAAAGAAAGAGTATCCAAATTAACAAAATCAGAAAGGAAAGTGGGGACATAACAACTGCAACTGAGGAAATTAAAGAAATTATCAGATCCTACTACAAAAACTTATACTCCACAAAATTGAAAAATCTGGAAGAAATGGATGAATTCCTAGACAGATACAAGGTCCCAAAGTTAAACCAGGACCAAGTAAACCATCTAAATAACCCTATAACACCTAAAGAAATAGAAGAAGTCATCAAAAGCCTCCCAACCAAAAAAAGCCCAGGTCCAGACGGGTTCAGTGCAGAATTTTATCAGACTTTTATTGAGGATATAACACCAATACTCGCCAAACTATTCCAAAAGATAGAATCAGATGGAATATTACCCAACTCATTTTTTGAGGCTACAATAACCCTCGTACCTAAACCACACAAAGAACCTACAAGGAAAGAGAACTTCAGACCAATCTCACTTATGAACATTGATGCAAAAATACTCAACAAAATCCTTGCAAACCGAATCCAAGAACACATCAAAACGATCATTCATCATGACCAAGTTGGCTTCATCCCTGGGATGCAGGGATGGTTTAACATAAGGAAATCCATCAACGTAATCCACCATATAAACAAACTCAAAGACCAAAATCACATGGTCATCTCACTAGACGCTGAGAAAGCATTTGACAAAATCCAACACCCCTTCATGTTAAAAGTCCTGGAAAGAACAGGAATCCATGGCCCATACTTAAACATAATAAAAGCTATATACAGCAAACCAACAGCCAACATCAAACTTAATGGCAAGAAACTTGAAGCAATCCCACTAAAATCAGGGACTCGACAAGGCTGCCCACTCTCCCCCTACCTATTCAACATAGTACTGGAAGTCCTAGCTGGAGCAATTAGACAGCAAAAGGAGATCAAGGGGATACAAATCGAAAAGGAAGAGATAAAAACATCACTCTTTGCCGATGACATGATTATGTACTTGAGTGACCCCAAAAATTCGACCAGAGAACTCCTACAGCTGATAAACAAGTTCAGCAAAGTGGCTGGATACAAAATTAACTCGAACAAATCAGTAGCCTTCCTATACTCAAAGGACAAACATGTGGGGAAAGAAATTAGGGAAAACGTACCCTTCACAATCATTACAAAAACTATGAAATACCTTGGTGTGACTCTAACTAAGCAAGTGAAGGACCTGTATGACAAGAACTTCAAACCTCTAAAGAAAGAAATTGAGGAGGATCTCAGAAAATGGAAAGATCTCCCATGCTCATGGATTGGAAAAATCAACATCTTAAAAATGGCCATCCTACCAAAAGCAATCTACAGATTCAATGCAATCCCCATCAAAATTCCAACCCAGTTCTTCATGGAATTGGAAAGATCAATGTGCAATTTCATATGGAATAACAAAAGACCTAGAATAGTGAAATCCATCCTCAACAACAAAAAAACAACTGCGGGAATCACTATCCCTGACCTCAAGCTATATTACAAGGCAATTGTGCTGAAAACTGCATGGTACTGGTACAGAAATAGGCATGTGGATCAATGGAATACAATAGAAGATCCAGAAATGAGCCCTCATGTATATGGTCACTTGATCTTTGACAAAGGAGCAGTAAACATTCTATGGAAAAAGGACAGCCTATTCAACAAATGGTGCTGGTCCAACTGGCACTCAGCATGCAAAAGAATGAAAATAGACCCGTTCTTATCTCCGTGTACAAAGCTCAAGTGTAAGTGGATCAAAGATCTCCACATTAAACCAGATACACTGAAACTATTAGATGAGAAAGTAGGAAAAACCTTAGAACACATAGGTACAGGAGAAAATTTCCTGAACAAAATACCAATGGCTCAAGCTCTAAGATTAAAGATTAACAAATGGGACTTAATGAGATTGCAAAGTTTCTGTAAGGCTAAAGACATTGTCAAGAAAACAAAACGGCAACCAACAGAATGGGAAAAGATCTTTACCAGCACCACATCAGATAGAGGCCTAATATTCAAGGTGTGCATGGAACTCAAAAAGCTAGACACCAGAGAATCAAATAACCCTATTAAAAAATGGGGTACAGAGCTAAACAAAACGTTTTCTGTTGAGGAACACCGAATGGCCGAGAAACACCTGAGGAAGTGCTCGACATCCTTAGCCATCAGGGAAATGCAAATCAAAACAACCCTGAGATACCACCTCACACCAGTCAGATTGGCCAAGATCCAAAACTCAGATGACAGCAGATGCTGGTGAGGCTGCGGAGAAAGAGGAACACTTCTCCACTGTTGGTGGGGTTGCAAGCTAATACAACCACTCTGGAAGTCTGTCTGGCGATACCTCAGAAAATTGGATATAGTACTACCTGAAGACCCAGCTATTCCACTTCTGGGCATATACCCCAGAGACACTTCAATACACAACAAAGATGTATGCACCACAATGATCATAGCGGCTCTATTTATAATAGCCAGAAGCTGGAAGGAACCCAGATGCCCTTCAGAAGATGAATGGATACAAAAATTGTGGTACATATACACAATGGAATACTACTCAGCCACCAGAAACAATGACTTAACCAAATTCTTAAGAAAATGGCTGCATATAGAGAATATCATCCTGAGTGAGATAACCCAGTCACAAAAGAACAGACATAATATGCAGTCACTGATAGTGGGATGCTAACTCCAGAGGCTTGCACTCCCCCAGAAACAACTCACAGACTGTATGAAGTCCAAGAAATAAAGAAAACAAAAAAATATATACATATATTTACAAAACAAGAAGACTTTGACTATTTCCATGTTCCGTTTTGTTTTGCATGTACTTTATGCTTATTGTAACTATTAGGTTTTCAATGCATACTGTCAAGCCCTTGAAAAAAATCAAGTTCTGACGAAAAAAATATATTCACATGGTTTTATGTAAAAATTATTTCAATGTCTGAAAAAACATTACTGACAAAAATGTATAATTTTAAGCAAAAAATGTTTAAAATCTGTACATTTATTTTTGTTTTGTAAAATAAAGTCATTAAAAAAAAAGAAGATTTAGTTAAGCATTAGGAAAAAAACAAAGCAATATATTTTGCTCTTTTGGTATACTTGATCCACTTTGACTCTTAACAGTATTTCCACCTCCTTCATTTAAATGTATGTATTTTCTGTGCCAAACGATGAAAAGGATTTACAAAATTTAACTTTAACATGCAGAGTACAAAATTCAAGCTGAGCAAATAAGAACAATGGTCAATAAAAGTTTTAAATTTCAGTTGATTCTGACACTTGCATCCACAAAAGAAAATAAGTTATGGTTTCCTCATATATAAATTCCTGTCCAAACCCCTGGCTGAGTGTAGAGATTTATTTTTAGATCTTTTATTGTCAATGTCATTTTAAATTTTTATATTAACTTTTTTTGTAAGTAATTTGTTAAAAGAGCCTCACTCTAGGTCTCATATGTTTACTTGCACAGATATGCTGTATAATTCACTGCCGTTTAGGTTATGTGGCCCTTACTAATTTATTGAAGCACACTTGAGACAACCTGATTTAAAGGCATTCTGCCTTCTACAGTAGACTAGCTGTTTGCTTTTGCCTTCTATTGATGGAGTCAGTGACTCCACTAGTCTGTGAAACTTAATATGTTGCTTGTCAAGGTCATTACTTACTTCAGTGCATACATTCTGGTGTAAAGGTGTGGGAAGCATATAAAATGAATATCCTGAGAGATTTCAGTATCAGCTGTCAGCTTTTATTGATGTTAAGAGTTATCTTCAACAAGGAAGAGGCCATGTTCAAAACAGTGTAAGTACCATTATAGACTTCATAGGTGTTAGAAACACAAGATGGATAATTCCAATGAATTGGTATTTCTGAGGAGTTAAGTGCATTGCTGTGTTGTCTAGACAACATGATATGTAACTAGAGATAAGTAAAGAACAAGAAATATTTTCAGTAATAGAAAAAAACCAGATAGTCTTTCAAGCCAGGTATGTTCTAAAATCTCAATTCTGGGGACTGGGGAAAATTGCTCAGCTATTATGAGAATTTTATTCCCATCAACAGTGTCAGGCAAAGGATAGCCAGGTGGGATTCCAACTCCTCAGGATCCCTCTTCCTACTGTCCACTATCACAACACAACATGTGTAAGGAACACAGAAAATAATAAAAAAAAATACTTAAATACTATCAGCAAATATAAGCATATATTTGTATGATATATATAAACATATACATATAAAAATACATATGTTCATATGTATAACTCAATATAAACTAACATATAATAAATTCCTTTTAATCTTTATTTATCTAAAATTTCAGAGATATTTTCTGGAAAATCTTCCAAAAATTAGCATGTGTTGCAAATTACATTTGAATATAAAAATAATTTATTAATTTGTTTGTTTGATAGGAGATCTAACTTTATATCTTAAACTGGGCTTGAACTAATTAATTATCTCAGCTACAAAGTCCTTGTGTTGGATTCTCATACCCTTTAAAAATGTGTGTACTCCTTTTTCATGAACTACTAAAAGAAACTCCAAGATGATTCTTTGTATTTATTTTTAGTAAAGTTGGTGTTTAATATTTAAGAGAAGGTAGATGTATAATGGATAGTATATTGCTTGCCAAGAAAGCATAAGAATCCAACTGTGACTATTAGTACCCACGTTTTAAAAAATGTAGGCAGCATGGTCAATGCCTGTGATGCCAATACAGGAGACATAGAACAGGGAGATCCTAAGGGCATTCTGAAGCACCAGGAGGGTGATTGAGGAAAATATCTAGACTCAACTTTTAGCTGCCACACTTATGTGTACACATAACATATACATGCATATTTCATTTGATATCTAAAATGGAAGTTAAAAGAAACAGATAAACTTAGGGAAAGATATTTGTAGGTACACAAGAAAGGCATGAGTGGAATTTACACATAGAAAGAATAAAGCAGAGATCGAGGAACACAAGCCTGGTGAGACTGCGCTGCGAGTAGCTGGGGCACAGAGAGGTCTGGGCCGAGCACCCAGAAAGCGAGACCGCCCACTTTTATAAAGGAGAGCAGGAACTCTGCCATAGGGACTTGGTTTCCAACCAGAGGGCCCGGGCCTGCGGAACAGTTGCTCAGGCCATCTGTCACCAGGAACAGCTGAGATCCAGAGACACAGGCCTGGTGAGACTGCACTGCGAGTAGCGAGTAACCGGGGGCAGAAAGGTCTGGGCTGAGTGCCCGGAAAGCATGACCCCCTGATTGGTTCAGGAGAGCAGGAATTCTGCCTTAGGGACTCAGTTTCCACCCAGACTATGAATGCAGACCAGGAGATCAGGCCATCTGCCACTAGGAACAGCAGACAAACAACAAAAACAACCAAAAACCCATATACACATGGAAACTAAAGAATGCTTTATTAAACAATAGCATGGTCAAAAAAAAATAAAGAAATAAATTAAGAATTTTCTAGGATTCAATGAAAATAAAAACACAATATACCCAAACCTATGGGATGCAATGAAAGCAGTACTGAGAGGAAAACTTATAGTTCTGAGTCCTTCCAAAAAGAAAGTAGAAAGAGCATACACTAGCAACTTGATAGCACAGTTGAAAGCTCTAGAACAAAAGGAAGCAGATACACCCAAGAGGAGTAGACAGCAAGAAACAATCAAACTCAGCAGAAATTGACCAAAGAGAAACAAAAAGAACCATTCAAAGAATCAACAAGACCAAGAGCTGGTTCGTTGCGAAAATTAACAAGATTGATAAACCCTTAGTCAGACTAAGGGGCAAAGAGAGATTATCCAAAGTAACAAAATCAGAAATGAAAGTAGAGGCATAACAACTGAAACTGAGGATTCAAGAAATCATCAGATCCTACTACAAAAGCCTATACTCCACAAAGCTGGAAAATCTGGAGGAGATGGATGAATTCCTAGATATATACCAGAAACTAACGTTAAACCAGGACCAGGTAAACCATCCAAATAATCCCATAACACCTAAAGTAATAGAAGCAGCCATCAAAAGCCTCCCAACCAAAAAAAGCCCAGGTCCAGACGGGTTCAGTGCAGAATTTTATCAGGCATTTATTGATGACCTAATACCAACACTCTCCAAACTAATCCACAAAATAGAGTCAGATGGAACACTACCAGACTCATTTTTTGAGGCCACAATAACCCTTGTTCCTAAACCACATGAAGACGCTACAAGGAAAGAGAACTTCCAAGCAATCTCACTTATGAACATTGATGCAAAAATACTCAACAAAATCCTTGCAAACCGAATCCAAGAACACATCAAAACGATCATTCATCATGACCAAGTTGGCTTCATCCCTGGGATGCAGGGATGGTTTAACATAAGGAAATCCACCAACGTAATCCACCATATAAACAAACTCAAAGACCAAAATCACATGGTAATCTCACTAGACGCTGAGAAAGCATTCAACAAAATCCAACACCCCTTCATGTTAAAAGTCTTGGAAAGAACAGGAATCCAAGGCCCATATTTAAACATAATAAAAGCAATATACAGCAAACCAACAGCCAACATCAAACTTAATGGCGAGAAACTTGAAGCAATCCCACTAAAATCAGGGACTCGACAAGGCTGCCCACTCTCCCTCTACCTATTCAACATAGTACTGGAAGTCCTGGCTGGAGCAATTAGACAGCAAAAGGAGATCAAGGGGATACAAATCGGAAAGGAAGAAGTAAAAACATCACTGTTTGCAGATGACATGATAGTGTACTTAGTGACCCCAAAAATTTCACCAGAGAACTTCTATAGCTGATAAACAAGTTCAGCAAAGTGGCTGAATATAAAATTAACTCAAAAAAATCAGTAGCATTCCTCTACTCAAAGGACAAACATGCAGAGATAGAAATTAGGAAAAAGATACCCTTCACAATAGTCACAAAAACTATGAAATACCTTGGTGTGACTCTAACTATGCAAGTGAAGAACCTGTATGACAGAAACTTCAAATCTCTAAAGAAAGAAATCGAGGACGATCTCAGAAAATGGAAAGATCTTCCATGCTCATGGATTGAAAGGATTAACATTGAAAAAATGGCCATCTTACCAAAAGCAATCTACAGATTCAATGCAATCCCCATGAAAATTCCAACCCAATTCTTAATAGAGTTAGAAAGAGCAATGTGCAATTTCATCTGGAATAACAAAAGACCTAGAATAGTGAAATCCATCCTCAACAACAAGAAAATATCTGCGGGAATCACCAATCCTGACCTCAAGCTATATTACAAGTCAATACTACTAAAAACAGCATGGTACTGGTACAGAGATAGGCATGTGGATCAATGGAATAGAATAGAAGATCCAGAAATGAGCCCTCACATATATAGTCACCTGATTATTGACAAGGGAGCTGTAAACATTCAATGGAAAAGGGACAGCCTTTTCAACAAATGGTGTTGGTCCAATTGGCACTCAGCATGCAGAAGAATGAAAATAGACCCTTTCTTATCTCCTTGTACAAAGCTCAAGTGCAAGTGTATCAAAGATGTCCATATTAAACCAGGTACACTGAAAGTATTAGAAGAGAAAGTAGGGAAAACCTTAGAACACAAAGCACAGGAGAAAATATCCTGAACAGAACCACAATGGCTTGTGCTCTAAGGTCAAATGTCAACAAATGGGACTTAATGAGATTGCAAAGTTTCTGTAAGGCTAACAACACTGTCAAGAAAACAAAACGGCAGCCAACAGATTGGGAAAATATCTTTACCAACCCCACATTTGATAGAGGCCTAATATCCAAGATATACAAAGAACCCAAGAAGCTAGACACCAGAGAATCAAACAACCCTATTAAAAATGGGGTACATAGCTAAAAAAAAAAAGTTCTCCATTGAGGAATATTGAATGGCTGAGAAGCATCTAAGGAAGTGCTGGACATCATTAGCCATCAGGGAAATGCAAATCAAAACAACCCTTAGATTCTACCTCACACCAACTAGAATGGCTAAGATCAAATATTCAGATGACAGCATATGCTGGTGAGGATGCAGAGAAAGAGGAACACTTCTCCACTATTGATGGGGTTGTAAACTGGTACAACCACTCTGGAAATCAGTCTGGTGATTCCTTAGAAAATTGGACATAGTACTACCTGAAGATCCAGTTATTCCACTTCTGTGCATATACCCCAGAGAAGCTCCAACATACAACAAAGACACATGCACCACAATTTTCACAGCAGCCCTATTTATAAGAGCCAGAAGCTGGAAAGAACCCAGATGTCCTTCAGTAGATGAATGGGGACAGAAATTGTGGTACATTTACACAATGGAGTACTACTCAGCTATCAGAAGCAATGACTTTATGAAATTCTTAAGAAAATGGATGCATCTAGAGAATATCATCCTGAGTGACATGAACAGACATAATATGCTGTCATTGATAATTGGATACTAACCCCAGAAAGCTCTCAACACCCCAGAAACAATTCATAGACTATATGAAGTTCAACTTAAAACAAAGGCTAATAAAAGAAAAAGAAAAGAAAATGGAAAATCATTATGCTTAATCTTTACACACTTAGAAAACTTTCACTATTTCCAGGTTACATCTTCTTTTACATGTACTTTATGCTCATTGTAACTAGTAAGGCTTCAATGCATACTATCAAACCTTTAAAAAAATCAAGTACTGACAAAGATGTATTCATATACTTTTATGCAAAAGTGCTTAAAATCTGTACATTTATCTTTGTTTTTTTAATATAGTTAGTTGTTCAATTTAAACAAAAAAGAAAGAAAGAAAAAGTCAAGTAAAGGAGGATGGACAGAAGGTAGAGGGAAGTGAGGTAAGATTTATGACCTTTTAGATCTGATATTCTACTTATGTGTGCATATTTATAACAATAAGAAAAAATGAACTTTCCCCACCACCTTATTTAAGAAATATATAGAAGGAATCTTTCAGTCATAGCTAAAACTTGGATAGTTGCATTCGGGGAAAACAGGACTTTATTGACAAATGTCCTCTCAACTTAGATTTATTTCACTGATGCCTGACCATAAAATCAAACAGCTCATGCAGTTCTGTATAGAAAACCATGCTGGGAATTCAGGTTAGAACATTTAGTGTTTTGTAGCAATACATTGTATATCTCTTCAGGACCATAACTATATTTAACCTGTATTTTGGAGAAAAAAAAAACAATTCATATAAAATTTCTTCACTTACTGTTTTTTTTCTAGACTGTGCTTTCTTAAATATACTAGTTACATTAAATTTATATAATTATGTGTTTTTAAAGGTCATAAATATGTGGAATATTTGCATATTCTCTTCAAAATTCAGTAATTTAGTTAAGAAATGTTGAAGCTAGCTAACTGATGTGATAGAGAGTTCACCTGAGATGACTACTCAGACAAAGTTTATAACCAACTGAAATTTTTTTCAAGGAGATCTAGGTGTAGATTCAAGTATCCAAAACAAAGAAGGGTTTTAAAGCATAAACCATGTCATGTCATCTTGCTGGACAACTGCAGTGAGACATTGCAATAAATATTCAACCCTAATAAACCCATTAATGAATTATATAACCCAGTTATTATATTTATAAGCTGTATGCTTAGATTGGGCAGGTTTACCACTATACTAATTTATTACCCAGTTATGACATTCCTTGCTACTTGTGGCTTCTGGTTCTGCTCCATCTTCCTTCCACCTCTTCTTCCTCCATCATCCCCTATCCATCCTCTACTCTTGAAAAGCTCTAGCCCCACCTTTCCCTTGAACTGCCAGTCACAGGCTCTAGCCTTTATTTTACTAGTTAGAGTGGGGAGAAGGTTCACATGATATCACCTGAATACATGATCCACACCGCGTTGAGGCAAACACTCTTGAGGAAGCATAATTAACATCAGAATACAAACATCACCAGGGTAATCCACATTTCCCTGTTTGTGTCCAATTAAAGGCCTCTTTTCTCTCATATTGAGCATAATCATTAAAGTTATACAAATTATAAACCATATGACACACTTAACATCCAATCCATCTTATTTATCAATTCAGATAAAGCACTTTATCATCTATCCTTACTTTAAAAAGCTTGCCATTCTATACCTCAGTTATGTTCTGTGTTTTAGATTGTATTTCTTTTTTTTTTTTTTTTTTTTTTTTTTTTTTTGGTGGTTAGTATTTTCTATATAATACTTATTCATAGTAATATGAAACACATTTAGTGTTGATCTTTTAAAACAAGTGACTTACTTAACAGTTGGTTTAATTTCTAATACAGTAAAAATTGGTACATATAAACTAAACTAGCTATTTAAAACTTCTCTGGTATTCTCAGGTTTTTTTTTAATTGTTTGTTTGGTTTTTTTTGTTTTTTTTTTTTTTTTTTGGTTTTTGCTGTTGTTGTTGTTTTACAACTTTATTTTTAAAAAAAACAGAAATGCATGTACAAATTTTTAAAAGCATTTTGGCATAAAACTATATGAATATATTTTGTTAATACTTAATTATTTAAAGGGTTGATAGTATGCATTGAAATTTTACTAGTTACAATGAGCATAAAGTACATGCAAAACAAAACATAACATGGACATAGTCAAAGATTTCTTGATGTGTAAAGATTAAGCATAATGATTTCCAAATAGCAAAAATTGCCACAAGACTATCTTCTTAGATCTTGAGTTCTTAATGATTTAAGGTCTAGATGTACTTCATTAGAAGAGGGTGCTATACACTTATTGGGTTTTTTTCTAAGAAGGACTGAGGCTTCCAGTTTTTGGCTTTTTTTTTTTTTTTTTTTTTTTTTTTGAGTTTCATATGGTCTGTGAGTTGTTCTTGGGTATTCAGAGTTTTCTGGGGCTAGTATCCAATTATCAGCGACTGCATACTATGTCTGTTCTTCTGTGACTGGGTTACCTCAGTCAGGATGATATTCTCTAGAAACATCCATTTTCCTAGGAATTTTATAAGGTCATTGTTTCTAATAGCTGAGTAGTACTCCATTGTATAAATATACCACAATTTCTGTATCCATTCATCTACTGAAGGACATCTGGGTTCTTTCCAGCTTCGGGCTATTATAAATAAGGCTGCTATGGACATGATGAGGCATGTGTCCTTATTCTATGTTGGAGCACCTTTGGAGTATATGACCAGAAGTGGAATTACTGGGTCTTCAGGTAGTACTATGTCCAATTTTCTAAGGAACCACCAGACTGATTTCCAAAGTGGTTGTACCAGCTTACAACTCTACCAACAGTGGAGGAGTATTCCTCTTTGTCTGCATCTTTGCCAGCATCTGCTGTCATCTGAGTTTTTTATCTTAGCCATTCTGACTGGTGTTAGGTGGACTCTCAGGGATATTTTGATGTTAAGCATTTCCTTAGGTGCTTCTCAGCCATTCAATATTCCTCAATTGATAATTCTTTGTTTAGCTCTGTACCCCATATTTAATAGGATTGTTTGATTCTCTGGAGCCTAACTTCTTGAGTTCTTTGTATATATTGAATATGAGGGCTCTATCAGATGTGGAATTGATAAAGATCTTTTCCTTATTTGTTGGCTGCCTTTTTGTTTTCTTAATAGTGTCCTTAACCTACAGAAACTTTGCAATCTCATTAAGTCTCATTTATCGATTCTTGATCTTAGAGCACAAGCCATTGGTGTTCTGCTCAGGAAATTTTCCCCTGTGCTTATGTGTTAGGTTTTCCCCACTTTCTCTTCTAATAGTTTCAGTGGACCTGGTTTTATGAGGAGAAATTTGATCCACTTGCACTTGAGCATTGTACAAGGAGATAAGAAAGAATCTATTTTCATTCTTCTGCATGCTGAGTGCCAGTTAAATCAACACCATTTGTTGAAGAGGCTGTCCTTTTTCCATTGAAAGTTTCAGCTCCTTTGTCAAAGATTAAGTGACCATAGGTGTGGGAGTTAATTTCTAGATCTTCTTTTCTGTTCCATTGATTTACCTGTACCAGTACCAAATGGTTTTTAACACAATTGCTTTGTAATATAACTTGAGGCTAGGGATGGTGATTCCCACAGACGTTTTCTTGTTCTTGAGAATAGATTTTGCTATTCTAGGTTTTTTGTTATTCCAGATGAATTTGGAAATTGCTCTTTTCAACTCTATGAAGAATTGAGATGGAATTTTGATGGGGATTGCATTGAATCTGTAGACTGTTTTTGGTAAGATGGCCATTTTTGCAATGTTGATCCTTCCAATCCATGAGCATGGAAGATCTTTCCATCTTCTGAGATCTTCTTCAAATCCCTTCTTCAGAGACTTGAACTTCTTGTCATACAGGTCCTTCACTTGTTTAGGTAGGGTCACAGCAAGGTATTTCATATTGTTTGTGACTACTGTGAAGGTTATCTTTTCCTTAATTTCTTCATGGGCTCAGGTGTGAGAGTTCTTCTGTGGCTATTCTGGGAGCTCAGCCCTCTGCCCACACTTTGTTAGTACTATTGGCGGGGACCTGGCTCTTTCTCTAGGCCAAAAAGGACCTTTTTCCAGAAAGCAGAGTAGTTTCTGCTCCCTGAGAACTCCCAGTGTGCCCTCCCTGGGCCTATATGTCAGGCTTACCTCCGGTCCCAGTGTAAAAGCGCCTGTTGAGCTGATATTTGAGCACCAACTTTTCCAGGCAGATTCCGAGACTGGATGACAAAGGCTGGGCCCTCACTGTGGAATGGAAAAGAACCTCTTCAACAGCACAGCCAAGCACTCTCTGCACTTTGGGTACCCACAGCTCGTCCTCACCAGGCCCGTGCCCCAGGTTCTGTGCTGGTCCAGGTGGAAAGGAGCCTGTGCATCTGATCTGAAAGCACAGCCTTTCAGGGCAGATCCTGATTCTTACTGACAGTGGCCTGGCCCTCACTGTGGGCTGGAAAGAACTTTTTTCCACCAACATCACCAAGCACTCTCTGCACCCTGGGTACTGATGGCACAACCTCACCAGGCCAGTTCCCCAGGTTCTCTGCTGCTCCAGGTGGAAAAGATAGATTTTATTTCTATCTGAAAACCATTTTTTCAAATAAATATCATCTCTCTCAATGCTAAACAACTTGAGTTGACTCTTAGAGTATAACTAGCTTTCAACCCCATCAGAATGACTTAAATAGTACCTAGAAATATAGGAAGCACAAAACATAGCTTCCAAAATATAGCCAATTTGTTGAGACAGCAGATTACCAGGATAGTCCCTCATTTCTCAAAACATTGGGGCAACAGTCTTCAGCCTTCTGTAACAGGATCATCTTATAGACTTTTGTAAAGTAGAATTATGATGTACCATTTATTCTGTCTTGGCAGAGCTATCAGTCAACTATTCCCCACAGTGTGTCCTTTTCTCAGAGAGTATTTTTGTCTATAGATGAATTAAAACAATTATTGTCCATTGGCTGTCTTTCCATAACTTGAACGACTCCACTGATACTCAATTTCCTTTTTGAAAATCAAGAAAAGAGTGCTGTCAAGAGCAGACATGTTTCTAGTCAAATGATCTTTAGTGACAAAATGACCTTAAATGTATTCTGTGGACTTCTGACTCTTTTGAAGTCAATCTGTGTAAAGTATATCTAAACTGTTAAACCTTAACTATACTTAGTCCTTTCTCTGAGTAAATTAAAAGCACTTTATTACAGTTAAATCCGAATCTAACTATGAGTTTACTTTCTGGACCTTAACCTGTGTTACTTAATTATCCTAAACCATTTGTAATGGCAGTTATTAGAAAGACTGGGTCTAAGCCTGGTATTCTTACATGATTTGCATAGGCACAATACCTATCAAAGAGGAAAAATATTAAATTCAAATTCTGTATCAATGTAAGAAATCCCCACCAATAAAAACCTTAAATCCACATCAATATCTAAATTCTGTACCAATGTAAAATTATAGCTTTAATTTGCATTAAATATAAAGATTTCTAACAAACAATGATATGACTATACAATGTTTTGTTTAAGACAAATATGATAACCTATTCCTATTTGACTATTCCTCTAATATCTATGATATTACCATATTTCCTTTTTTCTCTTTCACCTCCCTTTCTTTCACATAAGAAGGAAGGATAGAGAAGAAGAAAGGGAAACAAAGGTAGAAATCCCTGAGTCTAAGCTTTCTAGTTTCCTCCCTTTCAAAAGCTACATTCGTAAATTATCCCTTAAAATGGCAATGTATTTATAATTTATGAAATAACCAGAACCATCCACCCCAACATAAGGGCCTGAAATGGTGATCTTCTTTTGCTTCCTTCTAGCTGAATTGGGGCAAAGTGTTCCCTTTTGAGGGCCTAAAGGGAAATAGAAAATTTGGTTTCGTGAAGAGGGTTAGCTGGCATCATTTGCCTTTCAGTTTCTATGTGCTAAGAAAGTTTATGACTTAGCCAACATCCTGACTATAACAGGCTAAAAAGCTGGATGGGAGAGCTAGCTGATCTGGAAATGCCCTGGGTGCCAGTCTTTAGAGGAAACAGCTTCAATGTAGTTGAGGTAGTATAAAACAAGGAACTGGAATAGTAGGTCCCAAAATCCCCATATCCCAGTGAATCTTGTCAGGTCTGTGTATCTCCCCTTTCATTCTGCAATATACAAATCTTACACACAACGCATAGTTCTATAAAGACATTCATATGGAAAATGCAGGGTGTACAGATTGATTAATGAAGAACAATAAAGGAAGACAACTGCCTTTCTTTAGAGGTTAGTTTGATCATGTAATCAAACTACAATATAAAGTTTTATTCATAACATTATAAAGATGGTATGTAATAACAAGTCATGAAAATTTTGTACCCACTAAGTATTATTGGCTGTATATAGACATTTAAGTCTCAGCTGGTTCCAGAGCTGTCTCAGCGTACAAAGAGATATAGATCACCACATGTGTATCACCAATCTTATTGATCCTAGTCTCCTTCTTTATTTCCACAGCCAAGGTTTTGCAGGGTGTCTTCCTTTGTCATGTCTGATTTTTATCAACTTGGAAGGAACCCATAGCTTTTCTTTTTCTTTGGAAAATATATTTCATGTTTTCCATTCTGATATCAGGATATCTTTAAAATAGACAGGCTGGTTTAGTTCAGCACCTTTCTGCAAAATCCAATGTCTTTCAACAGCTGTACTTTTTTTCATTAGCATATAAAAAGTTAAGGTTAAAAAAGCACTATGTACTCTAACTCTGAAGGGTTTTGTTGCCCTCTTTTGCCTGTTAAGCATCTCTTTTAGAGTTCAATTAGATCTCACCATAATCACCTGTCCTATAGGATTATGTGGTATGCCGATCACATGTCTTATAATTAGTAAACAAACCTGCTTCTTCTTACTAGAGACATATGCTGGACCATTGTATGTTTTAATTCATATGGGTATTACCATAACTTGTAAGAAATGTGTAATGACAGAATTAGCCTTTTCTGAATCTAAGGCAGTTGACCATTGAGATCCTGAATATGTCTCTATAGCACAATGCACATATTTCATTTTATAAAACTCTAAAATAGAAGACATCCATTTGCCAAATATTATTTTTTTGTGTACCTTTAGGGTTACTTCCTGTAGGTAATGGAATTTGGTTATATAGTGAGCAAGTAGCACATTGTCTCACAATTTCCTTGGCTTCTTTTCAAGTAATAGAGAATACTTTCTTTAAACCTTTGATGTTAACATAGTGTTTCCTACAGAATCCCTAAGCCTCTAGTACACTTCCTTTCAATAGCTGGTCAATTTAATTATTACTTGTTCCAGAGAGCCTGGCAGACCTATGTGGAATCTACTGTGTTATATACAGTGGGTGACTCCTATTTCTGATCATTTGTTATAGCTGAGTAAATAGTGAAATCAAGTCAGAATCATCCTGAATAAGTTCAGCCATCTCTACATAAAAAACAACCCATTCTGCATGTTGAGAGTCAATTACTATATTAAGAGACTCTTGAAAATCTGAAAACACCATGAGTATTGCATATAATTGAGATATTTTAACTGACTTGTAGTGACTTTCAGTCACCTTATCTATATCTTCTGATTTATATAGTGTCTTTCCTAGTGTATTAGTGTCACTTTAAAATGTAGAGGCTCCAGAAATTGGAATTCTGGTTATTATAGAAGGGAGAATCCAATTTGTTCATTTTATGAATTGAAGTTGTTTGTGTTTGGGGTGTCTGTTGTTAATCTCTCCCGAAAAGTTATTGCATGTTCTTTGCCAGTGCTCATTTTCTGCCCATAATGAGGCAATCTCTACATTAGGAGAAAGTACCACAATTTCAGATGGCTCCATTCCAGCTAATTGTCAAAGTCTCATTCTTTCTTTTTACTATTAATTCAGAGACCTTATCTATGAAGGTTTTTAATTTTTTATTCTGTTTATGTGCTTAAAAAATCCATTCTAAAATATAATCTTCCCTCTGCATTAGAATTCCCATAGGGGAATGAGTAGAAGGTAAGATAACCAAGAATCAGGGCATTTTTGGATCAATATGATCTAGATGTGTATCCTGTAATTTCCTTTCTACCAAAGATAACTCCTTCTCAGCCTCTGCTGATAATTTACTTGAGCTTTTAAAATCGTTATCACCTTGTAAAGTTTGAAATAAATTGCTTAGCTCTTGAGTGGCCAAGCCAATCGCAGGCCTCAGCCAGTTAATATCTCCCAGGAACTTCTGAAAATCATTGTGTCCTTAATTGGTTTCTTCTTATTTGCACCTTTTGTGCACTAACCTTTTGAAAATGTATTCTATATCCTAGATAATTAATAGAATTTCCCCTTTGTATTTTTTCAGGGGCAATTTGTAGTTCCCAGCAAGGCAAGCTTTTATGGTTTTGTTGTTGTTTGTTTGTTTATTTATTACTTCATCAAATATTCTTTCCATAAGATTATCTGAATCAGTCAGAAGTATATCATACATATAATAATATATAATGGTTTGGGGAAATTGTTTGCAAATCATTTTCGGTGGCTATTGTACAAAATATGGACACAAGGTAGGACTATTTAACATTTCTTGTGGCAGGACTTTCCAATGATATTTTTTTAACTGGACGACATCTATTGAAGGGGGGCACTGAGAAAGCAAACCTTTTCTTATCATGTTAATGTGAAGAAATTGTGAAAGTACAATCTTTTAGATCCATTACAATGATACATCATTCCTTAGGTAACAAGAAAGGCAATGGAATTCCAGGCTTCAAGGAACCCCTTAGCTGAATAATCGTATTAATTGCTCTGAGATCTGTCAACCTCCTCCATTTGCCAGATCTTTTATAATGACAAATGCCAGAGAATTCCAAGAGCTAAGGAACTCCCCTATAAGCTCAGCCTCCAGCTTCTCCTGGACTAGCTGTTCTAGTGCCTGTAGTTGTTCTTTTGTTGTGGACTATTGATCAGTCCACCTTAGTAGTAAGGCTGTTGGGGTCTTATCAGCATGGCTCCTTGAGGTGAAACTAAATTGTCAGCTCCTGCTATATCTTGTTTATAGACATCCTGGACAGTGAGTAACTGTTTCTGATGAGGTTCTTTAGCTAATTTTTTCTCAAATTAGAAGCCTGAAAGCCTGACTGTTTTTGTGGCCAGCCTCTGAAACTGAGAAGATATTGGTTTATATTTTCCACTGCTGTAATACATCTCTTCCCCATATGTTAATGGCTATATTAACCAAGTATGGCCTCAATTTTCCTCTCTGACTTTATGGTCCTGTATATTTAAACCTTCTGGTGTTTTGCTTTATTTGGGATAAACTCCTTGAATTGGATGTCTACTTCTTGAAGTGGCCAACTTTCAGGCCAAGATGTTGGAAAGATAATGGTAACATCTGCTCTAGTGTCAAACATTCCTTCAACCTTAATATTGGTTACTAGTATGCTTAGCTTAGGCCTTTGATCCCATATAGAAGTTTGCCAAAATATTTATTTTTGGCCCCCTTTTAGATTTTGTGAATTATCTGTAGACTTTGCCTCAGCCTTATTACCTGATCTCACAACATCTGTTTTTGGAGCAGTGGTGTTTGATTGTCCTGCGGAAGAGACATCTCTGCCTGGCACTGGGACCTGAAAGATTCTCCCTGAAAGATCTTTGTCAAGGCACTGCATCATTTGTCGATTGCTGCTCCATGGTGCCTAGCCCAACGCCAGCCTTTGCTACATCTTTTACATATTCCAGGAGGCATACGCTCCCTTTTGGGATTAATATGTTTTTTTTCCTGCAGTTTATTTTGAGATGGCCCTGTTCACCATGATTAAAACACTTAAAATTTTGAATTGTCTCAAGGCTTCTAGTGGCAGCTTTACCTACTAAGATCATATTAGGGAAATGAGATGCAACATCACCTGTATATCTAACCCATTTGTCTATGTCTATTAATGTTGACCTTTCCCTCGATGGTATGATTATTTCTTTGCATTCAGCATTCAAATTTTCAATGGCTAAAGACTTGATAATTGCCTTTCTTGCTCTTGGATCTGATATACTCCTTTCAACAGCTGGAGTTCACCTTTGCCAAAAGTCAGGAAATGTTGCTTTGGACATCGTATGACATGAGGAAAAGGTTCTCTGCAACTTTGTCATAGGCATTTAACACTGCCAAGTGACACAATGCCAAGGCTCTTTCATCGTTTACAGCCCGAACCTCTATCTCAGCAAAGCAACCTTAACCAGGCTTCTGACCTTTGGAAATATCTCCACTCTTGGCTCAATTTTGAAGTTCTATCTCCTTTGCCTCTGCTCTCCATTATGAGAACTAAAACATAGATCCAGTTTCTAGTATTGCTTTTTCTATATCCTTCCAGTCTTGGAGGATTATTCTATTTTTTAATAGCCTAAAAAGTTAGAATTTTTATTTTACAAAAGTCTAATGCATTATAAAATTAGTGATACTTTCCTGAAATTTTCTTAGTTCAATACATCCATTGGTTGCCATTTAAAATTCTTGATAATCTTGTGATTACTGTCTAAAAATCTTTATTGTATACTAACCAGATAAAGTAATGTTTGTAATAAAAATTTGATTGGCATTCTCCAATTTTATGTTCTTTCTCGACCTGAGTATTTTGTTTAATTGAAAATTTAACATCTTCTCTTAAGCCCTGTGCCCATGGTTCATAGCTCTCCCTTTGTTGCTCCTCCTAGTCTCTGAGTTCTTGTATTCTCTGTTCAGTGTTCAAATTCCACATTTTAAATTTTTATATCACAATTCCAATATTTTGCTGTACTTTTTAATTTTGATTGATTAATTTTAAAAGGCTCTGCTCCAAGCCTTGTTTCCAATTCTCATTATCTTCTCTCTACTGCTTAGTCTGATGTGTGGGCTGTTGCATGCTTTGTTCTAGCATCATTTCCAACTCCTGTCTCCAACTTTCAGTTTCATCTTTATGTTGGTTAGTATGTTATATAATCTCCTGTGCCTTCAATTCTAGTGCTTCCTCTAGTCCACGTTCCCAAGTCTTAAATTTCTCTTTCTGTTGTTTATGCTGCTCTATTAACTCCTGTATCTTCTGTTCTAGGCCCTGCTTCCATAGTGTTAACTTCCCTTTAAGTTGTAATTCTGATATTGTAACATCTACCTTATTTTGATTTACTAGTTTTAGTAAATTATCCTCTAGATGTTACTTCCAAATTTTATCTCTACCTCTCTGCTGTTCAGTCTAAACTATGACATTCTGCACCCTTTGTTCTAGCATCTTTTCCAGCTCCTGGCTCCAATCTTTATTCTCCTCTTTATGCTGCTTATCTTGATATACAAAATTGTGAGCCTTAAGTTATAGTGTTCCCTCTAATCCCTTTTCTAAACCACAAAATTTTTTTATCTAGGGCCCTGTCTTTTGAGAAGACATAGTAAATCAACAGCATAAATATTATAGTAATGGTAAGTGATAAGATATGAGTTTTATTTATATTCAGCCCTATCAAACCCTTCAAAATATCATCCCATAAAGCCCAAAATGATGTATTTAAAGTATTTATTGTGATTTTTAAATATATATATACTTATTACCTGATCTGGAGTTTTTTGTACTTTTGTCTCCCTCTGCTGTTTGATTCAGAACACTGCAGTCCTCTCCAATTCTTTTATTTGCAGGGAAAAGCTGACTGTAGAAAGACCCATGGCTTCTGTGCTTCTGGGCTGGCTCTCTGTCTTTTGTTTGGGTTGCAGCTGGCATAGGGTGCACTGATCTGAGGCAGTTGCATTTCAAGTTCCCCCATATCTCCCTAGACTCAGGGAACCCAACACCTGTTCTGCCCAAGTTCCATCTTCAGGCAGGGATGCTGTTCCTGGGTGTAGTTGTCTGCCTGGGACTTGAGGAGGGAGCTTCTGTACACCCCTTAGACTCAGTCAACTTTCAATCTACACATTGCTGCCACCCCAGTCATTTATCGGGCAGGAGTGAACTTTCACCTCAGGTTAGCTGGGTTCTAAGCCCTATGTTATATACCAATTTCAACCTCAATAAGCACATGTAAAAACAACAAATCTCAGTTATTATATTTATAAGTTGTACATCAAGATTGGTCAGATCTCCCACTATACTAAGCTATGCATCATCTGTGAGATCCCTTGCTACTTATGGTTTCTCTAGGCCATGTGTTTCTGTTCCATCTTTCCTCTACCTCTCCTTTTTCCATCCTTCCCTACCTTCCTCCACTCAGAGACATGATCGCCTATAATCACAGATAACAAGGTGGCAAGAGGAAAGCAAAAGAACCTAAGCAACAGAAACCAAGACAACCTAGCAACATCAGAACCCAGATCTCCCACCACAGCAAGTAGTGGATTGCCAAACACACCAGAAAAATAAGACTTGGACTTGAAATCATACCTCATGTTGATGATAGAGATCTTGGAGAGGCACATGAATAACTCGCTTACACAATTACAGGAGAACCAGGAGAAATCACTCAAAGAACTACAGGAAAACACAACCAAACAGATGATGGAATTGAAAAGAGAAATAAAAACAATGAAGAAAAGACAAAAAGGGACATCCCTAAAGATGGAAAACCAAAAAAGAAAGAAAGAAAGAAAGAAAGAAAGAAAGAGAGAGAGAGAGAGAGAGAGAGAGAGAGAGAGAGAAAGAAAGAAAGAAAGAAAGAAAGAAAGAAAGAAAGAAAGAAAAAGAAAGAAAGAAGTCAGAAGTAACAGATGCAAGCATCACCAACAGACTACAAGAGATAAAAGAGAAGATCTCCAGGGTTGAAGACAACATAAAAAATGTAAACAAAACAGTCAGAGAAGATGCAAAAACCAAAAATCTCCTAACCCAAAATGTCCAGTAGATCCCGGACACAATGAGAAGAGCAAACCTAAGGATAAAAGGTGTAGAAGAGGGTGAAGAATATCAACTAAGAGGCACAGTAAATATCTTCAACAAAATCATAGGAGAAAACTTCCCTGCCCTTAAGAATTAGATGACCATGAACATACAAAAAGCCTACAGAACTCCAAATAAATCAGACCAGAATAGAAACTCTTTCCAAAACATAATAGTCAAAACACAGAATGTTCAAAACAGAGAAAAAATCCTAAAATCTATAAGGGAAAAAGGACAAGTAACATGTAAAGGCAGACCAATCAGAATTACACCAGATTTCTCAACAGAGACTATGAAAGCTGGAAGATCCTGGACAAATATCATACAGACCCGAAGAGAACACAAATGCCAGCCTAGGTTACTATATCCAGCAAAACTCTCAATCACCATAGATGGAGAAACCAAGATATTCCAGGACAAAACCAAATTTACACAATATCTGCCCACAAATCCAGCTCTACAAAGGATGATAAATGGAAAAATCAAACATAAGAAAAAAAACTACACCCAAGGAAAAGCAATAAATAAATAAATAAATAAATAAATAAATAAATAAAATAACAATCATGCAAGGAAACGAAAGAAGAAAAGCACATAGACATTAGTCTACCTCTATCAAAAATAACAGGAAACAACAATCACTATTCCATAATTTCTCTTAACATCAATGAACTCAATTTCTCAATAAAAAGACATAGACTATCAGACTGGATATGTAAACAGGATCCAGTGTTTTGCTGCATACAGGAAACTCATCTCAGAGACAAAGACAGACACTACCTCAGAATAAAAGGCTGGACAAAAAAATCTTCCAGGCACATGGTCCCAGGAAATAAGCTGGAGTGGCTATACTAATATTCAATAAAATAGATTTTCAACCAAAGGTTCTCAAAAAAGATAAGGAAGAAGAAAGAAGAAAAAAAATCTCATCACAAGAAAAAATCTATCAAGATGAACTCTCAATCTTGAATACTTATGCTCCAAATAGAAGAGCACCCACATTTATAAAAGAAATTCTACTAAAGGTCAAATCAGATATTATACCGCACAAAATAATAGTGGGAGACAGCAACACCACACTCACATTAATGAACAGATCATGGAAACAGAAACTGAACAGAGACACAGCAAAACTAGCAGAGGTTATGAAACAACTGGAATTAAAGACATCTAAAAGACATTTCATTCTAAAACAAAAGGATATACTTTCTTCTCATCACCTCACAGTACTTTCTCCAAAATTGACAATATAGTCTATCACAAAACAGGCCTCAACAGATACAAGAAAATTGAAATACTCCCATGCATCCTATCAGATCACCATGGACTAAGGCTTGTCTTTAATAACAACAAAAAGCCCACATACACATGGAAGCTGAACAAGGTGCTACTCAATGATGACATGGTGTTTGAGGAAGAAAGAAAGAAAGAAAGAAAGAGAGAAAGAAAGAGAGAGAGAGAGAGAGAGAGAGAGAGAGAGAGAGAGAGAGAGAGGGAGAGAGAGAGAAAGAAAGAAAGAAAGAAAGAAAGAAAGAAAGAAAGAAAGAAAGAAAGAAAGAAATGACTTTTTTTTAATTTAATGAAAATGGCACCACTACATACCCAAACTTATGGGATGTAATGAAAGCAGTACTGATATAAAAACAAATAGATCTGAGTGCCTCCAAAAAGAAACTGGAGAAAGCATGCACTAGCAGCTTGACAGCACAGCTAAAATCCTTAGAACAAAAGAAGCAGATGCACCCAAGAGGAGTAGACAGCAGGACAGAATCAAACTCAGAGCTGAAATCAACCAAATAGAGACAAAAAGAACTATACAAAGAATCAACAAAAACAGGAGCTAGTTCTTTGAGAAAATAAACAAGATTGATAAACCCTTAGCCAGAATAACTAGAGGGTAAAGAGAGAGTATCCAAGTTAACAAAATCAAAAATTAAAGGGGAGATATAACAACAGAAACCAAGGAAAATCAAGAAATCCTCAGATCCTGCTACAAAAGCCTAAACTCAACAAAACTGTAAAATCTGGAGAAAATGGAAAAATTTCTAGACAGATACAAGACACTAAAGTTAAATGAGGATCAGATAAACCATCTAAACAGTCCCATAACACCTAAAGAAATAGAAGCAGTCCTCAAAAGCTTCCCAACCAAAAAAAGCCCAGGTCCAGATGGGTTTAGTAGAGAATTCTATCAGACTTTCGTAGAAGACATAATACCTATACTCTACAAATTATTGCACGAAAATATAAACAGAAGGAACACTATGCAACTCACTCTTTGAAGCCATAATTACTCTCATTCCTAAGCCACACAAAGAACCTACAAGGAAAGAGAACTTCAGACCAATTTCCCTTATGAACACTGATGCAAAAATACTCAATAAAATTCTTGCAAACCGAATCCAAGAATACATCAAAACGATCATTCACCATGATCAAGAAGGCTTCATCCATGGGATGCAGCGATAGTTCAATATATGGAAATCCATCAACATAATCCACCAAATAAACAAACTCAGAGAAAAAAAACCACATGATTATCTTACTAGATACTGAAAAGGCATTTGAGAAAATTCAACACCCCTTCATGTTAAAAGTATTAGAAAGATCAGGAATCCAAGGCCCATACCTTAACATATTAAAAGCAATATACAGCAAATCAGTTGCCAACATAAAACTAAATGGAGAGAAACTTGAAGTAGTCCTATAAAAATCAGGGACTAGACAAGGCTGCCCACTCTCTCCCTACCTATTCAATATAGTATTGGAAGTCCTGGCCAAAGCAATTAAACAACAAAAAGAAATCAAAGGGATTCACATTGCAATGAAAGAAGTCAAAATATTACTATTTGCAGATGATTTAATAGTATATTTAAGTGACCCCAAAAATTCCACCAGAGAACTTTTACAACTAAGAAAAAACTTCAGCAAAGTGGCTGTCTATAAAATTAACTCAAACAAATCAACTGCCTTCCTCTATGCAATGGATAAACAGGCTAAGAAAGAAATTAGAGAATCAACACCATTCACAATAGTCACAATGACTATAAAATGTCCTTGGGGTGACCCTAACCAAGCAAGTGAAGGATCTGTATGACAAGAACTTCAAGACTCTAAAGAAAGAAATTGAAGAAGATCTCAGAACATAGAAAAATCTCCCATGCTCCTGGATTGGCAGGGTCAACATTATAAAAATAGCCATCTTCCCAAAAGCAATCTACAGATTCAATGCAATCCCCATGAAAATCCAACTCAATTCTTCACAGAATTGGAAAAAGCAATTTACAAATTCATCTGGAATAACAAAAAACCTAGAATAGTAAAATCTATTCTCAAGAATAAAGGCATTTCTGGGGGAATCACCATCCCTGATCTCAAGCTATATTACAAAGCAATTGTGATATAGATCAATAAATAAATAAATGAATGAATAAATAAATACATAAATAGATAAATAAATAAATAAATAGAAGTTTTTTTTAAAAAAAAGAAAAAAAACAGTATGGTATTGGTTCAGAGATAGGCAGGTAGACCAATAGAACAGAAGTGAGGACCCGGAAATGAACCAACATACCTACAGTTATTTGATCTTTGACAAAGGAGCTAAAAATATTCAATGGAAAAGGGAAAGCCTCTTCAACAAATGGTGTTAGTTCAACTGACAGTCAGCATGCAGAAGAATGCAAATCAATCCTTTCCTATCTCCTTGTACAAAGCTCAAAACCAAGTGGATCAAAGATCTCCACATAAAACCAGGTCCACTGAAACTATTAGAAGAGAAAGTGGGGAAAACCTAACACATAAGCACAGGGGAAAATTTCCTGAGCAGAACACCAATGGCTTGTGCTCTAAGATCAAGAATCAACAAATGGAACCTCATGAAATTGCAAAGCTTCTGTAAGGCTAAAGACACTGTTAAGATGACAAAATGGCAGCCTACAGATTAGGAAAGAATTTTTTCCAATTCTATATTTGATAGAGGACTAGTATCCAATATATAGAAAGAACTCAGAAAGCTAGACTATAGAGAATTAAATAATCCTATTAATAAACAGGGTACAGAGCTAAACAAAAAATTCTCACCTGAGGAACATTGAATGACTGAGAAGCACCTAAAGAAATGTTCAACATCCCTGATCATTAGGGAAATGAAAAACACTGAGATTTCAACTCATGAAAGAGTTAAAATTTTAAGTTGGCTCCACTAACCCTGCCGTGAGGACAAGTATGTCTCAAGGCTGAGAACAAAAGCCACAGACCACCTGGCTTCAATAAGATCTGGCTCTGCAGTCCTAAGAAAAACAAGTACGAAGGTCAGAGTGCCCCAAAACAGAGTGTCCTAGAGTTGAACCATGTCCAAAATAGGCAGAGTGTGCCAATCTGAATGAACAAATAACATTACTGTGCACCTGTTGCTAACTGCTTATGTGATTTTCCCTATAAATAACTTCTCCCCATTTGAGTTCAGGGTCAACTCCTCTATCTCCTGCATGAGATAAGTGTCATCCCCAGAGCTCCGAAAATAAAGCTCTTGCCTGATTGTAGCAAGATTGGCTCTCCATGAGTTCTTGGGTTCGCGTTCTCCCAGTCCTTGAGTGAGAGGCTTCCCCAATTTGGGGGTCTTTCACTCACACCAGTTAGAATGGCAAGATCAAAAACTCAGGTGGCAGAATATGGTGAGGAGGATGTGAAGAGGAACACTCCTCCACTGTTGGTGGGGTTGTAAGCTGGTACAACCACTCTGAAAATCAATTTGCCAAGTCCTCAGAAAATTGAACATAGTACTACCTGAAAACCCAGCTATTCCACTCCTGGGTATATACCCCAAAGGTATCCCAACATATAACAAGGACACATGTTCCACCATGTTTATGACAGCCTTATTTATAATAGCCGGAAGCTGAAAAGAACCCAGATGTCCATCAACAGATGAATGGATACAGAAAGTGAGGTACATTTACACAATGGAGTACTACTCAGCTATTAGCAACAATGAGTTCATGAAATTCATAGGCAAATGGATGGAACTAGAGATGATCATCCTGAGTGAGGTAATCCAGTTACAAAAGAACACACATGGTATGCACTCACTGATAAGCAAATACTAGCCCCAGAAAGCTCTGAATACCCAAGAAACAATTCACGAACAATATGAAGCTCAAAAAAGAAAGAAAGAAAGAAAGAAAGAAAGAAAGAAAGAAAGAAAGAAAGAAAGAAAGGCCAAAAATGGGGATGCTTCAGTTCTTCTTTAAAAAGAGAACAACTCTAATGGAAGGAAATTCAAGGTCAAATAGAGGAGCAGGGATTGAAGAAAAGATCACTCAGAAGCAGCCTTACCTGGGGATCTACCACATTTTGAGTCACCAAATCCAAGCACTATATCTGGTCCCGAAAAGTACTTATTGGCATGAACCAGACAGAGATGCTCACTCAAGGACTGACTATGCTAGAGTCATATAGATATAGCTGAGCATGCTTGCAGCTAACCATCGGTCTGAACTTGGGGATCCCAATGAGGTTGCTAAAGAAAAAACCTAAGGAGCTGAAATGGGTTGCAACCTCATGGAAAGGTAAAATTATCAAACAACCAAACCCTCCAAAACTCCTATGGAGTAAAACACCAACATTTATGTGCATTTTGAGAGACCTATTGATCCAGAAGTTTTTGTAGCTGAAGATAGCAGTGTCTGGTATGTGAGAAGAGGCTTTTGTTCCAGGGAGAGCATGTTTTCCCAATGTAGGGGAATGCCAAGACAATGGGGTGGAGAGGGTGATTAGGAGGAAGTGCACCTTTGTAAAGGCGACTGGAGGGGGGAATGGGAGCAGGGCAGGTTAAAGGGGAAAAACGTTGACTAATTCCAGGTTACATCCTGTTTTGCATGTACTTTTTGCTCATGGTAACTAGTAAGATCTTAATGCAGAGTATCAAACCTTAAAAAATGCTTAAAAATTTGTACATTTATCTGTGTTTTTTTTTTTAAATAAAGTTCTTCAATTTAAAAAAAAAAAGGTCGGCTATAGGAGAAAGAACTTTCTTCAATCAAATGAACAACTAAAAACACGAGATGTTCAGAGAGACGAGTACAGGTTATCATAGGGCAGAGAAGAAGAAAAGGGAGGACCAAGAGGGGCTATGCTAAAGATTTCGGACTTCATTCAGAAGGTGCTAGAGAGCCACTGAGAATTTGGAAGCACGGCGGCATCATGCTCAAGTTTGTTTACTAAATAAGTCACTGTAGCAGGCTCAAGAAACACAGATCAGAAGACCACGAACAGACCAAGTCATGCCTAATGATGCCAGTGGAAGCAACAGTGACCTACACTAGGGTCACAGAAGACATAGGAAGATCAATAGTAGTCGTAAAAACCAGAAGAGAAGCAAAATGAATAGCATCTAGTGATTGACAGAGAAGAGAGTTTGAATCACAGTGCCAGTAACCTGGCCACACACCCGTCGGCCTAGCACTATAATCCTAAAAACTGTGGTTAGTGGAGAAAAGATAGCAAGGAGTCAAGATGCAGAGTCTGTCATCCATACTCTTCATCTGTGTCCCCTACACTGATGAGCAGAGAATGTCTGTTGGGCTCTTATTTTTTTATTGGGCAGGTTACACTGAACAGCAAACTTTCAACATCCCATCAAAACTGGGCTTTTAGTCTGCTTTTAGTCACAGAGGCCAGGCCACACTGCAGCCTTGGTGGGTTGGTGACTTGAGCTTTGTTTATGGCTGTAAATCAACAGTCTTGTAACAAGAAATATGTTCTCAGGCTCGGGGACCGAAAGACAAATGCTATTTTCTCCAAAGTTTTACACACAAATAAAAACAGTAAGCAAAGCTCGGAAGGATCATGCACCACATCTTCTTCCCCTGGAGTGCTTTTCCAAAGGGCATTACATGTTTGTATTGGCTGACCAAAAATCAGACCTCAGTGTGTAGGTAATGTTTGCTTCTGCTCCTAGCTCTGCTCCATGTGTGGATGCAATGGGAGTATATGTGTTGAGATCTTGGACCTTCACTATTCTCCCTTTTAAAGACCAATCGGATGTTTGCCTTGGGTGCCTTTTTAAATTTAACTAGCAGTTGAAAGCAATCTGATGCATTAATAAATACTCATATGCTAAGTAAAAAAAAAAATAAAATAAAGGGATAACATCTCAAATGTAAATACAGAGTATCTAATAAAAAAGAAAGAGAGAAAAAAAGAAAATGACTTTAAAACTAACTTTATGGAGATATAGAGACCTTGTAGTTGACGCACGATACCCCAAGACTAAGTTCTCATTACAAAGGCAAATTGTTTGCCCCGGAAGAACAGAAAGAAGGGAATAAGAAACAAAGACAGTATAGTATATAGAGCACTAGGGAGAAGGAGAAAAGCAACACAGGAGAAGAAAGAATTCAGGCTTGGGGTAGAAATGAGGACAAAAGACTGCCTCTAGTTAGAGAGAAGGAAACAAATGGAGTACATAAGTCCATGAAGGGAAAAGGGGGAAAAAGCGTGTAAGAATGAGATGTATAATTTTGATTTGACTTGATAATGTGGCCAAAAGGAGCTTTTGATTACTGGACTTCAGTACTTTGATAGCTGGACCTTTGTAGCTAGCTAATTTCAGGAGAAGAAAGATGATAAATAAGGAAATAGATCTTGTAACTGCAAGGTTTAAGAATGTTATCTAATGATTTTTAGCAAGGCAGATGGAATAGTAGAGAAGGACAAGATCTGTCACAGCCATCTTTGCCCATGTTAAGGCTGGTTAGTTTCCCTTCAGGTCTTTTAAAAAGGTAATAAAGAAAACCCTTAATTAAATCCAGGAACATACCACAATTGGAAGAAATAAATTTATTTTAAAAAGTCAAAGCAAAACAAAAGAAAATAAAACAATTGAATGAAGTGAATAAAGAGTTTTAAGACCTAAATTAGAAATAGAAGTAATAAAGAAAAAAATAAACTGAGGGAATTCTGGAAATGTCTCCAACACAAAACAAGAAATATAAGACTCCCTATCATTGAACATACAATGGAAGAAATAGATACGCTGATCAAAAATATAATAAATCTAAAAACTTCCTGACAAGAATCATCTAGAAAATCATTGACATTATAAAAAAAAAAAAAAAAAAAAAAAACCAAACCTAAGAATAATAGGAATAGACAGAGGAGAATTCCAGAGCAAAGGCCCAGACAATATTTTAAACAAAATCACAGACGAATATTTTTTCTATTCTAAAGAAGAAGATGACTATAAAGGTCTATGAAGCAGAAAGAATACAAAATAGATTACACCAGAAAAGAAAGTCCTCATAACAAAGTAATAAAGAAACATAATATATGACATGCACCTTCATACACGGGGGGGGGGGGGAATCTTAAAAGCTATGAGAGAAATAGAGCTAGCAAATAACATATAAAAGCAAACCTAATAGAATTATACTCGTTTTCTCAAGGGAGACTCTAAAAGCCAAAAAGGAGTAGACATATTGTTGCAGACTTTAAAAGCCCACAGGGATCAGCCCAGAAAACTATACCCAACAAAACATTTGACTACATAGATCACAAAAATGTTCCATGATAAATTCTAATTTAAACAATATCAAACTACAAATATAACAGTACAGAAGGTACTAGGAAGAAAAATTCAACTTAAATTTTAACTACTTCCTTTAAAGCACATGAAATAAGTAACTCAAAAGCAACAAATCAACAAAAATGAAGTATTTGTGCACAAACCCACAAACATACAAAGAGAGAGGGGGGTTGGAGGGGGGCAAGGGGAGACATGCTGGATTCGACATGGCCTGGAAAGGGAGAGAATGACATGGTTCCTACTCCTGGAACAGGGCCAGCAAGGTCTCCACAAGTGTCCATGGCTGCCGGGGACATAAGGCTACTGTGTGTAAAAATATACACATTTTATATTCCTCCCTCAAAAAATGTTCTCCCAGTTAATGTTAATGACTCCATGATAATCTGGAAGAGCAGGAGTCCAGAAGTTGAAGGTGTGTCTAAAGTCTCAGTAAAATGGTTAACTTCAGAACATCCCTTTGACTATTATTTAGAAAATAACTCTAAAAACATGAATTAAAAAATATATAATTTCTCAACTATGTCAAATATAAGGATGCAATATGAATCCTGAGGGTCTTCACAAATATAAAGAAACTAAGGCAGCTGAGCTGTGAGCCAACTATCAAATAGTACTAAGTCAGGAGATGAAGAGATTTAGGGGTAGTGATAGGAGATTTCAGCTTAGTTTTTTTGTTTGTTTATGTTTACAAAGGCAGTCAGATTTCTGAGTTCAAGGTTGGCCTGGGACCAAGCAAAATTAGCCAGGTATGGTAGAAATGGTAATTTTAGGACAGGATCCCATCCAGCTAGCTTATCACCTATTCTTAACAGACAGAAGCATATCTCTTAGTTCCTTTGCACAGTAAAAAGAAAACATGTGATTTCTGTCTCGTAATAATTAAGGGGCTGAGGTTATGACAAAGTGATTCATAGGATAATCAAAAGGAAACCTAGAGTAAATGACTCATTTGATATGTCAAATAAAGACAGGGCTTATGATCTTGAAGAGATGAGCTATCCAGAGTGGTTTTTATTTTTATTTTTGTTTTGTTTTGTGTTTTAAGAATAGCAAGAAAGAACTGCTTGGAGAACTTCCATGAGCAGACACAGACATAGAGCTCTAAGGACACCTCAACAGAGAGCAGAAAACAGAGAAAGCAATCTGAAAAAGTGTCTCCAGCAGAACATAAGCTGTCAGCTCTGACCCGTGATTTATATTTCAGTCAACAGTTTTTGCCCCTCCCAATTGCCCTTTCTCCCAGAACCCCTCTCCAAGATGAGGCTGGTTCTTGGCATACACACATACTACTATCACCGCTAGAACCAACAACAAGAAAATTACAGAAATAAATGCTCATTGGATATTGGCATTTCTCAATGTCAATAGTCTCAATGCCCTAATTTTAAAAAAAAAATAAACAAAACAAAAGCCAGAGTAACCAAATCAAAAGAGAATCCATCCTTTTGCTGAATCCAAGAAACACACCTCAACATCAAGAATAGCATTCTCTTTTAGTAATGAGTTAGGAAAAGATATTCCAACCAAATGAACCTAAGAAAGAATCTAGTACAGCCATTTCAATATTAATCAAATACACATCAAACTAAAACTACTCAAGAGATGGGAAAGCATACTTTATACTCATTAAAGAAAAAATTAGTCAAGATTTTTTTAACAATCTATGAATCAAATCAATCAATTTTTAAACATCTATGAATCAAGAACAACTTTTATAAAATAAGCCCTATCACAACTTAAATCACCCATTAACCTTAACACAGTTATAGTTGGAGGCTTTAATACTTCATTTTCAGTGATAGGTCACCCAGAGAAAAATGAAACAGAAATGGTGAAGGTAACATAAATTTTAAAACAAATGTATCTAACAAATATTTACAGAACATTTTACCCAAACACAAAGACTGTATGTTCTTCTTTGCATGTAATTGAAGATTTTCCAAAATTTTCTACATATTTAGACACAAAGAGAATCTCAACAGATACAAGAAAATTGAAATAATTTTCCTGCATCTTATCAGACAACTATGGATTAAAGCTGAATATCATCAACAGAAACAACAGAAAACTTACAAGGGGTGAAATCTGAATAAAAGAATGAGCCAAGGTAGAAAATAAGAAGTAAATTTTAAATGTTTAGAATTCACTGAAAATGAATATACAACATACCCAAACTTAAGAAACACAATGAAAGTCGTGTTAAATAAGGTTTACAGTACTAGGTTCCAAGAAAGAAAAAAAATGAAGAGATGTCATAATAGTGACTTAACTCATACCCATAAGCTCTAGAACAGAAAGAAATAAGCATACACAAGGGCAGCAGATGGCAAGAAACAATCAAACTTAGGGCTTAAATTAATAAAAATAGAAATAAAGAGAATAATACAAAGAATAAATGAAACAATGAAATGGTTCTTTAAGAAAATCAACTAGGTAGAAAAAAAAAAAAAAACCTAATCAAGACTAACTAAAAGACACAGAGAGAATGCCAAAATAAACAAAATCAGAAATGAAAAGGGATATAACAACATACAACAAAGAAATTCAGAAAATAATAAGAACGCTTTTAAAAACACCTGTACTCCAATAAATTAGAAAATTTAAAAGAAATAGATAGTTTTTTCCATAGGTACCACTTAACAAAGCTAAATTAACATAAAAAGGAATCTAAATAAACCTATAACCCCTAATAAAATAGAAGCAGTTATTAAAAGTCTGCTAATCAAAGAAACCCCGGGGGCAAGGAGTGTTAGCACAAAATTCTACTAGACTTTCACAGAAACGTTGATGCCAAAACTCTTCAAAATATTTCACATATTGGAAGCAATTCACATATCGAAATCTCAAAGTTTGTCTTCAGTGACATACCTCCTCCAACAAGTACACATCAATTAATCTTCCCCCAAAGAGTCACCACTGAATGGGAACTAAGTATCTAAATGCTTGCAAATCAAGGGCATTCACACACAAACCACAAGTGTGGGGTAAAAATACAAAGACAGAAAAATAATTACCATATAAAAACTAGAAGTAAAATGTGTTTTTCTACAAGGATTTTGGTAAACCAATTTAAAAAGACAATTATGTGTGTGTGTGTGTGTGTGTGTGTGTGTGTGTGTGTGTGTGTAGTCATTATAGCACCTTGAAAACATGAATGTAGAAATGTATAGTCAATCAATATTTAGAATTTTTATTCAAAGTCATTTTTATTAGACACATTACCCAAATCTCTTTCTACACCCTGGCCTATAATATTCCAGATTATCAGTTCCCTAAGTAACTGTGATAACTCTACAAGTTGTTCTCACTGGGTCTCACAGATGATAGAAACCCAGAGATAGCAGAGCAACTGATCTTTTGGCTCCCCAGTTCAAAGGGCTGTCATCTCTTGCACAAGGCAAATTTAAGACAACTGCCTAAGAATAACTTCCCTAGCTCTGCCTTAAAGACATTCACATTGTAACCTTCATCAACTTAGTTTTCTTTCTCTCTGAGGAAACTGGTAATCAAGCAACAGCCATCTTCTGTGTAAATGATGAAAAGGGACTACTCTGGCATTCACTAAGACCTAGAACAAGGACTGACACTGAGATTTACTTACCTTCAGTTGTTTAATTCATACCCCTTAAATTTTATAAAACATTTTTCCTGTTTTAGGAAACATAGAAACTAAAGTCATTTTTTTCTCATAAGTTGTAGCAGTAAAAATTAAAAAAGAAAAAGGCACCATGCCATGCTAGCCCCAGCTACTCTCTGGCCCCAACAGCAATCTCACTGTATCCATGGCTAGCCCAAGGTGGGTGGCTGCCACTCCAGCCCCATGCAGAGACTGCCTATATAGCGGTTCTCTTGCTGCTGCAGACTCTGCGGACCCCCTGTGGTTATGGTAACAATTCCCAGTAACCTGGTGAAACCAAAACTCTAGAGGTTTGTAATTTATCAATCAGATTCATATTAGTAAATTCTCACCCCACAAAAATGTCCACACAATAAACTCAGAGCCAATTGATATTGATATAAACTACCAAGCTAGGGAAGACAATTTGTCCTGTAATAATCAATCCCTTATAAAATATTCATAGCTACCTGTGGCTATTTAAAGCCACACAGATCCAGGTCATCCTTCTCTTCCTCCATCTTGGTTTCTTCTCCTCCCTTCTCTTACCTCCCTGCCTCTCAAAAACTCTGTTCCCACCTTTTTTTCCCACTTCCCAACTACAGGCCTTGCCTTATCTTGTGACTGCCCTCACCTGCATGTACACATCAACCCACAATAAGTACTCATAAATATAGTAAAGATCTTCAGAGAGAAAACATTGTGTTGAAAGTGAAATAAATAAATAAATATGATAGTACAAATAGCAACTTTCTACTGGTATCCACAAGATGTGCAAGTGAAAGCTGTACAATTATTTTGTTTACTCTGCTGGGTTTCATTTCTTCTTTGGTACAGTATTCCCTCTCTATGCCTCAATTTTTTCTTGATGTTCTGATTGTGTATTTAACTTTAATGGGTGAATCATCTCTTCATACTTCCATTCTTTTTTACAGTGGAATTATGTAATATGCTTTTTGTTCCCCATTTCCAAGGGAATTGCGTCAAGAGATTGCCTTTATTCCTAGGAGATACTTTAATCTTTGGATTTTAAACAATGTTGAGACTCTTAAAAACTACAAAAACTTTAACTAAGTGCATTTGTCATTATGGTATGGCCATGAGATGATGAGGAATTGGGAATTGAATATAACATTTTAAATAAGACATTACATCCATAAACTCAGATACTTGAATACCTAGTGAAAGACCTCCGAAGGGAGACCCTCACTCAAATCTCAGGAGAGGCGCGCACCCAGCGAGGCACCGAGACCAGACTTGCTGCAATCGCATGAGGAAGTTTATTGAAAGTGAAAGAGTGAGATCTCAGGCCAGCATGCTGGGGTCGAGACTCATACACCACGCAGGGGTAGAGGAGTTCGACCCCGGCCTGAACTTGTAACGGGTTTATAAAGGCAAAAATCACAAAGGAGGGGGAGGACAGGGGGAATAAGGAAATTCAAAAGGGGAAGAATCATACATTTTTTATCAGTACACCCCCAGGCACACCTAGGGCGTTGGAACATTCCACAGAGGTCATCTGGACCTTCTGTGGTATTTTGGGAACTCAAATCTCAAGAAAGTGGGATTTCCTGGGTGGGATTTCCTGGGAGCGATTTCCTGCAGAGGAAATCCCTAGGGCAAGGAATCAGTGTCCTTTGACAACCTTTTACTCTTCACTAGTTCTAGTTGGTAGTGCTGTTTGATGAAGTTCAGCAAATGTGGACCTGTTGGAGGATGTGTGTCAGCAGAATTATCCTTTGAGACTATGCTTTTAGGTTGTTTAGCTGCTGTTTGATTGAGTGACCTCTTAATTCCTGTTCCCGTGGCAGTGCTCACCACTTGCTGTTACGCCTCCATACTCTGATGGACTCATTGCTCTGGAACCATAAGCCAAACATAAATCTTGATTTGGTCATGTTATTTTGTCACAGCAACAGAAAAGCAATGGACATACTTGTTGATGTTTCACAATTAGTGTGTTAGCGAAGAGTTAGGACCATGTTCTTTTCTAAATAATAACTATTTGAATTAGTTGTGCACATGTTCACAGCACTTCTATCCTTCATGTTTATACTAAGAACTCTACAATATGGTCTCCCTTTTAAAGTGACATTTGTGTTTAATTGATTTGGCTGTTCTTTTTTTTTTTTCTACCATTTTTAAATTGATTTTTTTGAAGATTCTGTACATGCTTTGATCATGCTAACTACCTCCCTCAACTCCTCTCCGATCTACTTTTCCTTCTTCACCCACCCAGTTTTGCGTCTTTTTTGCTTGAAACCCAGAAAATTAAATTTATGTTGATTATATTCTTTGTGTATGTCCATCTACTGATACACAGTCAACTTACCTACCAGAGGTTACACTACTAAAGAAAATTAGCTCTTCCTCTCTTAGAAAAAAACCTTCTCAGCCAGCTGTGGAAATTTATGTGTTCTTACCCAATGTGTGCTGAGACTTTGTCTTGCTTGAGTCTGTAAAGGTCTTACAAGGTTTATCATAACCAATGTTAATTCATATGCAAAATTGCTCTGCTGTGGTTTCCCCAGCTTCTGGCTCTTACAACTTCTCTATACCCTCTTTGATAGTGATCCCTGAACCTTGGGAAGAGGGGTTGTGACATTAATGTCTTATGTAGGTCTAAGTATTCTTAAGTATCTTATTATCTTCAACTTTGGAAGTTGCTGCTCTCTGTGTTAATTACCATATACGATGAAAATAAGTATCTTTCATAAGATTTCAATGATATTTATACTCTATGGTATGATAATAAGTCATGAGAACTTATTTAATGTTATGTTCCCTAAGCAAAATAGTATTAGTAGATTCTCCCAGAGGGCTTGTGATTGATATGGCCCTAGGCTCTTAGCATGATATTTGTGCTGGGTATGATTTCCATCTTCTGCAGCTGACCTTAAATTCAGAAAGTGGTTGTTTACCTCTACAATGTTACATACTATTGCACTAGCGGACAAGTCTTGCAAGGTGAGTAACTGTTAGTTCACAGCTGTATGTGATTGATAGTTACTTTTCTCCTTTGATAATTTACATAGAATCTTCTAGACTATAAACACTGGCTAGTGGGAATGAAGATTCCTGGTGAGAATCAGCTTGATTTCTATTTGTGTTTATTGTCTTGTTCCCCTAACCTAGAACTGGCCTTATTACTTGCATGAAATTAAAATGTTATAAAAGCAGACTAGGAAAAAGTAAACCTGCCTCAGCCTCAGAACTGTCTGGGGTCATAATACAATGTTGTCTAATTGTCTTTTGTCTTTTTAATCCTCACTCCTGCACTGAAGAACCTGTTGACAGACTGAACCGTGGTGTCTTTAGCAAGAGAATCTTTCTAACAAGTACTGAAGGCCAAAAAAATAGCAATTGCAAATTCTTCTAGTGTTTGGGGGTTTGTAGTGTTTATGAGACCTCACCCAACCAATCATTCTCAAAGATGCTTGTCAGTGCGTTTTTGTTTGTTAATGTGTGATGTTTATGTCTCAACATTGCCATTTTGCTTTGGTGTAATTTTGTTTCCTCCCTTCAAATCTTCTGATTACAGCTGCAAATATATATATGGTAAATCATGGGCAGGAATCTGCTAGTTTTGCCCTTTTGGATGCATATGTATTTTGTGGGTTTTTTTTTGTTTTGTTTTGGTTTGGTTTGGTTTGCTTGTTTGTTTGTTTGTTTAGGTGAAAGTCTTTATTCAGTTTTTTTTAAGCTTAAACTTGAATTAAACTATCTTCATCGATTTTTGTGTCTCAGTCTGTTTCAAAAGAAGTGGTGAATAATCAGACCTTAACTGGCTTTGTAACCATGGGAGTCTAGCAACTGGATTTTTGGTAATTAAAGTCTAACAACAAAGTGATTACCCAACATTAATTGTAACCATGGTTACCTATGTTGTTGAAGCATAGTTTTAAAAGGTTGGTGAGAATAAGAAACTATGATGAAGGTTCATGGTTAAGTGAGGAGAAATTATTCAAAATATTATACTTGTAAAAATGCAGTGAAGTTTTGCAAACACGATGACCTAAATTACTTTCACTGTGTTTAGTGGCAAGTAACTAAATCTTCAGTTTAGATTTGATCATCACTTAGAGTAGCAAGAGCATAGTG
The DNA here is from genome assembly GCF_963924665.1 of Micromys minutus. NCBI lineage: Eukaryota > Metazoa > Chordata > Mammalia > Rodentia > Muridae > Micromys > Micromys minutus. Next base: position 11,589,737 of record NC_137981.1, read on the forward strand.
TACTGAGGCATATCCTTAACTGTTGTGACTAAGGTATTTTCTTAAATAGCAGCAATGGTGTTCTGACAGTGGTACTCTGGAGAAACTGAAACCTAGATATATTCAGATCATACTCCTTATTTTTCTTCACCCACTTCTACAAGATTGTACTCTCTTAGGTGATAGAAATAGTCTTCGAATTAAAATAGACACACAAAAAAAGAAGAACTTAGAATGTACCTCCTTGCATCACATCTGTCTGTATACATTCATACAAATTCATGTTCAAATTTTTCTCCCTTTCCAAGTAGCCATTGTTGATTGAAGATTAATAAAGCAGTTAAATACTGGGCAAATAAAATATCTTTTGGAGTATATTTTATGTGTTCTATAAAGATAATTAGATAGTCAGTGCAAAGACATTTGAAATCAGATGTTATGGAGTATAAAATATGAAGCAGAAATTTACAGAAAATATTAGTTTTTGAAATACACTAAAGATCATTAAATAGATGCAAACTAACTTTCTTAATCCCCATTGCTCCAGGTATGTGACTAGCCACAGAGCAATGTTATTTTCTTTCATGCTTCTATTCCTGAATAAATGTCCCCTCTACTCAAAAAATAAATAAATAAAAATCACCACCTCAAATTTTGGATATAAACATTGTTTGGCACTTTTAGCCAGAAATCCACTACTTTGGGTTTCCATGTATTTTCAACATAATCAAGAAACATCAGTTGACAAAAAAAAATTTAGTTTTTTAAGAACTTGTTGAACAAAAGGGAAACAGAAGTCTAATCTTCTCTCCATTGGTGCCTGTGGTCACCTTAAAAGATACTTTAGAGAAAGCTTGAATTGGTATTAAACTTGCTGCTTGTGAGTGAAGGGGTCCATTCTCATTGACTTCCAAGCCTAGCTACCAAGAAGTTACCATCAAGTTCAAGAATATGTCCATATTTAAATGTTAGTCAGGTAAGCCTTCTTTTCTAGGAAGGGCATCTTGGGATCCACTTGGCATTTTTGTCTCCATGTTCAGTTTCAGAGAAAGTTTTAAATTCAAGGCCTATTGACAGAAATAAGGTAGACATTCAATCTTTAAGATCCCTTTCTTTTCAAAAGAGAAAATAGTCTTCGGGTCACTCAAAAATAGGGAGGAAATATTTTGTGTCTTTTCTGCAAAGACCATGCTGGAATTCTTGAATGTGTCCTAAGCAAGTGAAAAGAAGCAGAGGGAGGGTTTGAGTGTCAGTCTGTAGATGATGCTTTCAACAGGGCTTCTGCAGATAGTGATAAATGAGAAATATTTTCAAAAGTGGTTTTAAATACTCACTCTTAGAAATTTTTATTCATGAATCAATATATGAGGGCATAAACACACATTTAAAAATTCTCTCAACAAATATAATTATTAGCCCATTGTTTAGCTGTTTAAAAAAAGATTTTTGTAAATTTTTTTCTCTTACTGAAAATAGATTTTTTTTTTTTTTTTTTTTTTTTTTTTTTTTGCTCATAAAATATATACTGAGTATACCTTCCCTTCCCTTTGCTCCCAGCTCCATTGCACTTCCTTTAGGTCTCATTAGAAAGGACATGGCGCAATATTTGTAACAGTGACATAAGAGATTCAGAAAGCAGATTATCAAGAAAATAATAGCAGATGCTGTTTTGTATTCTTAGCCCTGGAAGTCATCTCTGCTGCCCAGTCTCCATCAGCATGCTTATCTGTTCGCTGTAATCAAATTTCCAGATTGTCAAAGCTTGATACAAAGAGCAGAAGATGAGCACTCTGCTGGTTTGAGCAGCGGGTTACCTTCTCTCCCTTCTCACTTTACTTACACAGTTGGTGAGAAAGACACAAACATTTCTACAGGCTTGAGATGGGGAAGGCAAAATTACCAGATAACTATAAAATTTCTTTTTAGGGAGGTGAGCAATTTCCTGTATGAAATAGTTCTCTGTTTGTCAGGGAGTTGAAATGTTTAAATATTTTACTTTTGGCAGCGAAAATTTGAAAGGATAGAGTAGCTATCCTTTTCTTCCCTTATCTTTATCCTTGCCTAATTTGACTTTTGTAGAAAAGTATAGACGCTTTGACCACAAATAGAAGATATTGTCCTAACAACTTACCAAATATATTCTATTAGAAAACTTTTTAATTACTAGAAATATAATGTTTACATTTTGGCTTGTATATATAGTTCTTTCCATGTATTTAACCCTCTCTCTACACATGATACTTTAACCAAATATTTAAAAAATAATAATAAATGCAGAATTCCCTTTAGTTCCTGTCACAGATATAATCTCAGGTAAACCATAAACTTTGAAATATTGATATTTTTTATATTTTTTAATCTCCTATCCCAGTTGGCCTGGGTTTGATTCCTTAGGCACTATGCCCATCAACCCTCTAGTTTCTTTCTAAATAGTTCTATCTTTACAAGAGACTACTTAGCCATTCAGAAATGTTATGCACAGGCATTGCCATGTCTTATGAATCTAAGGCTTGACAATGCTGTCCTGTGATTAGTAAACTGTAATAGTGCATCATAACTCACTTGAGCCCTGCTGTTAGATTGTGCTTTTATATAAAGCTTAGAAAAACTAGCTGATACCCTTGCAGTGAATGGAGAAGAAGTGTGTTGACATTGATATTGAACTGCATTCATTCTGTGGATTAACTAGGTGTCTGAGAGGCTTTCAGTTAATTCTAGTTCAGATGTGACTTCTCATATTGCTAATGCAGAAAATGACTTCAAGTTAGTAACAGTGATTCAAATAGAACCAATGGATTTTCAGTAAAGCAGCAGGATTACACCAAATGCTGCCACAGTCTGCTGGATCCTCCATGAGAGAAAAAATTTATATAAGTGAAAGTAAAAGTGAAATATGGAAGACAAAGCATGTCAGAGTAAGTCCAAGAAGAACAAAAACTGGGCTGCTTTACAGACATTTCCACACACTGAGCTCAAAGGATGAATGCTAAAATGAACTCTAGAAATGCTGGTCTCTCAAATCAGTTCTATTGCTCAGCTACTTAAGAAAGCACTCTGGAAATCAGGCAGACTCTACCCATACAACTACAGCTAACTCCTTCCAGAACATGTAGACTGCCTTTTGATCTTTCCCATTCTCTGTTATCCAAACTCAGTCCTCAGGGTCACTCAGAAACTGCAATATAACACTCGCTAGTGCTTCCCTTCACTGAATCCCACAAACCACCCCCCATATGCCCATTATTGAACTTCTCTTTCTATCTCATTGCTATGTCCAAGTCCCCAAATTAGGTGGTCACCTCTTGTTCAACCACAAGTCATACCTGCCAGAAGACCCAGTCTTCTATCCAAAAACTTTCCCTACTCTCTCTATTATCCAGACACAATTCTCAGGGTTGGCCCTAGAGTTGCAAAAGAAAAACGGAGCACTTTATCCTTTGTCATTTTTACATGTCCTGTAGATCCCTCAGACCATCTCTCCCTGACCTCTCTTCCTCCAGCCTCCAACACCTATAAGCATTTCACCATGAAAACACTAGCAGAGCAGACATATAAAACAGAAGAGACTCAGCCAACATACTCTCTGAAAGTCCATAGAAAAAACAGAAAACAAGAAACAAACCTCTCACCCAACCAAAATAAGCCCAGAAATGAATGCCTAGACTTATAATCAATCCAAGCTATGATACCTAGATATCTGTATAAGAATACAACCAAAACAGCCAGGGCAATATGTCACCACTAAAGCCCTGCTATCTTACCATAGCAGGTTCTGATATTCTCATATACCTGAAGCACATATCAAGATGATAAAAATCCTCAAAGAGGAAAGGAATAGATCCTTTAAACATCTCCCTCCCCAATATAACAAACAATTAGAGGAGATTAATAATTCCTTCAAAGTAAGCCAGGAAAACAGAAACAACTGGAGAAAATGGATAAGTCCCTTAAAAAAGCCACTCCACCCAAAAATTGAATATTTATTACTTAAATAATATACTTTGAAGCAATAAAGAAAACACAAACTGAGAAAATCCTGGAAATAAAAATTCAAGGAATACAAAGAGAAATTATGGAGGCAAATTTAACTAAAAGAATATACGAGATGGAAGACAAAAAAGCCAGACTTTGGAGAGTCAATAGAAAAAAACTGATACATTAATGAAAGAATGTGTTAAATCTAAAATATTCCTGACACAAAGCACTCAGAAAATGTGTGTCACTATGAAAGGACAAAAACTAAGAATAATAGGAATGGAGGAAGGGGGAAAAATCAGGTCAAAGACCCAGACAATATTTTCAGCAAAGTCATGGAAGAACAATTTCCTAACCTAAAGAAGTACGTGCCTATAAAGGTAGAAGGAACATATAGAACACCAGATAAATTGCACCAAAAAAGAAATTCCTCTCATAACATAATAATCAAAACAGTAAACTTACAAAATAAAGAATGTTAAAAGCTGCAATGAAAAAGACCAAATAACATATGAAGACAGATCTATTAGAATTAAGCTTTTCAATGGACATGCTTCCCTAGAAGGGACAGAACAGATATGCTGCAGACCCTTAACAACCACAGATACCATCACAGGTTACTCTACCCAGCAAAACGTTCAAACACTCCATATGGAGAATATAAGATATTTCACAATAAAATAAATTTAAACCTCCATATATGGCTCTACAAGAGGTACTAGAAAGCTAAGTCTAAATCAAGAAATATATCTACACACAAGAAAATACAATAAATAAATAAATGTGCATCAGAAAATAAAAAAAGAAGTGAAACCCATACCACCACTGCCACCTGTAACATCATCAAAAAAGATACAAATTAACAATAATTATTGATTGATATCTTTCATTATCAATAGTCCCAATTCCCTAATAAAAATATGCAGATTAACAGAATGAATATAAAAATAGACTCATCCTTTTACTGAATAAATAAAACACACCTAAACATCAAAAATAAGTATTTCCTTAAAATAAAGGGTTAGAAAAAAGATATTCAAAGCAGATGGGTCTAAGAAGCAAGGTGGTATAGCCATTTTAATATCTAACAAAATAGGCTCCAAACTAAAACTAATGAAAAGAGATGACAAACCACATTTTATGTTCATTAAAGGACAAATCCACCAAGATTATGCTTAAGTCTTAACATCTATGATCTAAATACAAGGGCTTTGTAACAGAAACATTACGACAGCTTAAATCACATATTAACCCTCAACACTGAAATTGGGAGATTTCAATACCCAACTCTTACAAATAGACAGGTTATCAAGAGAGAAACGAACAGAGCAATGCTGCAAAAACATTAACAGAAATTATAGACTAAATAGACAGATATTACAGGACATTTTACCCAGACACAAAAGAATGTAACTTCTCCATTACCCCTCATGAATCTTTCCTCAAAATTGACCATATACTCAGATTAAAAAAATTGTTTAACAGATACAAGAAAATTGAAATAACACCCAGCATTCTAACAGAACAAAATGGAATAAAACTGGATGTCAACAACAGTGGAAACAACAGGAAGCTTAAAAATTCATGGGAACTGAACATGAAAAAAATGGGTGAAGTCACAAATAAAAAATTAAAGACTCTTTGAATACAATAAAAAATAATATACATGAGCTTATGTGACACAATGAAAGTTGTGCCATTGTGTTAATTGCCTAATAAAAATATTGTAGAGGTCTCATGCTAGCAACCAACAACATATTAAAAGATCTAGAACAAAAAGAAGTAAACACACCCAAAAGTGGGTCTTGTGAAAATAAACAAGATAGGCAAGCTAACTAAATGCAAAATAACTTGTAGAAAATAATAAAAAGACTGACCAAAAATATATAAATTAAAAAAAACAAAATCAAAATGAAACAACAGACACAAAGGAAACCCAGAGAAGCATAAGGACTTTAAAAACCTGTGCTCCACCAAAGTGGAAAGTCTAAAAGAGGTGGATAATTTTCTCCATGGTACCACTTAACAATATTAAGTTTATATAAACAGTGTTGACCTATAAACCCTAGTAAAATAAAAGAAGACAATTAACAGCACCCCTTCCAAAAGAAGCTTAGGGCCAGATGGTTTAAATGCAGAATTATACCAGACATTCAATAAGAGTTACTGCCAAAACTGCTTAACATATTTGACAAAATAGAGAAACAGAAGGAACATTTCTCAATTCATTTTATAAGGCCACAGTTATCCTGATACTCAAACCACATAAAGTCTCAATAAAGACATAGAATTACATTACAATTTCCTTTATGAATGTAGATAAAGTATGATTCAAAGAATACCTCAAAAATTCATCCTCCATGATTAAGTAGGCTATTAAAAACAGTGACTTCATGAAATTTGTAGGCAAATACATGGAACTAGAAAATATCATCCTGACTGAGGTAAGCCAGATACAAATAAAGACACATGGTATGTATGCACTGATAAGTGAATGTTTGCCCTAAAGCTCAAAATAACCACAATATCACCATGAAAACATATGGAACTTAAGAAGATAAAAGACCAAAGTATAGATGATTCAATCCTACATAGAAGGGAAACAAAATAATCATGGGTGGTAGATGGAGGAAAGACATGGGAGGAGTAGAGGAGGTGGGGGGGGGAAGGAGGAAATATGATCAGATATTGGAAGAGGTAGAAGTACAGAGGGTTGAGAATCTGAATAGAAATTTGTAGCAGTGGGGGATGGGGAACTGGTTGTATCCACTAGAAAGTCCCAGATGCCAAGGAATTGAGAGGCTCCCAGGATCCAACAGTGATGACTTTAGCTGAAATACCCAACAGAAGAGAGACAGAACCTGTAGAGAACACCTCCAGATAAACACAGGCCCTAGTTGAGGAGAGTCAGGGACCAAAATACAGAACAGAGACTGAAGCAAAGGTCATCCAGGTAGACTACCCTACCTAAGGATCCATCCCATCTGCACATACAAATGACTTTTAAGGGGAGGCCCCATGATTCAGTTAATGACCAACCTATAAAATAACTCAACAGAATCATTGGAAGTTCTTTGTCTCATAGTGTTTAGTCAGAGCATTTAATTAATTATTCAATTAATTTTTTGTATAATGCTTTACTTACCTTACAGATCATTTGTGTATGTATAGTGGCTCCAATTTTTGTGTTTTATGAGACTCCTGTGTGTGAATATTATGGCTTCACATCTATGTTTCTTGTTATTTTCTTTGGCCTTTTTTTTTTTTCTTCTGTTAGTTTGCTCTGTCCTATTTCAATTTGCTCAGTTTAGTTTTATGCAATTAATTTTATGAATATTCTTTATATGCATGTTTCTATTATATAAAATATAGAAAGTATAAAAATTCAATGGTGAGAAAAGATGGGGAGGAAGAGTAGGGAGATAAGAGACCATACCAAGAATATATTATATGAAAAAAAATTATTTTCAGTACAAAATAGAAAGAAACATATGCAAATTCAGATTATTTTGATAATAAAATGAAGAATGCATTGAAATCTAGAAACTTTACCCCTTCTCATAACAAAAAGTCTCATTGCTTGACCTCAGATAAAGTTGCCTAAGATTCATATATTAACAGAGCTGTTGCCTTCAATGATAAGTCTAGTCTCCCAGAGAAATTAAGAGTGCTTTTCAATAGTTTTTTCTTTCTTTATTGAAAAGTTGATGGAAAACTATCAAGCTTGCATAAGATTAGAGTGTTTTGTCTCAGACTAGAGAAGGCTGTGAGATGCAAAGCATTAAGTGCATTTATTGGGCTTTGTTAGGATGCATTCACCCTCTGAAGAGAATCTAGACCTACCTGACTGTTAGAGACTCCTGGCTACAATACACAAGGCTAAGAAATCATTTCCTGAAACTGGAACTAGATATCATAACAATATGCCAGATATTGAGTAGCTTCAAAACAGCAAACATTTATCTTTCCTATCTGGAAACTGGGAAGAACAATTTTGAAATCATAATGTGTTTGGTGTCTGATGACAGCAGCCAACCTCTTCTGAATGCAAATTTTATGCTCAGTGGCTGAATGCGGGGACATGGTTAGCATTCTCAGCATGAGGTTTTGCTTTGCCAACCTACATGCAAATAGAAGTATGTATAGGGACTACATAAGTGCTGTTGGAAGTCTGTAAATGGGAATGGTAAGAAACATGTTTAGTCCTAATTTCACTGCAGCTTCCTGATTGTCCAGCCGTGCGTTTAACATCTGGTAGAGCGCTGTGTGAGCCAACTTCAGATATTCAGTCTTGACAGGGAAAAGTAGATAGAAGTAGGAAGAAAGCATTAAAACCTTTCAACTGGGCATCATCATGCAGGGCACACACCTGCAAATTTATTATCTGAGGTTACTTCTTTTTCACCATGATACATATTTTTGCAAACAGTTGCCTGGTTTTTGGTGTGTGTGTGTGTGTGTGTGTGTGTGTGTGTGTGTGTGTGTGTGTTTCCTTAGTAGGCAGTTAGCATAAAGTCAACATAGAATTATGACATGTTACTCTGAGCTGAAATTCTACATAATCAAGGGGAGAAAAGGTGTTCTTGATGTTGGTTAAATAGACTATTTTTTTGTTTAACATTTTCAGTTCAGTTTTATAGAGAACTGCACATATCAGTAGAAATTTATGTTACAGTCAGTCATCATATGCACAATTACATTGAAAAACTAAACCAAATATTAAATTATTTAGCCATTGTTACATTCATTGTAAATTCTTACTGTAAAAAGTTTATTGCTTTTATTTACTCAAAGAAACTTGAGTTTGACTTCCAGGATCATCATAAAATGCTGTATGGATTTGGGGGAAAATAAGCCTTCTCTGGAACTCAAGGTATATGCTGATAAAACAAACTTGAATTTTGTGGGATGGGTTGAATAGGACAAGTATTCAGGTTCCCTTGCAATTTAATACCTTATGGCTTATGAGACAAAAAAAAAAAAAAAAAAGAAAAAGAAAAAGAAAAAAAAAAAAGTCTCAAGAGAAGCTGGAAAGAACCCAGATGCCCTTCGGTAGATGAATGGATACAAAAACTGTGGTATATTTACACAATGGAGTACTACTCAGCTATCAAAAACAATGACTTTATGAAATTCTTAAGAAAATGGATGCATCTAGAGAAAATCATCCTGAGTGAGGTAACCCAATCACAAAAGAAAAGACATAATATGTAGTCACTGATAATTGGATACTAACCCCAGAAATCTCTAAACACCCCAGAAACAACTCACAGGTTATGTGAATCTCAAGAAAAACAAAGGCCAAAAAATGAAAGCCTCAGTCCTTCTTAGGAAAAAAATAAATGTATAGCACCGTCTCAGAGTGTGGTACACCTGGACCTTAAATCATTAATAATACAAGAGCTAAGATAATAGCCTTGTGGCAATTTTTGGTATTCACAGATCATTATGCTTAATCTATACTCACCAAGAAATCTGTTTTCATGTTACGTTCTGTCCTACATGTACTTCATGCTTATGGTAACTAGTGGGATTCCAATGCATGCTATCAAATCTCTAGGTTCCTGTCCTGGCTTCATGCAATAGAATATAATGTGAAAGTATAACCTACCAAACTACAGCTTACCTTTGGCTGTGGTGTCTTATCACAACAATAAAAATACAAGCTAAGAAACTGCTTAACTTGACTGTCAAATTAATTAGATTAGAAGATTAATGAAGTCAATTTCTTCACATTTTTCTGTGGATATTACCCATGAAGATAAAATAAGCTCAATGCCCCATGAATCTTTGCAGCATTGTCCTGTGACCAGGGTGTGGAGTTGGAAGAAAAGTGGTGATAAAGAATCAAAAGGATTGCCATCCTCTTTCTCTGCCTCCTAGGTATCATATATGAGCTACTCTTCTCTACCTAATATTTCCTCAGGTTGCATCTTTGTATCTGAGCTAGTGCATATTTTTCCCCTCTTAAGTTGTTTCTGCTGAGATTTCCTGATAGTTTTGATTTTAAAGAGGAACTAATACAGGAAGCATACGAGATAGGCAGGATGCTGTATTAGATACCATTGAGCCAGATTTTAAAGGGAGTGACAGGGTTTATAAATTGTGAATGCATTATAGATTTAAGTTCAACTCTCAAGTCCCTGCAGAGTTTGTCTTCTGAAGATAATAACACATTTGGAAATAAAGGAAACAAAAAGTTTCTTATAGCATCTACTTGGTAAGAATTAGAGATAGATGTTAATGGCACAGCCAAAGACCCTCAGGTCAAAGATGTTCCAGAACTTCATAAGTAGCAGGTCTCATAGTATTAAATGCAACTTCTTCTGGCTCCTTAACCTTTCCAATATTAAACCTCAATCCAAAAATGAATTGTCTTTTACTAAGATGTCAGTATTTTATGAGGCTGCACAAGTATAATCCTGGGTACAATGCAAACTAGACTGCAAATGGAGGAAGCAGCTTCTTAAACCCAACCGGAATAATGATTGACATAAGTTTCTTTTTCCATTAAATGAGATTGAAAATACTTTTCCTGCAATCACTTTAGAGTTACATAGGGCAGTGTAAGTAAAGAAGCTTTACAGAACACACAGTCACATGAAAATATTTTCATAAACACTTTAATGGCTTCTGTTTTAATTTTACAACACATGGACACCCCCATGGAAATATGAATATTTTCAGGTTAATTTCTCCTTCATCTCTTTGTCTCTGTCTCTGTATGTCTCTCTCTGTCTCTCTGTCTCTCTGTCTCTCTGATTCTCTCTCTCTCTCTCTCTCTCTCTCTCTCTCTCTCTCTCTCTCTCTCTCTCTCTCTCTCTCTGTATGTGTGTGTGTATGCACGAATGTGTATGTGCAAGCATGTGTGTGTGCAACCGTGTGCATATGCACTTGCCCATGCAGTTACTTGTAAAAATCAGAGACTGTTGTAAGGATGTCTATCTCAATCACTTCTTAATCTTATCTTTTTGGGACAGTAACTCTTACTGTCAGCTAGTCTGACTACCCAATAAGTCCCCAGGATGCTTCTGCCTCTGCTTCCCAGTGACAGGATTACAGGATTGTGCTTTGGCACCAGCTTTTATTTTGTTCTTCAGATCCAAATTCAGGTCCTCAATACCTGTGTAGCAAAGATTGTCCAGTTAATTACATCCTTACTTCAGAAGTAAAATTTTACTGAACATTTTCCTAAACTGTGTGGGGGAGGAACTCTGAGCTATAGGATCTACTAATCGGTTTTCTGATTACCCAAGTAATCTATCAATGTGTGTGTGTGTGTGTGTGTGTGTGTGTGTGTGTGTGTGTGTGTGTGTGCATGTAACTGTTATTGTAAGTGCTTTAGAATTAAAATATAGATAGTCATAGCTTGACAAAATCAGATTTGACTGCTTTATAAAAGCAACTTTTATAGTTAACCCTGCTGATCTGTTTACAAACTCAAAAGTCTGAACATACACTGTTAGTTTCATTAGTTTCAATAAGCAACAACACTTACAAATATTTTACTTTTAAGCATATGTTATCTATCCTTGGATTCAGCAGCAGCCATATGCTTTCACATATGATGAACCATCTTGGACCAGATGCACAAAATTCAGATCTGACACAATGGATAATCTACATTTGGGCTGTTGTATGCTGTTGGGCTTTCTCATGTTCAAAATTCTTTGAATAATGCAGAGATGATACTCACATATGTAAACTTCAAAAGCATTCAATTCCATGAATGCCCATGTGTTACCCTTGTCATTTTTAAATCTACAATATAAAATTAATGTATTTGTAGTATAATTGGATGTTGCAAACTTGTTCTCTCCTTACAAATCCTATCTGCTATAATCTAATCTGTAGATTATACTATATGTAACAACCGGGCATATACAGCACTTGGAAGTAGAAAGATAAAAGTCATTTAATCATTGTATACAATCCATCCAAATTAAGTGTTTTATCACAAGGGGTTTTTTTATATTATTGTTTTATTAGTTTACAAACCAGCTAGTTTTCTTATGGTATTTTTTTACCTATTCAGTTTTGTTTGAAACAAACCCACACACACCGTCTCCTTCATCTTTCAGATTCTTATTTCTGTTCTCTACTCTGACCTGATTCTTCCTTATATCACACAGATTTTACTAGCATTCCCAGTCTTTTAACTTAATGCATCTTTTTCCCTCTCATGGGCCCATTTATACTTTCATGAACTCCGCAAACACTCACACCACCATGAAAGTACACTCCACTTCTTATCATTTATTTTACAGTTCCATTTATTTTCCTGCAAATCCAACAATTTCATTTTTATGGCTGAGTAAAATCGCATATTGTGCACAGGACATATTCTTATATTTACCTCTTAATGGACATTTAGTATGATTCAGTCTTCCTGCTATTGTTAATAGAGCAGCAATGAACATATTGCATGTATAAATATTTCTATCATGAAATATAGAATCTTTGGAGTATATGGACAGGAGTGGTATACTTTGACTGCTTTGTAACCCTTTAAGACACCATTATTCCATAGTGGCTTTCTAGCTTATACTCCCATGAATTCACATAAGGATTTCTCCTTTACCCATATCCATGTCATAATTTATTCCCCAAATTGTATCAATTTATTTTTGATCACAGCCATTTTTGCTGGGGTTAAATAGTATCTCAGAGTAGTTTTAACTTGCATTTTTCTGATAAAGATTTTAAGCACATTGAAAAGTATTTATTAGCTATATTTCTTCTTTTGAGATGTCTTTGTTCAGTTAATTAGCTTATTCTTTGGCTGGGTTGTTTATTTATTTAGAGGTGGGAGGTGCTTTGAGTATTTTAAATATTAATGTTCAGTTAGATATAAAGCTGCCAAGAATGTTCTCCTGTTATTTTGGCTGCTTCTTACCTTTATTAGCTCTTTTCCTCACTCTCCAGAAGCCTTTCAATTTTGAGAGGTGCCATTTTTCAATGTTGGTTTTAGTTCATCAGCAAATAAGTTCATGTTTAAAATTTTCTTACATACACTTATTTCTTAAAACATTTTTCCATATAGTTTTCACCAATTAATTTTAGTATTTCAGATTTTCTGTTGAAGTGTTCTATCTATTTAAACTTCTGTGTATGTGTGTGCATGTGCAACTATGTTCACTCATTTATATGGTCATGCAGTTATCCAAGAACTCTTTGTCTTTTCTTCAGTGTAGTTTTTGAATCCTTGTCAAAATCGTGTAACTATAGTTGTAGAAATTTATATCTATTTTTCCCACAATTTTCTGTTGACACATATGTCTGCTTTTGTGCCAGAAACATGTAAGAAGAAAACATGGTTCTCAATTATAACATGAAATTGTATATGGTGATATCGCTGGTGTTCTTCTTTTAGTCAGGATTTCTATGTTTATTCAAGATTTTTTGTAGTTATACAAATTTAAGGTTCACTTGTCTATTTAGTTGAAGAATGTTACCAGAATTTATGAGCATTGAAATCAGTCTGAAGACTGCTTTTGGTAAGATGGTCATTTTCATAATACAGCCTTTCACATTCCATAAACATGCTGACCATTTCATTCTCTAATGTCCTTAATATCCTTCGTGAGTGTTTTTCAAATTTTCTCTGTAGTTGTCTTTCACTTTCTTGGTTCCATTTATTCTATAGAGGTTTTTGAAGTAATTGTGAATATTATTAGTCCCCTGGTTACTTTCTTTGTGTGTTTGTTATTGATGCAAAGAATGACTAAATAATTTTGTGTGCTGAGTTTGTATCTTGTCACTTTGTTGAAAGAATGTTTTTGAAGAGTTTTATGCTGAGTCAAGTATTATATAGATTGGGTATTGTATATGTAGAATCATAACAACTTCAAATAGAATATGATGACTTATTTCTTTATAATTTGCATCTCTTCTATTTGTTTATCTTGTATTACTGCTTTAACTTCCAGTTCTATATTTAGCAAGAGTGGAGAAAGTGGATACTCTTGTCCTCTTTTTTATTTTCATGAAGGTACTTGGAATCCCCCATTCAGCATAATGTTAAGTATAAAATTGTCATGGATAATCTAACCCTAGATATATTACTTCTACTCTAACTATCTTCAAGGATTTTATCATGAAGAGACATTGAATTATATTAAAGGCTTTTTTATTCATTTTTAATCTGATGAGATAACTTTATGATTTGCAATTTTGAATCTGATTTTTTTCTATTAATAAAACCAAAATATCTATATATTGACCTGGAAAGAGAACAGAAAGAATTTGGAAATAAAACAAGCTATCATTAAATCTAAATAGAGTTTTATTTATTGACATGAATCCTGACATGAGTCATTGACAGACAGGGACACTGGGGCACATGAAAATGGAAGACCACATGTCTAAGGGTGTATGTCCTTCTGTTGTATGTCCTTCATTGAGAGTACACTAAGTGTGAGCAGCAACAGAATTTGGAGTACTTCTTTGTGTAGCCAGTGCTACAGGGATGCTTTAGGAGTGGAATGATTTTCTGACTTAACATTACCTAGGAGTTTATCCCTAAGGAATTTCTTCTACAAATTTAAGACATAAAAATTTATGGGCAGCAGGAATTATTCAAAGTAAATAAGAATAAGACCAGATTGGCCTTAGGAATTACAGGGTAATAATTATCAAAAAAATTGATAAGATAAGAAGGTAACATAGAGTATCCTGGACTTACTCAAATAGGTAGCAGTGAATGTTAGAGAATAAGGAATTTCTGAATGTGAAGAACAAACAAAATTAGTAAAAGCAATCATTGACTTATATTATTCATCATAGGTACTCTATTCATTTCTTTCTGATTTTACTTTATTCTAAAACTTGACATTGACTGCTTACCAGAAACTGCCTTTTACCCAAATCATTTCTTAGTTTGCTTGCTAATTTTAAGGGGTTATTTAACACCTTACTGATAGAAAAAATTATGCCTATACATTTCTTTACATTTGTATAGTGATTAATTATAAATGAAGAAAACTGAGATTGTAAGAATAACTGTTTCTTTTTCTTATCTTGTCTGCCTAAAAGCTTTATCTTCTTAAAAGATCAAACCCAAAGCCCAAATGATACTAGGCAAGCACTCTACCACATTGTTCTCTGGGAATTTTACCAACAAGGAGAAAAGAACAAGCACATTTTGATCCCATTAATCTCTTCAATAATTTGTTTATCTTCTTTCAAAATGTTTATTTCCCTCCACTCACCTTTTAAAAGAGGGTATATAGGCCTATAAAGCTGCCCAAATCAAGAAATATTCATTCTCTCCTAAAATGCTCATCACACGCATTCTTCTTTTTTTATATATAGTACAGAATAGTTTATTCAGGTCATGGGAGATTAAAAGAGCAGGACAGAGAGAGATAGAGAGAGGGGGGGGAGGGAGGGAGGGAGGGAGGGAGGGAGAGAAAAGAGAATAGAGAAGTAGAGGCTGGCCATGAGCACTTGGAGAGAGAGGGGGGAAGGGAAGGGGAAAAGGAGGGATACGGGTGGGCGGGAGAGCAAGAGAGCAAGACAGAGAGAGCAAGACAGAGAGGAGGAAGAAAGTAGCCTCTTTAATAGTGTCAGGTCACTGGGGCAGAGCATACCTGGCTATTGCCAGGTAACCGAGGGGTGGGGTTTACAGAATCCCCACATTCTGCCATTTTGATTTAATTAAAAAAGAAAAATTGGAGGTGATGATGGACCAGAAATAGGGTCACTGTGATCTCTGACTGCTTCATGCTTGTTTGGGGGCAATGTTTCTAAAGAGTCTAGAAAAGTGGGAGTAGGGATGTTTGTCCAGTCTTAGAGTTGGCTGCTTTCTTGTTTTCCAGGGTCTGTGGAAACATCTGAGAATAGGTCATAAGGAACAGGTCTAATAGATGCATCTGTGTCTGTAAGAGAAGGCTGAAGCATCTGTAGGTTGCTGCTCTTGAGCTGTTCTGGATGTAATGAGTGCCTGGACTTGAAAAAATGCTGGAACACACACACACACACACACACACACACACACACACACACACACATGTATATATATATATACATTATAGGTAGAAATTAAGTACATTTGGAAGAAAGAAAAATTTTGCAGTAGCAGTCCTAGTGCAACCATTTCATTTCTCCCCTTTTCATAAAAAGAAGAAAAGGGGGAGGAGGAGGCCAACAGTGAAAGGAAATAGGGGTGCTAAAAGTCTCATTGGCTACTTCCTGCTGTCTTAGGGCATCATAGGGGGTGGAGCTGGCTTTCACCATCGGGGTTCACCTGGTCCATCAGGCTCCTCTATGGACAGTGGCTGGTAATCCTGTAACAGGAACTGATTAAGAGTTTGATTTAAAAATTTTTGTGTCTATCATTGAAGGAATGTAGAAACAAGATTGATAAAGTTTGGAGCAAATTTCTACAGAGTAAGTCCCAGATGTCTTAAAACACTTTGCCATGTCATAAAGAGAGATAGAGGAAAGGTATGGAGTCATGGCAACATCAGAGTCAGGGTAGCTGATAAAGGGTGAGGTAAAGTTATTAGGCAAGATCACTGGGGGAGGCTGTAAGTAGCAATTGTGAGTTTGTTCTAGAGGGTATACATATACGGCAGTCTTTAAAGTGGTTGGGTCAGGTGACATCAATTGAGACATTTTTTCTGAATTTTGATAATATTTATTGGGGACCCTGGTTGGTCTTTACGTTAGAGCTTACCAACAACTTCTGTCTTCCACCTGGGATCCTAGGATCTTGTATGTGGAAAAAGAGCTGTAGGTATCTCAAGAATCACCTTAAAGGGGCCCTGATAGGATCTAGTTATTGGATGACAATAGGATGTTTAGCAACAGAGGGGTTCTGGACATCCCAGACTTGGGGGTCTAACTGAGAAGCTAGTACAGGAAACATGTTTGTGTTACTAGGTTGACTGGCTAGGAGAAGGAAAGAGCAGAGGGGTTGCTGGTGAGCTTGGGTTCAGGCAAATGTGAGGAGCAAAGGAAATAGAGGCTCCCAACTTAGCTAGAAGATCTCTTCCCAACAAGGGGACAGCATATGTCAGCACTACCAAAAAAGAATGGGTGAGAGGTACACCTCTAAAAATGCAACTAAGTGGTGGGGTCTGGTGAGGAAGGTAAGGTTGTCCTCCTACCCCAACAATAGGCCAAAAATAGGAAAATGGGAGGAAGAATTGGGTTCCAAAACCCCATCAAGACTGAGTAAGTGGCCCCAGTGTCCAAGAGGAAGGAGATGGGCCCCTCACATACCATGATAGCTACCCATGGCTCACTGTGAGTGATGGCAGTGGTCAGGTCAAGGGAGCCCAGGCCTTTTTCTTTATTGAGGGTCATTTGGGCATGATGTCCCTCTGTCTTGCGTGACACAGGGCAATCAACAGCACAATGTCCCTCTGGCTGGCACTTAGGACATGGCCCCTTGGCTTGCAGGGGCTAGGGCAAGCTTTCGCCCAATGACCTTGTTGACCACATCTGTAGGAGGGGCGTGGTGGTGTAGAAGTGGCTGGGGCTGGTCGGACAACCTTTACCAGTATATAGTATTTTTGTCTGTGAGCCTTTTCACCTCTCATGGTACACTTTAAAGGCCAGCACCAAGACTTCTGCCTGTGGATTTAGGAGCCCCCTGTCTAGCTTTTTAAGCTTATCTCTTATGTTGGGGTAGCTCTGGGAAAAAAAAATAGGTCCTTAGAAGTTGTTTACCTTCGGGGTTTTCAGGGTCTATATTAGTATACTATAATAGGGCCTTTATGACGCACTCTAAAAATTGGGATGGGTTTTCCTGTCGGTCTTGGAAAACCTCTTGGGCTGCTCTGCAGAGATTGGCCAGGAGGCAAATTATGAATCTGTCTCTGGCCATAATACCACCTGTGGAATTGTAATTCTATCAGGGTTCTTAGTCAGGTACTACTTCAGATCTGATAAGGTATGTTCTGTCTGTTTGATGGATCTCATTTGCATGTGTTTTTGCCTGATCCTAAACCTGCCGGCAATCCTCAGGAAGTAATTTATTAGTAAGAATCGTATGTAAATCATAAAATGTCAAACTATAAGGTTTCAGCAGAGAAGAGGATGAAAGAGGGCAGGAAGGGGCATCAATGGTGCTCAGAACCAGGTGGCATGTCCATGCCCACATGTGAGTCTGGAAGTGGAGGAGGGGAGGGTTCTAAAAATCTTAGAGTAGCATAAGTAGAAGCTGAGGCAGCAGTATGGATTTTGTGGCATAGAGGGTGTGGATCATTGGCTGGGTCAAGGTTGTGATGTCATCTATTGTATGCGCCATTGCTAAAAGGAGTTGGGTGGGGCTACAAGAAGAACACAGAGAAGGGTTGGAGCAAAAGTAGATAAATGCCTGTACATAGAAAACCCCTTTCCATTTACCAGATCATTGCAGAATGAATATTTTAGAGATTTGAAAAAGAGAGAGGAAGGGCTACTGAGTCATCTCAAGCTGGCATCCCAGTGGATAAACTCAGTAGAGAAAAATCTCACCTATGAGCAGGCGTCCAAAGTCATCACTCAGACTCCTGGTGGCTGAGTCAGGTCCCGGATCAAACGGAGAATGCCCTCACCAGGCCTGGACTTTGGCAAGTGAACTGGCTGCAAAGATCCCTGAGGAAGTGGGATGAGCTGAAGGGCATTCCTGAGGGGGTCTTCCCAATGGTCAATGCCTGTCTCGAACCTGTGGTCGCAGAGAATTAACCTTATTTGCGTGCAAAGCCTGACCAAACCTTGTTTAGGAAATCGAGGGTTCTCTTTGCCAACTGGAATGGTAATCCTTATTAATCTGCCAGTGTTTTTATGGGAACCTTAGCCATGATCTGATATCAGGAAAAATGAAGCCATATGGCATGTGGCTGATCTATCTCAGTGGCCCACTAGGCAGAAGCTATTGTCATGAAAAGAAAGAAAATTTCTTAGATGTACATTTGAAACCCACATTTGAAATCTCGAGGAATTCCACCCTTTAGAATAGGTGGTGAGCTTTAGGCAGATGTACCTATCTGGGTGGAGTCTTACTTGGTCCATGAGAGGTAGATATGAGTAGGTTTCCTGTAGCTTATTAGTTTATAAAAGAGCTAACAACATGAGTTAACAATATAAACATTTTTTCAAGATGAGTGTTTGTGGAGCAGAAGGAGCAAGAATTATATATAGTGGAAAGGGAAGTTTAGTAAAAGGAAACATGAAGCATTAATGGAACCTGAATGTACATAAGAAATAACTAGTCATATCTGTAAGAGCTTATATCTGAACTAGTTGTTAGAAAATAGAAGTCTGTTTCTTTTGGTTGTTAAACTGCAGTTACCTTAGCTGTCAATGCAGTCAGAAATCTGGCTCAGAATAAATAAAACTTTAATCTAGCAGGCATATCGATTAAAAAATGACAGAGTCTATCAGCCAACAGTTCCCCTAGGTTTCTATTACCTTCACAGCAGCTTAGACACATCAGTCTGGCTTTTGAGCCCAGAAGACACAGGTAATGATTAACAGATTTCCGACAAAATTGAGGGCTTTATTGGTTAAATAGAGCACATTATAACCTAATGGCAGTACTAAAAAATCATAAAGACAGAATAAGATTGAAAATAGTAAAGGGAAATAAAACGTGTTGTTTGAGACAGGCACTAGTGCACACAGATGAAAGAGTGTAGTTGATGCACTGGACACACTCACATACAGGGATGAGGTGTGGTTCTGTGACAGCAGGGCAAGGCTAGGGCAGGTCCTCCAGGCAGGTCCTCCCTGGACTACAGGTTCCGGCCGTGGGGTGACACCGCCTCACCCCTCGGTGAGCGGGAGACGTATCTGTGCTACCAGCGCAGCTGTTGGACATGGTGTAGGACCACGTCTGTGATCGGCTAAGCCTAAGCCACTGCCTCCCAGACGCCTGCTTGGGGCTCTAGGTTCCCTGGCTCTGGGTGGCTTGAGGGCTGTGCGGTATTCGCCCACCCCTTTCACCTCCCCAAGCTACAGTTCCCTTATGAACTGACAGCAAACCAGGATCCCTGGGGAAACCCAACTGCCACCCTCCTTCTACTTGCCACCCCCCAGGGGAGCAGCTGGAGCCTGGGGTGCTCTGCCCACTGAGCCTGGGGGACCTCAGCCCAACCATGGCTCCTGCAGTTGCAGCATCCCTGGTTGCTGCTGCTTCGGGCAGCATGGGCACCAACAAGCCGTGTGTCTGCAGACTTCTAGATGTGCAGCACCACAGCACAGGCTCCAGGCCCAAGGAACAGGGAACCTATACTCCAGTAAGAGAGCGCAGTTTATTGTTTTCTGTTTACTGTAAATTAAACCAAAGTATCCCAGGAAACATGGCAAATGGCGGCAAAGATGAGCTCATGAGGGATAACTACCCCTATCAGCAATGGGGCTAAACTCGGAGGCTGTGTTCCATGGAACTGGTGCTCCAGAATAAAAGCAGTTTATCCAGGCCCAGTCTGGCATCAGTAAAAGGAGGAGGAAAGAAGTCCCAAGGGCAAAAGTCCTAGAACAAGAGTCAGTCAAAACATCTGTCCTCGGGGGGTAGCTCCAAGCTCAGGAACTCTTCCCTAGGACCACATGGATGTTTACTCTGACCAATGTGGGGAGAGAGCTTTCCAGGTCTCTGAAGCTTGGGCTAGTGATCGTCCAGAACCTGCAGTTTCTTGATCTGAGTCACAGCACCAGTGAAAGGAGAAAGATGTCTGGTCATGAAGAAATCTAATCTCCTCACATGAGGCACCAGTGTTGTTAAAAGATGACGTCCCGGGTTTCAGCACCAATGTTATGAAAAAGATGAAGACAGTGGAGGAGGGGATATGCCCCATGAAGGTGTGTTGAAGCCTGGAGGTAAGGGAGATTCCTCTGGGGAATCCATGTTGGGAATCCCTTCCCCCTGAGGGGCCAGCCACAGACAGTATAGTACAGAATAGAGTTTATTCAGGTCATGGGGTGAGTTAAGAGGGTAGTACAGGCAAAGAAAGACTGAGAGACCATCACTCCCATTCTTATTAAGAGAGTATATAAGCCTCTAGACTACCTTAGAATTCTAAGTAGTTATTTTATTTCATTTGGTACTTCTTTGTGTATAATAACATTGATGACTTTCTTCTGTTAATTGTCAATTTTAGAGGTGGTTCGGATGCAAATGTCCTGTCCACCTATTGGTTCTTGATCATCTGTCAGTATAGAAGCAATTGGCTAATTGCTGGGCAGAAGGAATAGGTGGGACTTACTATTCTGGGAGGCAAGCAGGAGACTAAGGAAAGGAGACAGAGTTTGCCATGCTTCAGAAAGGGAAGAACCAAACATACATGTGAGATCTTGGGAGGAGCTGTGGCCCACGGCCACTCCTACAGGGGGGTAGACAGGCATGTTTAACAGGGACTAGATGTAACACAGCAACTAAAATTTAGGGCAAGTAGAGAGGTAGGGAGATGAGAATATTGACAAAGCACACTTTTTCAGATGAGAGATAGTAGTGTCCATAGGGTACTATCCTGTGACAACCTGACCATGTTTTGGGGAGGACTGTGGAAGAACTTTGGAACTTTGAGCCAGAAGAGCCATTGGGATATTAGGAGTTCTGTGAGATGTTTTGTAGGAGCTTGGAAGATAACGTTAAGAACAGTTCAGAAGATGGAAGCCTGGCTTGTGAAATTTCAGAGGAAAGACTGAAGACTCTTATCAGGGCTGTTGCTTTCTAATTGTGAAGATTCTGTGGTTTAGTTAGCTGGGACTGAAGAGTCAGCTGTGATTAACAAGATACTAAAACTACTAAATTGAAAGCTTTGTCTTACTGGGACTATTGATGTTCGTCAGCTGGATTCTAAGAAATTAGCAGTGATTAAGAAGAGACCAGCATCACTGAGGTGAACTCTTCTGGAAAGTGTTTTATGAGAGCACAAAGAAGCTGTGTTCCAGATATAGCCAATGCTGTACCTCTTGCTGCGGCTGGACTCGGTAATGTGTAATTGTCACCCAGGTGGTACTGGTTTTGAAAGCATGAAGGGGTCATGAAAAACAGCCGAGGCTCAGCTCTGTGAGAGGTCATAGGAAGTCATTTGCAAAAGTGTAGCCTCCGTTGCAATTGATGGCCCAGGACTAAAAGAGTCATGCAAAGGAGTTGAGGCTTCTTACCATGAAGAAAGCCTGTGAGAGTCTACTGGTGGAGCCTTGTTTCAGCATTAGACAGCAGTGATTTGGAGATGCCAGTACATGAGATGACCACCAAGAACAGCAGCAGTGGAGAACAGGCAGCTGGAACCTAGAAGACAAGGTGTGTGCTACAAAGAGCAGAGCTGGAGAAGTGACCCAAGCCCTTGGAAGAGCCCAGATTCTCATGAGTGGATTCCAGACATTGGTGGATAGAGTTGGATTTTGCTTTTGATTGTGAGTGTGACCTGATATTTTTCCCTCTTCAAGGAAGAAGAGGATCCCACAGTTAAGAAACTTTGAATTGTAAAAAGATTGATTTTTAAAAGAGATTGGATATGTTAAAGAGATTGCAATTTTAATATGTAAGAATTTGTAAAGACTGTGAAACTTTTAAGGTTATTTAGATCTTAGAGATGAATAAGAAAGTGAGGTTTGAGGCTTAATAGTGTGTTTGTGTGTCAAGTTGACAAGGGACAATTAAATATTCTCAGGCAGCTGTGACTGAATTATAAAAACACACTGGTCTCTAATAGGAAGAAGCTATTTCTTCGCAGGTAAAAAGGTCTTTTTCTAGCTGCACAAGTCTGCCTCCTGTCTGAACAAATGCTAAAAGGCTTGAAGAATGGCACTTCTTTTTCCCCTATCCAATCATGAAATGCCAGGAGCCAAGAGCCTCAGTTTATGTATTCTCCTATATATACCTCAAACCCCTAGACTTGAAGGTCACTCTTCTAACTAACCTGTGCAGTGGGAAGGACAGTGAACTAGATTCAGGCTCACATAACAAAACTCTCATTTTATATTACATTGGTATCACAATTGCTGGCAGTCTTCTTGGATTCTCATGAACTGGGCATAACACTTACATTTGTATCTGACTGTCTTCCTATCTTTCTGATAAACTGGCTCATAGTATAGCTGCTATGTTTCTTTAGTTATGAAGCCCATCACATGTTTCATAATACATCCTTAGTTTTAGATAGTTGAGAAATTATATATTTTTAATTTATGTATTTAGAGCTCTTTTCCATAGAAATAAGGGCTGTCCTAAAAGTCCCTGTGTTTACAATTTTACAGAGGCATAGCCATACCCTCAATGACTAGACTTCTGCCATTTCTATCTGTATCACAGAATCATTAACATTAACAGGGAGGGCATTTATTGAAAGGAAAGAGTTCTTTTTTTTTTTTTACCACCCGTTTTTTTTTTTAATTGAACAACGTTATTTTTTAAAAAACAAGAATAAATGTACAGATTTTAAAAGCATTTTTGCATAACAGTATATGAATACATTTTGTCAGTACTTGATTTTTTTTTAAAAGATTGATAATATGCCTTAAAATCTTACTAGTTACAATGAGCATAAAGTACATGTAAAACAAGATGTAACCTGGAAATAGTCAAAGTTTTCTTGGTGTGTAAAGATTAAGCATAATGGTTTCTCTCTCTTTTTTTTTTTTTTTTTTTTTGGCCATTGTTTTTCTTGAAC
Source organism: Micromys minutus (assembly GCF_963924665.1). Lineage (NCBI taxonomy): Eukaryota > Metazoa > Chordata > Mammalia > Rodentia > Muridae > Micromys > Micromys minutus. The sequence continues at coordinate 11,613,298 of NC_137981.1, forward strand.
TTCACATAGTCTGTAAGTTGTTTCTGGGGGTGTTCAGAGCTTTCTGGGGTATCCAATTATCAGTGACTGCATATTATGTCTGTTCTTTTATAACTGTGTTACGTCACTCAGGATGATATTCTCTAGATGCATCCATTTTCTTAAGAATTTCATAAAGTCATTGTTTCTGATAATTGAGTAGTACTACATTGTGTAAATATACCACAATTTTTGTATCCATTCATCTACTGAAGGACACCTGGGTTCTTTCCAGCTTCTGGCTATTATAAATAAGGCTACTATGAACATTGTGGTGCAAGTGTCTCTGTTGTATGTTGGAGCTTCTCGGGGGTATATGCCCAGAAGTGAAATAACTGGGTCTTCAGGTAGTACTATGTCCAATTTTCTGAGGAACAGCCAAACTGATTTTCAGAGTGGTTGTACCAGTTTACAACCCACCAACACTGGAGAAGTGTTCCTCCTTCTCCACATCCTCACCAGCATCTGTTGTCATCTGAATTTTTGATCTTCTGACTGTTGTAAGGTGGAATCTCAGGGTTGTTTTAATTTGCATTTCCCTGATGGGTAGGGATGTCAAGCATTTACTTAGATGCTTCTCAGTCATCCGATATTCCTAAATTGAGAACTTTTTGTTTAGCTCTATACCCCATTTTTAATAGGCTTATCTCTGGTGTCTAACTTCTTGAGTTCTTTATATACCTTGGATATTAGGCCTCTATCAGATGGGGAACTGGTAATGATGATTTCCCATCTGTTTGGCTGCCATTTTGTTTTCTTGACAGTGTCCTTAGCCTTATAGAAACTGCAATCTCATTAAGTTCCACTTGTCAATATTTGACCTTAGAGCACAAGCCATTGGTGTAATGTTCAGAAAATTTTCTCCTGTGCCTATGTGTTCTAAGGTTTTCCCTACTTTCTCTTCTAATAATTTCAGTGTACCTGGTTTAATGTGGAGATCTTTGATCCACTTGCACTTGAACTTTGTACAAGGAAATAAGAAAGGGTCTGTTTTCATTCTTCTGCATGCTGAGTGCCAGTAGGACCAACACCATTTGTTGAAGAGGCTGTCCTTTTTCCATGGAATGTTTACAGCTCCTTTGTCAAAAATCAGGTGACCATATATGTGAGGGCTCATTTCTGGATCTTCTATTCTATTCCATTGATCCACATGCCTATCTCTGTACCAGTACCATGCAGTATTTAACACAATTGCCTTGTAATATAGCTTGAAGTCAAGGATGGTGATTCCCGCAGATTTTCTTGTTGTTGAGGATGGATTTTGCTATTCTAGGACTTTTGTTATTCCAGATGAAAGTGTGCATAGCTCTTTCCAACTCTACGAAGAATTGGGTTGGAACATTGATAGGGATTGCATTGAATCTGTAGACTGCTTTTGGTAGGATTACCATTTTTACAATGCTGATCCTTCCAATCCATGAGCATGGGAGATCTTTCCATTTTCTGAAATCTTCCTTGATTTCCTTCTTTAGAGATTTGAAATTCTTGTCATACAGGATATACACTTGCTTAGTTAGAATCACACCAAGGTATTTCATGTTGTTTGTGACTATTGTGAAGGGTATCATTTCCTTAATTTCTTTCTCTGCATGTTTGTCCTTTGAGTAGAGGAAGGCTACTGATTTATTTGAGCTAATTTTATATCCAGCCATTTTTCTGAACTTGTTTATCAGCTATAGAATTTCTCTGGTGGAATTTTTGGGGTCACATACATACACTATCATGTCATCTGCAAACAGTGATGTTTTTACTTATTCTTTTTCAATTTCTATCCCTTTGATTTCCTTTTGCTGTCTAATTGCTCAGGCCAGGACTTCCAGTACTATGTTGAATAGGTAGGGGGAGAGTGGGCAGCCTTGTCAAGTCCCTGATTTTAGTGGGATTGCTTCAAGTTTCTCACCATTAAGTTTGATGTTGGCTATTGGTTTTCTGTACATTGCTTTTATTATGTTTAGGTATGGGCCTTGGCTTCCTGTTCTTTCCAAGACTTTTAACATGAAATGTTGTTGAATTTTGTCAAATGCTTTCTCAGGATCTAGTAAGATAACCATGTGGTTTTTTCTTTGAGTTTGTTTATATGGTGGATTACATTGATGGATTTCCTTATATTAAACCATTCCTGCATCTCAGGGATGAAGCCTACTTGGTCATGGTGAATGATTGTTTTGATGTGTTCTTGGATTCGGTTTGCAAGGATTTTGTTGAGTATTTTTGCATCAATGTTCATAAGTGAGATTTGTCTGAAGTTCTCTTTCCTTGTAGGGTCTTTGTGTGATTTAGGAACAAGGGTTATTGTGGCCTCGAAAAATGAGTTAGGTAGTGTTCCATCTGACTCTATTTTCTGAAATAGTTTGGAGAGTATAGGTCATCAATAAATGTCTGAGAGAGTTCTGCACTGAATCCTTCTGGACCTGGGTTTCTTTCATTGGGAGGATTTTGATGACTGCTTTATTTCTTTAGGTGTTATGGGATTATTTAGATGGTTTACCTGGTCCTGGTTTAACTTTAGTATCTTGTATCTGTCTAGGAATTCATCCATTTCCTCCAGATTCTCCAGCTTTGTTGACTATAGGCTTTTGTAGTAGGATCTGATGATTTCCTCAGTTTCCTCAGTTTCAGTTGTTATTTCTTCACTTTCCTTTCTGATTTTGTTAATTTGGATACTCTCTCTTTGCCCTTTATTTAGTCTTGCTAAGGGTTTATCAATCTTGTTAATTTTCTCAAAGAACCAGGCCTTGATTTTGTTGATTCTTTCAATGGTTCTTTTTGTTTCTATTTGATCCATTTCTGCCCTGTAGTTGATTATTTCTTGCCGTCTACTCCTCTTGGGTGTATCTGCTTCCTTTTGTTCTAGAGCTTTCAACTGTGCTGTCAAGTTGCTAGTGTATGCTCTCTCCAGTTTCTTTTTGGAAGCACTCAGAGATATGAGTTTTCCTCTTAGTGCTGCTTTCATTGCATCCCATAGGTTTGGGTATGTTGTGTTTTCATTTTCAATAAATTCTTGAAAATCCTTTATTTCTTTCTTTATTTCTTCTTTGACCATGGTATTATTTAACAGAGCATTGTTTAGTTTCCATGTGTATATGGGCTTTTTGTTGTCTTTGTTGTTATTAAAGACCAGCCTTAGACCATGGTAATCTGATAAGATGCATGGGAGTATTTCAATCTTCTTATATCTATTGAAGCTTGTTTTGTGACCAATTACATGGTCAATGTTGGAGAAGGTACCTTGAGGTGCTGAGAAGAAGGTCTATTCTTTTGTTTTAGGAAGAAATGTTCTGTAGATGTCTGTTAATTCAATTGGTTCATAACCTCTGCTAGTGTCACTGCGTCCTTGTTCAGTTTCTGTTTCCATGATCTGTCCATTGATGAGTGGGGTGTTGATGTCTCCCACTATTATTGTGTGTGGTGCAATGTATTTTTTGAGCTTTAGTAGGGTTTCTTTTATGAATATGGGTGCTCTTGTATTTGGAGCATATATGTTAAGGATTGAGAGTTCCTCCTGACAAATTTTCCCTGTAGTGAGTAAAAATTGTCCTTCCTTATCTTTCTTGATAACTTTTGGTTGAAAATTTACTTTATTCGATATTAGAATGGCCACTTCAGCTTGCTTCTTGGGGCCGTTTGCTTGGAAGGTTTTTTTCCCAGCCTTTTACTCTGAGATAGTGTCTGTCTTTGTCTCTGAGATGAGTTTCCTATATGCAGCAAAAAACTGGATTCTGTTTTTTGTATCCAGTCTGATAGTCTATGTCTTTTTATTGGGGAATTGAGCCCATTTATGTTAACAGATATTAAGTTGTAGTGGTTGCTGTTTCCTGCTATTTTTGCTTTTAGAGTTAGAATTGTGTCTGTGTGTCTTTCTTCTTTTGGTTTTCTTGCTTAGGTATTTTTTTGTTTTTACTATGGTGTTGTTTCCCTCCTTGTATTGAGTTTTCCAGCTATAATTTGTTGTAGTGCTGGGTTTGTGGTCAGATATTGTGTAAATTTAGTTTTGTCCTGGAATATCTTGGTCTCTTCATCTATGATGATTGAGAGTTTTCCTGGGCAGCTTGGGCTGACACTTATGCTCTCTTACGGTCTGCATGATCTATGATCTTCTAGCTTTCATAGTCTCTGTTGAGAAGTTGGGTGTGATTGTGATCGGTCTGCCTTTATATGTTACATGACCTTTTTCCCTTACTGCTTTGGTCACTTGGCATTTTGACTATTATGTGTCGGGAGGAATTTCTTTTCTGGTCTACTCTATTTGGAGTTCTCTAGGCTTCTTTTATGCTCATGGTCATCTCATTCTTAAGGGTAAGGAAGTTTTCTTCTATGACTTTGTTGAAAATATTTACTGTGCCTCTTTGTTGATATTCTTTGCCCTCTTCTATTTCTATTATCCTTAGGTTTGGTCTTCCCATTGTGTCCTGGATCTCCTGGACATTTTGGGTTAGAAGTTTTTTGGCTTTTGCATCTTCTCTGACCATTTTGTCCATGTTTTCCATGTTGTCTTCAGCCCCTGAGATTCTCTCTTCCATTTCTATTGTAGTCTTTGGAGATGCTTGCATCTGTGACTACTGATTTCTTTTTTATGTTTTCTACCTCCAGGGTTGTCTCTTTTAGTGTTTTCTTTATTGTGTCCATTTCCATTTTAAATTTCTTCTTCAATTCCTTCATCTCTTTGGTTCTGTTTTCCTCTAGTTCTTTGATTTCTTAGAGTATTTTTCTTGTTTCCTTTTTAAAAGCTTCTATTTCTTTATGCTTTTCCTCCCCTTTTTGTTTAAGGATCTCTATCATCATTTTGAGGTATGATTTCAGATCTGAGTCTTCTTTTTCTGGAGTGTTTGTCATTCCGCTGTTTGCTGTGATGGGAGAGCTGGGTTCTGGTATTGCCAGATTGTCTTGGTTTCCCTTGGGTAAGTTCTTTCACTTTTCTCTTGCCATCTTGTTGTCTGTGATTACAGATGGTCTTGATTGGTTCCCATCTCTCTTGTGTACCATGCTTGTGTCCCTGGATCTCTGCTGTTCCCAGTGGCAGATGGCCTGAGCATTTGTTCTGCATGCAAGGGCCCTCCAGGTAGAAACCAAGTCCCTATGGCAGAGTTTCTGTTTCCCTGAACCAATGTGGTGCAGCGCAGTTTCTGGGTGCTCGGTCCAGACCTCTCTGTGCCCCGACTACTCGCAGTGCAGTCTCACCAGGCCTGCGTCCCTGGATCTCAGCTGTTCCTGGTGGCAGATGGCCTGACCATTTGGTCTGCACACACGAGCCCTCTGGGTGGAAACCAAGTCCCTGTGGCAGAGTTCCTGCTCCCCTGAATCAATGGGGGGAGGTGGCAGGCTTTCCACACGCTTGGCCAAGTCCTCTCTGTGGTCTGGCTACTCGCAGCACAGTCTCACCAGGCCTGCGTTCCTGGATCTCAAAAGAGTTCTTCCTTGCTCATGGTTCCAGAACAAACAACAAATCAATAGCAACAACAACAACAACAAACCTTAAGCCCAAAGCAGCCATATATGCTCTTAGAGACTAACACCCGTCTAGTCCAAGAGGCTGGTACCATTTCACTCTGTCCTCACCAGGTCCACTCAAGGCTCAGCAGATACTATGCTAGGAATTGAACTCTCATTCTCTGGGATGCCAGTGAGAGAACTGAGACAGGCTGACTCCATTACATGCTTCAGATTGAAAGTTCAGGAGACTAGGGCTGGATTTCTGTTTCCATGAACTTGGCAGGTCCAGGCAAGTCAGTTACTGGAAAAACCCCAGACCTCAGGCAGCCAATCAGAAACTGCCTCACCATCAGTATCTGTCCCCACCTGGCCTGAAACAAGGCCAATGTGTCAGTGACAGTTTCCAGACCCCAGCAACAGTTTCCAACCCACTTCCTAACCTTCAGCAATGGTTCTGGAATGTCTCTAGATATAGAGCCAACAAATAAAAGTAAAAGTTTCCTACCCCTCCCTTGAGTTCCCCTAATATCCTTTGGGCCTGCAAACTCACTTGGGTCTTGGAAGACCCAAGAATGTTGGACTTCTGCAGAATGAAATGTTGGTTGCTTTTATATAGTATTTGAGTTCAGGTTATCTTTCCTGGGTGTACTATAGACCCTTACACTGAAGGATGCTAAGATTCTTCCACAGTTATTGGTTGAAGCAGGAACATTCTTGAAAAACCACAGAATGTACTAACTGATAATCACCTGACCCTCTGGTCCCAGATAAAGTTCAAATGTGTGTCATAATCTGCCCATGCTTGCTATTCAATAGATTCAAAGGTCAATATGTTCAGCCAAAAAATTTAAACTGTAGCCTTGCTGATATAACCTGTACCCCTAAAAAGCATAAAAACTACTTTATAAAGCCATTTGGGGTCACCTTCCAGTCAATCGTCACAAGAGGTTGATTGAAGGTCAACCCTGACATGCTGAGAAAATAAACCTCTGGCATTTGAATCAAACTCCTTACTTGTGTCTCACTTGGGGGTGGGGGAGAGTCATTCAGTAGTTAGAACTCACTTCCAGTCTTACAACATCTGCAAGTATACTGAGCCATCTCTCCAGTCCCAGGATTTCTAATTTGACATTATCTTTCAACTAATTTATTTTTAACTTTTGTTTGAGTACAAGCCATATAGTAGCTAAAAATTAGATGTATTCAGAACTACAAATGACCCATTGGTTAAACAAAGAGGCAAATTAGTCTTGTAGATGTCAAAAGGAGTTTGGCTGACAAGCAACTTTGTAAGAAATCAGAAATCAGTGGTTGCCTGCTCTCACAACTACCTACAGCACATTCCTATGATTTCACTAATAACTTCCCTTGTTTTCCCACTCTGATAGGTAGCAGCTTGAAACCCTCCCAGAACATAAAGGTGAGGCAGAATTTGTCAACATGCAGGCAGGGTGGTCCAGAGGATTGTCAAGAGGACCTGTGACACTTTGCTGCCATTTTGTTTGTTGTTTTTGTTTTTGTTTTGTTTGTTATGTTTTGTTTCCTATTCTGTCCCCCTTGGCCCCTGCTGTGATGCAAGGGTGTTGCTGCAAAAAGCAAGATTAAGGCTTCAGGAGTTGTGCCTAATAGGAAAAACATGTAAATGATCGTGGGTAACAGCAGGGTTTGTCAGGAAAATATTTTTATTTTCTCCTTCTTTGAAATGTGATTTGTGGTACAAAATCCAATGAAATGATCTAAAATCTTTCTTATTCCCTACAGAAATCCCTGGGCTAGAGGGGTGGTATGTGAAGTCTGTGGCAGGTACTTTTTGAAGAGTCCTTGTTGTTGCCTCTTCCTGAGGCCTCTAACCAGCTCTTGGGAACTAGCTATTGAACATCTAATGGTGAGCTGAAGTTTGGCTTTCATTTAGAATTAAGTAGAAAGCCTTGGAACTAAACTGCCTGAAAGTGATGCTGTTGATGAAATACAAAATACATTTTTTTGTTGTTAACCAAACTATTTTAAAAAATTGCAATTCCCTCAGAATTAGATATTTACTGTGGGAATTAAGAAGAGATATTCCTTTGTTCTCATATTTAGGGTTCCTTGAAGCTTCAGGGGAGAAATCACTCTCCTTTCTGAGAGGCTATATCATGAGCAGCACAGTAACATAGACCAAAAAAAAAAAAACAATTGAAAAATCCTAAGTAGGGCTGGAGAGATGGCTCAGTGGTTAAGGGCACTAGCTGCTCTTCCAGAGGTCCTGAGTTCAAATCCCAGCTACCACATAGTAGTTCACAACCATCAATAATGGGATCAGGTGCCCTCTTCTGGTGTGTCTGAAGACAGTTATTGTGTAATCACATACATAAAATAAATAAATAAACATTTTTTAAAAAGAAAAATCATAAGTAACTTAATGCAGATTAGCTGTGTTTAAGCAGTGCTTGACATGTTGTTGAAAGCGCTTCTCAAAACCAAGCTAAGAATGTCAAGATCTTAGTAAAGTGGTAATTGTATCAGCACAACAAAGGCATTTCCCCAGCATACAGAGAGAGAGAAAGAGGGGTTAGAGAGAGGGAGAAAAGCATTGCCTTCCTCTAGAGCCTAGCTTCTGAAGTAAGTTGTAATCCCATAAGGGATAACATAACTGAAAAATATGACAATAGCTAACAGGTTTCTGAATACATCTTAACAAAAATTTAATTGAAAATTAAATGCATAATGGGTCTGATGTGTTTCTGAGCATTTGCCCATCATACCTTATGACTTGACTGTGTCCTTGGATCTAAGTATACAACACAGCACTCTGTACTGTGTCACTATACCACACCATGTGATAGTGAGTATTACTGGAACATTTCAACCCATACATAAATTATTGTAAGTTATAAACTGCTGTGATTTTTTTTTTACGGTTTACACAGAGTTTTGTGCTCTTATAGAAATACAATTTAACTGCAGAAATCTCTTGAAATCATTCTTTAGCACATAAGTGTGATTTTTAGGTTGTATTACATTAGAATGTTTGATTAAAATTTTTGTCACTTTTTTGAAAAGCTGGCTCAGTTGACAAGAGCACTTCTTCTAGGGAGAACAAAACACTCACGGGAGGAAATACAAAGTCAAATAGAGGACCAGGCCACCAAACCCAAGCACTATTGCTGATGCTGCCAAGAAGTACTTTCTAGTAGAGACCAGACAGAGATGCCTCCTGGGCTCAGCCAGAGTCATAAATACAGCTGAGCATGTTTACAGCTAACCATTGAACTGAACAGGGAGACCCCAATGAAGTTGCTAAAGAAAAGACTAAAGGAGCTGAAAGGGGTTAAAACCTCATGGGAAAAGCAACATTATCAACCAACCAAACCCTCCAACACTCCCATGGACTAAAACACCAACCATTGAGCACACACTGAGAGACCTATGGTTCCAGTTGCATATGTAGCTGAAGATATCAGTGTCTGCCATTGATGTGAGAAAAGGCCTTTGGTCCAGGGAGGGCACGTTTTTCCCCATGTAAGGGAATGCTAAGGCAATGGGATAGAGAGGGTGATTAGAAGCAAGTGCACCTTCATGAAACCAAATGGAGGGGAAGCGGATAACATTCCAAATGTAAGTACAAAGAGTATCTAATTAAAAATGTGGGGGGGGGAGAACACTTCTTGTTTTTGCAGTTGATTCAAGTTAAAATCTCAGAAGTTACATGCTACATATTTACACCCACAGTCCTAGGAGATGGGGATCTGACATGCTCTCCTGGATTCCACTGGCACTACATATACATTGTGCACATACACTTAAGCACACAAATAAATACAAACAACTAGATGTTTTATTCTAAAGAAAAGTGTTCAGTGAATTCAAACTAGGACAGTATTTCTACAAACTTCTCGAATGGTTCTAAACACACTTCTGCCACTAATATGTTATTAAAAGACCAGAATATGTTTTATAGAGTGAAGTATGATGTGGTAAGAAGGGTTACCTCAGCAGGCCCATGCTAAGGCATCCCTCCCCATGAGGTACCAGATATATGATAGGACTAGTATAGAATAGTGTTTACTTGTGAGCATGGGAAGGAAATTTGTGGAAGATGTAGAGGTTGAGAAAGACAGAGGACAAATAAGGACAGAGAGAGAAAGAAATGAGAGGAGACTGGCCAGGAACACATAGAGGGGGGAGGGAAAGGGAGATAGAGAGAGAAAGAGATCATGGAGAGAGAAGGGGGTTAGCGAGTCAAAAAGATTCAGAGAAGCCAAACAGTCTCTTTTACAGCAAGCCTACCTGGCTATTGCTAAGTAATATTGGCTGGAGGGTAGAAGGAATGCCAACAGACATTTTGTATTAAACTTTTATGAAAAGCTGTATTTTTACACATTGGTAATCATGAAATCAAAATATTTATCAACTCTGAGTAATGTTGAGAATAATCTACAACATGTAAGATTAGCTAAGACTTAATTACTTATATGAGAATAAATACATCTTCTTTAATAAGACCCAAATTTTTGTTCTTTTGTAATAAATAGCAAAATTATATGCATGCAAAAGAATCATTTTAATTTTATGTGACATTTTTGTCAAAAATGAAAAAATACTGTGTAGCATATAAATTTGAACATATAAGTTGGCTCTGATGACACTAGATATGTGTTTAAAGTTTATTATATGCATTTTCTTGTGTTTCTTTCTAGGACCTCCACAGTGAGACTCAAGAGCCCAATGAATGGGTGTGTCTGATTCTGTTCTGTCTTTTAAATAATTTTATTTAATTTTTTATTTATGCATATGTGTATGTACATACATGCACCCACACAAATGCAAATATTCACACCTGTGTGCATTTTATATGCTCATTACTATGTACCATGACATTTGTGTCAAAGAGGTCAGAGAGCAATATGTGAAGTTATCACCTTCTGTCATGTGTCTCAAGAACTGAGCTCTGCTTATCTTGCTTATGGCCAAGTACATCACCCTCTGAGTCTTCTCACTGGCCTCTTTTGTTAAAAAAAAAATCCAAATGATTCCACAGTGGCAAAATATCAAGCTCAAATGTCCATAGAAAATGCTCCTCCTACCCAAGGTTCTATTTTGTCAGGCATATCACATCCACTACTACAAAAATGCCATTAAAGGATCACTCATTGAGGCCTTGATTTTACTTTCCTTCCTGTAGGTTCTGTACAGTCATACTTTGGGCGACTCCTTTAAGGAACACAGGTTGATAATTTTAAAATATCTAACATGAGATTCAACAGTACTATCTTGATAGTTTACAGGGAGATTGAAAGGGGGAATAAAATAATTTTCTGGGTCTACATTGACCTGTTGGGATTTATTTTGTTCTTATTCCATCTGAATTTGATTAAAATATTCTTTTATAAGGTAATAAAAAGTTTCCTGTTTAAAACAAAAATATGCAGAGGCTATAGAGATGACTCAGTTGCTACAGTGTTTGAGAAACTGAGATTGATGTCCAACCTCCATGAAATACTCAGATATAGCCCTGCAAGTCTATAATCTCCAAAATGGCAATTTTCACATCTATGTCAGAGTTGAGGTAGGAAAACATATGGAGTAAAGCTAGAAGCTTATGATAGATGGCATGCTGGTCACCTAGTGTTCCCTAAAGCTGTCTACTTCACATGCACCATGGGTGTCACATGATTGGCCAGGCCTCTACAGTTCTGTTTGATGTCAAAAATATCTACATGGCTAATGGGTAGTTTCCACAAGAGGGGTGAAGAGGCATGGAGTCAGGCTGCAAGTAGTTCCCTAGTTATGGCCCAGTCCATGGTTCTTCTCCACTGTATTCCATCAACAGCTATGTTTTTCTTCTGTATAAAACATAATTACATCACTTCTACCATTCTCTTTCCTTTCTCCAATTCTCATGTCATCTCTTTTCCACATTTCTGTTCTCTCTTCTATGATTATTATTGGTATATAAACATACACTCTTAAATATATGAATATAATTAGTTGATTCCATTTAATATTGCTTTTGTGTATGGGCTGACTATTTAGTACTGGATAACCAACTAGGAGGCTTATCGCTGGAAGAATACCTAATGTGAACTCATGTCCCTTAGTTGACTGCAGTTGTTTGTTTAGGTGTGGGGTCCTGTGAAATTTTTACTTTCAGTGTTAGTATGTATCTTCATTATAGTTCTATTTCTATAAAGAGACACTAAGACTAAGGCAAGCCTTACAGAATAAAGCATCTAACTGAGGGCTTCCTTACAGTTCTTGAGTTTTAGTCTGTGGTCATCATGATGGGGGGCATGGTGTCAAACAGGTAGGCATGGTGCTAGAGCAGTAGCTGAGTGTTTAAATATGGTTCACACGCCCATGATAGAAAAAGAATAATACCTGGCCTGCTGTAGCACACCTTGTCCAAAAAGACTACAGCTGCCAATCAATCCCTAAACAGTACAGAAAGTGAGAACCAATCATTCAAATATTGAGACTATGAGCACTATTGTTATTCAAACCATCAAATCATATCTATGGGTTTTATACTTGTTCAAATTTTGTTTAGGCAGTCATATTGTTAAACTATTATGGGTAGGTTTTGTGGGGTTTTTTTGTTTGTTTGTTTTATGTATGGAAGACACAATCTCACAGCAGATGTACTATTCTTATGGCTTTTGCAATAATTGGTTCTCCTCTCTCTTCCTTGGTGGTCTCTGAGATATAGAAATTGTGTGATAGGTTTCAACCTGTGCCTGGAGCTGACCTGGTACCAGAACACTCTGTACCCAGACCCCATTGGGAGAGAGCCAGTTTCAAAGAAGCACTAACATATCTGAGAGCACAGGGGAGACCACTACTCTCACTCAATTCTCAATTGCTTGCCCAAGAGAAACCCATCTGGAACACTCAGGAAACAGAAACCTAGGAACATTTTGGTCTCTGTATGCACCTGTGCCACAGCTCTCTGTACCCACACCCTACGGGGAGAGAACTGGTCTCCCAGTAGTGCTGACACACAGGCTAAAAGGAAGCTCAAGCCACTGTCAGAATCAGCAAGACCAGCAAACACCAGAGATAAGCAGATGGCAAGAGGCAAGTCCAAGATCTTAAGCAACAAAAACCAAGGCCACGTGGCATCATTAGAACCCAGTCCCCATTCCCACTCCACCCCCAGCAAATCTTGGATACCCCAACACACTAAAAAAAACAAGATTCTGATTTAAAATCACAACTCATAATAATTTTAGAAGATTTTAAGAAGGTCAGAAATAACTCTCTTAAAGAAATACAGGACAACACAGGTAAACAGGTAGAAACCCTTAAAGAGGAAACAGAAAATTCTTTAGAGAATTAAAGAAAAACACAAGTAAAAAGGCAAGGAATTGAACAAAACTATCTCAGACCTAAGAATGAAAATAGATACAATAAAGAAATCACAAAAAAAAGACAACCCTGAAGATAGAAAACCTATGAAAGAGATCATGAATCATAGATTGAAGCATCACCAACAGAATACAAGAGATGAAAGAGAGAATATTAAGGGCAGAAGATACCATAGAAAACATTGAGACAATAGTCAAAGAAAATACAAAATGCAAAAAGCTTCTAACCCAAAACAAAATGAAATACAGGAAACAATGAGAAAATCAAACCTGAAGATAATAGATATAGAAGAGAGGATAGATTCCCAACATAAAACAAAATTATAAAAGAAAACTTCCATAACCTAACAAAAAAAGATGCCCATAAACATACAAGAAGCATACAGAGCTCCAAAAAGATTTGACCATATAAGAAATTCCTCACAACAGATAATAGTCAAAAAATCAAATGCACAAAACAAAGAAAGAATATTAAAATCTGTAAGGGGGAAAGGTCAGGTGATATACCAAGGCAGAACTATCAGAATAACAACAGATTTCTGAATAGAGACTATGAAAACTAGGAGATCCTGGACAGACATCATACAGACCCTAAGAGAACACAAATGTCAGTCCAGGTTACTATATCCCATGAAATTCTCAACTAACATAGATGGAGAAACCAAGATATTCTGTGACAAAACCAAATTTTTGCAATATATTTTCACAAACCCAGCCCCATAAAGGATAATAAATGAAAAACTCCAACACAAGGCAGGAAACCAAACCCTAGAAAAGGCAAGATAATAATCTTCTTTCAATTAACCCTAAAGAAGACAGCCATGCAAACCTAATGCCAGCTTAACAACAAAATTAACAGGAAACAACAATCATAAGATCTCTCAACATCAATGGATTCAATTCCTCAATAAAAAGGCATAAACTAACAGACTGGATCTGTAAGGAGGATCCAACATTTTGGAAATACATCTCAGTGAGAAAGACAGACATTACCTCAAAGTAAAAGGCTGAAAAACAATTCCAAATAAATGACCCCAAGAAACAAGCTGGAATAACAATTCTAATATTGAATAAAATTAACTTTCAAGCAGAAGGTATCAAAATGATAAGGAAGGGCACTTCATACCCAACAATGGAAAAATCTACCAAGTTGAAATCTCAATTCTGAATATTTATATTTTAAATGCAAGGGTATTTACATTCATAAAAGAAACCTTACTAAAGCTCAAAGCACACAATGCAATTCACACAATAATAGTGGAAGACTTCAACACTGCACGCTCGTCAATGGACAGATCATGGAAACAGAAACTAAATAGGCACACATTGAAACTTAAAAAAAAAGTTAACAGATATGTATAGAACACTTCATTCTAAAACAAAAGATATACCTTTTTCTCAGAACCTCATTGTACCTTCTCCAAAATTGTCCATATAATTGGTCTTGAAAGGGGCCTCAGTAGTTATAAGACAACTGAAATAATCCCATGCATCCCATCAGATCACCATGGACTAAGACTGGTCTTCAATAACAACAAAAATGCCAGAAACCCCACATACACATGGAAGTTGAACAATACTCTACTAAATGATAACTTGGTCAAGGAAGAAATGAAAAAAGAAATTAAAGACTTTTTAGAATTTAATGAAAATGAAGGCAAAACATACCCAAACTAATAGCATACAATGAAAGCAGTATTAAGAGGAAAACTCAAAGCTCTGAGTGTCTCCAAAAAGAAACCGAAGAGAGTATATACTAGTAGCTTGACAGCACACTTAAAAGCTCTAGAACAAAAAAAAACAATGAACCTAAGAGAAGTAGACAGCGGAAATAATCAAACTTAGGGCTAAGATCAGCCAAGTACAAACAAAAAAAACTACACAAACAATGAACAAAACCAGGATTGGTTCTTTGAAAAAAATCAACAAGATAGATGAACCATTAGCCAGACTAACCAGAGAACACAAAATCAGTATTCAAATTAACAAAATCAGAAATGAAAAGTGAGACATAACAACGGAAACTGAGTAAATTCAAAAAATTATCAGATTTTACTACAAAACCTTATACTCAACAAAATTAAAAAGTCTGGATGAAATGAACATTTTTTAGACAGATACCAGGTACCAAAGTTAAATTGGGATCAGATAAAGTATTTAAACAGTCCTATAACTGCCCCCTCCCCAAAATTGAAGCAGTCACTAAAAGTCTCCCAACCAAAAAAGCCCAGGATAAGATGGGTTTAGTACAAAATTCTATCGGACCTTCATAGAAAAACTAATGCCAATACTCTCCAAATTATTCTACAAAACATAAACAGAAGGAACACTACTCAACTCCTTCAATGAATCCACAATTATGCTCATACCTAAACACACAAAGACCCAACAAAGAGAGAAAACTTCAGACCAATGTTCCTTATGAATATTGATGCAAAAATACTCAACAAAATGCTTGCAACAAAATCCAAGAACACATCAAAATGATCATCCATCTCAACCAAGTATGCTTCATCCCAGGGATGCAGGAATGGTTCAATATAAAGAAATCCATCAGTACAATCCACTATATAAACAAACTCAAAGAACAAAAACACATAATTATCTCATTAGATACTGAGGAAACATTTAACGAAATTCAACACTCCTTCATATTAATGGTCTTGGAAAAATCAGAAATTCAAAGCCCATACCTAAACATAGTAAAAAACAATCCACAGCAAACCAGTAGCCATCCAATAGAGGGCTAATATCCAATATATACAAACAACTCAAAAAGTTGAGACTCCAGAGAATCAAATAACCCTATTACAATGGGGTACAGAACTAAACAAAGAATTTTCAACTGAGGAATATTGAATGGCTGGGAAGCGCCTAAAGAAATGTTCAACATCCTTAGTCATAGGGAAATGCAAATCAAAACAACCTTGAGATTCCACCTCACACCAGTCAGAATGGCTAAGATAAAAAACAAAGGTGAGCTGGCGAGGATGTGGGGAAAAAAGGAACACTCCTCCATTGCTGGTAGGATTGCAAACTGGTTCAACCACTCTGGAAAGCAGTCTGGCAGTTCCTCAGAAAATTGGACATAGTACTACCCTCATGAGGATCCAGCTATACTTCTCCTGGACATATACCCAAAAGATGCTCTAAGATACAACAAGGACACATGCTCCACTATGTTCATAGCAGTCTTATTATAATAGCCAGAGGCTGAAAAGACCCTAGATGTCTTTCAACAGAGTAATGCCTACAGAAAATGTGGCACATTTACACAATGAAATACTACTCAGCTATTAGAAACAATGACTTTATGAAATTACTAGGCAATAAATGGAACCAGAAGTGAGGTAACATAGTCACAAAAGAACATACATGGTACACACTCACTGATAAGTGGATACTAGGCCAAAAGGCTTGGAATACTCATGAAACAATTCACAGACCTTTTGAAGCTCAAAAAGAAGGAATGCCAGAATGTGAAAAAAAATGAAGAAATTAAAACAGCAATAGTAGGACAATTTAGTAACTGTTTATAGCAAATAAAACAATTTTAAAAAACATTTAACTATACAGTACTTGGAATCCCATTGACCCAAGCAAACATACCCACTGTCTTCAAAAACATCTCAAAAGTCCTCCAGGCTAAACAACATGTTAGGTCACCAAACAAGTCTGAACAAATTTTGGAATGTATCATATTGAAGAAGACAAACTAAAGACCAAAAATAGTTTACTAGAAATCATGTTAGGTCCCCACACCATTGTCTAAAACAGCCATGTAGGAACCATGTCAGAGAACTTTCAGTCAAAGCTGCTGCTATTCATCTCTCCAACACAATATTTCATGTGTGGAGGTGAATCTGGAATGTTTTTGGTTGCCTTCAATTTGCTACAGGTGTCTTCTAGAATTCTGGAGCCAATTCTAGCCCTATAGTTAGTTCTTAATTGAAGATGCTATTAGCCTATTTCTTAAAATTAAAAAAAAGCAAAAATAAAACAATAACAACAAAAAAACCCAAACAACAGAAAACATGTATTGTAGCTGTTAAGGTCTGTGCTTCCTTTTGGATGCCTTTTGGATCTTCTCTGGCCTGAAAGAAAGATGAGCTTATCTGGGCATTCCCTGAGGATAGTGATTGGTGCCCTGTTTGCAGTCTATCGTGCTGTGATATATTTTGGGTTTTCCTTGTATGCAATAATTCAGAACAGGAAAGATTCATTTTGAGTTTGATCAATATTTCTCCTGGAAGAGAATAGAGGACTCTGGAGAGAAATGAATTCAAACTGCTAGGTGTATGTGATTTCTAAACAGCAACCAGAAGTGTTAGGGTCTATAGACTTTATCTGCTCTGGAACAAAAGTTTGCAGATTATAAAACACAGGCTGCACAGGTGAATTGAGTTTGTTTATTTAACCCTAAATGAACACACACTATGTAGAAAACCATGACCTTTTTTAGAAATGGAAAAAAAAATGTGTTTTTATTAAAGCTGTCCAGTGTTCCGGAGGAAATTTGATAGGAGTAGGAAAGGCCAGGAGAGGCTTAGTTCCTCAAGTAGCTATACAGCAGTGGAGTTTTGAATTTTCACAAAATATTGATTATCCTCTCATGTGATGGTTTGAATAAGAATTGCCTCCACTAGTTTTCTTATTTGAATGATTCTGGCCCCCTATTGGTGAAAATGGTTGGGGAAACATTTTGAAAGTATGTCCTGTTTGGAGGACATGTGTCTGTGGGGGTAGACTTTAAGGTTTCAAAGCTTCACAACATCCTCAGTTAAGTGTTGCTCTCTCTCTCTCTCTCTCTCTCTCTCTCTCTCTCTCTCTCTCTCTCTCTCTCTCTCTCTCTCCCTCCCTCCCTCCCTCCCTCCCTCCCTCCCTCCCTCCCTCCCTCCTCTCTCTCTCTCTCTCTCTCTCTCTCTCTCTCTCTCTCTCTCTCTCTCTCTGCCTTGTGCTTATAGATCGAATACAATTCCTAGTTATGCCTCCAGCATCATGTCTCCTTGCCTGCTGTCATACCCCTACAATCATGGTCACATATTCACCCTCAGAGACTGTAAAGTCTAACAAACTCATCTTGGTCACAGTGTCGGTCATAGCCATAGAAGTAACCAAGACAGAAATATATACCAGGTATTGCTGTGACAGGTATGACAGAAAACACTATTGAATATAAATTTATACAATGATAGAACTATTGTATGTCTGTGCTTACCAGTGTGGTATCCAACTAATCACATTGGGTTCCTGAACAGTTGATATGTGACTATCATGAGAAAAAAATATATTTAAATTTTTATTGAATATAATTATTTTCAATATCAGCATCCACATATGATTGTTCAGATAGCAAGGTGTTACCACATGTTAACTTTACTAAATATGTGTTTATTGACTCCTTTATAAGAGTGTTTAAAGCCCAGATAGCACTCTTTTATGCCATAGAAGCTGACAACAGCGGAAAGCATTGCTTCTTGTTTTTCTCTTGTGCTAATGAGAGGATATGAGCTAAAGAACATCTGGCCTTTCATTCAAACAAAGTAACTGCTCAAGTGGATCCAGCCAGATAATTGCCTCAGAGCACAGAGAGAATTCAGTCTGATTTCTTCACAAGGCCTTCTGTGCCTCTGTGGCTCCATGGTCTTTGGCTAAAATTGCATTATATCTTTATAAAATAAGATTAATATTAACTTATTGGCAAGCAGGGCTATTGGGATGCATGGTAGTCACATTAATACTATTGTCAGCCAAGAAGATAAATTGCTCACCATATTTTCTGCAACAAACTTACAGAAATAATTATGTGTAAGTAAATGAAATGCAATTGAATTATTTATGTAATGGAGACATTTGTTCACATTAGTTGTCAAGTTATAAATAGCCATCAACATTCAATTTTCCTAAGTCTCTATTTTTTTCTTTTTATCAAGTATATGTGTATATATATATATATATATATATATATATATATATATATATATATATATGATTTATGAAGTCAGATTGAAGTGATAATAAAGAAAATGCGGTTTGCTCGCAGAATCCAGACGTGAGCATGGGCTGTAAAATCTACTCAATAGGAGTAACACTATACAATGTGTCTATTTGCTTCAAACATTAGCAATTTGTAATATGTAACAACGTAATACTTATTGGCCAAACATTATAAAGGCGGTAATATAAAGGTAACTTGTGTGAAAACAAAATTTTGTGGTCCAAATAAATACAGCCCCTTGTTCACATGGTGTAGACAGCAGTGATAATAGGACTAGCTTGGCTTGTACCCATACTGTAAATAAAGTTAGTTACAAGTTATCTTAAAATATGCCAATGAGCCTCAGACTGAGATACAACTTATAGTCTTCCCAAAATTCTATGATTCATTTCTATAGAAAATTTGATAAATTGCAAAAATGGAATGTGAATAGTTACAATGACATTGGCTGAAAAAAGGAAATCAGTCTACCTAAGGGTTGTCTTCCTTCAGCAACATTTTCCACAGTGGAAGCATGTGAACACTCACCAAATTCTTCACTAAACAGTCCTCTCTGTCTCTGTGGAGACGACTAACATAGTCATCTTAATACTGACATTCATTGTTTTCCATGTATACTCTACAAACGTGTACAGTAATTATTAGGTTCTGTTCAAATAGCACCTAATCTTTAGATACCCATTTGGACAAATTTTAACTAACTTGTCAACATTTGACCTTGACTTTATTTGGATAGAACAAACTTTAGTGTTCCTGACTGGAGTGATTATAATTCTGTCTTTCCCACAAATCTAATAGTGCTTTCCCATAGTCTTCTTTGGAGTTGTTCAATAACACAAACTTGAAATAGAAAGTATGACATTGTAGAAAACAGCTAAACAGTGTATTTGACTTCAACTTTGCTATACTGAATAGCTGTGTTACTGTTGGTGAATTTGCTTATTTCTTGGCAAGATAACTGGCAATAGCAACTTAAAAGGGAGTGTTTATTATGGCTTAGAGTTCCAGAGACTGTAGGGTCCATTGTGACAAGAAAGGAATCATGGCAGGAAGAATTTGTCAATGTGTCCAATCAGAAAGCAGAGTAATGGAGCCTTCTGCTAAACTAGATATCTCTCTTTTAAAAAAAAAAAAAACTTTATTTTACAAAACAAAGATAAATGTACAGATTTTAAACATTTTTTGCTTAAAATTATACATTTTTGTCAGTACTTTTTTTTCAGATTTTAACATAATTTTTACATAAAATTATATAAATATGTTTTTTAGTCAGAACTTGATTTTTTTCAAGGGCTTGACAGTACGCATTGAAAACCTAATAGTTACCATGAGCATAAAGTACATGCAAAACAAAACGCAACATGGAAATAGTCAAAGTCTTCTTGTTTTGTAAATATATATTTTTTTTGTTTTCTTTATTTCTTGAACTTCATACAGTCTGTGAGTTGTTTCTGGGGGAGTGCAAGCCTCTGGGGTTAGCATCCCACTATCAGTGACTGCATATTATGTCTGTTCTTTTGTGACTGGGTTATCTTACTCAGGATGATATTCTCTAGATGCAGCCATTTTCTTAAGAATTTGGTTAAGTCATTTTTTTTTGGTGGCTGAGTAGTATTCCATTGTGTATATGTACCATAATTTTTGTATCCATTCATCTTCTGAAGGATATCTGGGTTCCTTCCAGCTTCTGGCTATTATAAATAGAGCCGCTATGAACATTTTGGTGCATATATCTTTGTTGTGTATTAAAGTGTCTCTGGGGTATATGCCCAGAAGTGGAATAGCTGGGTCTTCAGGTAGTACTATATCCAATTTTCTGAGGTATCGCCAGACAGATTTCCAGAGTGGTTGTATTAGCTTGCAACCCCACCAAGAGAGGAGAAGTGTTCCTCTTTCTCCATATCCTAGCCAGCATCTGCTGTCATCTGAGTTTTGGATCTTGGCCAATCTGACTGGTGTGAGGTGGAATCTCAGGGTTGTTTTGATTTGCATTTCCCTGATGGCTAAGGATGTCGAGCACTTCCTCAGATGTTTCACGGCCATTCAGTGTTCCTCAACTGAAAACGTTTTGTTTAGCTCTGTACCCCATTTTTTAATAGGGTTATTTGATTCTCTGGTGTCTAGCTTTTTGAGTTCCTTGTACACCTTGGATATTAGGCCTCTATCTGATGTGGTGTTGGTAAAGATCTTTTCCCATTCTGTTGGTTGCCGTTTTGTTTTCTTGACAATGTCCTTAGCCTTACAGAAACTTTGCAATCTCATTAAGTCCCATTTGTTAATCTTTGACCTTAGAGCTTGAGCCATTGGTGTTTTGTTCAGGAAATTTTCTCCTGTGCCTATGTGTCCTAAGGTTTTCCCTACTTTCTCATCTAATAGTTTCAGTGTATCTGGTTTAATGTGGAGATCTTTGATCCACTTACACTTGAGCTTTGTACAAGGAGATAAGAAAGGGTCTATTTTCATTCTTTTGCATGCTGAGTGCCAGTTGGACCAGCACCATTTGTTGAATAGGCTGTCCTTTTTCCATTGAATGTTTACTGCTCCTTTGTCAAAAATCAGGTGACCATATACATGAGGGCTCATTTCTGGATCTTCTATTCTATTCCATTGATCCACATGCCTATTTCTGTACCAGTACCATGCAGTTTTCACCACAATTGCCTTGTAATATAGCTTGAGGTCAGGGATAGTGATTCCCGCAGATGTTTTTTTGTTGTTGAGGATGGATTTAGCTATTCTAGGTCGTTTTTTATTTTATATGAAATTGCACATTGATCTTTCCAATTCCATGAAGAACTGGGTTGGAATTTTGATGGGGATTGCATTGAATCTGTAGATTGCTTTTGGTAGGATGGCCATTTTTAAGATGTTGATCTTTCCAATCCATGAGCATGGGAGATCTTTCTATTTTCTGAGATCCTCCTCAATTTCTTTCTTTAGAGGTTTGAAGTTCTTCTCATACAGGTCCTTCACTTGCTTAGTTAGAATCACATCAAGGTATTTCATAGTTTTTGTGACGATTGTGAAGGGTACGTTTTCCCTAATTTCTTTCTCCACATGTTTGTCCTTTGAGTACAGGAAGGCTACTGATTTGTTTGAGTTAATTTTGTATCCAGCCACTTTGCTCAACTTGTTTATCAGCTGTAGTTCTATGGTGGAATTTTTGGGGTCACTCAAGTACACTATCATGTCATCGGCAAAGAGTGATGTTTTTATCTCTTACTTTCCGATTTGTATTCCCTTGATCTCCTTTTGCTATCTAATTGTTCCAGCCAGGACTTCCAGTACTATGTTGAATAGGTAGGGGGAGAGTGGGCAGCCTTGTCGAGTCCCTGATTTTAGTGGGATTGCTTCAAGTTTCTCGCCATTAAGTTTGATGTTGGCTGTTGGTTTGCTGTATATTGCTTTTATTATGTTTAAGTATGGACCTTGGATTCCTATTCTTTCCAGGACTTT
Source organism: Micromys minutus (assembly GCF_963924665.1). Lineage (NCBI taxonomy): Eukaryota > Metazoa > Chordata > Mammalia > Rodentia > Muridae > Micromys > Micromys minutus. Next base: position 11,635,546 of record NC_137981.1, read on the forward strand.
TAACATGAAAGTGTGTTGGATTTTGTCGAATGCTTTCTCAGCATCTAGTGAGATGACCATGTGATTTTGGTCTTTGAGTTTGTTTATATGGTGGATTACTTTGATGGATTTCCTTATGTTAAACCATCCCTGCATCCCAGGGATGAAGCCTACTTGGTCATGATGAATGATCGTTTTGATGTGTTCTTGGATTCGGTTTGCAAGGATTTTGTTGAGTATTTTTGCATCAATGTTTAAAGTGAGATTGGTCTGAAGTTCTCTTTCCTTGTAGGGTCTATGTGTGGTTTAGGTACGAGGGTTATTGTAGCCTCAAAAAATGAGTTGGGTAATATTCCATCTGATTCTATCTTTTGGAATAGTTTGGCGAGTATTGGTGTTAAATCCCCAATAAATGTCTGATAAAATTCTGCACTGAACTCGTCTGGACCTGGGCTTTTTTTGGTTGGGAGGCTTTTGATGACTTCTTCTATTTCTTTAGGTGTTATAGGGTTATTTAGATGGTTTACTTGGTCCTGGTTTAACTTTGGGATCTTGTATCTGTCTAGGAATTCGTCCATTTCCTCCAGATTTTCTAATTTTGTGGAGTATAAGTTTCTGTAGTAGGATCTGGTGATTTCTTGAATTTTCCTCAGTTTCAGTTGTTATGTCGCCACTTTCCTTTCTGATTTTGTTAATTTGGATACTCTCTCTTTGCCCTCTAGTTAGTCTGGCTAGGGGTTTATCAATCTTGTTGATTTTCTCAAAGAACCAACTCTTGGTTTTGTTGATTTTTTCAATGGTTCTTTTTGTTTCTATTTGGTCTATATACTCTTTCTCTTTCCTCTTGCCATTTTGTTGTCAGTGATATGTTCTTGCCTTTCCCTTGTATCTGGTCTGTGTCCCTGGTTCTCCACTGGTCCAGGTGTCAGATGGGCCGAGCCCTGTTTTATGCCTCAGAGTCGTCGGGTAGAACAGAAGTTCCAACGTTCTGTTTCTGGTTGCTGGATCAGGCATGGCAGGGCAGGGCAAGGCAGGGGGTGCACTTTCCGTGTGCACTCCGCAGAGATCTCTCTGCTCCCAGGGAGCCCAGGTCTCCCACCCACCAGTTGCTCCTAGATTTCTCTCTTTTATTCGGTCTAGAACACCAGGCCATGATTGCCATGTCCTTAGCCTAAATAATTTAAATAATTGTTCCCATTCAATTTGAGCAATTTATTTTCTAGTTGGTTCTATCTCTTGTCAGGTTGGCAGTCAATGTTAAGCATTACAATTCTTTAGTTTCCTTACATGTAAATAAAAATATAATGTGATATGAATATTGCATTGCCATATGATACATTCTGAAATTTTAATAAAGATAAATTCTAATGTTACTGAATTCAGGTTTATTAATTTCTTGTCTCTTATGTTTTCTACTATGTGTCCTGTACACTTTTTTCCTTTTATAAAATGTTCTTTTCCATTATTATTATATCTACCTTTTCAGCAATCTAACCTGTACAGTGTCTACACACTACTTCATTTATATCCACCCTTTACTATTAGCATATCTAATATAGCATGTACTCTATTTATCTACCATGGAACATATAATTTTTAAAAAGCAAATCTGGTATTTTAGGATGGTTTTCAGATATAGAGACTAGATAATATGCTGGTTAAAATTGACACCAGCTACTGTTATCAAAGAAGAGGAAGCCTCAATTAAGAATATATCTTCATAAGTCAAGCTGCAGAGAACTCTATAGGGCCTTTTCTTAGTTAGCGATGGAGGAGGGCTCAGCCTATTGTGGGTGGTGCTACTCTGCTCTGGTGTTCCTGTGTTCTTAAAGAAAACAGAATGACCAAGCCATGGGGAGCAAGGCAGTAAGCAACTCACCTCCACGTCCTCCATCAGATACTACCTCAATGGTTTCCCCTCATTGAGTCACTGCCCTAATTTTTTTCAATAGTTGTCTAAAATATCAGAATGTAATTCAAATAAACTATTTCTTTTCTGATTTGCTTTTGGTCATGGTGTTTCATAGTACAGTTACAGTTATATTGCAAAGTATGAAAAGTAGTAAATAGGGTTTTCTGAAGTGGAACATCATTCACTATAGGAAATGTTATCAATCTTTTCTTTCTATCTTCCATCAATTAAAAAATTATATGAAAGAAGAAACCAACTTTTAGGCTTAAAAAAACATTTGATATCAAAGCACCTGTATTATAATAACACATTTACTGTCTCATTTTCTTTCTTGAGTGTATTTAAACTGACCTGGAACTTGGGATCCAAATGTTCCACACCCCAAGGGATAGGATTACCGATATACACCATTATGCCTGAGTTTCTTTGGATGACTTAATTATATAACATTTTGTAGTCACTTTGTGTCTTCAAATAATAAATTAGATATAAATCCTGCTCAGCTTCCAAAGTCTTTGTTCCCTGAGAAGGAAGATTGTTTCTCACTTTTCCTTCCTGGGCCTTTCTTTTGGTTTTTTGCCTGTTAATGTCCCCAGAGGTGAGGCAATAAATAGCTGGTATATCCAGTTCAAACAAATAGGTTTACTTGTCTCAATGGTTTCTTTTTGTATTCATCATTTCTGTTTCTTGGAAATCTCCAGCCAATCTCAGTAGCTGCACTTTGCTATTCTATTCTTCATTTGTTTTTTGCCGAACTTTACTTACTGTGTCTTTAAAATGGAGTTAAGCTTTGATAGTGTTTCTTCGAAGTAAGGGTAACTAAATGCTAAAGGAAGAATTCTTATTTAGTGTGCACTTATTATAGTGAATGATTGAGCTGGATTTTAGAATTTCTTTATTGCACATTTCTTGGATAATTTTAGAACATTCTTTTCAGAGCCACTACAGAGAACTGACTAAATATTTCTCAAGGTCAAGCCTTCTCTACTCCTCCTCCCCCTCCCCTTCCTCTTCTAGTTTAAAAAATTGAGGGCAATAGTTAACACAGTGTGACCAGCAGTGTGGCAAAGCAGACTTAAATTCAGGACTCTACTTCCACTCAAGGGAAATTGTAACACATCAGATGTCACAGTTTCTGTTACAGGATCTATGCCAGTGTTATATCACTATCAATATGTGAAATGGAACATGGTCACCTCAGGTAAATACACAGTCATGGTCACTATTACTGTCACTGTTTTTGCACGTTTTGAACAACTTTGTTCCTATTAAGCTTAAGATTATAAAGAGAAAAAAATAGATTGGCAAAATGACTAACAGTGTTATTGTCCCTGGTGACACACCTACTTTAGCCCCCCGGACCTGAAGGTAGAAGGACCAACACGTGTAAATTGTCCTATGATATCTACATGTGTCTTGTGGCACTATCCCTCTCATTAACTTATATAGCAATAAAGACAAATGCATAAACACATAGAAACAAAAGTAATACCCAACTCAGATTATGAAAAAGTTTCATGTGATAATGTGAAGCAAGGATTCTGTAAGGATTGAAATCAACATAAATATTAGCCATTATCTTTCTCCTTTTGTTTTGTTTTATTTTGAATGCATCCCCAATGCATTTTCCCCTTTCTCCACTCCTGACAGCCCCATTTCCTCTCCCCCAGATCCACTCCTCCTCTAATTCCCTTCAGAAAGGGTAGGTTTCTACCCTTTCTAAACACAGCATAACAAGTTACAATAAAATTGGGTATAAACCCTGGCATCAAGGGTAGATGAGGCAACCCAGTGGGAGAAAAAAGTGTTCCAAGGTCAGACAAGAGTCAGAAATGATCCAATTCCACTGCTTAAGTCCAACGACAAGAGCAACCCAACCAAACAAAAACCCGACCCAGCTAACAACCGTAACATATGCAGTGGATTTTATGAAGACTCATGAAGGTTCTACGATTGTAACATCAGTCTCTGTGAGCCCTGTGAACCCCTCCCGCTTGATTTTTGTTGCCCAGGTTCTTCTTGTGTATTCAACCCTGTGGGCTCATACAATTCTTCTCTTTTGAACTTTTTTAAATGGGGACTACTTTACCACAACTCTGTGGTAGTTAAATTTCATTTACTATTAAAAATGTGTAAAGAAGAAATATACATTTTGTTTTCAGCTTTGGAAGTTTAATTTCCTCATCAATTTTTTCCATTGTTTTTGTGAGAATTGTAAGAAGTGCCTTGTGATGAAAACTGAGAGTAAAGCAAAATGGTTTCACATGGTGGCCGGCAAGCATAAGACACCTAAAGGAAGTAGATAGGAACTCAATATGCTCTTCTGTGGTACACCATTTATAAACAGATAATTTTCTACTAGTCCTCAACTAGAATCCACAACCTTTTAATAAGACTAGGAACTAGGGATGAAACCTTTACCACATGTGCCTTTGAAGTACCATTATTCTAAAAATTGTGTCTTTAATAACACATGTATTAGCAATGTTTTATAAAAGTATCCTGGTAAATGGATTATGTCCATAAACTGCAGCAGAAACAGAGTAGGTATTAGGAAAAAGATGAAGTGTGGGAGAGGGAGGGATGTGTTCCATGGAAGTGCAATGACACATGGGGCAAGGGGGATGCCTCTGGGGGACCCATGTTGGGAATCCTTTCCCCCTGAGGGAACATCCACATGATGGTATGGTACAAAATAAAGTTTATTCGGGTCATGGGGGGGAGTTAAGGGGGGCATTACGGACAGAGAGAGAGAGAAGAGAGAAAAAAGTAGAGGAATAAAGGCCAGCCATGAGCACATGGGAGGGGGAATAGGGGAAGAAGAGCAAGGGGGGGAGCAAGAGAGCAAAGAGCAGGAACACAAGAGAGAAAGCTCCTTTTATAGTGTCGGGCAACTGGGGAGAAGCATAGTTAGATGTTGCCAGGTAACTGGGGTGGGGTTTACAGAATCCCAACAGTAGGTGCCGAATTTACCTAACAGCTGTGTATTTACTGACATAGAGGACAGTTGTGTCCTGTCAGCATATACACAATGACTGCTTTAAGGTTCTTTTACATGATGTAATACAAATTTTTCTTTTGTGACCACTGTCTTCATGCTTCTGTTTTAGCTCAAACAGAAATAAAATTATATTGTATGCTGGCCATCAGGACTCACACTCAGATTTACTGAAATTATGACTCTCTGTTAACATCTTTTCCTTATTATCTCAATGTAGGTTTAGATTTTTTTAAAAATAACCATCCTCAAATGCTTCAATCCCCTTTTTAGCCCACTGTCCAAAGGTAAGGGAGGAAAGGTGATAAGTAGGACAAAGGGTGTGGATTTCTTTAAAATTAGTTCCTTGGGGAGATTCCAATCTGTTTATCAGGATGCCGGCAGTCCAGTTCATTAGTGTCAGGATAGTAACAGAACAATTTAAAGAGTGTCATCAAACATGAACCAGCAACTGCACCACAAGTCAGAAGAAACAGCCAGGCCTACAAGGAATTAGCATGAGTCAACAGGAACTATAGCATGAGTCAACAGGAACTAGCATGAGTCAACAGGAACTAGCATGAGTCAACAGGAACTAGCATGAGTCAACAGGAATTAGCATGAGTCAACAGGAACTACCATGAGTCAACAGGAATTAGCATGAGTCAACAGGAGAGCAAGAATGATCAGAACCACCTGGAAAGCCACTGCTGAGCTCTTCTCAAGGAAATGAAGATCAGAAAGATCAATGAAGCACCGCAAGGCTAGTTATGCAAATGCACCATCACTATCTGTTGGGTCCCACTTATAATCCATCTAAATACCACATGAGTGGGCTTCGGAAAAACATCACGAGAGTCTGCATCACAAGACACAACCAGAAATTTCAATGAGTCCAGTTACCTAACTGGTACTATGTCCAAATGAAAACAAAAGTTTTCCACCATGAACTTTTCCAAAGATACAAAGGTATAAAAATAACAATAATTGTTAAAAAACCCAAAATTCGGTGACAGTTTAAGAAGAAATAAAAGAGCGAGAAAAACAAAAATATCCACTCTCAGAAAAAATAGAGTAAGTTAGTGTCCACTTTCTTCTTCAAAACTGTATGGTCCCAAAGTAGAGTAGAGGGTAACCAGTAAGTAGTATATGATGGTAACCATGCAAAACTAAGCAGGGAAACAGCAAGGGAATAACTCCATGCAATAAGGAATTTAGGAAAAGTGAAGTTTTTGACTCTGGTAAGAGCTTCGGGTATTATTTAGAGCAATTTTACAGCCTTGCTTAGTGTCAAGGGGTACTGTGGTTACAACATTCTCTATTTCTGTTGGTTATGTTTTGATCTATTCTCTAGCCTCACTTAATAGGATTCTGGACCATGAAAAACAAGACTATGATACCAGTGCTGTGTCAAACCATGGAACAGCTTCCTGCCTCCCCACTCACTGTAGCCTTGAAGCTATAGAAAACTTCCAACCACACACGTGGCTGCCTGACCTGTCAGGTCACTTCTAATGAATTCTTGAGAAAAACATTGGGGATGATAAGAGCCCTGGGTATTTTCGCTTCTCGGCCGCAAACTTGCATTTACTAGCACCAAAACATTAGAAGAAATAATGCTTTGAAGACTTAGAATATGTTGAATAATTAGAAAATAAATCATATAGTTAAACATTTTAAGCTGTAATATATCTTTGTGTACAGAAATGTATGCATATCTAAAATACTATGAAGACCAAAACCCATTTATCTCAAAGACCAACAACACTTTCTCTTATAAACTTTTCAACTAATTTGTTATATTAATTCAAGTTCTCTTGTTATCACCTGTCATTGACAGAACGAATACACACACACACACACACACACACACACACACACACACACACATGGGGAAGGAGGTGTTACATGCATGCTAAAGTGTCCAAGACTAGCTAGGTCAAACAACAGGTTCCCCAGAGAAGGAGAGAGGATTGAAAGAAAATAGAGAGAGTAAGATTTCTGCTTTGACTAGCTTCTGATTGTTCATGGTGATGTTAAAAAATTCCCACTGCCAACTGTCCAGTGGCGCCAAAATGCTCTCCACACTGAAGTTAATATTCAGATATAGACACACATTTTTTCCCTTCCAAATTTTTCAAAAAAACAAGGACCCCTGAAGAAGCAAGCTGTTAGTGATACCAAAATGCAAATTGCTGAGTATAGAGGTAAATGAGGTTGGCTTAGGAGTCTCAGATGCCAGCTCTGTCTCATACCACCTTGTCTAGCTTAAGAGAACAAGATGTTATTCTCTAGTTGATTGCTTTGTTTTTTTTTCTTCCTTCCTTCCTTCTTTCCTTCCTTCCTTCTTTCCTTCCTTCCTTCCTTCTTTCTTTTCTTCCTTCCTTCCTTTCTTCCTTCTTTCCTTTCTTCACAGCCTTATTCCAAATAAGGTGTTCAATATAAAGCTGAGAATTAGATTTACTTCCAGGAAATGGCACTTGTATTTCAAGTAATTAATATTCTCCCATTTTCAAGTTATTGTTGACACATATAGTGGTATAAAATATGTGCAATGTTGTTTCATTGCACACATATCTCTATAATGAGGCAATTCAAGTTGTCAGTGGATAGCGCTTCAAACATCTCCACTGATTGCCAGTATTTACAAAAACAAACGGCAGTTCTTGACATAAAAGTATGTCAAAGGAAGCCTTGCTACTAGTGATTCCTTTTTTAAAATTTAATTGTAAAGAAAATGCTAGATTTCTAAAATGCTGTTAGTCAAATCTATAACAGATACTCTTATTGTGTAGAAATGATATGTAAAATGAATAGCAAAGGATATTTAGCCATCACAGCACTAAAAGAATTTCCAGGTAACTTTTCGCTCCAATCTGTAGCCTTGTATATAAAAAGAAATGTGGTGTGCGTACACTTTTTTGTATTTTTCAGTTATTACAAATGAATCTAAAATTCTAATATTTTTTTATCTAGCAACATTCCATGTACTTGAATAAAAGGACACAAAATTCCATAGTAGCTCTTCAGAGTTAGACAAAGACTGGAGGATTGATTAGCCTCCAACTCTAGACAGTCTGTGTTTGCCCATTTGACCTGTGCAGCCTTTGTTTTGACCACAGACCGGGACATCCTGTGTTCTGTGAAAAGAACTTGAGTCTGCAATAGTTTAACTCACTTGCTTGTGGTCTGTACTTCAGACAAAGCTACTTCAAACTTTTTTTCCCTCTAATAATAAATTGCCAAAACATGGATGTTAAACATAGAAAATGTTTGTTTTTGAAATTCTAAATATTAAATCCATTTGCTCTCTTGTAACAAGTTTCCTCAGACACAGCATTACAGCATTCACCAAGCAGAATATTTCTTCACAGTATTGTCTAAAGCATTTTTAGGGCCATGCTCCCCACATCCTGGCTCTCAAGGAGAATATTTCAGGCCTCTCAGAGGCTGGTAGACTCCTTGTCTTGTTCCTGCTTCTATGCAATTTCTTACCTCATGCTTACATCACTCTCCCTTTTGTTTCCTATGTCTTGGTGTAGAATCTCCCTTTCACTTTGTAATGATACATTAAAATTGCATTATAAATCAACTTGAAATTTTCAAACTACTCTCCTTATTCTAGTTCTTCTGGTTCCAGGAAATGGATTATTGATGATGAAGGGAGGTTTTTGTTTTGGGGGGGATATTTTGGCTCTCTTGTGAGCACCTTTTCGATAAAGAACTCAAGAATATTAACATACTAAGCTCAGACACAGAGCCCAGAACTATGTAGAGGTGGTTGGGGGTGGGGCTTCTTGTTGCTGTGGAGGCTGTTTCCTGTCTGCTTCTTCCACTAGAGAATTATTTACTGGTGCACACACCAGCCTAGCCAATGAATGAATGACAAGATGGAGGGAGGGGATAAAAGAACACCTCTCTTGGTCACATAAGAATAATTTAAAACGTAGTATTTAAAGTGAGACAAAATTCTCACATAGAAAAACCAAGTGTGCATGTAGCAAGCCCCGTTGCTTACCATCTTTCTTCCTTTGTTCCCGAACTAAAACTCCAAACACACTCTGAATGCTAACAATCACAAAACTAAAGTCCCCCAAGCTCCCTGTTGCTTTTATTGCTACTGTGTTTTTATAAGTTATTTCATATTTATTCCTTAAATATAAAGTTGTATGACCTCATAATGATAAAATTTTGCCACTAAACTAGTACAAACAGTTCGACTAAGTTCCATACAGCCTTCTAAACAAACACATGGAAGATTTTACTAGTGTGGTGAGCCAGTATATGCTGGAAATATTTCAAATGAACCTGTGTATAAAACAGTGCTTTCTAAAAGCAATGAACAAGAATGTATGGACTTCAGGCTTCTATGCAAGTTGTAAATTTAAAACAAACTAAGACTTCTGAGTAAGAATCTCAAAATTTGCATTGTTACTGCTTTTGAATTACTTTGACAAAATATTCTTCACAGTCAATGCCAAGGACAGAAAATTTCGTTGTTCTGTTACTTAGTTACCCAAATAATAGTTAGAACATGAATTATATTTTATTCTTTCCTTCTTTCCTTCTTCTCTTCCTTTTCTTCTTTTTTCTTTCTTTCATTCTTCTCTCTTCTTTTTCATCTCCTCCTCCTCCTCCTCCTCCTCCTCCTCCTCCTCCTCCTCCTCCTCCTCCTCCTCCTCCTTCTTTCTGTATGTTTGTTTTTCATGATAAGGTTCCTTTATTTATCCCTGGCTGTCATGGAACCAGCTTTGTAGGCCACATCTGCCTGCCTTTGCCTCTCAAGTCTGGAACAAATGGTGTGTGCCATCACTACCTCAATGGTCTTCCTTTTTGAACCACAACATGTTTTTGTTTGTTTTAGATCTTTATCTTTCAAAAATATAATTCAGCAGTGGAAAGGTTTACATTCTTTAAAAAATATATAATCATTTTCTCCGAGTATCTGCAAAAGCAGATATTTTGGGGACATTTTATAACATGCAGCTATAATGTAATGTCATCCAGTTTATAAATAATACAGCATAGCTTGCTAGTTCTGTTTCTACTTAAATGTGTAGTGTAAATTCTAGTCAGTACCTTAAAAAATGGAAAGGGGGACACAGATAGAGAGAGTTAAAACTATTGGAAGTAGTGAAGTAAAAATACTACAATGTCTTCACCAAATTTTTTTTTTCAAAAATGATTAGGTACAATGGAATTGCCAGTAAATTTCATTTACACAGTTATTTGGATAAGTATCAAACATTCCATATCAGTTAGAATTTCTGGCCAAGTTTTCTTTAATAAAAAAAAATGCAAACATATAAATTGTGTAGATCTAATCACTTCTAGTATAAAATGAATAGAATTGTTATCAGGAGAGCTACAACCCTGACCTATGAAAAGTAAAATGAAGGGGAAAAAGTATCTTTCCTTGGGTAAAAATAAAAAATAACGGGGAAATTTGATGAAAAATTTTAATAAACTATTTTGGAAAGGAGAATTAGAGAATTTTGCCTTCCTTAGGTGTGTGTGTACTTGTGTGTGTATGAGAGAGAGATCTATTTTAAAAATAGAAAAATTACACAAATATATGGAGATACAAATTGAGACTGCTCCCTAAGTACTAGTATCCACAGACTAGAGAATGTATAAGCATACTGTGTGTTATATAATCCAAAACATAATGCAAGCATTACAAAACAACACAGAAAGACAATCCAATAATGACAAAATTGCCATTTGCCTGTAAACTCTGACCAGAAGATAGACATGTACATCTTTGCATATTTATGAACCTATCATTGAGTTCAATTTTATGCCTAAAATAGAGGCTGTGCTTTGTTATGACATATTTGAGGAAGCAGCAAAAATTGTTATCAAAGCATGCAATATAGCTATTGCATTATGTGTTATAAAACTTAGCTTTGGAAAATACTACTTGTTATATGTACCATATAATTTCCTCTCAGATTTATTGCTTTTTAATTGATAATGATGCATATTTAAACAGTATGATGTGGCTTCTTTAGTGAAATGCTTAAATACTAAGTTAAATGCTACAAAGTAACTAATATATCTGAGATATCATATTTAATATTTTTACCCATAATCTTTCTGTATCACAGCTATCGTGAATAATACCATGACACACATGGGAATGTAGATATATGTCTTGGTGTTGTACAGTGTGATTCTCTGAGTAAATGCTATCATCTTTCTCAGATGAGCTGTAACTGCTTCTAAAACTCAATGACAAGAAGGTCTGTAGACTTGTGACATCTCCTCTTAGAAAGTGGAAGTCAGTATGTTTGTTGTATTGTCACCTGCATTTCTAGGAAGCTACTCTCAGTTATTTGAGTATAATTTTGCTTCAACTGCAGGTGTTATGTTATTGGTTGAGTTTAATTGAAAGGAACCCCATCTATGTTGCTATGAGAAGCCATTATCTATAATGGGTAAAGACTTTCCAGTTCTACCACCATGAAATCACCCATGTTCCTACTAGTAGCCTCTCATTTGTGCTCTGTGCCTTATAAACTTAATAATTTTTCTGGATGAATGTTTTTGGTAGAATCTTATTTTGGTTGGCTTGGGACCTTATGTGGAGGGTTTAAACAATTTTCACACTTCCCTCAAAATGGCACTCTTGAAGCACCTCAACATGTGGATTTCACTTCCTTTGGCTATGAAACAAAAGCATCACTGAGCCATTAAACTGCTACAGCATTGTTTTGTTTTCTTTTGTTTTGAGGATCTTCCATGCTGGTTTCCTTAGTGGCTTTACCAATCTGAGTACTAATCACCAATGACAAGGGTTATGTTTACTCTTTATGCTCACACTTGCTGTGTGCCTTTTAGACAAAAGCAACATGAATGGAGACTGATGATTTCTTCCTGTATTTTTGATCATGTTGAACATATTTTCACACCTCTTGAATATTTATATGTCATCATTTAAAAATTTGTAATCATCTCCTTTGCTCATTTTTAAGTCGGGCTATTTATTTATTCTGGTTGTTAATAATATTTTAATGCTGTTAGGTTTTTGTGTTAATGTATGTTTGCTGCCCTGTGAAGAAGCTCAAGACTGAATGCTGTCTTGGGTGATAGTAAGAGACCTAAGACTGAGAAAACAGAGACAGTGAAGGACCCTAGGGGTGTTTGCCAAACGTAATCCTACCGCCTCAGGTCAAGACTAGGCCAAGTTCTCCACACACGGTTCTTGGGAGAAGCAGGAACATTCTTGAAAAACTGCAGAATGTGCTGACTGTTAGCCATCTGACCCTCTAGAGAGTTCTAGTTAGGGTCCTGACACATGTGCTCACTAACCAATAGGTTTAAAGGTCAGTATGCATAGCCAGTGAGTTTAAATTATAACCTTGCTGGTGTAACCTTTACCCCTAAAAAGTATAAAAACTGTTTGTAACAGCCTTTCGGGGTCGCCTCTCCTCTGGATGTAGGCCACCCCGGTGCACTGGACGATCTCTCGTCTCATTAATGGGAGCCTCAAATAGATAAGACTCAATTTGGGTCTTACAACAGGCTGACTTCATGACAGGCTTCAAAGTGTAGGTCAGAATTGTCCTAGATCTTTGTTTTCAAGAACTGAGCTAGTCCACGCAGGTCAGTTACTGGAAAATATCCAGGTCTCAAGCAGCCAATCAGAAACTACCCCACCTCCTCAGTATCAGATTTCAGTACCCCTCCCCAAATCCCCAGCAAAGGTTCTGGAACCAATTAGGATGTCACCTATCCCTCTTTGGAATTCCCCCAGTGTGCTTTAAATTGGGCCCACGATCTCACTTGGGGTTCTCCATCTTGGTAAATGATATACCCCAGCATGTTGTACTTCTGCAGATTGAGATGCTCTTTGCTTTTGCATACTATCTGAGTCTGGGATATCACCCTTACAAGACCTCTGCCTACAACAAAGGCTTGTAGACCACTGTATCCAAGGTTATCATCCAGATATTTAAATCTATGTCATTTTAATTGTTACAGAGACCACTTCCTGCTCTAATTCTCATATCCTGATGACACTGACCTTTAACTGTCCCTTTGTCAGTTTTGAAGCTGTAAACAAACCAGGTCTCCCATCCCCACCCTTACCCCCAACACAGAGCCACACTTTCCAGGTCAATTTATTTCATATGTAAAATCAGTTCTCACTTTTCTAAAATGGCTAGGCCTACTGGGGAGAAGGCAGACACAGAAGTTTTCTTTGTTGGCAGGTTTTAATAAGGAAAGAAATAAACTCATCAAATAGGTTTAAATGTAACTTTTTACTATTCCTTTATTTAAGTGAACTTGCTTTTACAATGACTGCTGCCAGTAACCAAACAACTTGTGTCTCACAGTAAATGATTGAAAAGGTTTGGAGTTTATGTAACTTGTGAATTAAAAATATATATATATATATATATATATATATATAATATGTGCAAGTCCAAGTCTGTTTCTTCTCATTGGCATATATGTAATGCTCTCTCTCTCTCTCTCTCTCTCTCTCTCTCTCTCTCTCTCTCTCTCTCTCTCTCTCTGTGTGTGTGTGTGTGTGTGTGTGTGTGTGTGTGTGTGTGTGTGTGTGTGAATGCACAGCTATCCACCTGTGTACTTCAGAAGAGCAAAATTTGAAAATACTGAAATTCCACCAAGAGACTGAGGTAGAAGCACTCAAGTTCAAAAACATCTTGACCTACTTAATAAGGTCATGTATCATAGTAAGGACTCTCATATGTTGGGTCATTATATTGCTATTCAAACCACGTCAAGTAATATTTTCTAAAATAATTATTTACTTTTCATATATATATATATATATATATATATATATATATATATAAATCTTTTGTCATATATCTGTGTACCATATGTACTTTTTAATCCATGGAAGCAAAATGATAGTGTGGTTAATGTCAGGTCATCTTGAGCTGGAGTTTCAGAGAGTTGTTAACCTCCATTACAGGGTGAGTAACTGAACCTGGATTTTCTGCAAATGCATCAAGTAATCTCAACGACTGAGTCATCTCTCCTGCCCTATGAAATAATTTTTAAACTTAAAACACAAAATAAAACATTGCAAGTAAAAATATAGCAACTTTATTTGTGTGTAAAGAAAAAATGAGGTAAGAAAGGTAATATAAAAAATAATTACAAATTCTTTTAATGCAATTATAATTTCCTAAAGTTTCTGTGCTATATAAGTTGACCAAAAAAAATGGCTTTGTGATTTGATACAAATATTCTTTTTAATAATAAGGCAAATATGTCTATAGTAATATAAAAGAATTTGGACTTTCAAACTTATGATAATTTTTTAGCTATTGTATGTAAGATGACATCATTATGCAACAAGGTAGGTCCAGAATAAGGTGAAGCCTATCATTGAATGAGAAGGAAGGGTAACCAGGGGAAAAGTCTAGGAAGGAGGAGAAGAGGAGGAGAAGCAGGAGATTCAACATGGAAGATGAGGATGACCCATCTCTGTCTGTTCAGCTCTGAGTAGCCATAAGTTTTGTATACTGTCTAAGGGATGGATTTCTATAGGTCAATTTATCTTATCTAGGTAGGCAGTTTATATGCTTGCCAACTGGTTGTAAGTTTATTGTGTGTATGGATTGTGGATTGAGAACTGAACATATAAATCTGTTTGATAAGTTACTGATTGTTGAGTCTTCATTTTACTAGGCTGTGGAGAATGTGAGCCAAGTTCTAGGCTGGCAGGGAGACAACTGTGAATGGGCAGCTTGTGAACCAGAAGCAGCAGATTTGTATTTAATATTTACTATAACAACTGTGTTATATATTCTGACACTAATTTAAAAGCATATGTTGGAACTAGATACAGCTCAGAAGTTAAAAGCTCTGTCTGCTTTCTAAAGTTTCTGAGTTTTGTTGCCTTCATCAGTAGCTCTCAATGCCCTTTAAATCCAGATCCTGAGTGTCTTCTGGCTCCTATGACAACCAACAGCAACTCTGATCCAACCCTGAGATGGCTCCAGGAAAGGGTGATAGGTCCCAAGAGAGAAATTCATGTTCCCTGCCCCAGGATGATTTCCTAGAAACAACTCTGACAGAACACTTCTCAGAAAAACCATAAAATGTACTGGCCAAAGGCCACCTGGGACCTCTGGGATGATTGTTGTTACTGTAATCTACCCTCTTAAAAAAATATATGTATAGTGCTTGTAAGTTAGAATTGGAATCACCTCTAGTCTCTTGCTTGAGAAACTGCTGAAAGTTGATTTTGGCATGCCAGAAAATAAACCTCTTTTTCATAAATCTGAGTCCTGTTGGCTCCATCAGGGTCTCCCATCTCTGGTGCTTTACACATGCACACACACACACACACACACACACACACACACACACACTTTTTAAAAAATTCAATCTTTTCATCACAGAACAAATCCCAACAAAGAGAGGGTATCCGTACATACAATCCCACCCTAACCATGGAGTAAATGGAATTTTGCTAGCTACAGAGAGAGAGAAAAAAGACACTTTTCCATAAAAGTGTGTTCCCTGATAAGTTTTTTAGACCAGCATAGAAATCTACTCACATAAAAAATATTTGGGCAACAAAATTTGGTCTTTCATAGGTATGAAAAAACATCTATCTTCTTATTTGTCGGTCTGTTTATCATCTATCTATCTACTTGGATTATAATTCAGTTTCTGGCAACCCCAGCTTCACTCTCTCTCTATGCATTTGTAGATTTCTACACAGTTTTATCCAAAATATATCTTAGCAGTCTTGTGTTTATGAGGTGGCTAGCATCCTTTTTTAAAAAAAAAGATAATTTTCTATAAAAAGGAGTTAAGTCAAGGATACACCCAGTTTGTAAAGCGGGAAACTTTCTTTTATTAGAAACAGATTCTTTCATTTTAAATGTTTTTATGTAATGGTTCTTAATATGCTTTGTGAAGCAAATAATATGTTTTGTGGTATGCGGTATGGTGCAGTGGGAGGGATTGACTCACGAAGCCTGTGTTGAGGCTTCTTTCTCTGCTGAGGTACCAGACATATGACAAGTCTAGTATAAGACAGAGTTTATTTAGTGACACAGTAAGAGAAGTTGAGAAGGAAGTAGAGGCAGAGAAAGAGGTGTGACAGAAAAGAACAGAGAGAGAGAGGAGGAGGAAGAGCAGGGAGAAGTAAGGGAAGAAAGAGAGAGAAAGTTATCAGAGAGAGAGAAAAAAGGTCTAAGAGAATCACCAGAGGCCAAACAGTACCTTTTATAGCAAGCAAGGTGTACCTGGCTGTTTCTTGGTAACTGTTGGGTGGAGCCTAGAAGAAATGCTAACATGCTAAAAGTTCTAACCATCCTCTCACTTAATTGTTTAAACTTTGATCATTCCAAATTTAGACAGGATAAATGTTCACTATACTGTGAATGTCGATGATAAGAGAAGGTCTTTTTGTTTGGTTGGTGTCCCCCTGTTTTCAGAACCCAAAAGCTATATGGTCTTTGCCCTGAGTAATCTAGTACTTCGTAAAGGATGGAATTTAAAAACAGTACCCAACCTCTCCTTTCTTTTCTCATATAAAAGGTCAATCTTTTAGAAGCTTCTTTTGCCTCTGTACCACAATAAATTTCTGCTATAATAATATAGTTTTATATTTTAAAATTATACATATGAAAACAAACAAAGTAAAAACAGAAAAAAACACACATCTCGTGTTAAGCATGGTTTTGTAAAAGGTTATTTAAAAGTGTTTTCTTATTTGTTTTTGTTAATCAGAGTAAAACGAGCTAGCTGCAGTAACTAATAACAGGTAATAGTATTATGGAGTTAAAAACACATATATCTGCTCAGCATTGATGCTTTTGGTTCACAAGAGGAGGTTAATGAGTCCCAGTAATGACCATTAGTTGTTGAGGACTCAGCTCTGCTTACTTTCTGCTACTGATATTACTGTGGATGAATTATTCAAAGAGAATACAAAAAGTAGCACAAAGATTCACTGTTTATTCTTCACTAAGTAACACTGCTTACACTCCAACAGTGAGCACTAGCCACTATTTGGAGTACAGAATAAAGTTCCTCCAGAGATTACAATCAGTATGAATTATGGGCAGAAACTTACAACCTTGATGGTCAATTTGTTTTCTTTGACTTGATTTCTATCATCAGACTTCTCACCAAGAAATACAAGGTATTAATGCAATTTTTGCTAATATTCCACTTTCATCTTTCATTTTGGCAGACCATAGCTCTTATTTTCTTCTCGAGCATGTACCAAGACTTCAGATTTCTGTAAACCTGGATATAGAATTTTTGTTTCATAATACCTATGGCATTCTCTCTCTCTCTCTCTCTCTCTCTCTCTCTCTCTCTCTCTCTCTCTCTCTCTCTCTCTCTCTGTCTCTCTCTCCTTCTCTTATAGCTTCTTAAGCTAAAAAGTTGTCATACTAGTACTTTCTTACATATTTTACTTTTTATGTATATGTGTGTTCTACCGACATATATGTCTGTGTAATATGTTCATATCTGCTTCCCACAAATAATATAAGAGGTCATCAAATCACTGGAATCAGTGTTGTAGATAGTTATGACC
This sequence comes from Micromys minutus, assembly GCF_963924665.1. Lineage (NCBI taxonomy): Eukaryota > Metazoa > Chordata > Mammalia > Rodentia > Muridae > Micromys > Micromys minutus. The sequence continues at coordinate 11,652,961 of NC_137981.1, forward strand.
CAACAACCATATGAAGGGAATTAAGTCTAGGGGCTCTGGAAGAATTACCACTCTTGATCCACTGAGCCTTCTCTATAGTTTCTCTAATATTTATAATTAACAACAAATACAAAAGACACATTCAAAGCACAGCTCTTACATGTCTGTGTCTTCTTTCATATAGCATCTTTCTTGATATCAGGTATTTGGTGTTGCAGGACCCTAGGGGCTTTCACCAACTTTACACTTACCCACCTCAGGTCAAGGCTAGGCCAAGTTCCATTCTCTACTCATAGGAACATTCTTGAATAGAGAATTCTCAAAATGTACTGACTGATGCTTGCTAGCCAATGGATCTAAAGGTCAATATTCTTAGCCAGTAAATTTAAACTATAGCCTTGCTGATGTAACCTATACCCCTAAAACGTGTAAAAACTGCTTGTCATAGCTATTCAGGGTCACCTTCTAGTCATTCACCATGAGAGTCTGATTGACTGTCGACCCCAGTGCACTAGAAAATAAACCTTTTGTGCTTGCATCAAACTCCATTCTTATGTCTCATTTGAGGGGGATGCTCCAAGTAGTTTAAAACTCACTTCAAGTCTTACAGTGCCAAGTTTTTTTCAAGGTAAAATAAATTTGATGGGGGAGGGGTGTAAAAATGGGGGACAGAATCAGATATGAGGGGGCAAGGACAGGAGAGAAGCACAGAGAGTCAGGAGAATATGCAGCTTCTAAGGGTGGGAGATCCTCTAGAAAGTCAGAGAGACCTGAGATATGAGAGACTCCCAGGTCTCAATGGGGGTGACTTTAGTGGAATTGCTCAACAGTAAAAGAGGAAACTGGAAGAAACCACTTCCAGTAGATAGATAAGACCTCAAGTGGAAAGATAACAAAACCACCATCAAAATTTCTGACCCAGAATTATTCCTGTCTAAAGGGAATGCAGTAACAGAAGTGGAGCAGAGACTGTCAGAAAAGCTGTCCAGTGACAATCCCAAATTGGGATCCATCTGATGGGGGAGAGAAGTGGTACCAAAGCCTGACACTATGATTACTGATGCTATCTTTGGTGTGCAGAAGCCTAGTACAGTTGTCCTCTGAGAGGCCTTACCAAGAGCTGAATCAGATGCATAAACTTATAGCCTACCATTAGACTGAAGTTAGAGAACCCAATGGAAGAGTTATGGAAAGGATAGAAGGAGATGAAAGAGATGGCAACATAATAGGAGACCAACATTCTTCAACTACCCAGGATCTCTCAGAGCTCCCAGAGAATAAGCTACCAACTAAAGAGCATACATGGGCTGACCCGAGGTCCTCACGCATATATAGCAGAAGACTGCCTAGTCTGACTGTAGAGAGCCTTTGGGGCCACCTTGTAGGAATTTGCCAGGAATTTGATACTGGGTTAATATAGAGCTCAAGGCAAATTCATCCGAGGAGTGTGTGGCATTTCTTTTATCTTGGTCATCTCAATAAGCCCCTAGAAACAGTGACCATGGAACTTTGTTTATTGCCTTGTTTGTTCCTTGACTTGGAATTGACCTTTTTCTTTGCATGTATTTAGAATAGTATAAAAGCACAGTGGGGATAAAATAAACTTGCTTCAGCCTCAGCACTGGCTGGAGTCATGTCATAGCTTGTCTAATTTTTTTTTTCAATCCTCCCTCCCTTCCTTGAGATCTGTTTCTGTTTGACTGACTGAGCTGGCTTTGTCAGTAGGAAAAGATGCTTAATCCTGCAGAGGCTTATGGCCCCAGAAAAGGCGGTTGGGGGTGAGAAGAGAGTGCTCTCTCAGAGGCTAGAGGAGCAGAACATTATGAAGAACTGTAGGAGGGGGCACCAGGAAGGGGAGCAATGGCTAGATTGTAAATAAATAAAATAATTAATTTAAAAAAGAGAAATATGTGCTTGGCCAACAAATATATTGGATTCAGAACATGTATCTGAGTGCATAACAAATACTAAATAAATATTGGCTGGATAACTGAATATATTAACCTCTATCTTCTAGAAACTATAATACTAGTTATAGTATAGAATACTACAGAAAGGGAGAAAGCTAAATTAAGGACAGAGGAAAAGGGAAAGATTTGGTTTTCTAGGATTCACAGCAGAATATTCCTATCTTCAAAGAAAATCTTCAATATATTTTTGATTGAACTCTTAACTAATACTATGACTTTAAATAAACAGTAAGCAAAAATATATCACAGACTTCATTGGCAAGGGGGGGGAGTAACTTTCTTAGAAATTAGTTACAAAACAGATATTTCGCTTAAATATTTAATCAGAGCTAACTTTCTTTTTAAAAATCTCCAGTAAATATCAGGCAGAAAAGATTAAAACATTCTATTATTGAATAAATTAGAAGTTTATGACATGGTAAAATACTGTTATGCCCGAAATTTTAAGTTGAAGTGACTTTGGGCACATAGGATACTTTTGTAGTTACAGTTTACATAACCTAGATATTGTATAGAGTGAGAACATCAACATTTATTGGTTAGAACTAAACCCAGAAAGTTTCATAACTATCTAGACAGTTCCTGAATGCTAAAATAAAATCTATTTATAAAAATCTATTTAAGGTTCTTTCAAATATTGGAATAGGACCCGCAAAATGTTCCCAGAAGTGTTATTACTATGAGAGACCTTGTTTCTATTGGCTTTATGCTGGCTGTCCCAAAGTGTGTTCAGTAAGGAGTACTTGGGCAATTCAGTGAATGACTTCATTATGAGTAATAGTCATTGAGCTTAAGTGTTTTAAAATAGCAGCATTTGCAAGGAAAAAATCTTTAGTTGCCCACCCGTTCTTTATAGAAAACTCGGTATCTTTTCTTAAACAGCCATGCAAAGTCTGAAACCATGATTGGTGAAAAGCAGAAGTAGTTTTTCCTCTGGGATAACTATCTCATTATCAGTACTGAAGTCAAGAGAGACAAATATTTGTGTCTTTTCCTAGATAATCACCTAAATTCATGTCCTGGATTTCTTATTAATGTGTTCAAGATCCTATTCCAGTTTTCTGCATTATGAATAAATTTCTTCATTTAACCTAATTCCTTTTAAGACAAGAACATTCTTAGATTCTGTTAGGATCTAAGAATAAAAATAATAAAAAGTGGAACCTTTTATTCACCTTCAAATTTAGATTCTACTGCTATTGTCATTTACTGAGGCTTTTTAAAAAAATGTCTATTCGGTTTGGGGTGATAAAGGAGTACAGATAGAGAATAAACTACACTGCCTCTGTAAAATGAAAGTATATCCCAGCTCTGATGGCCACAGACGCTTCACCGTGACTCCTATTCTATAAAGCAACCTCTAAAATGTTTACAGGAAGAGTATATGTGTGAGCTTTGAAGAGAAAGGAGGAGCCACACTTGGGTAGTATGACTACTGGATATTTGGTCTGTAGAGGTCATAAATGATCTTGCAGGGAGCTGTAGAGCTGAAGTACTCCTTTGAAGCTTTCCCAACTTGATAAACAAATCTTGATCTCTTATTAACTATAAACTGTACCTATGCTGGGCTTGACGGCAGATAAGGCAGTACCCAAGACAATATTTTCAAGGATATGTAAACTAATAGTCTAGATGCTGAACAGTTAAAGTGTTTATTCCTGAATAACTATCCAGCAAGTCAGAATATCTACACAGGCTAGAAGTTCTACTTTCTCCTGAAAATATGATAACACTTGAAATGCATGTTAACGGCAGTGGTGAGGGTAACTTTTGTCAAGTGATAAAGAGATGTGTCTATCTCTGGAAAACCATAAATGTTAGATAACACACACTATTTGTGATCTCACTTAGAATGTTCAAACCTTAAAAAATATCACAGTGTTAAGAAAAATGTGACAGAGACCGTCATTTGCTCTACAATCTGTATCTCTCTCCAGCTCTCAGACACTGAAGGAAGGTGAGAACAGCAAGAAGTGTGGGACTCTAGGCAGAGGATGTCCAGAAGGTAGCCCCTATCCCAAGCTGGTCTGACTAACAATCTACTGAAAAAATGCTTCACAGATATCTACACTATATTCCCCAGTGTTAGCTACCTATTGGAGTCTTCCCCAGCATATTAATCAACAAAGCAATAAGTTTTTTTTTTTTTCTGTAAATACTTTAGCAAGAGGATATATCACCTGCCAATGGGACTCTGTAAACTCAAAGAAGCCTTTATTTCAACACCCGTCTACTAATTTCTCTTCAATGAAGGAAGGAGAATCATTCCTTCAATCCCTACCTTCAAACTTTAGACAATTATGACACAATGGTACATGACAGTCTCAGTACATAAAACCCAGCCCATGCAATGTGTGCTTTGTTGAGATTAGAGAAATGGTTAAGCATTTATTTAACAGTACCATTTGCTACTCTTGCAGAAGATCAGAGTTCAGAACCAGTCACCCATGTTAGGGCAGAATGCAACTGTAAATCAAATATGCTTTCTAGCCTCTGTGAGCGTACATGTGACTTACTCCCACAAAAAAAAACATAAGAATAAAAGTAAGTTCTCTAGAAAATTATGACATTTTACAGTCTTTAGCACCACATGATGTCAAAACAATGTTAATTATAAATAAAAAGAGATCACAGAAATTAATTTGAAAATTCTAAACAGATTTAGAAAGTTTGTTGCAATGCAAAGCAAATACAAAAGAACCCCTTGTGAGATGCAATTATTGTATCATTCAAAAGAATGAGCCTAAGGAAAATAAAAATTAACTTTGTAATCTGAATTCTATTAACAATAAATAGTCGATTACAGTACTTCACTTTTTCTAATCCATTAAGCGGATGTCTTAAAATTAGTTATACTGAAATGTTCATGTGGAATATATTAAAATACCAAACTGTTACTATAAAAGGTTGAATTTAATTGCTACTCTTATAAAATATGAATTAACATAATGGTAATTTACTAGAAATTTAATTATCTTGCCTTAGGTATCATGACCAATGTCTGGAATCCTCAAATAATCTTTACAAAGTTAACACATTAATTGGAATATAATTATGCCTTTCCCAATTTAATATCTATTTAATTATGTCACTAAACTTGGTTTGTCTTCCAGCAAAGTATCAATTTTGTTCAGACTATTTGTAACAGTCACTTAATTCTTGGTCTTAAAATCAAATCAGTGAGCCAATCATTATACATATCTCTGCTTAATGTTCAAGCATTACTTCCCTGCCATTCTAACCCCATTTCTCTGTCCCAGAATTCCTCTGAAGTGTACATGAAATCAAAACTGTCTCATGCCCTTGGCATCTGCCATGATAACTTGGCTGTAATAGAAAGCTAACAAAGTACAGGCAAGAGAAAACTCAGTCCCTGGAGACATGGTTATCTGAAACATCCTAGATAATTAAGCTACCATTTGTAAAGTTTCGCATTTCATACATTTTAAAGCACTGATGATAGACTAATCTATAGTTATTGTTTGCTATTAATGTGAATAAACTCTAATTATATTTGATAAAGTCATAATCTGTGATAGGTTGTATTGTGGGTTGCCCTGATGCTGTTTGTATTCTGTTTATTCTGTTTCCCCAAGAGGGGTTTCCCAGAGGAGTAGAATGTGTATTCAGGGGATTTCATGTGAACGTTCTCCATATTTTACTGGTCAACGAAAGGTTATAGCCTCTGATTGGGCAATGGTAGAGAAAGGTAGGGCTGGAAGTTTTAGAGTGGAGGAAGAATGGGAACAATGAAAGAATAAGAACAGAGGAAGAAAGTGTGGAAGCAAGATGGAGCAGAACCACATGGCATTGAGAAGCTGCAAGTAGCAACGGATATCATATTTGGGGAATATATTATCATAATGTTAGGTCTGCACAATCTACACACACAGTTTATAAATAGTATAACTGAGTTGTGTGGTTTTTACATGGGCTTACTGGGGTTGGAGATGGACTGTTACAAGGCTGAGAGATGGAAAACAGTTATTTCTATGTCAGCTTTCCCCACTCTAGAGGTATAATATACATATGCATTGTTAGATCCTAAGTTCACTGTTTGCATACACTTATAGACTTATCAGCATCATTGGGAGACTGCATACATTATGAGATTGACCAATCGTTCTTGCTATATTCTAGGACAGAATTTTTGTAAACTGCTGAAGTTTCCTTTTCCTTGGGCTTCTCTGGAATTCATTCACCTATATTAATGTTGAGGTGAAAGAAGAAGTATGAGGATGGTGAAGTAAAACTTCCTGAGGATACTGCTGGTATCACTTTTTCCCTTTACCCATGAAATTTCTGGTTCTACCTTGAGCAGTCAGACTAACTCCTGGTTCTTCAAAGTACACAGCAGAAAAGCTGCATATTTCCTTCCCATGGCAAATTACAGGCTCCATGTGTTTTTATTTGGAGAGATAGCTGGAAATAAGTCCGACATATGATGATGTTTACTCCACTAGTATAGGAGTGGCCAAGAAATGCAAATAGTAATGTCTTGTCTGAAAGGCCATCAAGATGTTTGATAAATGTTAAGAGAAAATGCCAGATTTGTTTTTTTTTATTTCTTCTAAAGTTTCCATCACTTAGTATAAGTCTATTGATTAAATATTAATTTTGAAATTCTTGAACAGAGTTATTATATAAAAGACAGCTAATAAAAATAAGACAAAACAAACCTCAGAAGGCCATCTCAACTCGCCATAGGAAATTAGAAAAAGCATAGATAGCTTAAAAGACTAATAAAATTAGGAGACATAGCAATAGTATTTTAAGTTAGATCTTCATTATTATTATTGTTGTTGTTGTTGTTGTTGTTGTTGTCAATGTCCTTTTTTGAGATAGGGTCCCATGTAGTCTACATGTCCTAAAACTTTCTGTGTAACTACAATGATCTTGAAAGTTAATGATTCTCTTACCTTTCTCTTTCAAGTGCTGAGATTACAAGTTCGTACCAATGTTCCCAGTATTGTGTTGTGCAGAGAATCAGACTCCTGATACTATTTAATTCTAAGAAAGTGCTCTTCTCCCTGAGCTACATATCCAGTCCCTCTCACATTTTTTTATAAACATCTGGTAGTAAGAAATTTTTAAGTATAGGCTAACGAGATCATTCAGCATCTTGTTGCTTGTAACCAAACTTGATGACCTGAATTCAATCTCAAAATCCCTAATGGTGGAAAGAGAGCACCAACTCCTTCAAGTTGCTCTTTAATATCTAGGGATTTAAACATACAAATTATACTTCAATAGAGCAGAATCATTCAGAGATTATGATCTATTTGATACATGAGGTAATATGTACTGAATTCAATGAATGAATTTGTTCAAGTTTCTCTAGCAACATGTTGCTTCTAAAACATAGATACAGGATGGTGAATGTTACAGCCTAACTCCCAAGAAGGTTCTGAAAATGGATTTAGAAGAAACACCATTTATTTCTGCCTCTGTTGATTCTTCATCTGGTAGAAAAATTTAATAAATAAATTCTTTTCTGAGCCTCAACATTTTTGACAAATGTACTTTAAAAAACCATATTTGTCATCTCCCATTCATTCAGATTCTTTCAAGACTAAAAGAGATTGTGATGGTTCCTTGTCTGGAATCAGAACCTGTCAAGTCTGGAGGCCCTGGGATTTTGAAGCCATCATCACTGATTCTCAGAAAATTAGGGTGAACCAAACTCTACCCACGGAGAGTCAAGAACAAGGCACATCACAGAGTTTTTGTTTGTTTGTTTGTTTGATTGATTATTAGTTGATTTTTTTTAACCTCAGCTTCTTGCTATACCATTAAGAACTCTGAGATTTTGTAGATATGATCTAAGCTAAAAGTGTAGTGCATCTGAAACAACAATGATAAGAATTGCAGAGCATACAGAAAAATGTTGATGGCTCTATAGAAGGTTACAGAAAGCCTAGGCTCATGGTTGAAATTATTTGTTGTGGTCCCCTCATCTATTAGAGGAATATTAAAATGTGATTGAGGCACAATGGCTAGTGAGAAAAATGTCAAACATCTAACTACATTTGTCATCTAGCAATCATCTTTTTATCTAACTATCATCTATCTATCTTTCCTTCCATAAGTCCATCCACCCACCTACCACCCACCCATATATCTATGTATCTATGTATCTATGTATCTATGTATCTATGTATCTATCTATCTATCTATCTATCTATCTATCTACATACCTACTTAACACCTATATATCTATCTCCTATCATCTATTTTCTGTCTACTATCATCTACCCATCTATCTATTTATCTATTATTGATCTATCTATCATCTATCTATGCTTCCTATCTAATTTCTAGATCTAGAACAATTTTCTACAATTTCATTCTTCTAAATCTGGATCATAATCTTCAAGTGTATGAATGATATAACCTCTAGGGGAATAAAAATGTCATTCCTGACATAAATAAACTCTTTTATTTAAAAAATATTTTATTTTAAATTATGTAAAATGTATACATGGGTGTAAGTATGGAAATATGAATGCAACAACTCATTGGGGCCAAAGCCATATGATCCCCTGGAGCTGGGGCTGTAGTTACAGAAGCTGCAAGCACCATGTGAATGATTGGGAAACTAACTCAATTCCTCTCCAAGAGCAGCAAATGGTCTTAGTGGCTGAGCCATCTGTTCAAGCCCACGAAGCGTCTTCCTCACTTTATGGATAACGTTCAGCTATTTGTATGGCATATACATTGACATCTAGTGTAATTACGGTATTTTTTTCATGTGGAACCATTTAGGAGAGCAAATTTGGTAGGTTCCTTTAGATAGATAATAGAGAAGAAGGTTGCAAAAGGTAATTTAGACAAAGAAGTTTAAAAATCGCAGTTAGGCTGCATTTTAAATACCACATAAGAATAATTGGGTATCACCTTCCTCTACCTCCCGTCAATTTGTTACTCTTCTCTTGTGACAGTGTTGTCTCTTGTGCTGATTCACATGTGACTAAGTCTCCTGCAACATAGCAGACAGCCTGACAACATCTTTTATAGCTCTACATGCTCCACCATATTTCTTAACCCCTGCCCATGAGCTCAGGGCAGGGGACAAGTACAGCAGCTGCTGAGTCAGACCAGAGCTAACAAGTTTCCTAGGGCACATTCCAGCTCCTCTCTCTTAGCCATGAAAGCGTACTTGCTTCAGATGAGAAGAAGCCTTCCTGCAGCCTGAATCTCCTGGACGCCAGGAGGAAAATCACCTAGCCTACCTCCATTAGAAGTGTGGCTCTAAAGTAACCAGCCTGACAAAAATAAATATAATTTAAGTGGATACTTTGGCTATCAGTTATTAAAGAAAATGGAATTACCCTGTCTCAGCTGGGACAGGAAACGCATGGGTCAACCTAAGCACAAACTTCTTTCTTTAAAATATTTCTCACTATGGAAGAAACTTACAAAATTACTTTTACGGCCAGGACTGATTGTTGACCTGGAATGCTTATGCGTACATATCACTATCACTCTTTCATATCTAAAAAACCCCTGAAGACTCATTTGGGTAGGAAAATCACTGAATCTACTAGTTTCTCTTCCCTATATTGCCACACTGAATAAATCTCCTTTTATGATTCTTACTATTAACTGGGTTTCATTTATGTATATTAATTAGGTTGGATATTAACAAGGTTCTTTTAATTAGTTTGTTGACAAAAAAATTGGCTATCATTGGTCTCTTGAAGTAGGGATTATTATCTCAATTTCAGTAACACTAGTGAGAAGACAGCCCTTGCAGAGTCACTGTGAAACTCTGGGTTTTTCTGTTATGATTTTATCCTTGGCTTTCTTAAAAAAATAGAGGAGATTGCTAGACTAGAGATGTGGAGTATGTATTAGGAGTCAAAATTTATTAGTCCTTCCAGCAAGTTTAAAACATACTGTTAGTTATGTGAAGCTTTAGCTTTATGTACTACATATCAATGTTTTGTGGACTTCCTACATAGAAAACCCACCAGACTGCCAAAGAACTGTGTTCCTTGCTGCTATTACTTTAAAAATCCACTGTAATGCCCATATGCTGAATCTTAATAATGGAGCTAGATTTTAAGGAGGGTGGGGTGTAATAGAGGGGAGAATGAAGACTTCTGTATAAGCAAATATTACCAGTGTTTTAATAATCCACTTTCATTTTATTAAATTATTCTTGCTTTTGGAATGTCTTTTAGACCTACTTTCATTTCTTTCAAATGCTAGGCCAGGGACTGTGTGCTAATCTGTATGCTAAACACTAGCTGAAGACAGTTTATGATGATTCAAATTCTTTAATTAATGAGCTTTTAGTCCAGAGGAGAATGGCTTCACTGTCTTCACAGTTAACCACTGAACTTCATGCTTTATACCTACTGTCTCATACTTTGGGTTATTTGTACAGAAGCAGAATATTAAAGAGCTGTGTTTGTATGCACCAAGTGCCTGCCAGATACCTGTATACTTAGAAAGTACCCGGAGCACTGTGGATATATAACTGGCCGGAAATGAACAACAGGGAAGCCTTCAGGGGAATGCCAACTTCTTGCCGTGCCAGGATATTCTTGGAAGTGACAACCATCTTTTATAGCTCTCATATTGGATACCCAACTTTCTATGGCATCTGGAGTATAGGATCCTTAATGGTAGGTTTAAAAATATTGCATAAAATAAGGTAGTTTAATGAAGGTGAAAAGAAAGTAGGATGGGTCAAAAATTAAACAAAGATATATTAAATATTGAAAGATGAGAGGGGCTCCTGAGGGTTGGGCCAAATTACTTAGTCCCTATATTTCACCAGAGGGCTTCACATAATTGAGTGAGTTTGGGGGAATGAGAAGTAGCCTATTATAGCTGCTTCAGTGGCCAGAAGTGCACGTATGTATGTGCAAAATCCTTCGTTATGGCTTTACTGCCTCTTAGTTTATTGAGAATCAAAGCAGGTGATCTATCCTGCTTTTCTTCTGGGAAATTGATCCTGGTAGTTAGGAAGTCATTTCTCCTTCAAGGCCTAGAGTACTATTACTTTAATTGATTGTTGATGACCTGATTTCAAGGATTCCTAGATGTACTAGTGTTGGTGACTGTCATTTATAACCCTGCCTCACCTGTTCCCTGTTCTTAGACAGTGTATCATCTCACTGAATGTCCTTTTCCACTATAATATCAGAGATGCAATAATCATTATATGCATAGATAGAAGTCTAATATTTTCTACATGACTATTTTTTAAGGTAGAGTTTAGAATTTTTGTAGAGGAAAATATTTGTTTTTTACTAATTCATTAGCAATCTCAGACTGTTTAATATTTTAACTCTGAATAACTAATGCAATTTAGTAAGAACATGTATGTTTATACTTCTTCGGTCAACTTTCTAGTGAAACTCTTCAAGTCTTTGATCATCAGGGCTACTCGGACCTACCTCAGCTAGCTCCACAGATCACTGTGCTGTGATGCTTTCTTAGGTTTGCTGTTCAATCTAGGTCACACAGATCAGCAGCTGGCAGAGTAAACAGTCAAGAAATAACTTTTAAATGAGTTAAATGAATGGTTTCTCCATCAGAAGTCTCAACTATGGAAGCAGTACTTTTTTTTTCTACTTCATTCTTTTACATTATAGCAAGGATCCAATATGAACAAGTTTACCGAATATTATCTGACTACTCCTGTAATAGTGATTGCTATCAGCCTGACTCAACCTAGAATTAAGTAAGGGATGAGTCCATGGACAAGTCTGTGGGCATTACCTTGATTATGTTGAGGTGGGAAGACCCGACCGTATTTTGCTATTCTGCATAGCTACATATAACTCTCAATTCTAAAGAAAATACAATAAAATTTGCTGCTTTCTTTTTTTCTTCTTCTCCTGTAACATCTTTATTACTTATTTACTTTTATTTCTTTTTCGTCTTGGTTTATTGTTTTAATCTAATATTGTATTAAACTGTCTAGTATTATACTAGTCCACTCCTTCTGCAGAAAGGTCTCTAGATTCAGTTTTAGAGGAAGAAGGTTAATGTAAAAGTTGCATCTGTGCAGAGTAAATTCCAGATGTTTTCGCAAACTCACTTTTCTATTTACTTCAGGATTTCAGGAGCATTTATCATGGTCACTAAAATAACAGGCCCATGTTGAATGGATGCTTATCGCTTCTTAGAAATGAACCTAGACAAGAACCCATTTGGTTTAGATGTAGTTGGGTCTGCCTTGCCACTAGTTACTTTAGGCCACTAGAATTCTCTCACCCTAGTGTCTCACTGAGGCCTATGATAAATTATAAGTCAGTGGTTAAAGAGTGGAGAAATGGAGTTCGTGGTACGTTCTACTATCTCAAACTTTCTGTTTTCTTGTGCTGTTTGATTTCACCATATTCTCACTACTAAAACAAGTATCTCCAAACATCTGGTGTAAGAGAATGAAAGGGCATGTTGACTGTTGCTTAGTTTAGTTGACCATGACTTAAGTCTCAAAGCTGAGTATACCATCTGTGGTCCAATATTACTGTGATAATGGAAGCTATTCAGATCATTGCTCAGTGCTCATTGGCATCCCCTAAGGGACACACAATGTTTCTAAAACATATTAATTCTTTGACCCAGCTCCAAAAAAGTTCTAATTTAATTATTATACGTTTGAGCCTGGGCTTTGACATTGTTTCTAAAATGCCCCAGATGCTCCTTATGGGAAGCAGGAAAGGCAGACTTAGAACTGCTTGTGCAGAGACAGGAGGATACATTTGATCAAGGAAAGCTCTTTCACCGTCTGTCTGACCTGAGGTATGCCACCACTCCCTATGATAGACTAATGCCAAGTATGCCATTGTTTAGAACACATTTGATGGAGATGCAGACAGATTTGAAAGCTTCAGGACTCTGTGTAAATACCAGGCTTGTTTAACCCTCAATCTTACGTGGCAACATGGATAATGATAAATGGTTTGAATTAGGAAAACATCGTCACCACTCCACCACCATTATCATTTTGTAAACGGTCTTTGGAACTCCTACCTGCCTTCGATGGCTACAGTGAAATAAAGAAGTTGTTTTTCTTCAGTGCTTTGTACATTGCATCCTACTAAGCCTCAGAAAACAAAATGAATTTTATTTTAATTTTATGTTTACCTTGCTAATTCTTGTGCATTCCTGCTTAACCTTATTTTCACAAGTCTCATTCAGATTGTAATTCTGACATGTGGTGCCTTTTCAGAGAGGAACTGCTTGTTTCTGAAACTGGATTATAGCTCAGAATCTTCAGGATACACTCTTCCTCACTGATAAGTGGCAGGAGCCTGGGGAGAAAGAAGAGTTACTTGAAAGCAGGGAACACAAAGGGGGCTAGGGAGCCCACAGGAAATGCTGGAAGAAAATATCAAAGAATGTTCCCTGAGCAGATTGCTAGGTAGAAAGAGACAGTAAGAACAGGAAGGAAGTGAGAACTAGCCGAGGGGATGGAGAAAGCCTAGGTATACTGCCAAGAAGAGGGGGTGGCTTGTGAGATCTTGTTATACACATCAATGACCTCACCCCACAAATTACCTGTACTCCACAGTAAAATTTCTGCTGATCCACCCTGTGGTTTTGCCTCTAAGTCAGTACCAAATGATATAGGAGTAAGTTTGGGGTCTAGGCACATTCTAAGCTTGCTATAACAGAAAGAACACTTAGGATTTTTACACAGATTTCTGCCACATAAGGATAATGAAGGTTTGCTAAAACTTATACCAAGAGTAAGTACTACTTTTCTCTAAGGTTTAAAGATGTTCGCCATACTTTGCTCTTTCCAATGAAGCTCTGGGTGAGAGGGTTTTGTACCACTTAAATTCAGGCTCAAATCCAAACTGAAAAAAAATCACATATTGTCCTTTCTGTGGCCTCACATTAAAGACATCTGTCATTCCTAGAATAATCTCAGCATGTCTAAGATTATTGTTGACATTGCATGCTCTGGAGTAAATTTTCTGCTCCAGTTTACATGACTATAAAAAGAATTTTAGAGCCAATAAGATATATTTATGTATGAGTAATAAGCACTTGGCCTTAAAACTATGTTTGCAATAAATAACTTTTCTGAATGAATCATCTCAGGAAAGAGTGAAATTTCTATTCCAGGACTTTGCTGATCTGCATTTGCTTTGAGCTACGTATTTAAACACTGCTGACAACTAGAAACTTGGGGAATAGGCTGCATCTCGTGCATTGCCACATCTCACCCTATTTGCCTCAGAAAAAACGGCATCCGCACTACATACGTTACACGGTTTTTATTATCCTATAGCCAGATGTCTGTACTTGCTGTCAGAGAAAGCACTTTGGAAGCCTCTAAGGAGATGCCAGTGCCAGAAAAGGATAAAGTGAGGATGTGACTTCCTATCAAGCTTTGTAAAGTTTAAGACTTCTCTGAGAAGGTGCTGAAGAGCAGAGTCTTCATCTTCCTTGGGGTTCTTCTGGTGCCAGCCACATGCTCTGAAGAGCCAGACATTTAGCACATACTTTGGCAAGGAACTTCAAAGAGAAAAGGTGCTTTGGAAGACAGTTTAAAAATAGCAGTCTTGAAGTGGAGTTAACAAGACCTTCATGATATAGAGTTAATATGCACGACTAAATTAATAAAGTGATGGGGACAAGCCAGAGTTTAGTTATAATCCCATATTCTCAGGAGAACATAAGATTCCAAACTTCCAATTATTCTTGAAAATGGAACCAGTAAAGATGATTACATTTTGTTATGGGATTAGAGATAGCAAAGGCTTAAAGTTGGTGTCATTCTATTTTGGTTATTATAAAAAAAAAGTTTCTGATCCTGGATGATACATAAAGAGGCTAACTTGGCTTCTGATCACCATGAATGGAAGGTCTTCACCACCTCATATCAGTACTCTGGCAATGGCCCCTAGCAGCATCACAACATAGCAGAAGTAAACAGAGAACCAGAACCCACTGTGAGCCGAAGATGGAAAGTACCAAGCTTCTTTATAGCAACCCATTTATGTGTGCCTACCCCATGAGAACTACATTAATTACTTCTGATGGTGATGCCCCTCATGGACTAAATATCTTCCGCTAGTCCTCATTTCTTTCTGAGGGCCTAACGTCCATCACTGTGGGAAGCCAAGGAAGTGATTCAAGGGAATCTCAGAAGCAGAGACCATGGAAGAATACTGCTTGCCAGCTTCTTCTTCCTGGCTTGCTCAAATATTTTTCATTTTATTTCTTCTCTTTTTTTTCTCACTATTGAAATTTCTTTTTCATTGTATAATTTCCCTTTTAATTAAAAATAGACCACATGGTGGCTCACAACCATCTGTAATGAGATCTGATGTTCTCTTCTGGTGTGCAGGCATACATGCAGGAAGACTATTGTTTACACAATAAATAAGTAAATCTTTTTAAAAATCTAAAATATTTCTGAAAAATGAAGAAATAGATACAAAAAGTACTGACAAAATTGAAGATTCACATGGAAAATAATCCTGATAAAAATAGGAGGCAGAAAATATTTCTCCAAAACATAAAGACACATGTAAAAAACTTTTAGAAAAAAATTGAATATTTATATCAAAAATACTAATATAAAATTGAAGAATTTTATTGAAAAATTATACTGACCTTTAAGATTCACATTGTAAATAACCTGATAAAATAGACAACAGAAAATGTTACTCAAAAACTAGAAGATGCATGTATAAAACTTTTTTGAAAAAAACTGAATATTTACATCTAAAATATTCCTGAAAATTGAAAAAACATATAAATAGAATTTGGATAAAAGTAAAGATTCACATAGAAAATAATCCTGATAAAATAGAAGACAAAGAAATTATTTCTCAAAAAATTGAAGATGCATACATACAAAAACATTTATTGAAAAAAATTAAATATTTACATCAAAAATATTTCTGAGGAAATTTTAGAAATATATAGAAAGAATTCTACTGAAGTTGAATAATCATATGGTAAACAATCCAGTTAAAAAAATAAGACAGAAAATATCTTTCAAAAAATTGGAGACTTATGTAGAAAATTTTTTGATGAATTTTACTATTTACATTGAATACATTTTTAAAAATATTGAAGGAATAAATAAAGATATTCTACTGAAGATGTAGATTCACATTGTAAACAATCCTGATAAAATAGAAGACAGAGAATATTTCTGAAAAACTTGAAGATACATGTAAAAAACAATTTTGATGACATTCAATATTTCCATTGAAACCATATCTAAGAAAATTGAAGAAATATATAGAAAAAAATATAATGAAGTTGAAGATTCACATAGTAATTTAATCCTGATAAAATAGGAGACAAAATATTTCTCGAAATTTGAATGCACATGCCGAAAAATTTGTTGATGAAATTCAAAATTTACATCAAAAATATTTCTGAGAAAATTAAATATGTAGAAAGAATTCAGATAAAATTGAAGTCACATTATACATAATCATGACAAAATAGAAGACATTGAAAATATTTTTCAAAAAAATTGAAGATGCTTGTATAAAAATTATTCAAAAAACTTGAATATTTATATAGAAAATATTTCTGAGAAAATTAAATATGTAGAAAGAATTCAGATAAAATTGAAGATTTACATAGAGAATAATCGTGATAAAATAGGAGATAAGAAAAGTAATCCTGATAAAATAGAAGACAGATATGTTTCTCAAAAACATAAAGATGTATGTAAAATTTTTTGAAAAAATTGAATATTTACATCGAAAATATTTCTCAGAAAAAAGCAACAAATATTTCATAGAAAAATTCTGATAAAATTGAACCTGAAAAGTAATATTGATAAATAGAAGACAGAAAATATTTCTCAAATATAATGATGATGCATATAAAAAATTTTGAAAAACTTTGAATATTTCTGAAAAAATGAAAAAATATAAAGAAAAATATCTGTTAAAATTAAGATTCATATGGAAAAGAATCCTGATAATATAGACAACAGCAAAAGGTTCTCAAAAAATGTACATAGAAATTTTTTGGTAAAATTTAATATTTACATAGAAAATATTTCTGAGAAAATTGTAGAAACATAGAATTCTGATAAATTTCAAATTTCACATGTAAAAAATGATAAAATAGAAGACAGAAAATATTTATCAAAAATTGAAAAAATATATCAAAAGAATTTTGAAAAAATTGAAGATTCACATGGAAAAATAATGATAAAATAGAAAATATTTCTCAAGGGCATTCACCCATTATTAAGTGGCCTCTGTGTGTGTGTGTGTGTGTGTGTGTGTGTGTGTGTGTGTGTGTGTGTGTGCATTTCTTTTTCAATCCCCCAGACCTCTGTCCAAGGCTCAGTGACAGTGACAGCTCGGGTGACGTCATCTGGAGGTTCCACCAAGAATGGAAACTGAGGAGACCCTGACGGGATCGTCCCTGGGAGCCAGCAGTTGTAAGTAAAAAGGGGGACGTATTGGGGAAAAAAATGTTAAAAGGTTATTATTTTCTAATCTTCTTTAAGTGAAACTAAAATGGGGACAACGATTTCCTTTGTACTGTTAGCAGTCACCATTTTCTTTCTTTGGAGGTTGGTGAATGATGCTCTCCTAAGTGATAATGCTAAAACAAGAGAAATTGGGGCAGAAATGGAAAGAACTTTTGGGATCTCTGTGGAGTGCACACGGAAAGTGCACCCCTTGCCATGACCTGCCCTGTCCTGCCCGATCCAGTGACCTGGAACAGAACTTAGGAACTTCTGTTTCCATCCGGAGGCGACTTCAGGACACAGAGCGGAGCCTGGCACATCTGCCACCTAAAACGGAGGCTCTTAGAGGCTGAGCAACTGGTGGGTGGGAGACCTGGGCTGCCAGGGAGCAGAGAGATCTCTGCATAGTGCACACGGAAAGTGCACCCCCTGCCTTGCCCTGCCCCGCCCTGTCTGATCCAGCAACCAGGAATAGAACTTTGGAACTTCTGTTCCCACCTGGCAACTCTGAGGCATAGAACAGGTCTCGACCCATCTGCCACAAGACTAGTGGAGATCCAGGGACACAGACCAGATACAAGAGAAAGGCAAGAACATATCACTGACAACAAAATGGCAAGAGGAAAGCGAAAGAGTATATCCCAAGGAAACCAAGACAACCTGGCAACACCAGAACCCAGCTCTCCCATAACAGCAAACATCGGAATTCCAAACACTCCAGAAAAGGAAGACACAGACCTGAAATCATACCTCAAGATGCTGATAGAGATACTTAAACAAGAACGGGAGGAAAAGCAAAAAGATTCAGAAGCTTTTAAAGAAGAAACAAGAAAAACACTCAAAGAACTCAAAGAACTAGAGGAAAACAGAATCAAAGAGATGAAGGAATGGAAGAGGGAATTTAAAATGGAAATTGACACAATAAAGAAAACACAAAAAGAGATAACCCTAGAAGTAGAACACCTAAAAAAGAAATCAGGAATCACAGAAGCAAGCATTTCCAATAGATTACAAGAGATCGAAGAGAGAATCTCGGGGGCAGAAGACAACATTGTAAACATAGACAAAACAGCCAGAGAAGATGCAAAAAACAAAAAGCTCCTAACCCAAAATGTCCAGGAAATCCAGGACACAATGAGAAGACCGAACCTACAGATAATAGGAATAGAAGAGGGAGAAGAGTATCAACTAAGAAGCACAGTAAATATCTTCAACAAAATTGTAGAAGAAAACTTCCCTACCTTCAAGAATGAGATGACCACGAGCATAAAAGAAGCCTTCAGAACTCCAAGTAGGTTGGACCAGAAAAGAAATACCTCCCGACACATAATAGTAAAAACATCAAGTGCCCAAAGCAAAGAAAGAATACTAAAAGCAGTAAGGGAGAAAGGTCAGGTAACATATAAAGGCAGGCCAATCAGACTCACACCCGATTTCTCAACAGAGACTATGAAAGCTAGAAGAGCCTGGACAGACATCATGCACACCCTAAGAGAACACAAGTGGCAGCCCAAGCTGCTATACCCAGCAAAACTATCAATCACCATCGATGGAGAGATGAAGATATTTCAAGACAAATCAAAATTTACACAATATCTGACCACAAACCCAGCACTACAATGAATTATAGGTGGAAAACCCAATACAATGAGGGAAAATACAGCCTAGTAAAAACAAGAAAACGAAAAGAAGAAAAAGACAAAGAAACAACTCAACCCACAAAAGCAATAATGGCAGGAAACAGAAACAACTATTCCTTGATATCTATTAACATAAATGGACTCAACTCCCCAATAAAGAGACATAGGCTATCAGACTGGATACATAAACAAAATCCATCATTTTCCTGCATACAGGAAACTCATCTCAGAGACAAAGACAGACACTATCTCAGAGTTAAAGGGTGGAAAAAAACTTCCAAGCAAACAGCTCCAAGAAGCAAGCTGGAGTGGCTATTCTAATATCAAGTAGAGTAAATTTCCAACCAAAAGTTATCAAAAAAAATAAGGAAGGACAGTTTTTACTCATTACCAAGGAAACTGGTCAGGAGGAACTCTCAATCTTTAACATATAAGCTCAAAATAAAAAAGCACCCACATTCATAAAAGAAATCCTACTAAAGCTCAAAAAATATATTTCACCTTACACAATAATAGTGGGAGACTTTAATACCCCACTCTCACCAATGGACAGATCATAGAAACAGAAACTGAACAAGGACACTGCAAAACTAGCAGAGACTTTGAACCAACTAGAATTAATAGATATATACAGAACATATTATCCTAAAGTAAAAGAATACACCTTCTTCTCAGCAACCCATGGCACCTTCTCAAAAACTGACCACATAATTGGACACAGAGCAGGCCTCAATCAATATAAGAAGATTGAAATACTCCCATGCATCCTCTCAGATCACCATGGTCTACCGCTGGTCTTTAACAACAACAAAAACAACAAAAAGCCCACATACACATGGAAACTAAACAACGCTCTGTTAAACGATAGCAGGGTCAAATAAGAAATAAAAAAAGGAATTAAGGATTTTCTAGAATTCAACAAAAACGAAAACACAACATACCCAAACCTATGGGATGCAATGAAAGCAGTACTGAGAGGAAAACTCATACCCCTAAGTCCTTCAAAAAAGAAACGGGAGAGAGCTTACATCAGCAACCTGACAGCACAGCTAAAAGCCCTAGAACAGAAGGAAGCAAATATACCCAAAAAGAGTAGATGGCAAGAAATAATCAAAATTAGGGCAGAAATAGACCAAATAGAATCAAAAAGAACCATTGAAAAAATCAACAAAACAAAGAGTTGGTTCTTTGAGAAAATCAACAAGATTGATAAACCCCTAGCAAGACTAACTAGAGGGCAAAGAGGGAGTATACAAATTAACAACATCAGAAAGGAAAGTGGGGACATAACAACTGAAACTGAGGAAATTCAAGAAATCATCAGATCCTACTACAAAAACTTATACTCCACAAAATTGGAAAATCTGGAGGAAATGGACGAATTCCTAGACAGATACAAGATCCCAAAGTTAATTCAGGACCACGTAAACCATCTAAATAACCCTATAACACCTAAAGAAATAGAAGAAGTCATCAAAAGTCTCCCAACCAAAAAGAGCCCAGGTCCAGACGGGTTCAGTGCAGAATTTCATCAGATGTTTATTGGGGAAATAACACCAATACTCTCCAAACTATTCCAAAAGATAGAATCAGATAGAATACTACCTAACTCATTTTTTGAGGCTACAATAACCCTCGCACCTAAACCACACAAAGACCCTACAAGGAAAGAGAACTTCAGACCAATCTCACTTATGAACAATTGATGCAAAAATACTCAACAAAATCCTTGCAAACCGAATCCAAGAACACATTAAAATGATCATTCATCATGACCAAGTAGGCTTCATCACTGGGATGCAGGGATGGTTTAATATAAGGAAATCCATCAATGTAATCCACCATATAAACAAACTCAAAGATCAAAATCACATGGTCATCTCACTAGATGCTGAGAAAGCATTTGACAAAATCCAACAAACCTTCATGTTAAAAGTCCTGGAAAGAACAGGAATCCAAGGTCCATACCTAAACATAATAAAAGCAATATACAGCAAACCAACAGCCAACATCAAACTTAATGGCAAGAAACTTGAAGCAATCCCACTAAAATCAGGGACTCGACAAGGCTGCCCACTCTCCCCCTACCTATTCAACATAGTACTGGAAGTCCTGGCTGGAGCAATTAGACAGCAAAAGGAGATCGAGGGGATACAAATCGGAAAGGAAGAGATAAAAACATCACTCTTTGCCGATGACAGGATTGTGTACTTGAGTGACTCCAAAAATTTCACCAGAGAACTTCTACAGGTGATAAACAAGTTCAGCAAAGTGGCTGGATACAAAATTAACTCGAAGAAATCAGTAGCCTTCCTATACTCAAAGTACAAACATGTGAAGAAAGAAATTAGGGAAAAGGTACCCTTCACAATCGTCACAAAAACTATGAAATACCTTGGTGTGACTCTAACTAAGCAAGTGAAGGACCTGTATGACAAGAACTTCAAACCTCTAAAGAAAGAAATTGAGGAGGATCTCAGAAAATGGAAAGATCTCCCGTGCTCATGGATTGGAAAGATCAACATCTTAAAAATGGCCATCCTACCAAAAGCAATCTACAGATTCAATGCAATCCCCATCAAAATTCCAACCCAGTTCTCCATGGAACTGGAAAGATCAATGTGCAATTTCATATGGAATAACAAAAGACCTAGAATAGCGAAATCCATCCTCAACAACAACAAAAAAAAAAAACATCTTCGGGAATCACTATCCCTGACCTCAAGCTATATTACAAGGCAATTGTGGTGAAAACTGCATGGTACTGGTACAGAAATAGGCATGTGGATCAATGGAATAGAATAGAAGATCCAGAAATGAGCCCTCATGTATATGGTCACCTGATTTTTGACAAAGGAGCAGTAAACATTCAATGGAAAAAGGACAACCTATTCAACAAATGGTGCTGGTCCAACTGGCACTCAGCATGCAAAAGAATGAAAATAGACCCTTTCTTATCTCCTTGTACAAAGCTCAAGTGTAAGTGGATCAAAGATCTCCACATTAAACCAGATACACTGAAACTATTAGATGAGAAAGTAGGGAAAACCTTAGAACACATAGGCACAGGAGAAAATTTCCTGAACAAAACACCAATGGCTCAAGCTCTAAGGTCAAAGATTAACAAATGGGACTTAATGAGATTGCAAAGTTTCTGTAAGGCTAAGGACATCGTCAAGAAAACAAAACGGCAACCAACAGAATGGGAAAAGATCTTTACCAACACCACATCAGATAGAGGCCTAATAATCAAGGTATACAAGGAACTCAAAAAGCTAGACACCAGAGAATCAAATAACCCTATTAAAAAATGGGGTACAGAGCTAAACAAAACGTTTTCAGTTGAGGAACACCGAATGGCCAAGAAACAGCCGAGGAAGTGCTCCACATCCTTAGCCATCAGGGAAATGCAAATCAAAACAACCCTGAGATTCCACCTCACACCAGTCAGATTGGCCAAGATCCAAAACTCAGATGACAGCAGATGCTGGGGAGGCTGTGGAGAAAGAGGAACACTTCTCCACTGTTGGTGGGGTTGCAAACTAATACAACCACTCTGGAAATCAGTCTGGCGATACCTCAGTAAATTGGATATAGTACTACCTGAAAACCCAGCTATTCCACGTCTGGGCATATACCCTAGAGACACTTTAATACACAACAAAGATATATGCACCACAATGTTCATAGGGGCTCTATTTATAATAGCCAGGAGCTGGAAAGAACCCAGATGTCCTTCAGAAAATGAATGGATACAAAAATTGTGGTACATTTACACAATGGAATACTACTCAGCCACCAGAAACAATGACTTAACCAAATTCTTAAGAAAATGGCTGCATCTAGAGAATATCATCCTGAGTGAGATAACCCAGTCACAAAAGAACAGACATAATATGCAGTCACTGATATTGGGATGCTAACCCCAGAGGCTTGCACTCCCCCAGAAACAACTCACAGACTGTATGAAGTCCAAGAAATAAAGAAAACAAAAAAATATATATTTACAAAACAAGAAGACTTTGACTATTTCCATGTTGCGTTTTGTTTTGCTCACGGTAACTCTTAGGGTTTCAATGTATACTGTCAAGCCCTTGAAAAAAATCAAGTACTGACTAAAAAATATATTCATATAGTTTTATGTAAAAATTATTTTAATATCTGAAAAAACAGTACTGACAAAAATGTATAATTTTAAGGAAAAAATGTTTAAAATCTGTACATTTATCTTTGTTTTGTAAAATAAAGTTGTTTAAAAAATAAAATAAAATAAAAATAAAAAGGGCTTTTTTCCAGAGAGGGTCATCGCTCCCTCAGCCCCTCTACCTCCAGCCTATGCTCAAACAACAGGGAAACAGTCCTCTCCCTTTTCTGGGATGGTTTGGCAAAAGAGGAAGAAAAAAGAACGTAAACTGTTCCAGAGTTCTTCAAGCAGGAACGGAGGATCAGGAGACCTCCTGGCTCTCTAGTTCTCACTGGAGAAATGTCTATTTCTGGTTCTGGGTCCCTTAGGAAAGATATCAGGGTCCCTTTGACACATGTAATTCTCTTCTCTTGTGTGTTTGTCTCTTGGCACGCCAAGCTGTCTGTCCATCCATGTGTGTCAATTTGTGTCCACAATTGTGTTTTTCTTTGAGTCTAACTCCTGTTTCATGTTCAAAAGAAAGAGTGGTTAAAATGTTATGTGTTGGTTGTTTGTCTCAATTTAGTTTTAACTCGTGTCTAATAGGGTAAAATTAAAAATTAAAGATAGAAAGCAGGTATTTGGGGCCCTACACCTGAAGTTAATAGTTTAGCTCAGCTGGAGACCTGCTGGAACCTGGTGGCTCCTAGATAAAGGTGCAGGCAGCTTCTCCACTTAGAGCTGTTCCATTGCTTCTCCCAGAAAAGTCTCTGTGTTTACTGAGCTCAGCAGGTGACAAGGTGCTCATTCCTTGAAATTATAGTTAGAAAAAGTGAGAATTGTATCTGGTTTAAATATATAAGATGTGTGGTTACTTCATGTTTGCTTTTGACTGGTTTTTAAAGCTATAAATATGCTCTGGATGTCTTGGTGGTAAATTATTTGCTTATAAGTAATTGGGTATGATTCAAAATTTGCAATATTGATAACAAAAAAAAATTGTTTAAAACTAGTAACTTGGTTGAAGTCACTCTAAACAACAACACATGGCAAAAACCAGCCCAGGAAAACAGGTTTCTGAAATCCCTCTAAATTGGGTTATATTATATGTAATAGGACAGGATTTAAGACAGTATTGCTGCACTATAGTTTGTGTGAGAAACTAGCAGCCAAACTTCGTAGCATAAAGCTGATGCACTCTGATGCACAATTTCTTGATTTTGGAGAGACTAGATTGTTTAGGGGTTAAGTTTTGCCTTCTAAACTTTTTCAAGAGTTCGTTGATAGGCTGATTAAATGTCTGAAGAAAGTGGAGCTGCTAATGTTGGAATGCTTTTGGTGAAACAATTGGCTTATGAAAATGCAAACATGGCTCTTCAGGTTGCCACAGGCCTTATAGAAAGACTGGATCTACCTCTTCAGAGCTACCCCAGGCAGTGCAGGATTGGACCTTGGTCTCTGCCTACACAGTATTAACTCCAGAAGTGGGGATGCAGGCTCTTCCTACTGGAAAAGGATTTGGCTTTTCAGATGCTTATATTGGGTGCAAGCTATAAAACCTGAAAGGCCTGAGTTAGCCTTAAAAATAAATGGAAAATCTTGGCCTAAAATGGTTAGTGTTACCCAGTTACAAAGTGAGAGTCCATTGCAAAGCAGTGATCTCTTACATTGAGAAGATGAGGAAGATCACCAAAGATATTTTGAGCCTTATATTTCTAATTTGCATGTTAATGGGAGTCCTTCTATATAGTCCAAGTGCTAAAGTTACGTTACAAGTGTTTGATTGTGGTTATTTGCCTAACCAAGGGTTGGGAAAACAAAATCAGGGCTAAATAGGAGCCCGTTGCAGTTACCCCTAGAAAAGAAAAAACGTATTTAAGGTATTTTTAATTGACAAGCCTGCACACCATACAGATAAAAATATTTTAAAAGGTGACATCCCTATATTGGTTAGTCAGCTTCAGAAAAAAAATTTCTTGGCCACTCAATAGCTAGAGCAGGAGCAACTGAAAGCTGGCCACATCGAGCCTTCTAATTCCCCCTAGAATTCTGCTATATTTGTAACTGTTTAAAAATCAAACAGGTAAAAATTGCTGCAGCTTTGTGAAGGGTTGAGGCTGTGGAATTTACACCCTGGCTTACCGCTTCAGTTGCCATTCCAAAGAATTACCATAGATTTTCAAAGATTGTTTTCACACTATTCCTCTGCATAGTAATTGTAATGGGTTTGCTTTTGGCATATCTGCTTAGGGTTTTGAAAGCCCTTGAAACAATGGGTGTCATTGGAAAGCTTTGCCTCAGGGAATGGCTGAAGTCCTTGTGTTATGTCAGATACTGCTTCCACGCAGGAAGTTGGGACTTAAAATCCTCAATGTTTACTATTGTAGATGCTTTGTTAGCTGGAGTTTTTGCTTTTACAAAGAGCTTTATAATTTTAGAGAGTGGTTGTTGCTCTAGAAAAGTATCCAAATAATTGGGTTATCAGTCTTCCTAGTCACACTATGGCATAGCAAATTCATAAGGATAATTTACTTTATATGATTTTTCAAAAGTCAGATGTTAACCTCTCCTTAAGCTCACCACAGATCTAAAACCTCTGTTGTTCTCCAGAGATGCAAATTCTAGTCTCCTCTGCAGTTAACTGAGAGATGAAAAGTTTTGCAGAGAACATAGAGAAAGCAATTAGTTAACAACAGATATATTATAGATTATAATCAATTATTGGCTGTCTGTATTTTTGCCTTATACCCACAGCAGTCCTTTTGGTAAAAGAAACCATTAATGTAAATTCATCCTTTTTCCTCTTTAAGTAAAGTTTTAACATCCTATTAGGAAACCTTTCCTGTGTTAAAAGAGAATCACATGATAGAATAGTGAAGGTATATATATATATATATATATATATATATATATATATATATATATATATATATAATTTTTAATGTAATGTCTTAACCTGATGAAATATTTATTCCTTACTCCAAACAATTAAATTGGCTATTGCTAAGTACTGATATTTGGCCTATTGCTTGTGCAAACTTTTCAGGCAAAATTGACAATTGATAATCATTATCCAAAAGATGAGTTGTTAATTCTTTTCCCTATGCATGCCTTTTTTATTTCCTGTAAATTTACACATGCAGCCCACAGAAAATACAATTGCTGTATTTATAGATGGTTCATCTATGGGAAAGCAGTATATACAATTGGATCACATGTTCATTCTCTTGAGTTTCCACCTGCTGCAGCAGAGATTATTGAATTATGTGCTATAGCCACGTTTTTTAAATGTTAAAAAATTAGTTAAACCTTAAATTTATGTATTGATAGCCAATATATAGCTTATAGCTTGTGATTGCTTGAAATCATTTCTTTTTTTATACTGCTAATTTTTGAGTTTTGCGATTGTTTAATCAAATAAAACTTAATTTGAGAGAACTTACTGTCCCATATATTATAGGGTATTTAGGATACTGGGTTGCCTGGATCACTTAGTAAATATTGTCTCCTTTCTAGTAAAAAGGGAATAAAGGCATTGGCCCTCAAAAACTACTTACTTTCCATTTGTAGGAGTATTTCAGGGTAGTTTGTCATTACCAGAGCTCCATGGAAGTCCACTGTGCCAATCAACAAAGTACCTTCCAGTGTCTGACCACTGGACAACTCACCTCTCCCGGGTTACCTTTAACCGTTTTCAGTTTGTGGAACCCCCCCCCCCCCAGGTATTGAAAACTGACGCTGAGTAGCGCATAAGATTCATTTGTGATTAAACAGAGGAGCAAAGCTTATAAATACGTGCAGATTAAAAAAAAAATCCCCAGATCTGAACATTTTATGAAGATACAAGACATGTTAATAATTATTCCAAACTTGAGGCTGGGGAGATGGCTCAGTGGGGAAACAGGCTTGTCATGTTCTAGAGGTGGTCCAGGTTCTATTCCTGGGGCCCAAATAAAGTTGGAAGAAGAGGATCCACTCAAAAGCTGTCCTCTGATCTGCACATACATGCATCTTGACTTGCACATGCATTGTAGCAATGATACACATCATTTTACATACACAATTTTAAAGATTAATCCAATTAAGAGTACTGGCTGTCTTTCAGAAGACCAGTGTTTAACCGAAGTAGTACCAAAATGGTGGCTCATAACCATCTGTAGTTCTAGATGGCTTCACTCAGCTGTCCTAAGTCTAGCAAAGCTGTTGGAGCAACACTTGAGGTGCCTACGAGGCTAGAAGAGACAATGTCTCTTGAAATTAGGTGAGTGGCCTAATGTGAGTGTTGGGAACTGAACCCGGGTCCTCAGCAAGAATGATGGACAATGTTAACTGCAGGGCATCTCTTCAGTCATTATTGGGCACTAGGGCACTATCACTTCCAAAGCCAGTGTGGGATTGGCTACTTCCATGCTGACCTTGGATTTCTGAGTCAGGTGCACATGCAAACATTTTCTCTCCTCAGAGGCTCCCTCACAGAACTCCCCTCACAGCCTCCATGTACCCAGCTCCTCCTACTCATGGGGGATTTTTAACACTTGGACCTTTCATTGTTCTTTGCTTCTTAATCTTGCACCATCAACCTGAATACAATAACACCCTGGTTCTAAGTGTCCACTTGAATTTTTGTCTCCCCGGAACCCTGGTCTCATCTTTGATGTCAAATTGTGTAGCCATATCCAGAAAGCGCTGACTGCATCCTAGTATTTGATTGCAGCACCCATGCATGTCCTGTCCTGCACTTCTGTCTTCAGATCATGCCATTTTTCACTAACCCTGCACTTCCGGTCTTCAGTCTCCTTTAGTCCAGTTTCATTGCTCACCTTTATATCCCATTCTATAGTCCTATGGTGCTCTTTCATTATGCAGTACTTGTCTGCAATAAGCCCTTTTTTAAAACTCACACATTGTTTGGGGAGATGGCTCAGCCACTAGAGTGCTTACTATACATGCATGACCTGAGGTCAGTCTCCCAGAATCCGTACAAAAAAAGCTGAGCTCAGATTAGCAAGGTTTTGTTTTGTTTTTCCTTGTTTGGAAAAGTATCCCCCAAAGTCCAAGTATGCAAGGTTGTTCTGCCACAATGTACTTCCGGTACTGTCATGGTGTTCTTCTGTGGCTGTGAAGAGACACAATGACCACAGCACTTAATTGGGGCTGGCTTACCATTCTGAAGTTTAGCCCATTATCATGGTGGTGGACATGGTGGCAACCAGGCAAACATGGTGCTGGAGAAGGAGCCGAGAGTTCTACATCCAGACCCACAGAAAGCAGAAAGGGAAAGACTCTGGGCTTGGAATGGGCTTTTTGAAACCCCAAAGCCCATCCCTAGTGTGATGGTTTGCATATGCTTAGCCCGGGGAGTGGCACTATTAGAAGGTGTGGCCTTCTTGGAGGAAGTGTGTCACTGTGGAGCTGGGCTTGGCTACACTCCTCCTATCTGCCTGAGGATGCTTAGTCTGTTCCTGGCTTCCTTTGGATAAAGATGTAGAAATCTCAGCTCTTCCTGCATCATGCCTGCCTGGATGCTGCCATGCTCTTATCTTGATGATAATGGACTGCACTTCTGAACCTGTAAGCTAGCCTCAATTAAATGTTGTTATTTATAAGACTTGACTTGGTCATGGTGTCTGTTCACAGTAATAAAACCCTAACTAAGACTCCTAGTGACACACTTTCCTCCAGCAAAGACAGACCTCCTAATTATTTCAAACAGTGCCATTCTCTGGTGATCAAGTATTCAGATACATGAGCCTATGGGGCCTTTCCCATTCAAACCACCACCAGTACCAGCACAGGTTAAAAGCAATAGGACTGTCTTAGGATTACTGCTGTGAACAGACACTATGACCAAGGCAACTCTTATAAAGACAACATTTAGTTGGGACTGACTTACAGGTTCAGAGGTTTCAGTCTATTATCATCAAGGTAGGAGCATGGCAGCTTCCAGGCAGGCATGATTCAGGCAGAGCTGAGAGTTCTACATCTTCACCTGAAAGCTGCTAGTAGAAGACTGGCTTCCCACAGTGATACACCTACTCCAACAGGGCAGTAGCTTCTAATAGTGTCACTCCCTAGACTGAGCATATACAAACCATAACAAGGACCAAGTAACCAAAGACTAAAGTCAGTGAAGCTCTAAGCTAAGATAAACCTCCCCTCTCTAGATTAGTTCAGGCATTTTGTCACAGTAGTTAAAAGCTGATTATATTGGTTGGTTGTTTTTCATCACTGACCCTGAAAATAGAAACTTTACAGGAGACATTTATTTTTGCTCAGATTGAGAGAATCCAATCCATGGCAGGAAAGCACGGTGGCAGGAGGTTCTGGGATGCAGAAGTGTAGCAGGCAGAAAGCGCGCTCACAGCTCAATAGACCAGGAGATAGAACCAACCTATGACTCCTATGAGGTAACACCCCAAAACACCTTCACCAGCTGGGGACAGGATGTGCAAACACACAAGGCAGTGGGGACGTGTCACATTCAGACAATCACACTAACAGCATTCAATACAAATATCCTATTACATTTCCTACCTTCTCCCCTTCTCCAAGGTCACTAACTTAGATCTGTCCTCCTCAAATCCCATGTTCTTTCGTGGACACGTAGGCGAGCCGTCACCACCACATGAACACTGGCCCACTTCACTCAAGCTCCTACACCCTCAGTCTTCCATGATGCACTTTATGAACCTGACTACTGGGATTGGACACTTATACCGAAGTTCATCCCTGGAGGAGACCGACTCTCTGACAGGCAATGACCACCTGTAGCTCTTCTTCTAGAGGTGGGACCATGCGGAACTGTCCCTGTTCACATTGGCATGTCAGCTGGTGATGTCGTTAATGCTTACCTTGTTCAGGCAGCCATATTGTTGAGAGCTCATGTGTGCAGCTTCTCCATCATATTTGGAGATACTGTCTCACAGGAGCTGTCCTAATCCTCTGGCTCTGACACTCTTTCTGCCTCCTCTTCCATGAATGCTGGGTGTGAGGATGTATTGGGGATGGGTACCCCACAATATCCTCATATTTTAAAATATTTTGGAGTGAAGTGACATTTGCTTTCAGTCTTAGCTACTCAAGAGGCTGAGGCAAGAGACTCTTTTGAGCCCACAAGTTCAAGACCAACTATCCAGGACAAGAGTTGGTCTCAAGACAAATAAGATGGAGCAGCCAGTTCTTTGGACTATCTAGAGCCTCTCAGACATGTCTAAAGAAACAGAAACCATTCTGCCCCAGCTCATATCCAAAGCAAGGAATGGGCCACCGTTTTGAGGCATGGTTGTACTCAGCCGTGGGAACCATAAACAAGAGCAAGGTTACAGGTCTGTGTTGCTCTAATTGTTTTCCTGTGCTGCCTTCAAAATAGAACCGTCTTAATAATGAGACAAAATCCCAAAGATTCCAAAGAACCCTTCTAAACTCTAGGCAATGTACCTTGAGTAAAGATCATAGTTATCTTAATAATTTCTAAGTCATGAAAATATAGTAAGCTCACTACTGGCTCACTGTGGGTCAATAAGAAAGTCATTAGCCTACAATAGTAGCTACATAGTTTTTTATTCCATTTTTAAAAATGATAACACAAGTCCATCCTCAGAGAACAAAATACACTTAAAAGTTTCAACAGTGTACAAAATTAAAGTTTGGACATTTGACCCAGGTTTAACATGAACATTACCTTTAAGGCAGTTTCTTTCCTTTGGTAAATAACTTATTTGGCCAGAGAGAGCACAATTGGAAAGTGCTTGCCTTGCAAGCTGGAGGACCTGAGTTCAAGCCCCGGAGTTGGTTTGAAGAAAGCTGGGCTTGGTGGCACATGCTTATAATCTCAGCAGCAAGGAAGCAGAGACAAGCAGATCCGTGGGGGTTGCCAGCCAGTCTTGCCTATATGGCAAGTTCCAGGCCAGAGGAACCCTGTCACAAATCTACAAAGGTGATGGATGGTGCCTGAGGAACATCTGAGGCTGTCTTCTGGCCTCCACAAATGTGCGCGTACACACACACACACACATACACACACGCGCACACACACACACACACAATATTAGAGTTTATATTATTCTGGGAGCAAGTCATCTCCTAATTCTTCATCAGCAAAATCGTCGTCGTCAATGCGTTTTTTGGCTGCCGTTTTCGGTCTTTCTATCTGAGGCCCCAGTGGATCCACATAGGAGGCATCTAGGTTTCAAAAGAGGTCATACAGTTAGAGCAGTAGGGAAAACAAGAGACTTGAGAAGAATGCAGACAGTGCAAACCCAATGACTCAGAGTGAACAGAAATGCTCTTCCAAGGCTGTGACTTCAGTCTGCACAAGTCACATTCTCAGCAATTCCCTGGGACACTTGCCACCTCCCAGTGTTCCCTAGACCAGCTGTGCTGGAGGGGGTCAGGGACAGCTGGGGACCAGCACTTGCCTATTTCTTTGTTACCGCTACTTTCATAAGGTTCATCTGTCCCAGGCAAAGCTCTGAGCTTGGCACTCAGTCGTTCACTTTTACTACTGGCACTATTGTTCTGGCCACTATCTGAAAACAAAAATAAAAATACATTTGTTTAATATGCCAAGGAGTCATAACACCACTTCTACATATGTACTCTTCTTCTTTTGTCTTGTGACACTGATTCTTCAGAACTTTTTAAAGATTTATTTACTTTATACATATGAATGTTTTGCTTGTGTGTATATATGTGCACTGTATGATCCCCTGGAACTGGAGTTACAGATGGTAGTGAACCACCACATGGGTGCTGGGGATTGAACCTGGATCCTCTATAGAAGCACAAGTGTTTTTCACCCCTGAACCTTCTCGCCAGCCTCCATGACAGGGTGATTGATCTTCTCAATATAAGGTCTATTCACCAAACTAGATAAGGTTAAAACCTAACTATATACACTTCTATAACATGCTTTATTAAATAAAAATGAAGTCAATTCCCGAGAGGCAGTCTTTGCTAACTGACAATGTGCTTCCTGAAGGGGCAGGTGAGCACAGAGAATAACTTGGGCTATGCACACATCCAGCTCTCAACAATGCCCCCAGCAACCTGCCAGCAACCTAGGACCCTGACCTGTAGAGAGTGTGTTCATACCTGCTCTAAACAAGAATGATATGTTACTCTCCTGAGCGACCCTTTAATAACCCTTGGTTTCTACTGAACACATCCTAGAATGCCATATGGGAGCTATAGGCAATGGGCCAACCCACCTTAGACTGACTTTGGGTACATATGCAAGTAGGCAAATTATGTCCTCAACATGAACTTTTAAAGATCCTCTTATGCCTGGGCATAATTGAGGCATACATATGATTAGAATCAGATGCATTATGGGAAGGGACGTTCACAGTAAACAAGGGTTTATGTAACTGAAACCTACCAGTCAAAAGAGAGAACCACCTAAAGTATGCCCACACTAACCAAGCTGCCCCTTCAGTGGGACTCCAGGATAGGAAGCCCTGAAAGAGTAGCCAGATTACCCTCAGCTGGGTAGCAGGCTGTTAGTCTGACAATGCTTAGCTCAACTGTTCTATTTCTTTGCTTGATAAAGGTAATCTACACGGGGCTTTAATTCATTCTTAAAAGGCCAAGAACCTGGAAACACTTATGCCTAGATCCTAGATCTTAACACTAATAATTATCAGTGTTAAGAGTGAAAATTATTTACAGTGGTTGAAAAACTCAAGGCAGAAAAACTGTAAAGAGAACGAAAAAAATTACTGTAATTCACTTTTGTTAATTTTCTAGATGGTTAAAATAAGAGTGAGGTTTTCAAATCAGATCCAAAAGCAACGATCTGCCCGCCCGAGTCTGTATCACATTCGCATAAGTAATGACAACGGGAACACTGCTCTCCGTGCCTTCTGTGCTGCGCTGCTTGGGTGAATGTTAGACTCCAAAGTGCACAGTACAGAAGGAAAGGACACAGCACTTACTCTGAGCACCTGACAGCTTGTGGGTGGCTTTTATCTTAAATATTTCCATGAAGTCACACCCATAAAACATTTTAAACATCCAAAAACATTCTTTGCATTTTTCTTATTTTATAGATCTCTGGATACTTCCTAGTTTACATTATGACGGCACTCTGGCCGCACCTCTGTAAGTTGTTACGTTAGAGCGTCCAAAACTTAGGGTTTCCGAAGGCAAAATCCTCCATAAAAAGATAGAAGAAGCTTGGTAAAAGATCCTGTCCTGGCAGGTAGCAGAAGACTGCAGTAACTGCCGGAGGGGACTCAATATGCTAAATGTGCGTGTAACTCTTTCTTTGAATCTGGGTCACTCCCTCCCACTCTGTGTTTGTGTGTGTGTGTGTGTGTGTGTGTGTGTGTGTGTGTGTGTGTGTGTGTGTGTGTGTGTGTGCACGGTTGCAGCTGTCATTTTTCATCAAGTGCCTAAGACCTTGCTTTTTGGAAACAAAGTCTTCTATCAGCCGTAGTCACTGATTAAAACAGGCTGGCTTACTGGCAAAGCTGCAGAGACCCTTTGGACTCCACCTCCCAGCAATGAGACCACAAGCAGGTGCCACTACACACGGCTCTTTATCTGGGTTCTGCAGATCAAATCCTGCCTTTCTCTTGAGCTAAGAAGCCCTTCAAATGGCAACTGTCAGCTTATTTTTGGAAGGAAGTACTTCCTAAAACAAAGCTTTTCTAAGAAAATAAGCATGTCCTTCCTCAGATTATGTCATGAAAATAATTCTTTCCACATGTGTTCTTCTTCCCTTTTGTAGGCTATGACTCTGACTTCCTAATTCCCTAGATAATTTAAAAGTGACACTGATATGACAGTAACGGGAAGACTGAGTCTGGAGTGTGGGAGTCTGTATCTGGAACACCAATGCAAATGGACAGCGACAGACACACGTGATCCTCGCCCTCATGCCTTCCCTGCTGATCTAAACGTCCTAAGCAGTCAGCTGACGGGGAGACCTCAGGAGAACTGACTATGCAGGGACTCCGTGAAGAGGTGAGCAGAAGAAACACTGGGATAGAAAAGTTTTAATATCATAGTTTAAACTTTAAATACCGGACACAGAAATCAGATCTGGGAGGGAAAGACAGAAGGACATTGGCATTTACTGAGTACCTGCTGTGGATAGGAACTTGTGGGTAGAGAGGTTCACACCTGAAACCCCAGCACTTTGGAGGCTGAGGCAGGAGGACTGAGAGCTGAAGGCTATCCTGCATTGCATAGAAAATCTATTTCTTTATTTCTCTGTTTCTCTCTTAACAGTTTTTCCTGAGATAGTTTCTCTGTGTACCCCTGACTGAACTTGAACTTGCTCTGTAGACCTGGGTGGCCTCCAACTCAAGAGATCCGCCTGCCTCGGCCACCCAAGTGCTGGGAATAAAGGCATGTGTACCACACCTTGCTCAACAAGACCTATTTCAAAACAGAACACAGAGATAGGAGGAAAAACAAGGGAATAACTGATAAAAATAAGTTTGTGTGTTTTGGGGCAATGGTGGCACAGCCTTTAATCCTCACATAGGAGACAGAGGCAGGTGAATCTCTCTCTGTGAGTTTAAGTCCAGCCTGGTCTATGTAAGCTCACTACTTCCTCTTGTCAACTCTAAAAAGGTGGATCCTATTTTCAGTCTCATGTTACTGACAGGGAGCCATGACAAAGTGCTTAGTGACTTGCTCAGGCTAATTTACCATATGGTTTGACAAAGGAGTTCACAGACAGGAAGTGAGTTCAGGGACTGAAGAACTAACCGTAGTGATCTTAAACTCAGGACAAGCTGAGGGCCAGAGGAAGGGCACATGTTCTACCAAAGACACAGAAGTGGAACACACACCACAAAGTTGTTAAGGGAGATGTTTCTGGAGGTAGCTGAGATATAAGCCTACTGAAGTTTTAGGAGAGGGTCAGGGACACAGAATCTCACAGCTCAGGGTGTGTACTTAGTAAGGCCACTATAAACTAGCCTATGATATCAAGGGAAATTCCTTGGTACTTCCTGTCACTACCATCATAGAAAGCTTGGCCTGAGCAGGGTTTGACATACTACAGGCCTGCGTCTTTTCGTGCATATAACAAGCTAAGAATGGGTTACATAGTTTTCAGTGATTGGGGAAAGGCAAAGAATATTTCAGAACATTTCAATAACAATACCTTCAAATTCATATGCCTAACAATTTAGTCTGATGCCCATTCACTGGTATAATGTATATAAGATGCTTTAAGTCTAAATTATCCATGGTCTGGCTTGGCTTACAGAATTACTAAACCAAAAAGAATGCCCTGCAGAGCAGCTAACAGTGGATACTACCATGTGTAAAGTTCTAGATTCTGCCACTGAGGGACGGGAGCATGCATCGTATGTCCCTCTGTCCTCTAATGTTTATCACTAAGAAGGCCACATGCTGCAAAGTGGTCAGACACTATGGTGTCTAGTAACACCAGCAATTTCATCTTTGGAGCCAAGGGCTGCTCAAGGTGAGGTTGGCAGGAACAATGCTCAGACAGGACAGTCCCCAGCCTGGCCCTCAGGACTTGTCCTTCTGTCTTTCCCTCCCAGATCTGATTTCTGTGTCCGGTATTTAAAGTTTAAAGTATGATATTAAAACTTTTCTATCCCAGTGGCCTACTCCCTCCTTCCAGGTGACCCAAGTGTCAGGTGTAATACCTTCTTGGAATGACTGTAGTGACCACTCCAGGATGCAATCTGAGGCTCTCTCTACTCCTGGAGTACAGGAGTGTTGTCTTTTCACTCTGCAATGCCATAAATACCCAGGAAAAATACTGGAAGCTATTCTAGTTTAAACAACAACAAAAAAAATTGCCCACTTTTGGGACCATAATCTCCAAATCAAATGTCCCTCAAAAAGTTGACTGAAAAGTGAATTTCTGTTCACTGAGCCATAGTGCTTTCTTCTCATTATAAAATCACTTGGAACATAAAAGACACATTTGCACTGGGGGAGTTCACATCCTGGACATTGTCAAAATCACACGGAAAAACACAGCAAGCCACTAAAAAAAATTTACAGAACAAACAAAAAAGAGCAATTTAAAACAAACCCTCAATAACACAGTACTCAAATTAATCCACAAAACCCCACAGGATAACGAGTCTTGTAGCAGCAGGTGTCCTTGTGCCGTGAGGACAAGGTACACATGAGAAGCAGACGTGTGCAGACGGTTTCCTGGCCCCTTAACTGGAACCAGCACACCAGGTGAGAACAGGGTTATACTCTGCCTCAGTTTATCCACGGAGAACAGAAATATGGGATTATGAAGAGTTTGAGATTATAGAGCATATGGCTTTGACTTTAGATGCTGACATTCATTATGGCTTGGTTTAATCTTTTTTCCTATGTCTATCAATATATTACTAAACGTTGATTCCTAAACTCAGCTTGTAAAACAGCAATGCAATTTTACTTCAAGTAGTTAAAACTACTTATGTTTATTTCATTTTAGCTAATTCTGTAAACATAAAACTCAAAAAACTTCTGTGCATGTCTGTGGCCTGAAGCAGTATGGCCGCAAGCTTGAAGGTCAGCCCTGGCCACCATAGCGAGTGTCTCCAAACACCGACCGCAATAGGGGTCATGTATGTCAGGGTAAATGAGGAGCCGTGGGTGTCTCGAGGTGACATCCCTGTAGTGACAATGACAGGCTGAGACCTAAGGGGAAGACCATACTGGCAGATACTGGGAACTGGCTACAGTAACAACAGCAATAGCCTTTTCTGTAACCATATAACACTCAAGTTTGGCATCCACTCAAAGTGGAGCCCTGGTTCTTCTGCCGGGCTGGGAGCTCCTCAGACTTGGTAGTAAAATGCTAGGAGTGAGCTCTGGCAATCTAATAAGCTTCTAAAGGATTCTGAGTCCTGAGCTACTGTGGGGAGGAAGAGGTGAGTCTATTCTGAGTCTGAAACACAATCAACAAATCCAGAGCTCTCAAGAGGTGAACCGTGCAGAGACAGCTATGCTACGTAAACCAGTAATCCTGACACATCCAAGTTCCTTGTACTCTTCTAGGTAAGCCTTTCAAAAGCTAGCTGGGAGCACTGCATTCTTTCTCTGTTTTTGAAACAGCATCTTTCTACACAGCCCCAGCTATCCCAGAACTCACAGAGATCCACCTGCTTCTGCCTCCTGAGTGCTGAGACTAAAGGCCTGTGCCACCACACCTGGTTCCTGCCAGGTCCTGGGGCAGGGGTGGGGTGGGGTGGCAGACTCTCAAGGCAGGACAGAAGAAGGCAGCCATAGCTTGTTAATACTGATTTCAGGGTGGGTGCTGACAGAGGTGTTCACACCTGACCACAGGACAAAGTGGAAACATCAGTATTGACATGTTTGAGGTGTTAGAAAATAATGAACAAAATGCCAAAGTTAGAAACAGCAGCACCCTGGGAAGGTCCTAGGCTGCCCTTTAAACTGGTGCCAAACAAACCGAGTGGCACAAGGCCCTGCTTGGAAAATGCCACCAGGGTTGAGTTTCTCCTTGGAGCAGCTGTCCTGGGCATACAGCTCACTTGTGTGTTAGTGTTTGTTTTGGTTGAAATGGAAGGATGGGAGAAAGCAAACTTGATTAGAGTTGGCAGTGGGACAGTGGAGCAGTGGGGAGGTGGGGCTGGGGCAGCATCCCTGACAGAGGAGGCTCCCTTCTCTCTCTCACTCCACTGTGAGGAGTTAAGGAGAGGTGTGGAGGGGCCACCAGGTGGGGGTAAGGCTAAAGATCCTCCCTGTATACTGCAGAGAGCCCTGGGCAGACTTTCCAGACGCCCTCCTACAGCACATCCTTCATGGGCCTGGGAAAGCCAGGAGGCTCAGGCTTCCAGAGGGATTTCACAGGTCTACAAATAAACAGGCAGCTCTGAGTGTGGGTCGTGAGCTTTGGAAAAAGACTAAGTTTTATTCTGAAAACTCGAGCTTTACAGAAAAGTGTCCGCAGAGTTTGTGGAGGCTGCTGCTAGAATTTTTTCTCTTTAAGTTTATTTGTTTTGTTGTTGTTGTTGTTGTTGTTGTTGTTGTTTTGTTTTTGAGACAGTCTCTGTAGACCAGGCAGATGTGGTATTAACTGTTTTGCATAGTCTGCCTTCAAACCTGTGGTAGTGATCCTCCTGCCTCAGCCTTCGAAGTGCAGGGCTTACAGGTGGGAGCTCTCTCACCCAGTCTAGTCCTAGAATTTTACTGCACAATGAGTATCCTAAAGATCAGCTATAAAAGGTACACTCATTATAGAAGAGTGCAGGTCACATGGCTTCCTGTTTCTATAATCATGTACTATCAGTTTGGTCTAAGGAATCTTCTAGAGTTCTTTCTTTTGGGGGAGGGAAAGGATGATAGGGTCTTGGAGTATAGCTCATGTTGGCCCAGAACTCCAGATCTTCTTCCTGTCTTGGTCGCCCAGGGCTGAGATCACAGGTGGGTCACACTTGGCCTGGGTCAGGAATTTCTTTTATTGCATGTACAGATTCTTGCTGCACAATACTTGGCTAATACAATTTTTTATAATAGATCCTTAGTCTCTCACTGATAGTTTAAAAGTCTATAAACTGTGAAGGCCAGGTTTTCAGGTTTTGTTGTATGTTAACTTTAGGTATAAAACATGATAGGAGCTATGCTCAGGCTTTATTTTTCTCAGTGGACTATTCATATGTGACACTGGACTAAGAACACAGGGAGGTGTTGTATGTGGCTATTCAGGAGATATTCTGATAGCCACACTAGCTTCTGTCTTCACAACCTACTAAGCTTAGAACCTCTGGACAGGGGCCTGAGGGCTTTACAGCTGCCTCCAGCTAATGAAGGAGTGGTAGCCTAGATCCTTTCAGACTCAAGATGCAGCTCGGCTTAACTGAAGGTCAGGTGGATCTACAGAGCAAGAGTTGGGGCGGTATTTTGAAGCTAGGGTCAGTAAGAAGGCAGCAGTGTCCAGCAAGGCTATGGGATGCTGACAAGGACAACTGCTCCTGGACATGGAACACAGCCTTTGATGCGCCTTCAGCTTTGCCTCTTCAGTGTTCTCACTTCTCTCTCTGTGTCACGGCTCTTCTAGACTAAAGAGAAACAGGCCAGAAGCCAGAAGTCTACCTGGAGAAGGTTACCTCTCAAGGAAACAAGCTGTCTGGGCAGAACTACATGCCACTGATAACTCTAACTGTGCAAACTTATTTAGCAAAGTAGAGCTCTGATTTCACAATAGGATCTTTGTGTCAACTGCATTTCTATCCACAGAAAAATCAGAAAACCCATGTGCATTCCCTACCCATGCAGCCCTGGCAGTGGCTTTGAACCCTGAATCCTTCTACCTGATGTCAACTGTCTTGTCTTGAGTAGGTGACCACACCCTACTCCTCTCCCTCTGTCACTGTCACACAAGTGAGCCACAAGGCTACACTGCTGGTTAACTAGCCAGAGCAGGACACGTGCAGGACAGTCCTGATCGTGGGAATGAAAGGATGTAGGGAAAACGCAAAGATCTTAATTTGGCATTTATGGTTCTTTCTGTCAGTGTCTTTAAAGCCATCACATTTCTACTGTCACTACTACGACCTCACAGAAACTGAGAAAAGTAATAGTAAATTTATTATAATGTTTTACTAAAAAGTGATGTCACACGGAGCCAAAATCAAGGGATTTTAAAGCGTCAAGAACTTGGAAAGCATGAGAAGTATTTACAGCTGGCTCACAAGCACAGGTGTGCTGTCAAGATCAAGGAAGAACTTGGCCACCCAGCGAGTCTATCTTCCCGTTAGCCTGCACTGCACGGAGGTCAGACTGAAGGTCCGGCTGTCAGCATCCCTGAGCCACACGACTTCTCATGCTAAGGTCTTTACATGGGAATTTTAAAATTATAACACAGTAAAACCTCATTCACATGCCCATGTATGCCACTCCCCACCCTGAGCTTAATTAGCAGTGCACAGAAGCAGGTATGGAATTTAAGAACTAAAATATGGTAACATTTCTAAATATATACCCCTATCAGAACAACCACTTGCCAAGTTAGAATATGTGAGGTTTTACTGTGTATATAAATACACAAAGAACATAAAACATAAAAGACACTTCTAGACAATTTCAGTGTTTCTAGAAACCTGCCAAAGCCAGTGCTGTGGCGCACAGAAGATACTCACCGCTGCCAGCACTCCCCTCTCGTTTGCTCCGAGAACCCACACTGCTGTCCCTTCCCGACTTTATGCGCTACAGCAAGAAATAAGAAGACAAGTGGAAGAGAGTAAGTGACCTCCCTACAGAACACATAACCAAGGACAGCAAATTTAAAACTAAGATTACCACAAGACCCTCAAGACCACATCATCACCCACAAGCTGAAGCTGACTGAACACGGAAAAGGTCAGAATCCTTTGGAAAGTACACAAATAGCATTGTGCCCAACCACCACCACTGCACAGCCACATAAGCAAAAGTCAAACAGCATCTTCTCAGTGAGAAGGATCAGGACTCAAACATAGTAACAGTTTGAGGGAAAAAAGTGGAAGAGGAAGAAAACATGTACATACAAAGGGCATTTCCTTCTCTATCCCAAATGTGTAACAGTTTGACCCAGTCCCATTGGAGGATTAAAAAGGCATCTTGTCTTTTGACATTAAATTTTTAAAGCATTATTAAAATCTCACACATACCTAAGATTTGGCCAACGTCTCCAGGCTGTAATGGCATTATGTACAAATGTATGTTTCTCTCTCCCTCTCTCTGTCTCTGTCTCTGTCTCTGTCTGTCTCTGTCTGTCTGTCTGTCTGTCTCTCTCTCTCTCTCTCTCTCTCTCTCTGTCTCTGTCTGTCTCTGTCTCTGTCTGTCTGTCTCTCTCTCTCTCTCTCTCTCTCTCTCTCTCTCTCTCTCTCTGTGTGTGTGTGTGTGTGTGTGTGTGTGTGTGTGTGTGTGTGAGAAAACATGTGCATGGAGGCCAAAAGTCAAATGATAAATGACTTTTTAGTTGCCCTCTACCTTATTTTTTGAAACAGGGTCTCTAAATCTGGACGTCAGGGATATGGCTACACTAGCTAGCTGGTAAGCTCTAGAGAGCCTCTTGTTTCTGCCCTTCTGTGCTGGGATTACAGATGTGCCTTTTACATGGATGCTGGTTCCTCAGGCTTGCATGGGAAGCTGTGATTTTCCTTAAATTTCTTTCCATAATATAAGGGTCTTTGTGTTTCACTAAGTGTCAATTTTTTTTTAAATTTATTTTTTAAATAATTATTTAATATTCATACATGCATATAATGTATTTGTATTCAACCCAACAATTTGTTAACAAAATGTAATAATTGTCATATATAAATAAGCATTAAGTGTTGGAACTCCCAATTTCATAAAAATAAACACCAAAGGACCAGATAGGTCCTGACACAGTAATAACAACAACAACAACAACAATAACAACAACAACAATGGCTTCAATACATCATTTTTCTCTTAGATCATCCAAGCTAAAAATCAGTAAACTGCAGTTAAACTGAAAATTAATATATCTACAGAATATTCTATCCAATGGATATGGGATACACATTCCTCTCAGCAGCCCATGGGACATTCTCTAACAGAGGTTACATTGTAGGCTAGTAGTCTTAACAGCAGCAAACAAATAAAAACTAATGCTTTATATCTGTTCAGTTACCAGTTGAATAAAACTAGAAGTCAGTAGCAGGAGGAAACCAAAAATACACAAAGAGTTGGAGACTGAGCAACCAGTGGGTTGTTGACGAAATCAAGAGAAACTTAAAAATTCTTAGAATTGAATGAAGCCAGTACTCATCAGCTCTAGGAGGAAAGTTATAGTAACAACCGTGCACATTAACCATTAGAGGGCCAGTGGGCAGCTCAGTGGGGAAAGGCAGTTGCCTTGAAAGTCATGTGGCCTGAACTTGATTCCCAGATCCCACTTTAAAGGCAGAAGAGAATCAACTTTACAAAGTTGTCCCTGACTTCCACATGTGTGCTGTTGCATGCATTCCACCTCCAATCTCTCTCTCTCTCTCTCTCTCTCTCTCTCTCTCTCTCTCTCTCTCTCTCTCTCTCTCTCTCTCACACACACACACACACAAACACTCACAATAACACTTATTTTTTAATTAAAGAGAGCTGAAATAAATAACCTAATGATGTATCTCAAGTTGAATCCTAAAACAACAGATGGCAACAAACAATAGGACCAGAGCAGAATTAGTGAAATGGAGACTAAGCGAAGAGAACAGAGTTAAACAAAGATAATGTTCCTTGAAAAAAAAACAAAACACAAAGAGCTATTTTCAAATAGCTACCCAATTTAACCAAATAAAGAAAAAAAAGACTCACATTAATAATATTAAAGATAAAAAAGTGAGATCACTACAGATTCCAGTGAACTCAGGAGGATTATTATAGAATGTACTGAAAACTTCTGAAGAACTGGAAAATTTAGAAGAAATAGATAAATTCCTAGACACATACAACTCACCAAGATTAAGTCAAGAAGATAGAAATTACTTAACGGTATCTGTAAATATCAATGACACTGAAGGTACAATCAGTTCTAACAACAGTGCCCAGGACTGGATGGGCTCACTGCAAATTCTACCATACAACCAAAGAAAAGCTAACACCACTGTTCCTAATATTTTCAATAAATCAGAAGGAGAAAGACAACACTATACCAAACTCCTTCTGCAAATCTGGCATTATCCTAATACCAATTAGGTATTAGGTTCTGGGTAAGGACAGAACCAAAAATTGAGGACACTATGAAACAATTTCACTGATAAACATAGGCATAAACATTCTCAATAAAATACCTGCAAACTGAATTTAAGAACACATTAAAAAGATGATACATCATAACCAAGATGGCATCTTTGCAAGGATGTAGAGCAGGTCAGCAGATGCAATAATAATATAAGCAGACTGAGTATTTCTGAATCATGATTACCTCAATGGATGCAGAAAGGCCTTTGAGATTATTTGACATCCCTTCGTGAGAAAAGCCTTGAGGAAACTAGGAATAGAACTAAAGATACCAGAAAGAACAGTGCTGTAAGCATCACAATATCCAATTTCAGAGCCACCCTATCAAATGTGAAGATGGCTCTTGCATCCTGCTCAGGACACTTGGAACAGGACACTTAGAAAGAAACTAGCTTCTACAAGCACCAAACTATTTTACCCACCACGCTGCCCCATCCGCATCTACAGCCTTCCACTCCCTTGTTTGTTCCTATGTTCCTAACAACCATAAGTCTCCTTTCTCTGTCCATTTAGACTCCTGGCCCACCTTGGTCAGCCCTTGTCTGATTCATCTTTCTGGCTCACTCACCAAGAGAAACCTAAGCCTCTGTTGCTTCTGTGACTCACCTCCTTCCCAGGACACTAGGAAATGGCCAGCCACACAGATGGACACTGCAAGGCACCAGCGAGATAGTCAGTCTTGGCCCAAGCCTACAAAACTCTGCTCTCTGTCCTCTTCACCTGCCTGCTACAGGAACTGGAGGTGGCACATCCCATTAGGCATGTGGCTGTCTTCCTCACCTGCCAGACTTGTAGTTTCCCTCCAGCTCTTCTATTCAGAGATGCATGCATGTCCCTGGAGGCTCCCCACTTGTCTCTGCTAGCTCAAGGATTTCCCTAACATCCTCACTTCCAGATCAGCATCCATGTACACTCGAATCCAACAAATACCGGCCAGATGGCTCAGTAGATAAACGCATTTGCTGTGCAAGCATGCTCACTGAGTTTTACCCCTAAACATGCAGTGGAGGCAAAGCCAACTCTTGAAAGATGTCCTCAGACCTTCATACACACTGTGCCACATGCACATTGTATCTCCTGCAGCTCTCACTCTTTCTCTTTGTAACACACACACACACACACACACACACACACACACACACACACACACACATTTTAAAACTCAACAAATCCCACCAGAAGGAATGGGCCAACTTACAGGCTATGACAAGGATTTTGTATACAAATCACCAAGGCAATACTGAGATTCAAAGAAAAGGAACTGTGAAGTCTTGGTTAGCTCTTCATGTCTGCCACTGCATACTCGATAC
The DNA here is from genome assembly GCF_963924665.1 of Micromys minutus. Lineage (NCBI taxonomy): Eukaryota > Metazoa > Chordata > Mammalia > Rodentia > Muridae > Micromys > Micromys minutus. The sequence continues at coordinate 11,697,120 of NC_137981.1, forward strand.
AGGTCTGGCCAACAGAACTTAAGGTGAATACATTCTTCCTCCGCAGATGCAGAGGAAAGCACCCAGGGACACAGCCATGCCAACAGCAATCCCACCAGGCCACAGATTCAACTCTGGTGTACCCTCAGGGATTCCAGGGCTGCCTGGGAGTGAAGTGAGAGGTGGAGCAGAGACAAAGCAGGAAGAGCTCAGGAAGAACCAGGCTACAGAGCTATCCAACCATCCAGCCGCTGCTGCTAGGCTGTGTGGAGGAAGACAGCCCCTCCCTATCACAGCGGAATACACTAAAGTGGTAGCCAGCAGGGTGAAGGGGAGGAGTCCAGGCACCACTGAGATGAGGTTGAGTGAGTAGTTTATTAATATAATAATGGGGCAGAGCTAAAATTTGTGGAGTTAGAGGCTTAAAGAGACCATGGCCAGGCTGCCACTGTGGAGTCACTGAGCTTGGCTGCAGATTCTCATTTACACCGACTCTTTGCAGTCGTTAATTTTTCTCAACCCCACTTTTAATGACGCTCCTAAATGTGTTAGGCTCCCTTCTAGCCCATCACCCACTTGGTCTTCTGATGAAAGAGCACTAAACTGTGAAAGTGAAATAGGTGCAAAAGTATTATTCTGTAAAAAGAGTTGAAGTGATACCCTAAGGGATCTTTGGAAAGTCAATTGTGCCGTGTGGTGTTTTGCAGTGGCAAACCCGTGAAGGAACGTTTTGCTGAAGCAGAAACAGGTGAAAAAATGTTTTGCTAAAGCAAGCACATGAAAAACCTTGTAATGAGGGAGTCTTCGATAATGACCCACATGTACTGGTCTGCCTTACACTTCATTGCTGAGCTCCATTTGTCTTGCCCTTCTTCGGACTTGGGCCAATGTTCAGAATGATGTCAGCTGATCCAGTCTCATACTAAGGCAAAACCTGTGGAGGATACATGATGTTTGGAGAGAAAATAGGACTCAATGGCCCCTTTGATCAAGAGGGGCTTGCTTGTAGAGGTGGCTTTTCAATGCTTCTTGGTCTCAAGTTTTCACTGATCTTTGCTTTGTTGAGAAAGGCACAGCTGAGAACTTCTGGTGTCCAGATGGCTCTGGTCTCTATTGCTGACTCATGCTGATTTGACTGAGGCCTGGCTGTTTCTGCTTGGTCATGCCACTGCTGCTGCTATGCCGACACTTCTGAACTAGACTGCTGGTATAACCATGACCTTCTGGTGAATGGATTGAGCTCCCACTGCTGACCTATGAACTGGATTGCTAATTTCCTGAAAACACAAATGGGATTTGCTCCAAAGAACCATTTCTAAACAGGTCCGCTTTCCCCATATCCTAATAATGTTTCTTTTTCACTACCTCTGGTGGGTGATGGGAGGCTAACGCATTTAGGAACCATCATTAAAAGTGGGGTTGAAAAAAATTAACGACTACAAAGGGTTGATGCAAATGAGAATCTGCAGCCAAGCTCAGTGACTCCACAGTGACAGCCTGGCCATGTGGCCTGCCAGGCTCCATGGCCAACCTCGGATCCAGCCAAGGGCTGGTTCCACTTCAATAATACAATAGCAGCTTGTTAAAAAGTATTGTGATGTTTTTGCCACTTGGGAGACACAGGCTTGTTAATAAAATTCAGAGTGAGTCACACTGATTTTAGGCGGGGAATGAGGGTAGATAAGGAAGGAGTCATCGTGCCATGACAATGAGGCTCTTAGTTCCTAGGTGCTTAAGTGAGAAGCAGCCATACAGTGGGATAAACAGTAAAACCCACAGCCTTTGCCAGCCACCGGTGTTATCAGCAAAGCTATCTGGCTAACTTAAAAGTTGTAAGGTCATATTTTTTTAAAGGTCACCCCCTTTAAGAATATATACCTTTAATGCCAGCACCAGGGAGGCAGAGGCAGGCAGATCTCGAGTTTGAGGCCAGCCTGGTCTACACAGTGAGTTCCAGAACAGCTAGGGCTACACAGAGAAACCCTGTCTTGAGAAACTAAAAGAAGAAAAAAAAAGGAATATATGTATTATATATATTTATGTGCATTTGTGAAATGCCTGGAAATAAAACATGTTAAGTGATCCCTGCAAGTGGTATGAGTAATTTTCACCCTTTACACATTTTGTTTGAATGAAAAGTTATTTAGAGTAGATCACAATGACGCATGACTGCAGTGTCAGCACTGGGACGGCAGAGGCAGGACTGTGGGTTTGAGATCACCTTGGGAAACTGTGTGAGATCCTGTCTTAGTAAATCAGAATTATTCATAAAAGTCATGTGTCTGGATCCACGCCCCACCCATGGTATTGAATTGAACTCAGAGCTACTTACACACCAGGAGAGTGCTCAACTGCTGAGCTGTATCTCTAGTCCTATCTTAATTATTTAAGACAGTCTTGTTGAGTTGTCAGGTTGGCCACAAATTTGCCATCCTCCTGCCTCAGGTACCAGAGTAGCTAGGATTAGCTCCTAGGTCCAGCTCTGAATTTTAAACATGTCATTGTTTGAATAATATGAAAAAGAGATAGCACTCTTATTTTGACAAAAGAAAAAAAAAAGCCAATCTCAATGGTCCAGGACTAGGGGTAAAAAAGAAAGAGGGAGGAAAAGAGCAAACCAGAGCAAGCAACCTAGAAAAAAGCTCTGTAGCCACTGTGGGCCTATGTATCCCATCCAAAAGAAATGTCAATCACAATTGTCTCTAACATCACAGGATCATTGCAACAGTTGAATTAGCTAACACGGATTGAGTGCTTAGTAGCACCTCAGCTCTGAGCTACAGGCCCAGTCCCCAAGGTTATAGCTAATGTCTAGCCCAGTCTAAAGTTAACCAAGGGAAAACTGCTACTAAAAACATGGAAAAGCTGCTAGGGTCACTCAAAAGCTCGTTACCTAAGCTCTGTGCTTTGGCTCTTCCTTCCTGATGCCAAACCCCTTCGTTAGCAGAAGAAAAATGGATGGTCCCTCCTTCCTCCTATCCTTTCTCAGCACTTGGTCAGGTCTGCATTTTCCAGCGGTTTCAGGTAAAATCTGAGTGTGATGAAAGTAGTTTTGATTTCAATCACATGGCTATTGCAAAGAGTATCTCTGGTCGACTTCTCCTGTAGGAAGAAATCAGACTTCTTACATCACACCAAGATTTTCCTTACACAAGCCAGGAAGCAGAGCCCTGCCCCACAGGCTCACAATCTAAGAACAACACACTGAAATGGGACCCCCAACAACTGTTCAAGAAATAGGAGTTCACACTAGTCACTTCTTCTTTTTCGGCTCTTCTTCCTATTTCTATAGCCTTTCTCTTACTTTGCTCCCCTCCATTCCATGTTGATAGTTGAACCAAGTGAGAGAACACCCAGAAGATGTTTCTTCAGTGTATGATGCAAGGAGAAACACTGAAGAATGGAATCACAGGTGGAGGGGGAGAAAGAAAAGGAGCCAGGGACAGAGTCTGTGGGAGCCAAATAGGTTTCACAGAAGCTGAAGAGGGATTAGTGTTCTTTGATAAGAGACTGGCGTATATCAGTGGTGGATCGTAAAATGCTAAGGAGAAGCTGTAATGACAGATGATGTCTAACTGACAGCTGGCATCACAGGTTACAATGAGGCCAGTGAGGAAGTGTCTGAGGAGGCTCGACAGGCACCGAACTGTTAATAGTTATGAAGGGTAAGAACTAACCACAAGCTGGGTGTTGTGGCAGCACTCAGGAGACAGAGGCAGGCATATCTCTGAGCTGGAGGCCAGAGTGATCTATAAAGTGAGTCCCAGAACAGCCAGGGTTACACAGAGAAACCCTGTCTCAAAAAACAAAACAAAACAGGAAAGAATTAACTGCAGATTAAGAACATATTTATTGGTTAAAACTAATCTTATGGTCCTGTACAAATAGTTTGTTCTTGTGATGTTTAAATATTTTCCCTGATAGAGAGTTTATATGATCAATTGTATCCTTCAGATGACAAGGCTTGCCAAATATTGGTCTAATCCCCTTCAGGATACCTTCTCAGAAGAAACCATTCTTTTTCACCATAAAAACAACGCTTTATTTTTCAAAGTACAGATGAATATGAAATAGCCCAGGTCTACACAGGAAACGAGTGAAAGCTACTTAATAAATACATAAAATAAGAGGAACGAAAAGGCTGTATAGTAACTGGAGGTTAAACGTCATCTCAATTCATTTACATTTAGTAAACTTCTTTAGTCAAGTTCTTTAGTCCTTGTGGATATTAGTCCAGAGATGTCAGCCAGATTTTAGAAACAGTCCTGCTACTCTAGAGAGACAGCAATACGGCAGAGGAGCAGGGGCAGAAGGACTCAGAAACAATGCATGAACATCAGCTACACTGATTCAACCAAGTTTCACATAAAGATGGGATTAAATTAGTGGTAAATGCCCAGAGGTCTTTTGTAATCAGTGCTTCCAAAAGCTTACGCTTACATTAAAGCCACTGTGGCCTTGGAGGAGTGGCTCCCACCCGCAGCTCCAGCACACTGAGGAAAAAGAATTGCCACCACACAGGCCTATCTGCTACAAAGAAGACATGTTTTAGACAGTACACACATGTGGGCAAGAACTCCAGGACTCTATTTGTGACTCTTTGTATCACAGGTTATTTCAGTTTCTGTCGTGTGGAAAGTGTAAAGCATTCTAACAAAGGGTTTTACTGTAGCTCCTTTTTACCCATGCTGTAGATTGCTAAATGTAATAGTCTGATCATGATGCTGAATAAATGTGTCTTTTTAAAATTAAAAAAAAAAAAAATTGCCACCACTTTGAGGCTAGCAGGAGCTGCAGAGTTCTACATAACCTGTAAGGATGGGTTAAATAGCCAAACCCTGTCTCAAAAATAAAAGCTGCTTATGAAGTCTCCGAAAGGAAGCGCCAAGAAGCTAAGAGGCTACTTCTGAGGGGTGGGAAGAAACTCTTCTTAGGAGTCTAGGAAACCAGGCACCAGCGCCAGAGGCTGCATAAGCAACTGTATCCGTGGAAGCTTGGGCTCACTACAGGATTGTAAGGACTTGGAACTGAATCTTGTTCAATACAGAGACTCTGTCTGCACATGCACCCATGGTACTATGTAAGGGGTCTCATACAATGAATTCAATCCCAAAATGTGCTTTGTTTAAGTATACACTTTCTGGGTTCTTGTTAAATACATAACGACAATCATAATCATTTAAATGTATTCTTACAATGGTTTATGTGTCACGGTTATGTAACTTCATTAACATTTGGTACAGAGCAGAGATTAGCCAGTACAGTAGTTTTTAACAGTATACCCTAGCTTAGCAAATACATACCAGTCTGATATTTTAAAGACTTTTAAAGCAAAATGAGTTTGCTTATAATATTTATACAAGAGATCAGTCACACCCTAGAAGCAAAGACAACCAGCCACACTCTGCAAGAATGTGTGGCATCAGACCTTTTCTAAAGCCAGGACGATTGCATTTTTGAAACAAGTTATTTGCCACTACATTATTCGTCACTTAGAAATATATTTCTAGCTGGGCATGGTGGCATGAGCCTTTAATCTCAGCAGTAGGAAGGCAGAGGCAAGAGGATCTTTATGAGTTCAAGGCCAGCCTACATAGTGAGTTCAGAGTTACATAGTGAAACCTTGTCTTGAAAAAACAAACAAAGGGTTTTATTTTAATATACCAATATTAGCTTTAAGAATGATGAAAGGCAAATATTAAAAACTTATATGCAACCTAAATGTTCGAGGCTCCAATGTAGGAGAAGGTTCTATGGGAAAGTGGAAAGTGCCGTTTCACCAGCTGCAGAAATGTTCTAAGATTTGCCCGCATGGCGCTTGCTGCATGGGGCTCCACCACACTGACCCCTAAGAAAGGAAGTGCTGATGCCACAGAAAGTGACAGGTTTTCATGGGACACAGTTCTCCCCAATAAAAATCAAATTTCCCAATTACTAAGTTACTCCATCTTGTGGAAAATGGCATCTATGTATCCATTAGTCCACTGAGCCTGCCCTGCAGAGACCAGACTTCAGACCTAGAGTGCAAGTGATGCGGGGACCTGAACCCAGGACCTGTGCGCAGCTCCAGCTCTGCACCGCTGCTTTAAATTCTGTTTCACTTTATCATTACTCGACAAGGAAACAGCTGTCATTCAAATGGTAAAAGCACACTGGTCTAAATGGAAATGTTTGCTCAAGTGACTATACACGAATCATTCTCAGATTTCAGTTTGCCAGCTAAAGTTGTGTTGGCTTCTAAGATGCCTTGTTTTGAAAAATGGCACACACAATGTAGACAGCATGTCAGTGTTTTAGTCAATTCTTCTTCCTCTCGCCTCTCAGACACTGCTACCCTCCATCCTCCACTTGTGCCCCCAACCACCTCTCGCATGGTTCACGTGTCCTTATGGCCACCTCCATCTGTCCTCAGCACTCATTTTTACCCTCCTTGCCAGGTTTTGATTTACAAATACACACACACACACACACACACACACACACACACACACACACCCCAGACACAGGCTGGGATATACTTATGAAAGAGAATATGTGAGTTCTGTCTTTCTGAGTTTGAGTTGCCTTACTTAATATTATATTTCCAGATCCATTCGTTTTCCAGCTTTTGTTGGAATTTCATTGTTTGTTACAGCTGAATAAAATTCCAACTCTGCCTTCTGATGTAAGTTCCTAGCCTGTGCAATCCAGCTACAGCAGGCTGACATTTTGAAAATTAAGAGACAGTAGTTTCTGGCCTATATGAGATACCTGTTCCCGCATCTCTTTCATTTTTTCCAACCTCTTGAGTTTTGTGGCATATTCTTGAACTTCTTTTAATCCAATATCTGTGCAGAGACGAACCAAGAAACGCAAACCTAAATTTAAAAAAATAAATTTAAGAAAGGAAAGCTGCATAGAGCAGGTTCAATTCTACAAATCAGCAATCTTGGCCTTTTGGCAGAGAGGCTTGTCATGAACAGCACTTCATTTTCTCTTAGATCATAGCCGGGTGTGGTAATACACACCTTTAATACCACCAGACACAGGCAGGTCTCTGAGCTCGAGGCAGTCTGGTCTATAGAGTGACTTCCAGAAGAGCCAGGGCTACACATCGAGAACTTCTCTTAACCCCTACCCCACCCCAAACCTATAACTATATCTTGCAATCTCTAGACGTGAGAGAACTGACTTCCTTGTAGGTACCAGACCACAAAAAGAGCAAGGTACAAGGAGATCACTGGATGAGAACTCAGCTCTAACAACTGACAATGTGCCAATGAGAGATACATACTTAACATGGAAAGACGCATGAGACTTGGATACAAAACAGGCTGCACAGGCAAACATGAAGATGGTGATACTACCAGTAAATGTTCTTTTTACTGCTTTTAAATTAATTCTTTTAACCACTAATGTACACATAAAAAACATATACTTTATAGTCAGGCTTGAAGCCAATATCAAGTATGTATAAGATAATTACACAAGAGAGAGCCGTGTACACCTGTGAACTGATAGCAAGGTGAGGAACTAGAACATCTACACACTTTGCCTCTGCCTGTGTGCTCTCTTCCCATCCATCCCACACCTCCATTCCTGGAATTTCTGTGTGTTCATCACTCCACTGCATGAAACAGTAATCACAAGAGGGCTGGGTGACCGCCATCAAGACTCAGGATCTGCCAGCAGACAGCTGAGCCCTCAGAACAGCCTTGCAAGCGCTCTTCTGTCTGAGTCCACAATAAGCCCGAAGCTTGCCACATACCCTAACCGCCTGTCCGAGAGAGAATGACTGGTGATCTCGGAGGGCAAAGAGGGTGGTGCACTCTGGGATCAGGTACTTTCTAGCTCAGTGAGAGGGCCCAGTGATTCCATCAAGACTCTGGACCCACCTGCAAATGGCTGAGCTCCCAAAAAAGCTCTCCCACCTGAGCCCATGGAGACAGAAAGGAGTCACTGCCATCAGAACTCACTGCCTGCCTCAAAGAGCCAAACACCCAAAAGCAATCTGCTTTCTGAGCCCACAGGCCCTCAGAGCCACAGGAGAGACAGGCTCCAGTCAGGGACAACAAGATCACCTACGATCACAGACAACAAGATGGCAAGAGGAAAGCAAAAGAACCTAAGCAATAAAAACCAAGACAATCTGGCAAGATCAGAACCCAGTTCTCCCACAACAGCAAGCAGTGGATTGCCAAACACACCAGAAAAACAAGACTTACTTGAAATCATACTTCATGATGATGATGTAGATCTTCGAAAATCTCATGGATAACTCCCTTAAACAATTACAGGAGAACACACATAAACAAATAGAAGCCCTTAAAGAAGAAACACAAAAATCACTCAAAGAGCTACAGGAAAAAAACAACTAAACAGATGAAGGAATAGAAAATGGAAATAGAAACAAAAAAGAAAACACAAAAAGAAAAAACTCTGGAGATATAAAACCTAAGAAAGAAATCAGGAATCATAAACGCAAACATCACCAACAGACTACAAGAGATGGAAGAGAAGATATCAGGAACAGAACACAACATAGAAAACATTCACACAGCAGTCAGAGAAAATGCAAAAACCAAAAAACTCCTAACCCAAAACATCAGGAAATCCAGGACACAATGAGAACACCAAACCTAAGAATAATAGGTGTAGAAAAGGGCAAAGATTCCCAACTAAAAGGGACAGTAAATATCTTCAACAAAATCATAGAAGAAAACTTCCCTAACTTTAAGAATGAGATGACCATGAACATACAAGAAACCTACAGAACTCCAAATAGATTGGACCATAAAAGAAACTCCTCCCAACACATAATACTCAAAACATTGAATAGTCAAAACAAAGAAATAATCCTAAAAGCTGTAAGGGAAAAAGGACAAGTAACACACAAAGGCAGAACAATCAGAATTACACCAGACTTCTCAACAGAGACTATGAAAGCTAGAAGACCCCGGACAGACGTCATACAGACCGTAAAAGAACACGAATGCCAGCCAGGTTACTATATCCAACAAAGCTCTAAATTACTATAGATGGAGAAACCAAGATATTCCAGGACAAAACCAAATTTACACAGTATCTGTCCACAAATCCTGCCCTGCAAAGAATAATAGATGAAAAAAATCCAACACAAGGAGGGAAACTACACCCTAGAAAAAGCAAGAAAATAATCATGCAAGAAAACCAAAATAAGAAAAGCACACAAACATAATTCTACCTCTAACAAAAAAATAACAGGAAAAAAAATCACTATTCCTTAATAGTTCTTCCTCGATTCCCCCAATAAAAAGACATATACTATCAGACTGGATACATAAACAGGATCCAGCATTTTGCTGCATACAGGAAACATCTCAGAAACAAAGACAGACACTAACTCAGAGTAAATGGCTGGGAAAAAAACCTTCCAAGCAAATGGCCCCAAGAAACAAGCTGGAGTAGTCATTCTAATAATGAATAAGATTTTCAACCAGAAGTTATCAAGACAGATAAGGAAGGACATTTTTTACACACCACAGGAAAAAAATCTATCAAGATGAACTCTCAATCTTGAACATCTATGCTCCAAATACAAGGGCACCCACAACCATAAAAAAAATCCTACTACTCCAATATACAACAAAGACACATGCACCACAATGTTCATAGCAGCTCTATTTATAATAGCCAGAAGCTGGAAAGAACCCAGATGTCCTTCAGTAGATGAATGGATACAAAAATTGTGGTACATTTACACAATGGAATACTACTCAGCCATCAGAAACAATGACTTAACCAAATTCTTAAGAAAATGGCTGCATCTAGAGAATATCATTCTGAGTGAGATAACCCAGTCACAAAAGAACAGACATAATATGCAGTCACTGATAGTGGGATGCTAACCCCAGAGGCTCGGACTACCCCAGAAACAACTAACAGACTGTGTGAAGTTCAAGTAAAAAAGAAAACAAAACAAAACAAAACAAAAACGTCATGCTCAATCTTTACACACCAAGAAAACATTGACTAATTCCGGGTTACACCCTGTTTTACATGTACTTTTTGCTCATTGTAACTAGTAACACCTTAATGCAGAGTATCAAACCTTAAAAAAAAGAAAAAAAAAAAAAGGCCAAGCACTGACACAATTGTATTTGTATACATGTATGCAAAAATGTTTAAAAATTTTTTTCTTTTATCTTTGTTTTTTAAAATAAAGTTTAAAAAAAAAAAGAAATCCTACTAAAGTTCAAAGCATATATTGTACCACACACACAATAATAGTGGAAGACTTCAACATCCTACTCTCATTAATGGCCACATCATAGAGGCAGAAACTGAACAAAGACACAGTGAAACTAGCAGAGGTTATGAACCAATTGGAATTAATAGACATCTACAGGACATTTCATCCTAAAACAAAAGAATGTACCTTCTTCTCAGCACCTCATGGTACCTTCTCCAAAACTGACCATATAGTCGGTCACAAAACAGGCCTCAACAGATACAAGAAGACTAAAATACTCCCATGCATCCTATCAGATCACCATGGACTAAGGCTTGTCTTTAATAACAACAAAACCAACAAAAAGCCCACATACATATGGAAGATGAACAATGCTCTGCTCAATGATAATATGGTCAAGGAAGAAAGAAAAAAAAAAAAGAACTTAATGAAAATAAAAGCACAACATAACCAAAGACTATAAAATACCTTGGGGTGACCCTAACTAAGCAAGTGAAGGATCTGTATGAAAGAACTTCAAGACTGAAGAAAGAAATTAATCTAAGAAGATGAAAAGATCTCCCATGCTCATGGATTGGAAGGATCAACACTGTAAAAATGGCCACATTGCCAAAAGCAATCTACAGATTCAATGCAATCCCCATCAAAATTCCATCTCAATTATTCATAGAGTTGGAAAGAGCAATTTGCAAAATCATCTGGAATAACAATAAACCTAGAATAGTGAAATCTATTCTCAACAATAAAAACATTTCTGGGAGAATCACCATCCCTGATCTCAAGATACATTACAAAACAATTGTGATTTAAAAAAAAAAAAAAAACTGCATGGTATTGGTACAGAGATAGGCAGTTACATCAATAGAACAGAATTGAAGACCCAGAAATGAACCCACACATCTATGGTCACTTGATCTTTGACAAAGGAGCTAAAAACATTCAATGGAAAAAGGACAGCCTCTTCAACAAATGGTGCTGGTTCAACTGGCAGTCAGCATACAGAAGAATGAAAATAGAACCTTATCTCCTTGTACAAAGCTCAAGTGCAAGTGGATCAAAGACCTCCACATAAAACAAGGTACAATGAAACTATAAGAAGAGAAAGTGGGGGAAAGCTTAGAACACACAAACACAGGGGAAAGTTTCCTGAACAGAATACCAATGGCTTATGCTCAAAGATCAAGAATCAACAAATGGGACCTCAAGATATTGCAAAGCTTCTGTAAGGCTAAGGACACTGTCAAGAAGACAAAACGACAGCCAACAGATTAGGAAAGGATCTTTGCCAATCCTATATCTGATAGAGGTCTAGTATCCAATATATATAAGGAACTCAAGAAGGTAGACTCTAGAGAATCAAATAATCCTATTAAAAAATGAGGTACAGAGGTAAACAAAGAATTCTCAAGTGAGGAATATCGAATGGCTGAAAAACACCTAAAGAAATGCTCAACATCCTTAGTCTTCAAGGAAATGCAAATCAAAACAACACTGAGATTCTACCTCACACCAGTTAGAATGTCTATGATCAAAAACTCGGATGACATTACATGCTGTCGAGGATGTGGAGAAAATGGAACACTCCTCCACTGTTGGTGGGGTTGTAAGCTGGTACAACCACTCTGGAAATCAGTCTGGCAGTTCCTCAGAAAAATTGGACATAGTACTACCTGAAGACCCAGTTATTCCACTCGTGGGCATATACCCCAATCCAACATATAATAAGGATACATGTTCTACCATGTTTATTGCATCTTTATTTATAATAGCCAGACTAGAAAGAACCTAGATGTCCTTCAACAGAGGAATGGATACAGAAAGTGTGGTACATTTACACAAAGGAGTAGTATTCAGTTATTAGAAACCATGACTTCATGAAATTCATAGGCAAATGGAAGGAACTAGAGACTATCATCCTGAGTGAGGTAACCCATTCACAAAAGAACACACAAGGTAAGCACTCACTGATAAGCAGATACTAGCCCCAGAAAGCTCTGAATACCCTAGAAACAATTCACAAAGACATTATGAAACTCAAAAAGAAGAAAGACCAAAATGGGAATGCCCCAGTCCTTCTCAGAAAGGAGAACAAAACATTCACAGGAGGAAATGCAAGGTCAAATAGAGGAATAGGGATTTAAGAAAAGATAATTCGGAAGTCACCTCACCTAAGGATCCACCACATAATGCAGCCACCAAATCTAAGCACTATAGCTGATGCCAAGAAGTACTTACTGGCAGGAACCAGATAGAGATGCCTCCTCAAGGACTATGTTAGTCATACAGATACAGCTGAGCATGTTTGCAGCTAACCATCAGATTGAACTTGGTGACACCAATGAGGTTGCTAAAGAAAGGTCTGAAGGAACTGAAAGGGTTGTAACCTCATGGGAAGAACAACATTATCACCAACCAAACCCTCCACAACTCCATGGAATAAAATGCCAACCTTTGTGCTTACACTGAGAGACCTATTGATCCAGTTGCATATGTATCTGAAGATCCCACAGTGTCTGGCATCAGTGTGAGAAGAAGCTTTTGGTCCAGGGAGGGTATGTTTTCCCAATGTAGAGGAATGCCAAGGCAATGGGTTAGAGAGGGAGATTAGAAGGGAGTGCACCTTTGTGAAGGCAAATGGAGGGGGAGGGGGGATGAGAGCAGGGCAGAGGGAAAGGGATAACAACTCAAATGTAAATACAGAGTATCTAATAAATAAATGAGAAAAAAGAGAAAGTGACAACAAATCAAAGCAAAAAAAAAAAAAAAAAGAAACAGTAATCACATACATTTCACACAACATGTTTAGTTGTGTTTACACAAATGGTTTATTTATTTATTTAGAGACAAGTGGTCTCTTATATCCCAGGCTGGCCTCAAACTTGCTAGGTAGCTTAGGGTGGCCCGAACCTCTGGCCTGTGTCTTTATCTCCAGAGCTGAGATTACAGGCAGGAGCCATCAAACCTGCTTCACTGCAGCTATTGTTGTTGTGTGTGTTAGTGTTTGCATCTGGATTTAAGATTACACTAATAAAATTAGCAAAATTAGATAAAGTGTGGCGGTTTACATCTATAATCCCAGAACTGAGAGGCTGAGGCAGGAGGGCTGCCAGTTTCAGGTCAGCCTGAACTGAGTAAGACCCTGTCTCAAAATAAAAAAGCTTTAAGACACAAAGAGTGAATTAAAAACAGAACAAAACAAACAACCAAAATGATTTTCTTTCTAACTAATGAGAATAAAATTAATTAATAAGACTTCTACCGTTTGTTGTCTCGATACTTTGAGATTTTTCTGTGTCATTTCAAAGTAACTTGTTTCACTCAGCAATGCAGGCTATGGTAGAATATTTATAAAATATGTAAAGGTATCAAGAAAAATGAAAGTTAATCATGTCTTCTCTACTCCCAGAAAACCTAAACATTTTAGGTATTTTTTGTACTCTATTGTCAGTTATCAAGAGAATAGGCAAAGCTAAGTTAAAAGCTAGTTTTGTTTTTGGCACAGGGCTCATGCACTGCAGTGTGGCCTACAATTCACTATGCCCGGCTCCAGCAACGCCGGGGATCAAACTCTCAGCTCCTTGGTTGCTCGGCACGTATTCTACCAAGTTATATTTCTCATCTCTAAAAAATAGTTTCTAATACCTGAAAGATATCCAACGATATGCTGAAATTCTATTTATTTAATTGGAAAAAGTAGTTCCAAATATGCCTATTCCTTGGGATGAGTTACAAAGCAGAAGATTCCATGAATCCAAATTTTCAACCACTCAGGCTCCTGGTAGGAACTCAATTCCAGCTCCCAGGAGCCTTCCAATGGCAACATCAGTTCTCTGAGTCAGAGCATCCTTTCCACAGGAGTGGAGTACCACTCAGCAGGAGGTGCTGGCACTCTCATGGTTTTCTCTATCAGAATACAGGCTTGTATTCTCTCGCCTGCTCTCACTACGATGCTCAAGCGTCTGTCTAGCTTCCTTCAGTAATGCTGGGGCTGCAGGCACCTACCATCCTGCCAGGCTTAAACCACACTTCTTGCCAGCCTTAGACTAAGGAAGTGTGCAGCATGTTTCTCCCCTTACCACACTGCCATCAAAATTATACTTTATAACTGTTAGATAGATGCTAAATTAATTTCTATCTTCATTTGATTAAACACAGAAAAAATTCCCATTTGAGCTCCTTTCTTTTCTTTTTTTTTTTCCTTTCTAGTGAACTTTCAAATTAAGTTTTAAGCCAGTCTTTTGCTTCTCCAAGGAGTGAGAGGAGCACATTTACTAGGTCCTAAGCTTCTAAGACCATGGTTCAGTTGAGTTCACATGCAGAGGTAGACTGTGCTACTGTTGGTATTTACCTGTCTCTGGCTTTCTTTGTAGATGAGTTCTTTTCTGTTCTGGACTCTTTTCTTGTTCCGTAACTTGATTTCTGCTCTCATTGCTATTGTTCAGGTTTACTCATTGGCAACATCCTTCAATTAGATTGTCTCTTGATAGCCCTTTTCTTTTTTCTTTCTTTTTTTTTTCTTTTCTTTGGTCTCAACTGAACATGTGTGTATAACTTTAAAATCATTATTATTTAAATTGTGTGTGTGTGTGTGTTGGAGTAGGTGTATTAAACTGAGGTATCAGGCTCATGCCTTTACCCTTTGAGCCATCCATCTCTTCAGCCCTCTCTTGCCTTCTTTATCAATTCTTACAGTCTGTATCTTTTGTTGTCTCTACAAACAACTCCCAGTTTTCTGACCACGTGACTTTAATTCTCCCATATCTCTAGTTTCCGCATGAGCCTTTCTTGTGAGCACTCTTCCAGTCTCACTTTGTTTGTGCCATCCCGTTGTCTTTCCAGCTTGGTCTCTAACTTCCTGTTTCTGAGACAGAGGGACAGCTACTTCTTCAGATCCTCTTCTGGTTCCTATAACAACTTTACCTCTTTCATTAAATTATCAGCCAACAGATTAACAACACCAGTTTATTATTGATTACTAATATACTATATTAGCAATACAATTATTAATTCATACTATGATTGAATCCTATGGATTTGTTTATATTTCCTTGGTAAACTGTACTTTCCATTGCTCCATGCTGCTCTTTCTCTTCTTTCTGATACTCAGATGAGGAGAGATTTACCCAGACTCCATTTGCCAACAGAGAAGACTGTGGTCTTCCTTGGTCCTGTTCTGCTCCACATGCAGGTCAGTGTCCTACTTCAGCTGATCCTTCAGTCCTCTTGTGTAAGTGTGCCAGCTCTTGTCAGAATTAGCGTGTCCACTGTCTACGGGCGACTGCATTTCCACAGATACTGGTTTTCATAGCTGCGCTTCTGTGGCACATCTGCAGTTTCTTTATACTGCGACATTCCCTGCAGCCAACAAATGGCCACTACTTCCGTCCTTAAAGAAGAAGTTCCCTAGACTACACATTCCAAAGCACTCACATTTCATGCCTGCTGCTCTTCTGTTTGCCTCTACTTCCCCAGTGACTTTCTAAGATCAGTGGTTTCTGGCTGGTAACTTCTACATGTTTTTTCCTCAGTGCCAGGTCAAAATTACTACATAAGTCACCTGTATACACATCACGTTAGCAGTTCATAATGCAAGGGTAGTTTATGCCTTGTGAATGATACACCAATGTCTCTCTCTCTCTTCTGCCCTGCCTCAGAAGAGCAGCTTAGAGGCAATTTATGAAAAATAAAAATGACTAGTTCAAAGGCTGAGTTATATAGTAAGTTCTAGACTTGAGTGGGCTACAGAAGACTCAATTTAAACAAATAAAACCTATAACAGTTTTGGTAGCTGCCCTCTGAAATGCATGGTATCATCTGTAAGGCTGTTAAATAGGCCAATTTTTAAGTTTAGAAATTTTCTTATTTTGTGTGTATAGATGTTTGCTTTCATGTATGCAGTTCCCTGAGAAGCAGTATTGTTGTATTCACCAGAAAATGTTTCTGCTTCAGATAACATTCCACAAATTTCCCTAACTAAGGCCCCAGTTATGATAGTCCATTGATCCCACTTGTTTTGAAAATTATGTAGACAAAAGTCATCTTAGATATTTCTTATATGTACATAATTATTAATTTAATTTTTAAGGAAACTCTTAAAACACTCTATAAAGAAAAAATAAAATAGGTAGAGTCCAAGCATCTGCTTATGCAACTTGCTGAATGCCCTGTACTCCAGGATCAACTGTTGGGCTCACAGATCACTAGAGAAACCAGGAATATTAAATACACAGGTGTTTCTTGTAGAAGATAAAACACCCATTTTCCTGTGAAGAAACCTGGAGTGGATTTTGTTAAGGATCTGGTGACCTTTTTGCTATCTGTGGAGAATAAAGTGAACATGACAGACCTCACCCAAATTCCCCAGAATGATTATCCCAGACTCCTCCTTTCTAAGCTTTATTGAAAACCTGGAATTGGACTGATCGATGCCTGGAAACATTTCCCAAATTGCACTGTGTTTTAAATATGCTGACAATGACCTGCCTGGCATTAGACTCTCCCATCTGATACCTGCAGGGACCCCCTCAATCAACCATATATTACTTTCATTTACAATCCTGGACCTCTGGCTCCTGAGGGGTCCCTCATGTGCCTGGACCACAGTGAAAGGTATTTAAACAGGAACAGAAAATATATGCCTGGCTCCACTGCGAACCTAAACAGCCTTTGAAGGAGGAGCGAGAGTCTGCACTGTTAAGGGCTCTGCAGGCGAGTGCCCTTCGGCCCCTCCTCACTGGTGTCTGCCTGAAGTGGTGAGCCTACTTCTGATCAGCGTTAGCCAGCTCCAACTCTCTGCAGTGCTGCTCTTACAAGAACCGGGCTGAGACTTTCCTATTCCTTGGATCAGGCTGCACCAAGAGAAACCTGGGCTCAGGAGGGAAGTGTGTTCGCTGTAACAGGCTGCATGTGTTTATTATTTTTGAGGACAAAAGGCTTTTCAAAGATGCTCGCTCTGATACAGAACTGTTCTCAATATCTCCCACAACTCTAACGACTATCATTACCATGAATGAAGAGACTTCCTCTCAAGCAATTGCTCGTTGATTTTTAACAGAAGTAATAAAAATTCTAAGTGGACTATGATTTTCTGCTTTTGTTTGACCCCA
Source organism: Micromys minutus (assembly GCF_963924665.1). Classification (NCBI taxonomy): domain Eukaryota; kingdom Metazoa; phylum Chordata; class Mammalia; order Rodentia; family Muridae; genus Micromys; species Micromys minutus. The sequence goes on from NC_137981.1 coordinate 11,714,415, forward strand.
AGGCAACTCAGGATGAAACTGACAGTTTAGTGGTGACGTGCAAGTGGACGAATGTGGCTATTTCCTACTTTTCTTAGACTAGACTTCATAGTTCCTTCACTATCACTGTGAAAGGTTTCAAATCCACAGCACAACAGGAGGGGACATATGGATGGTCTGTACATGCACACTGTGGCACACATTATCTGTCTGTATGTCTATCTATCCATACTCCATTAAAAATCCTACAAATGCCTTCCCTATAAAACATCACTGTCTCTATGAACTCAGGTACACGAGGATGACCTTGAACTCTGAACTTCTGCATTGAGACTACAAGCTTGTGTCAGCAGATGTGGTTTTAGTTGCTGTGCATGTTCACGACAGGCAAGTACCTGCCAATGGTGCTACAGCTACTTTCCCCCAAATCTGTTCTTAAACCTTATCATACAAGCTTGAGATGTAGATTTGCTTAATAATAAACAGAATGAGTTACTATACTTAAACACATCAACAACTAAATTCTATAAAAATGTATACTTATGGAGTCAAATTTCCTGACCAAATAAAAACTATAAACATACATGTCACAACTGAGGACCATTTATACATACAACTACTATAGCAAATTTCATTATCTAGTAGAACACGGAACGTGTTCCTTGCCTTCAAAGTTATAAAATGTAAGGTCACTTACATTCAACATTCTCTGGAAATTTCCTGTGAATCTCTTTGTAAGTATCTAATGCCTTTTGGTAGTTACCTGTAAATAAAGAAACAGGAAAATATAGTAGCTAGCTATATAGAGTTATAGAAATCTTATTACATTTAATAAAAATTTTGATTCTAATCCAAAGTATCGGCATACTTTAATGGGTTAGCAGAAGGTATTCATCAGTCTTGAATAATTTCTGGGAGAAAATATATGACTAATGTGAGCGTGATGTTTCATCCTGTATCTCAGCACTCGGAAGCAGACATTGGAGGACTGCTGCTCAGGAGAGGCCAGCCTGACAGCACAGTGAGTGTCAGGCCAGCCAGGCTTACACAGCAAGACCAGGCTCAAAAAAATAAATAAAAACAAACAAACTTGAAAAAAGGTTGAAGTAGAAAGAAATGGTTGGAATTCAGTTTTTACTTCTCAACAGAAATAATTCAAAGGTGAATATTAAGATCCACTCAGAGCTTGGGGTGTGGCTCAGTGGTCCTGTACAAATAAATGTGCACCTCACAGTCAAACTCTGACAGGAGCCATGGTAATGTGAAAGAGGGAGCCTTCCAGCGCCTGCTTTAGGGCCCCACTAAGTCTGAAATGTATGTCAGGGCCACCCTGAAGACACTGACAGGTATCAGGAAACCTCCACACACAGGCGAACAGTAACAACCTCATCCTAAGCTTCCTGTAGACTGGCTATCTTCTCCTGGGCATTTTATGGTTTATGGGAGGGTTTATAAAGTTTTTCACACTGACCTCCTATTTGAATCTCTGGCATTCTAAGCTAAAGGCACCATTAGAACAGAAAGAAGCATGAACCTCTGCCCTAGTGACCTTTGTTGTAATTATATATAGTTCCCACTGTTCCAGTTCTGAATTAAGACTCACTCAGGCAGAAAATGGAAATAGAAACTAATATAAAAAGATCATTTTGGGGTTATCTTGGGGAAACAACCCGTTTTTAGGGGAGTTACCGGAACACATTAGTTCTACCTTGAAGGCTGGGTGTACCCAGGCTTGCTCTTAATTCAAACCCAGTGCCAAGCCCCTGTCCTTGTCCCAAACAAAACCAAAACACGCCATGCCCATGCTGTAAGCAAAGCTTTTTCTGTATGTAGTAATTATTATGTTTTTAATATGTGATTCAATTATGTGTAGCTATTTAGAAAGCTAATGTTTAATAATAAGCATTCAACTGGAACATGTTTATAATCATAATTACCCAAAGGAAAAGACACTAAATAAGAAATGGAAAAAGTCAAACATTTACCACTTCTTCTAAAACAGCTGGCTACCATCAGCTGCCACTTCACCTGGGTGGGTCTATAAAAGCAAGAAATTAGCGCAATTAGAGATAGAACAAAAATAATGAGACTGTGAAACATTCATTAAGCTTTCTACCTCTAATTCCTTCTGACCTTTTGTTTATTTAATCTGTATTGATAATATACAGGCTCATGTATTTAGAGCCTAAACAACAACAACAACAACACCACCACCAACAACAACAACAACAACACCACCAACAACAACAACACCACCACCACCACCACCAACAACAACAACAACACCACCAACAACAACACCACCACCAACAACAACAACAACAACAACACCAACAACAACAACAACACCACCACCAACAACAACAACAACAACACCACCACCAACAACAACAACACCACCACCACCACCAACAACAACAACAACACCACCACCAACAACAACAACACCACCACCACCAACAACAACAACAACACCACCACCACCAACAACAACAACAACACCACCACCAACAACAACAACACCACCACCACCACCAACAACAACAACAACAACAACACCACCACCACCACCACCACCACCAACAACAACAACAACAACCCCCCTCCCCAGGATCTGAATGAGGAACAGCCTAGGGACCTAGTTAATACTCTCCTGCCCTTCAAATCTCTTCTACTTACCAGTGGCTTTCAGACAGCCTCCCAATGCCAACCTAGTTTGATGGCAAGCCTCAACCTCAGCACTGCTGTGGCAAATCATTAATTTTATGCCCACTGCCCACACACCTACGCACTGCAATCTAAATAAAATATGTAGTAAACTATACTTTCTCTCTGAAACCTGTCACCTTCTCACACACATGCTATACCCAGGGTTCTAAACCAGTTTATATACCTTCCAGTCCCTTTCTGCCTCTCCAGTCCTCACCCACTAGCCACTGTCGAACCTTCAGCTTCCGAAAACCCAGGCAGGAGCTAGACTCCAGGTCACACGCACTCCCTCTGTCAGGAGGCCTGTCCTAGCCTCTAACATCCTTTCACAACCTGCAGAATCAACTATTCTATGCCAGCTCCTAATACCAGACTCTCAGCACTGCACTACCACACAGGGGTTTCTCTTTGTCTCTGAGCATCACCCTTCCTCTTCAGATTGTAACTATCATTTGACTTCCATGGTTGTTAGCTCAAGTAATAGAATATTCACTCACTTTTGCTTCCTTTAGATGTCTATCTAGGAGAAATGTGGCTAGGTCTTATGTTGTCCTATGGTGAGTCTAATGTTTCTTTTAGAGTATTTGCAAACTATCTACATGAGATACTTCACCTTTTCATTATTTTTAGTAAATTAAAAATAATGTCACTCTCATTATTTTTTAATTCTTTGAGAATTTGAAGCATGTATGCAATGAAATATGATAACACCCACCCCTACTTTCCCCCAACTTCTCCAGGCCTCCTACCAACACATCCCTTCCCAATGCCTACCTTCTGTTTAAATACCTCATAAGTCCAACTCTGCTGCACGTGCACATTAGTGATCTGCACTCCCCAGTGGGATGGAGAGAAGCATCTCTGCATACGCTAAGCAGCAATTTCTATACCATCTTTGAAAAAAACTTTGCTGATCTTTGTTACTGTTGAGTTGTAGAACTTTATATATTTTGGGGAATGGCCAGCTCTGTGGGTCACTTGTGTGCTGCTGTTTCATATGATCAGCAGACAACTGAAAACAGGATGATGTCTAATTGTCTATTTCTGTGCTTTGATGTCATTTCTAAGAGTTTTGCCACATTCAATGACATGAACAATTTTTACCAAGAATTTTGTGTTTTGTAATTTTTAGTTTAGTCTTACATTTATTTGGGTCTTCAATCCACTTTAAGTTAATTTTTTTTTATATAATTTTTGAGATGGAGGACTGATTTGTAGCCCAGCCTGGCCTTGAACTCTCAATCCTTCTGCCTCAGCCCAGAGTACTGGAATCATTGGTGTATACCACCAGTTGGTTCCAAAGTTTATTTTTGTCTGTCATATAAGTATCTAGTTAGTCAACATCTTTTAATTGAAAAGACTGTCCTTTCTATATTGCATGGTTTTGATGACTTTCTAGGAAATCATCTTCCCATGTATGAAAGCGAATTTTGGGTTCTTTCGTCTGTCTTTCCAGCCCCCTTCAGTACCAGACTATTTTATTATGGCAAATGCAAGCACATTTTAAAAATAGAAATTCTGAATTTTCCAACTTTGTTCCTTTTTGGATTTACTATCTGAAATCTCTCAAGATTGTTTATGATTATTAGGGTGGATTTCTTGTATCTAAAAATACTATAGGGAATCTGATCCGGAGAGCCTTGACAAAATTCAACACCCCTTCATGTTAAAACTCTTGGATAAATCAGGAATTCAAGGCCCATACCTAAACACAGTAAAAGCAATATACAGCAAACCAGTAGCCAACATCAAACTAAATGGAGAGAAACTTGAAGCAATCCCACTAAAATCAGGGAGTAGACAAGGCTGCCCACTCTCCCCCTACCTATTCAACATAGTACTGAAAGTCCTAACCACAGCAATTAGACAGCAAAAGGAGGTCAACATTGGAAAGGAAGAGGTCAAAATATCACTATTTGCACATGATATGATAGTGTACTTAAGTGGCCCCAAAAATTCCACCAGAGAACTCCTAAACCTGATAAACAACTTCAGCAAAATGGCTGGATATAAAATTAACTCAAACAAATCAACCACCTTCCTCTACTAAAAGGCTAAACAGGCTGAGAAAGATATTATAGAATCAACGCCCTTCACAATAGTCCCAAATAATATAAAATACCTTGGTATGACTCTAACCAAGCAAGTGAAAGATCTGTATGACAAGAACTTCAAATCTCTAAATAAAGAAACTGAAGAAGACCTCAGAAGATGAAAAGATCTCCCCATGCTTATGGGTTGGCAGAATTAATATAATAAAAATGGCCATCTTGCCAAAAGCAATCTACAGATTCAATGTAATGCCCATAAAAATTCTAACTCAATTCTTCATAGAGTTAGAAAGAGCAATTTGAAAATTCATTTGGAATAACAAAAAACCCAGGATAGCAACAACTATTCTTAACAATAAAAGAACTTCCAGGAGAATCACCATCCCTGACCTCAAACTGTATTACAGAGCAATAGTCATAAAAACTCTATGATATTGGTACAGAGACAGGCAGGTAGATCAATGAAATAGAATTGAAGATCCAGAAATGAACCCAGACAGTAATGGTCACTTGATCTTTGACAAAGGAGCTAAAACCAGCCAATAAAAAAAAACATAGCACTTTCAACAAACGGTGCTAGTCCAACTGGTGGTCATCATGTAGAAAAATGCAAATCGATCCATTTTATCTCCCTGTACAAAGCTCAAGTCCTAGTGGATCAAGGACCTCCCCCATAAAACCATATATACTCAAACTAATAGAAGAGAAAGTGGGGAAGAGCCTTGAAAACATGGGCACTGGGGAGAATTTCCTGAACAGAACGCCAATGGCTTATGCTCTAAGATCAAGAATCGACAAATGGGACCTCATTAAATTGTAAAGCTTCTGCAAGGCAAAGGACACTGTCATTAGGACAAAACAGCAACCAACAGATTGGGAAAAGATCTTTACCAATCCTACATCTGATAGAGGACTAATATCCAATATATACAAAGAACTCATTAGACTCCAGAGAATCAAATAACCCTATTTAAAAATGGGGTACAGAGGTAAACAAAGAATTCTCAACTGAGAAATACTGAATGGCTGCAAAGCACCTAAAGAAATGTTCAACATCCTTAGTCATAGGGAAATGCAAACCAAAACAACCCTGAGATTCCACCTCAAACCAGTCAGAATGGCTAAGATCAAAAACTCAGGTGACAGCAAATGCTGGTGAGGATGTGGAGGAAGAGGAATACTCCTCCATTGTTGCTGGAATTGCAAGCTCATACAATTGCTCTGGAAAGCAGTCTGGCGGTTCCTCAGAAAATTGGACCTGAGGAGTTTCAGCTCTCAGGCACTGTATTACAGACATAAGCAATTATACTCAGCTTGGGATAGTAATTTTTAATATTTTAAGATGTAATTTATAAAAAAAATATAACAAAATTATAGGCTTAAATTAGAAACATACTAAATTACTAAGAACCTCAAAAATATAAGTAATACAACCAGGAGAGACCCTTCTATTGTAAATATTACAAAAGGAAATTAACTTGAATTAAACCATTTGCCTACTGTCTGTAATATATAAGGATCTATGTGACAGAAGAATGAATATATACTTAGCACATATATCTAAAATTATTATGTATCAGTTGAAAATAAAAACATAGTTACATACAATTTAGCATACCAGAAAGAAAATTATAGTGTACAGAACAAAAAATACATGATTAAAATTATACAGGAATTGTAGTTATTGTACACTGAATGCCTCTGTCACAAAAAAGGGCAGAAGAACAGAAGCAAATGAAGTGAATGCAGAGAAAACTAGGGAGAGAAGTTATAAAGGGACTTTACATGGAAGACAGCCATCTTCAAGGAACTGAAACATAAACACTGAGAGGAACTGCAGAGCTTTGAGAAGGATGAGGACCCGGGGGACATGGAAGAGTAAGGGCAGTGCTCACAGATTACTTATATCACCAGGCCTTCTGCCACCCTTCCAATGATTCTAAGTTACAGTTCATCTCATAATATAATCTGGCCAAAGACAAAGCAGGATGTCATACAGTTCATCATGTTTAAATAAGTATGTGAAAAACATCCAATAAAAACTTAAAAAATAGAAAAAATTTAAACTTTAAAACAGTTTAATTTTTAATATTCAATGTGCAGCAACTGTAAATTGACACCAACACAATTTCCCCCATTAAGACTCTGTTAGCAATAAAACTGTCCTAAGACTGAGAAAGTCTCTTTCTGATTTATAAATAAATTCTATTTCTCACTGAAATACAAAGAAAAAAACAGATAAAGTATATTATAAAAGTTTTTTAAATTCCTATGTAAAAGAAAATATATTGTCACAACATAGACAAAGAAAAATGCACAAAATACAAAAAAAAGGTAACTTAAGATATTTTCATGAATTTATTAGGCTTATCAGATACTATTTTTAGGGATTAAAAAAGTCTTAATGTAAGACATTAACTAAACATAAAATTCAGATACTTACTGTATAAGGGAAGCTCTTTCAAAGTACTGAATGGCTTTCTCACAGAACTGGGTATCAATGTAATAAGCTCCAAGCCATTCGATGACTTCAATGTTAGAAGGGAAATACCTGTATGACTAGAGAAAAGGTAGAAGGTGACAATTCAACTTTAGTAACAATACAGAAGAATTAATTTATCTGTTAGATAGATTTCTTATAAAAAGATAAGCTATCAAAAGAATTCTAGTTTTAAAACTATAGAAGACTTAAAATCTTAGGCACACTTGACAGTTTTCAGCTATATATGATCTGAGTCATAGTAAATATTTTAAAGAATCAGGTGATGCAAATCATGACTTAGGGACTGGAAAGATGGCTCAGCAGTTAAGAGCACTGGCTGCTCTTCAGGAAACCTAAGTTCAAATCCCAACAAGCACATGGTGGCTCACAACCATCTGTAATGGGACCTGATGCCCTCTTCTGTCATGCAGGAACACACACAAACAGAGCACTCATATACGTAAACACACAACTCTTAAAAGTGAGTTAGTATTTTTCATTTTAATTAAAATGAATCAAAATTATAATTGTTTTATTTTAACTAAATCATTATTGTTTTAGACTAGTAAGCCTTTCTAAAATGTTAGGTAGGGCCTGTTCCCTTTCAAATGCGTGTCAGAAACTGGAAGGAAAGTGAGGCAGCACACCTACCTCATAGTAGTATTGGAACGCCTGGGACTTGTCTCCCTCACTATCGTATAACTCTCCCAGTTTAGACAGAGCTTGGGAATCAGTTGGAACAACGCTGATCAGCTGCATCAGCCATTCAATAGCCTGGTTGGGATCTTCCATTAACTCGTACCTTGGACAATGTCAGTTAAGAAATCAAAGTGCTTTTCCAGTATAGTAAGAGGTATTAAAAACACAAACTCATGCCTGCTCTCCTAACAGTGAGTGAGAAAACCAAGAAAGCTACGTGTTACAGCTGCTGACGTGACAGCAATGCTTCATACAGCACATGCACAGAGATCCAAACACAGGCTCTAATCCTGCACACACAGCACACAGCCCATGAGTGCAGATGAACTGGCCACACAGTACTGAAGAATTGTGAGGATGAGAGTTTTCAGAGCTATATGTCTATTCACTATTTCTATATACCCAAAGGCAACAATACTAATTAGTCGTCAATATCCTGTATGATTTAATACAATACTAAAGTATTTAATTGACTTTCATTTAAAAGTACACTGTACCTGTCCTCAGACTCACCAGAAGAGGGCATCAGATCCCATGACAGATGGTTGTGAGTTACCCTGTGGTTGCTGGGAACTGAACTCAGGACCTCTGGAAGAGCAGTCACTGCCCTTAACTACTGAGCTATCTCTCCAACCCTTTAACTGACTTTCAATCAGAGCTATGTGTACTCAAAATGTTGTCTTCAATTCCTCCACTTATTTTTTTATAAAAATTAAGAGTTAATTTTTTTTAATTTGTCAAAGTTTTTTAAATTTTTTAAGTTTTAATTTTTAATCTATTTACTCTTAGGATTCAAATGATCTTTTACCAAGTGAGCACTTTTAGCAGTAAATCTGTCATGTTATCCTCACCAATTATCTCTACGGCTAATATTATTTAATAATTAATATGTAATATCCAATTGAGGGAACTAATTATGTCCTTAAGTTTTCAAGTGAGATACACATTTGCTATCTGGCAAAGAACTTGTGCGCTGTTCCGAAGGATTGCATGCAGTTTCAGGAAGGAGTCCAAGGCTTCATCCAGACGGTTCAGCTTCTTGTAGGTGAGGCCTTGAGAGGAAAGAAAGCAGCAGCATCACTGGTATAATTGTCCTTAGAGCCACAGGATGAATATTTAAGAGTATGCAAATATTCATCCCAAAGAGAAAAGGAAAGGGAACTGAGGACTTTTTAAAAAAACAACAGTAGGTGAGATTTCTCCAAGCAGACAAGCTACAGACAGCTCTATTGAGTTCAGGTGTGTGCACACACACACACACAGTGGAGCAGGGGGATACACCAAGGATAGCAGACATGATCCAACAAACTGACTCAAAAAGTAGAATACCTTGGATCTAAATGCAGTTATAAAACATAATTAAGAGACATTTAAAGTCAGGGGAGATGAAGGGATAAATGTGATACTTGATTGTACAGGTTGGGAACAAATGTAAGTTTTTATTTCATTACAAAAAAAATTCAAAAGAACTAGTAGTAGAAGTGAGGGTAGTTGGGAAGAGGAAAGGGATCACAGCAGTGAGGACATAAGAGAGGGTAATGGGACTGGAGGTAAATATAACAGAAATACATTATGTTCATGCAAATGTCATAATAAAACCTATTATTATATATGATTAATGCTTGCTAATAAAATGTTTTAAAAATTCAAAGTATGGGTTGGAAAGATGGCTCAGTGGTTACGAGCACTGACTATTCTTCCAGAGGTCCTGAGTTCAAATCCCAGCAACCACATAGTGGCTCACAACCATCTGTAATGGGATCTGATGTCCTCTTCTGGTGTGTCTGAAGACAGCTACAGTGTACTTACATACAGTAAGTAAATAAATCTTTAAAAAATTCGAATTTTACTTTTAAATTACACAAGAAAAATAAAGCTGTAAGAATCTAAAAGTAGGAGGGGGGATGAGAGTGGGAATATAGGAGATAACATTTGAAATAAATGTAAATACAAAGAATATCCAATTAAAAAAAGAAAATATACAAAAGAACCTAAAATATCTAGAACTTATAAACTAAAAGGAAAAAAATCAGCACTGAACAGGCAATTAAGCTCTTTAGAAACACCTGTGCCCGTCTCTGTCCTATGCCAGTAAAACCCTGTCCAGATCTCAGATGTCACACGCTCCATTCCTTGCCATCTCTCAGCAAGGTGCCTCGACTAGCTATTTTCCCCTAGTCCACACCTCACCTCCAGGGCTGGCAGTGTGTCTTCCTCCTTTTATCAGGCACATTAAAAACAGTCCAATCTCTAAACAGACTAGTTCAGCCCATTCCATCATTCTCACCAATGAATATGGATTTGATTTATTGTTTCCTCTTGGTATGTCATGTACATGTATGTGTGCATGCACATGCATAGAGTTGTGAGGCCAGAGATGCATGATGAGTATCTCCCAAGTCGTCTCCACATTATTTGTTGAGGCAGGGCCTCTTACTGAACCTGGAACTCACCAACTCATCTAGACTAGTTGGCCAGCACACCCCAGCTTATCGCCAGCCTTCTGCCTACCAAAGGGATGACAGGCATGTGCTGCCTTGCCTGGATTTTTAAGTGTGTGGCAGGCACCAGTCATCTGCCGGGCACCCTCTCCTCCTGCCTTTATCTGCAAATTGCTAAACACTAGGAAATGGTTTATACTGTTACAAAGAAAAGTAACAATATAAAAAAAGACAAGAAAAAAAGCCAAAAACACAAACAAAATTCATAATCAAGCAACAACACATGCAGAGAAAAGCATAATTTAAAAGAAACACCATTAACTAAAGAAACGAGTTCAGTCCTAAAGGCACGTATTTGTTTGGAACACCCTGGAAGCACCAGTGCCCATATCTGGCAACCTCTGAAGGACAGGAAGGGGATGGGGTGAGGATGGGCCTCCGTGAATTAGAATAGTACAAATAATACAGAGAAAATATGAGGGGTTGGAGAAGTGGCTCAGCAGTTAGGAGCACTGGCTACTCTCCCTGAGGACCCAGGCTTGGGTTCTAGTACCCACACTTTGAGTACAGTGGCTCACAACCATCTGTAATGTCAATTCCAGGGGATCTGACACCCCGTTCTGACCTCTGTGCGTTCCAACCACATGTGTGTTGCATAGACAGGCATACAGGCAAAATACCCACGTGCATAAAATAAAAAAAATGTTAAAAATTCTGAGGCATATTTGGCAAAATGTTAAAATGTATCAAACTGTGGCACTAAAAAGTACATTTGACATTTTTTTATAATAAAAAAGAAAGATGATTTTCTTTCCTTCTACCTATTTGGGAAAAGTTTAAAAACATCATCCCATATCATCAGAAACTTGAAGACATGGTCTTCTAACTGTGGTAGATACAGATATTAAAAAGTCTTCTTGGAGAGCAACTAACACTGACCCAAACTTTACATAGCATGGCTTTTGAATTATAAACTCCATTTGGAATAATTTGTTATTCTTAAAGGAAGGCCGACAATTCCTTAATGCAAGTTGCCATGTGGAACTTACCAATGTTATAAAGTGCTTCAGTACAAGAAGAATCGTTTCTTAGGGCCTCCTTATAGAACTCAGCTGCCTTCTCGTAATCGCCATTTGCAAAAACCGTATTCCCTTTATTAGTGAGGGCTGATGGGTTGTATCTATCCGAGTTCACAGCTAAGTCTGCATAGCTGCTGGCTTGGGCAAATTCGTTTTCCTAAACAAAGCATAAAAGATAGAGCGGCTTTCTTCACATCTCTCTAGAGTGCTCAGAGATTACTAAAATGGCTTTCTGAGACTGTAAATGATGACTTTCTGAGATGATAAACAAAGATGAATTAAACAAATGTTTGTAGCTGTCAAGTTCAAACAGCCAAGCTCCTCGTGGCTGTCTTTCCAAGTTTCATGGTCTGATGACAGCATCTATATGCAGGTGGTTCCATGTTCAATGCCCAAACCCTACGTCCCCACCTGCTGTGCACTGCCGTCCCACCCGAGGCCCTGAAACAGCTGGAAGGGCCTCATCTGTCCCCTGCTCTGCACCTGGCTGTGTCACCCACCAGGTGAATGCCTATGTACTACCTTCTCTTTCTCAGCCAGAAGCTTAATAAGGACCTTGTCATCCCTTACACGAGGTGTACAGACCCCTTACTTCATCGTGGCATGGCCATCTGTGTCAGTGTTAGGCAGTTACCACTATTGCCTCTCTCCTGGATAATCTGCTTCCTCTCCACAGGAATCCTGTGTCCATTAGCAGCGATGCTCTCCTTTCTCTTCTCCCAGTTTCTGGAAATCTGTATTCTTTCTATTTCTCTCCTCCAGGACACTGGATGTTAAGTGGGATATAGCCACTTCTACTTGGTGTGTTTGTAAGGTACCATGTATTAACAATCTGTTGCTTTTAATGGCTGACTAACATCCAATGGATGGATGTACCACATTTGGCTTACCCCTTTCTTACATTCACCTTTTGGTTGTTATGAATACTGCTGCTGTGAACATCTGTGTGTGAGTCTTTGTGTATACTCTAAACTACAACTTATACAGAAATTGGTACCATGAAGCAGAATGCAGCTAGGCAAACAAAAATGTATACCGCTGTCTTCTGGACAACAACCAGAACTCAGAAGGGGGCTGTTGTGAGGGCTGCTGGGGTGGGGACTCAGCAGAACCTGAAGAGGTGGGAAGAAGCTGCTATCTGAGGCAGAGGAAAGGGCAAATCAAGTCTGCAATTGGAAGGCAACTGGCATAAGTGGTGCCACCCACTTTCAGGAGCCCCGGTGATTGGCATCTAGTAGACATTCAATGAATGCTTGTTACAGATGGTACTCTGCACTCCTTTAACCTGAGACACCACTTTCTTTGTCACTAGCACAGGGGTTGACTGTCTCTAGGTCAGCTTGCAGTGGTCAGTCCATGATTCTCCGGTGCTTTCCTCACTACCAGTCCTCCCTACCCCCGTTTCATTAGGGACAGTCTTCGTCCTCATTCTGAAAACCCTGCCCCTTCAGCACGGTCACAGTCAGGCCCTTGGTGCACCTGAGTCCGAGGAGTTTGCACCAGTCTTCTTACGCAGATTTAGTAAGGTGAAGCTGTTACATAAAGGACTCTTAGTTGTAAAAACCAAAACCTACCAGATAGTACAGGAACGAGAGGTTGGTCGCAGCTGCACTCTTCACTCTGCTGTCCTTCTTCTCAAACGTTTTCAGCGTGTCCACAGCCTAGACACAGATTGTCCAACATTACCACACTGCCACAGCAGTATCCAAAGGTGTGGCTGGGGAGGGGTCCGTGTGAGGTGGAGACAGAGGGTATAGGAGGGAGGGGTCCGTGTGAGGTGGAGACAGAGGGTATAGGAGGGAGGGGTCTGTGTGAGGTGGAGACAGAGGGTATAGGAGGGAGGGGTCTGTGTGAGGTGGAGACAGAGGGTATAGGAGGGAGGGGTCTGTGTGAGGTGGAGACAGAGGGTATAGGAGGGAGGGGTCTGTGTGAGGTGGAGACAGAGGGTATAGGAGGGAGGGGGTCCGTGTGAGGTGAAGACAGAGGACAGAAGGGAGGGGCAGTATACACAAGAAGACAGCGGCAAGCACTTCATTTAAGATAAGAATTCACCGAACAGAAAGGCAGACATTTTAAAACAAGAAAGGAGAACTGGATTTAAGAGCAATCAGAAGTTTTAACAGAGGATCAGACACAGATGAAGAAAGGACCGATGATGAGAAGAGGCCAGCTACGGACTGGGGTGAGGACCTCACACCTTTTACCTGGCAGTCCAATTTGCTCCTGATAGAATATGCTGCAGCTTCTGGTTGCAGCTATTACACAGCAATCTATGGACCACTTTCCAATAGAGAATAACCAGAGAATTTATAGAAAAACACTATAAACTACTTGGGAGGCACTGGAGAGAGCTTGAGGACCAAAATCCCTCCAAACATTCTGGATGAAGTGCAGCAAAAGGATGAATGTATTTTCAGAAAGATGTTCTTTAAAAAGAACACAAAGGAGACGAAAACACGGGATGGGGGCTTCTATAAATGTCACTAAGGTGCTAAGAGAGAAAAAAATGGATGGCTAAACAGTTTTCAAAATCAATAGTAGGCAACAATTCTGGGAATGTTGCCAAAATATTATCTAAAGTAGATATATATAATTTCATCTTCAAGTCCTGAGAAATCAAAGTACATGTTGAGCCACCTGCCAAGTGTGATATAAAGCTATCTAAATGGCACACAGAACACTTAGGCGCCTTACATGAACTTCCAACTTACATGGGATCCAACTGAGAAATGACTCTGCTATGAGAAGAAGGTGAAAACAGAGAGTGGGCTTTATTCTCTTCCTTTTTAAACACATACACATTTGCTTGGCACCTTGAGATCTCCTATTTGAGGCCAACGTGTGTCCTCATTTTACTACCGCCATCAGCCACACCCACAGCTAACCAGAAGAATGTGCCTTGCAGGCAGGAGCCACACCCGCAGGCAGGATGACTCAGGCTTAGTTAAGACTAAGGTTTTAAACACTGAACTCCAAACCAGAGGTATCGACCAGAGGTCCAGTGCCTATCGAGAAAGGTCTTAGACGCCTAGCATCACAAACTAAACAAAACAACGAAATTTCATAATTTTGGTTCCCATAAGAGTATGCTAGTGCCCTTTTAAAGGGTTTTCATGGCCTTAAGAAACTGTTAGACATCTCTAGACTACTCTAACACTGGAGAGGAAACATCCAAACATGTATTCTGCCTTTTCAAGCTAGGGGAGAATAAGAGTGAGTTGGAGCCCAGCTTTGCACATGGGCACGTGTGTGCACGCAAACAGACACACACACACACACACACACACACACACACCACACACACCGCATAACAGAACAAACAAATGACTACCAACAAAAACGATATTTTGAATGGAAGGAGCAAAGTGAACAAGAGATGATAAGATCTGGGGTAATTTTAACAGAAAAAGTTAAGAGTGCTTCTATTAAATTTTTTATTTTATTATTTTATATATATTAGTGCTTTGCCTACATGTATATCTGTGTATCACTTATGTGCCTGGTACCCATGGAGACCAAAGGAAGGCGTCTGATCCAATGGAGGTAAAGTTATAGATGCTTGTGAGCTGCCATGTGGGTACTAGAAACCAAACCCAGAACCTCTGGAAGAACAGCTAGTCTCTTAACTGATGAGCCACCTATCCAGCGCCAAGAGTGCTTAGTTTTGAACAAGCAGTTATAAAATATGAACTATGGCAATGTACTATTACCTTTTCTAAAAGTAAGATAAAATTAAAAAATAAGATGTCAAGAGAAGAGAAATAAAATTTTCTTCATTGTGTCATTTATAACCATACACTACTTTATGCTCATATATTACTTTTCAGGTCCCAAGATCACTCCAGCAAGAAAACAGAGACCAGTCAATCCATCTGTCTTACATCACATGATTCTCCAGCAATAGACTTACAATGGCTGTCTGTCTGTTTGTTTGTTTGTTTGTTTGATACAGGGTCTCATGGAGGTCGGTTGACCTAACCCTCACCAGTAACTGAGGAGACCTTGAATCTCTGATTCTCTTGCCTCCACCTCCCCAGTGCTGGGATTACAGGCATGAGCCACTGAGGCTGACTGTGGCACTTTAAAAAAGGATTTGCTTTTATTAGTTTTCCAAATGTGTGTATGTGTATGTCCTTAAGTGACTATGTGCATGTGAATGCAGGTCACCAAAGAGTCCAGAGAAGTATCAGATTCCTTGGAGCAGGATTTATGAGCAGTTGTGAACCCCCAGATGTAGGTACAGGGACCAAACTCAGAACCTCTGCCAAAGAAAAACATGCTCCTAGCCTCTGAGCCATCTCTCCAGCCCTGAGAGGGATGTTTTCATGGGTGATGGTGTAGTGGTAAAATGACAGAGCAGTGATAAGGAATCGATCTCTGGAAGGTTTTAGTGCTCTGTTAATACTAAAAGATGTAAACGTAAGTATGGAGAATTAACACATGCAATCACCTACTTCTTGGTATTATAACATATCCATTATTTTATTAGTACCCAGAGTCCTCATCCCCGGTCTCTGGAGAGAAGCTACCCCTTTCTGTTGTTTTCAGAGAAAGGTCCTTCATTAGGAAGAGAAAGCACAGGCTTAGACGATGTGAAGGAAAGATGCTGTGGCTTCCTCTGGGCATTGCTGTCTGACTCAAATGATGTCTTGAATTGCAAGTACACAGGGCACTAGCCATTAGCTTTATAAACTAGGAAACCAATGTACTCTGCTTGTCCTACGTTGGTATCCACTCTTTTCTGAAGCTCTGTGAACGTCTGCTTTTGTCTCAGCTCTGCTGTACTTGAGCAAGTACCGAAAGGCTCACAGTGCTCCACCCCTCCTCATGACAACAGGTAGCAGCGTGCCAGTGAGGGATCCCAGGTTCTAAGCCAGTGTCTAGCACGGGACCCATCTGTCATAAGAAACACCTGAAACAGCCTCAAAGAAAGCCATTCTGCAGAGGACAAAATAGAAGCACATCAGACTACTGTGTGGGCTCCCTGCACACACTGGCTTCTACAAGCCTTAGCACTTTGCACAACAGTCTGAAATTTCAAGGGCTGGACAACATAAGGTTTGGTAATTTAACAATATGCTGTATGTGGGAAGTATTTACATTTTAATAAACATAACCAACATATAAAATCTTGTCAGAGTTCTGGGTGAGTGGAGCTCAGGAGTACAGTACTCAAAGAGCAATCTAGAAAGAAGTTTCCCTGAATTCACTGCTTGGACCAACTAACATGCAGAATGCTGTGGCACTTACTTGGTTAAAGTCCTTTTGTCTTAAGTACGTAATTGCTTTGTTAATCTCCAGATCGTTGGCCAGCTCCACATACTGAGAGGCTTTCACTACTTCCACACACCTATAAGAAAAGCAAAGTACTTGATTTATTTCTATTATTTTATTTCAGTTCATTTTCTCCAAATACATGTATGTATGCATGCATCCGGGCATGCACACTCGAGTGTGTGTGTGTGTGTGTGTGTGTGTGTGTGTGTGCGCAGTGTACTCTTCTGTTGGATTCACATATGTATGTATTCATGCACATTTGGAGATCAGAGATCAATGTTAGCTGCCATCCTCTACCACTCTCCACTGTGACCATGGCAACTCTTACACGAGAAAGCATTTCATTGGGGGTTTCATTATGGTTTCAGAACTTAGTCCATTATCATCATGTGGGGAGCATGGCAGCAGGCATGACGGCACAGTGCTGAAGGTGTAGCTGAGAGCTAAGCCTGATCCATGGGCAGAGAGGGAAAGCCTGAGATGGCATGGGCCTTTAAGACCTCAAAGCCCATTGCCAGTGACATACTTCCTCTAACAAGACCACACATCCTAACCTTTCTAGCTTTTCAAATAGTGCCACTCCATGGTGACTGAACATCCAAACAGATGAGCCTATGAAGGCCCGTCTTACTCAAACCACCATGCATATCAATTTTTGTTGCAGTAAATATTAAAAAATAAAAATGCTTATCTCTTTACTGGCCCTGAGGTCTCACTCCTCAGGCCTGACCCTGATACGGTGCTGCGCACACCTCTGGCGCCCGGTCCAAGCTGCCACCATGGCCCAACTTGCCTGCCCAACTCCCTTCCCTGGCAGTTTACTACTGCCTGTTCTCCGCCTCCATTTCGGGGTGTTTCTCTACCCCCAAACCCCACATAAATACAACTCTACAGCCCCATAGCTTTTCATACAGGTTTATATGTTCAACTTTCAATCCACAAACCCTCTACACAACAATATTACATCAAATAGACAAAGATACAAACTACCCTTCATATAAGATAAAATCCTTAATGTTCATAGCTATTTAACACCAATAAATATCACCTGGGTCTAGCTGGTGCTTGGGAAACTCCATGTTGCCACAACCTTCACCCTCTGTCCTCTGACCTCCTCAGACCTCTCAGTCCTCTCCACCTCCCTTAGCCCACCCAGTCACTGGTTTTCCTTTATTTTACTAATTAAAATGAAGGTTCAGTTGGAGTCATATGACTAGGCAGCCCTTCTTGGGGAAGTGGAATTAACATTAAAATACAAACAGCTTCGAAACTATCTATAAATTTTAGAAACAATGATAAAAACAACAAAGAGCATGACACATGAGGCCATGGATATTTCATTAAACCTGCTTCAGTGAATAAAACAAAATATTTGTCATTGAGGGTGTGGTTCTTTCACTAGCCCAAACCAAAATTAGAAACATAGAATCCCTTTCTTCAGCAGAACCTTTTCCTAAAAAGTCCCATATATAAAAGAGCCTCTCTGTTTGAAACAGGGACAGAGGACTTAAAGTTTCCCCCTCCCCCGTACTATAGCCCACTGAATGACCATCTGTTCCAATCTGAAGACATGGCTCATGAAATTTGAGTTCCAAAACAATAATCTGGAAACCTAGGTATACACAGCAAATACGTATGAAATGTCTATTACATGTCAGACATTATGTTTTGGTACAGGGGCTGCAAGAGTAGATACAATACTGTCCCTCACCTGTGAGGAAAGAACAGTAAAGTAAGCTCTTTACAAAGAAGTCCAAGAAGACAGGTGAGAGACACCAGATCAGAAAGGGGATTCCACAGATACTGTAGCTCGGTGTGAAGGACAAGTCTGAATAACTTGAGAAAAAGAAAGGTCTCCTAGGATGAATCAACAACATTCTAAAGATGTGTAGGCCAGCAAGCCGGACAGACCTATTATATGAAGCAGAAAGCACTCAAGAAGTGGAGAGATGGCCTGGGAAGCAGGCAGAAGCTATGTCATTTAGAACCTCTGTAGCAAGACAAAGAATGCACTCAGCACTCTCAAAGTCACGGTCAAGTACTGAAGATGGTGTGAAATGTGCCAATTTGCACTGACAGTCACTGAGGTCAGAGATAGGTAGACAGAATGGACACGTCCTGACAAAATGAGGTTTAAACCTATATGGGAAGAAAGAGGAGACGAGGTCATTCTGAGAAAGGAGCCAGAATTGATGGGTGGTCACTGAGGTAAGGGACATGGAGCTAAGTTTAGGTTTCTCACTTAGACAGCCAGGTAACTAGTGGTCCCATCACCTCAGATGGGCAGTTCAGGATGGGACGTGTTAGTACATGTTAACATGTTGACAGGGATAAAAGAGAGGATATGCTTGGGGATGAAAAGTCTGAATTACATTGCATGAAGACCATGTGAGAGAACAGACTAAGCTGGCCTATACTGAGTTTTAGAGAAAGCATATGGAATTGGATATAAGAGACAGTAAGAGGTACAAGTGTTGAGGTGAAAACTTTTCTACCCAAACTTCCAACACAGAATGCTGACGCTTCTACATAAAGCAAGCTTCTGTTTCTCTCAGCACAAAAACTAGCTGCTGTATAATTTAACGTGATTCTGACACTGACTTGATGAGCACAGGACCGTCCTATGCTTCAGATTCCTGCTCTGGGTGGGCTGAGGCTCACATTGCACCCTGATGCTGCCTCAGAGAAGGGGCTCTTGAGGGCTCCTCAGGTCCTATTCCTTACTATCACAGCACACAGAATCACACAAGTTTATCACACACACACACACATGCACACACACACACACACACACACACACACACACACAATTAGGAAGGACACAGATAAAGAATATGACGATGGTTCAGTGAGATGGCTCAATGGTTAAAGCACTTGCTGCACAGCTGAACCACTTGAGTTGGGTCTCCATATCCAACCAAGCCTGTGCTCAAACGTCTCTATGCACACTACAACACCCACAGACACATTCACAAATAAATAAATAAACAAATAAACAAACAAATAAAAATCTAAGGATCTAGATGGATCCTTAGCAGAGGAGTATATAGCTGGAGGAATCTGGGAGGTCCTCCACCTTTAAAGCTTAAGTATTTTGGTGTGTGTATGTGTGTGCACACATATGCCCACACACATACATCTGCACACAGATTTGTATGTGAAGGACTTCAGAGATCTGGAAAGTAGAAAATATTCTTCCTTCTCCTTAGAATATTCTGCCCACCTACTTTTATCTTTACTAATTCTCAACCCAGATATCAATATAAGAAGATTTCCATGGCCCCAGTTTATAAATTAGGCATTCCTACTAAGTGAGGAAATTTTACCTTATAAAATGTAACTATGTCAGAGTAGTAATCACTTAGATTGCTTTGTCATTGTTAGTATGTTTATCAACTTAGTTCAACTGAAACTTACTGAATAAAAAAACTTAAATTTTTTTGACCTATCATTGGCCTCAATAATGAAGTATTTGCTTTTGTTGTGGCTGCTGGCTTTTAAGAAAGACATTAAAAGTATAATGATAAAAAATACTGATGAATCTAATTTCTCAAACCCCTACTGGAAAACAATTTACAGTCGTTTCTTGTGGGATTGAAGTGCTTTCAGTATAAGACACCTGACTAATACAAATGTACGAGGTTAGGGAGAATGCAGCCATGGCTTCCTACAGTAGCATTAACCAATGCAGCAGTCTGTGTGCCAACTTGTGTTGTACGCCTGAGTGAGCAGTGCTGAAAGCTGTGTCCTCTGAGACTAGAAACAGAAAACCATTCGCATCATCACTTCTGAGCATTAAATCAATGTGCTAATGTGGAGGTCTAAATATGCTCGGCCCACGGGAAGTGACACTATTAGGAGGCATGTTCTCATTGGAGTAGATGTGGTCTTGTTGAAAGAAGTGTGTCACTGTGAGAGTGAGCTTTGAAGCTCCACCAAGTGCAGAAGAGTCAGTTTCTCCTGGCTGCAGTCAGATCGAGATGCAGAACTCTCAACTCCTTCGCTAGTACCATGGCTGCCTGGACACTGCCATGCTTCCTGCCAAGATGATAATGACTGAACCTCTGAAAAGGTGAGCCAGCCCCAGTTAAATATTTGCCTTTTTAAGAGTTGCTGTGGCCATGGTATCTCTTCACAGCAATGGAACACTAACTAAGACATCTAGTAAAGCAAAGAAGCTGTGGTAGGAAAGGCAGGAGGATTGCAAGTTTGAGGCCAGCCTAGGATACACAGCAAAGCTCTGTCTCAAAAATCAACAAGCATGCAAGAGACGGCTCAGTGAGCAAAGTGTTTGCACACAAACACAGAGCCCAGGCAAAAGCCAGCTGACAGTATGAATGTCTGTAACCACAGCAGTCCTCTGAGAAGACCAGAAAGGAGGACATGGAGAACCTGTGGAAGTTAGAGAACCAGCCTACCCGACATCAACAGTAGAGAGGAAAAAGACAGACCCTGTCTCAAACAAGATTTAGAAGGTGAGGTCCAACATCCAAGGTTATTCACTGACTCCTGCAGTCACAAACACACACACACACACACACACACACACACACATACACACACACACACACACACACACACTTTTTAAAAAATAATGAGAAAAGAAGCTAATTTGTTAAATGTGGTGTGATTCCCCACAGGCTGTGAAGCAGGTAAGAGAAAATGATCCATGAAGAGACAAGAATAAAACTCAGCCCAATTTTAATGTAACAGGCACTGGACCAGGACTTCCAAAGTCTGGCCCAGATCATTTTATTTTAGCCATATTTAAGCATAACCCAATTTTTGGGAAAAGAAGTTTTCTGATGACAATAAACTCAGTCCTGTGAGTATAACAGTTTTACATTTCACATTACTGGTTATATTAAACATTACACACTTACACTGAAGCTCTTTGCAGAGTAGATACGCTTCATCTTGAAGATAGTTTCTTATTGACTTAGAAACAGTGCTCAGGATAAGGGTCTACGGAGAATGACTGAGTGAACACAGTGTCTGTGCGAGTCAGGCCTGGCCTGGCCCTAAGGTAACACACAAGTCACTTAGGCTCTTGTGAAGCATGAGTGACATCACTCATAAGGTCGAGTTTTATGGCCTAAAAGCAATGCTCCAGATTTGGGGAAAGAGGTGTGTAATCAGTAAAAACAAATTCTGGGAGATAAAGTAGAGCCTGTCTCATCAGACAGCAAAGGATCCAGGACAGGCAAAGCTAGACACAGAGAAAAACCCCCAGCTAGAAACACAAAAACAACAACAACAAAAAGGTTTGTTTACAACCAAAACAACATCAAATAAGGCAAATGTAACAAAAGATATATAGGTATCTAGATGACTTGATATGCTAAGGAGGGGGTGATACCCAGGTGGACCTCATCCTTCTCAGAGAAGGGGAGGAGGTATGGGAGGGGGTACTTACTGGGAAGAGATGGGGGAAGGGGATGGATATTGGGATGTAGAGTGAACAAATAAACAAATTAATAAAAAATCTAAAATGTGATATTAAAAGAAACTTAGAAGACTAATAAATGGAGGGTTATGTCAAGTTGATACACAAAAGCAGCAAATACAAAAACCTATAGACTGGGAAGATAACTGTGAAGCACTTACTCATTAAAGGACTAAAACAAAAAATAGTGGACTCCTGAAACCAAGCAATAACAAATGAAAGCTCTAAAATTGGGCTGAAGAGAATAGTTTACTCCTAAAATCCCAAGATGCAAGAGGGCTGAAAGTTCCAGAATAGTCTGGGATACATATCACATGGGGACCTAAAAAAAGGGGGAGAGGGGAAGGAAAAGGAGGAGAAAGAAAGAAAGAAAGAGAGAGAGTGTGTGAGAGAGAGAGAAAGAAAGGGAAGGAAGGAAGGAAGGAAGGAAGGAAGGAAAGAAGGAAGGAAGGAAGGAAGGAAGAAAGGAAGGGAGAGAGAAAGGAAAGAAAAAAAGTCCAAGAACCAAGCTTGGCAGAATCTTGACTAACCTGCATAAGGTACTAGGCTCCATCCCCAGTACTAGTCAACAAATAAATATAAAATTGAAATTTAACAATTAACTATTTATATAAAATAATCATTTGGCAAATACCCTTAGAAAAGGTGTTTGACATCACTAGGAAATTAAAAAAATGTAACTCCAATGAGATACTTTTCCATATCAATTAGACAAGACAAAACTGAAGACATGGACAATGAATTCTGGCAAGGATGTAGAGCAATGGGAACTCTCACTTCTGCTGAAAGGAAGGGAGAACAGCACTGTTTGGATTCAGATGCCAGGACAAGGGACAGAGATACATATCTCACATATCTCACACACCAAAGCAGACCTGGCCTCCAGGCTCTTCCGGGATCCCTCAGTCCCTACCAGGCCTTCTTCCTTGAGGCCAGTGAACCTGCCCAAGAGCACCTGTGTTTAATATAATGAAATGGCTTGAATTGGCCCATTTTATTGATGGAGAAATAACTTATCAGGTACAGCCACTCTGAAAGACAGTGGACAGTTTCTTACAAAATGTCCTTACTATATATATGATCTGGCTGTTATATTCTTTGGTATTCACTCAAGAGTTTAAAACGTATTTATGTTCAGACAGAACCCTATACATGGACGCTTTTAGCAGTGTTATTTACAATTGCCAAAACTTAGAAGCAACCAAGATATCCTTGAATGGCGAATTTAATTCACTTGTAAATTGAAACATTATTAAACATTGAAAAGTAGTGAACTATCGAACGATAAAACACATGGAGGAAACTTACATTTTACTAAGTCTCAGAACTAACATGAAAAAGCTACATAATATATGATTCCAACACTATGACAGTAAGGAATAGATAAAACTGTGGAAGCAATATATAGATCCATGGCAGCCAAGTCTGTGAGCTGGTGGAGAAATGAATGATTGGGGCATTTTATGGCAAAGATAATATTCTGTGTGATACTGTTCCAGTAGATACATAAATACATTCTTGCCATGTTTCACAACACAAAGAAGGAATCCTAAACCACAGGCTTGGGGCAATAATGTGTCTATATAGGCTTATCAGTGGTGACAAATGCACTTAGTGTAGAATGATGATGGGGAGGGGTCAGGCCAGTAGGTGATGAGGGATTTGTGGGAATACTCTGTACATCCTGTTCAATTTTGCCTTTCCGTAAAACTTAAGCCCATTAATTTATTAAATTAATATTATTTTATAGATTTAAGTTTAAATCGAAGTGGTTGGGGGAGAGGGAAACAGAGGCAGAGAGTATAAATTAAAAACTGATCCTAAAGGACCAAGAACAGTCAAAGCAATCCTGAAGAACAAAGAAGAGAATTTATAATGCTTATAATTCTATCTTGTACCACAAATGGGCAGCTTAAAATCAACAAATTTATTTGTTAGGGTTCTAGAGGCTAGGAAGTCAAAGATCAGGGCATTTACAATTTTTCTAGTAAGGGTCTGCATTTTGAAAAGGGTCATGTGTCTTTCTTCAGGGTCCGCACATATCAGAAGGAGCTAGTTACTCAGAGTATCCTTTAAGAGGGAACTAATTTTACCCATAACGGTTCTACCCTCATGACATATCACATCCCATAAATCACATCTCCTGACATTACAATCTTGTTGGTTAAGATCTCAACACACAAATTTTGTTGAGAAATGAACATTTACACTATAACATTATCAGATAACAATATTTGTTATGAATTATAAATAGTTAAAAGAAATTGGTTTTAGGTAAAGACTCCAAAAATAAATCAATCCATGCATAGGCACTTGATATATGCCAAAGATGGGATTATAGTAGCATGGGAAAAATAACTATTTTACAACTGATACAGAGTTGAGTGACAACCCAAAAAAGAAAAGGGAAGAAAAAAAAGAAAAACTAGAGTTGACTTTACATGATACTTCCACATAAATCTTCTATCTAAATGTGACAGGTAAAACTTTAAGAAAGCTAGGCATGGTGGCACATACCTTTAATCTCAGTACTTAGGAAGTAGAAGCAGGTGGATCTCTAGAGCTTGTGGCCAGCAAGGTCTTGTGACAGGGCAAAGTTTTCTCTACCTTTGGTTTAACCACAAACTGACCTCACCTTTCTGACCCCCAACATTAAAAGTCCTGTGGAAAGATACCAAACCCTGTTCGAGAAACTTGGGGTCAAAATGCCCCAGCTAACTGCATGGTTTTGGTTTCTGTCAAACTGATTGCTTGGTTTACTTCCTCTTCTAATTGCCAAGCAGGATACAGGTTTTCTGTATCTAAAAGCTCTCTGTAAAATGGATAAGAGGCTTCTCTGTGAGAAGGCAGTCACTGGCCAGCTTAATACAGACCCTCAGTCTAGACTTCGGTCAGTATCACATAACAGTCTACATAATGAACTCCAGGACAGCCAGAACTACATAGTGAGACCCTGTCCCAAAAACAAATAAAGCTAAAAACAAGCCTCAAAACTATTCAGGAAAACAGGAAGATATTTTCATAAAGTTGATATAAACAAAGGCATCCTTTAGAGGACCTACTAACCAAAACAAAACAAAAAAAAACAAAAACAAAAACAAAAAACAATGGCACTCAGCACCCCCCCCCCAAATTGTGACAAATTAACACATGACACTAATCAGCCATCAGTGAAGTGCACATCAAAAACCACAATGCTGACAGGCTGTTGGTTAAGATGAACAACTAAAAAATATGCTAAGAATTTCTATATGCTGCTGAGGGAGAAGGGCCAGGACTTGGTAGCATCTTCTTGAAAGTTGAATGTACACATAACCTAAAGCCGCCCCACATATAAATAAGGTCCACAGCCACAATCATACAACAATATTGATAACAGTGTCAAACTCCAACTGAAAATTACCACAATGCTCACTAACATGAAAACAGACACACAGTAATACAACAACATCAGCAGCAATGAAACCACAAACAAACCACAGCTATCTACTAGGACATGGAAACCATCCACAGACATAAGGTAAAGAAAGCCATGAACAAAGGAACATAGTCAGTGTGATTCCATCTACAATACAGATTCTATAACACATAATACAGATCTGTATCTGGTTTAAAGCCAGAAAATCTATACCACAGAGTGCAGAGAAGCCTGCCAAGGTGGTTAAGGAGGAAAAGCAAGGAAGTGAAGAGGAGAACCAGGCTCCCTTTGGCTGAAGAGTGTGGTTGAAGAGCTGGCATCAAGATCTTCCTAGGTGCTGAAAGTCTTTAAATCTTACTTATCAAGCTAATACAGTAGCCACATGGGTGTTTGTTTCATGACACATCATTCAGCTGATATTGTTTTGTATAACTTACATTTTAGATGAGTTCTATCTATATTGCTCAGACTGGTCTTGAACTACTGGGCTCATATGAAACACCTACCTCAGCCTCCTGAGCTGGTATCACATCTAAACATGTCAGTGCTCCCAACTGGTCCATATAATTTTTGTATACACTTTACTTCTAACCAAAAAAAAAAAAATGTTAAAATGATATAATCATATGGGAATAAGTTTAAAAGAATGCCAGAAGAAACAAGTGGAAAACGTAAAGACCGAACAAGACTACTTACTGCATGCCTGGGTCCTTTTGGGAAAGCTGTCTCCTGTAGGATTAACTGTGTCTTCACTTTAACAGGGCCATGTGGCTAGTGTGCTACTGGCATGATGCAGAGCGGTGTCAGACACAGGTAAGGTGACCCCAGGACTGTGACCCAAACACAGACATTTTGATTTCATTGGTCTAGACAGATTGACTGCCCCTTAAGGTTGTGTTAAATCCCCTATTTTAATAGGCATTCGAATGAGACACCACTGCTAACAGCAGCAGCAACAGCAGCAACAACAAATGTGTTGCAAACATCAGAATCACTTTGGGGAAAGGAGTTATCAACACGCAAGTGCTCACCCCATCTAAAATCCCCCATACAGCCTTATGGGAGGAGGGGCAACAGAACCACACCAGCCATGCTCCCAGAGCAAACCAGAAGTGTGTGCATGGCTGTAGGCCCAGTAGTGGGAAGGCCAAAGCTGAAGCCCAGCCAGGGCTCCATGCTGCCTCAGAAAGCAACAAAGGGCAAGGTTCAGTGGGTCAAAGTGCTTGTTTCTCAAGTCTCGTGACTTGAACTTGGATCTCCAGAACCCATGCAAAAAGCCAGACACAGTGGCATGTGTCTGTACTCCTAACGCTCCTACAAGCACATGAGGGTCAGAGTCAGAAGAATTCCTGTGTAGCAGCAGCAAACAAGAGAGACTGACTCAGTAACAAGGTACAAAGAGACCCAGAGGCTGGAGGAATAGCCCAACGGTTAAGGGGAACATGTACTGATCTTCTAGAGTACCCGAGTTCAGTTCCCGGCACCCACTCAGGAGGCTCACAGCTGCCTGTAACTCTAGCTCCAAGGGATCTATCTGATGCCATCCCCTTCTGCCCTCCATGGGACAACGAGCACATCCCATTCCCCATACATATATAATGAGAAAAACAAAATCTCCTTTAAAAAGAAGCAAACTGAATTGTCATTAATAAGTATAACCTTTTGGAGGGAGTCACAAACAGCATCAAACCTGAGCCATGTGCTCACTAAAAATTAGCCCAGAAATATGAAGGTTGGGATAGAGGAGTCAATGACCCTGTTTTTTAGAGAAAAACAAACAACTTGTTTGATAATTCTATAGTATTTCTGAAAGCTGAGCTAGCAGCATGTTGAGGGCACAAAGGCTCTTGTGCCCACTGAGCACCGGGGGAACCAGGAATTGTGATCACTCAAGGGTATTTCCTCAAAGGAGGAGATACTTGTTTTCTGCTTGGAAAACATCGAGTAGATGTTATTATTGACCTGGTGACCTATGGTATCTGTAGAGCCAGACCTTACCCAAATCCTCCAGCATATTTATCCCAAACTCTCCCTCCCTAGACCTTTCTTTCATTCACTGAATAGAACCATCCTTAGGGGAGATGTCGCCAAGATGGTGGGCAGATACCAGGTTAAGACACATAGGCCCAAAACAGTCTTTAATTTCAATCAGAAACTCTAGGGTTACAAAATATTCACCTACACACACGCATGCACATGAATTACTGCCAGATCCTGTGAGGCTTAAGAACTGGAACCCTGGCAGAGGTGGTAAGGATATGAATAAAGAACATACAAACATGTATGAGCTACAGTGCATCGTGTCTCAGTAGGAAGTCTCTGTGAGTGACCAGTCTCAGGCAGTAAGCAAGCATCAGAGAAGAAAACTGCAGTTGCTTGTCTTCACACACACTGATCAAGCTGAGCAAGCCAGGGGAAGCAAGCCAGTAAGTGACATCCCTCCATGGCCTCTGCATCAGCTCCTGCTTCCTGACCTGCTTGAGTTCCCTCCTGACTTCCTCTGGTGATAAACAGGAATGTGGAAGTGTAAGCTGAAGAAACCCTTTCCTCCCCAGCTTGCTTCTTGGTCATGATGTTTTGTGCAGGAATAGAAACCTTGACTAAGACAACACCCATACATATAAAATAAAATAATAATAAAAAATTAAGAAAAATATAATAGGACACTGTGTTCTTTGGTTAAGATAAATTTTATATTTTATATTTTAAAATGTTAGGCTCAGATAAAAATATATGAGGGAAAATCTGGAACTCAAGTAACAGAACCTATCGACTAAGTTCTGCCTAGACTCCTCCTTCATTAGGTTGGTCTTCACACAAATAGACTAAAATGTATCCTTTTAGATAGATTCCAATATTGATATGCTTATTGTCCTGTGTGTAGCTGTTTATCAACATTTCCTAAGCAAACCTATCTTTTTGTTAAATGGGGTGGTCACCATCTCACCACAAAATATATTCAAGCAAAGGTATTCACCTCGGCTTGAATGTCTGACATGAGTGATCTGAAAAGTTACAAGATGACACATGGGAGTTAGGTACACTGTCCCCTATGCCTGTGATCCTAGCACTTGGGAGGCTGAGGTAGAAGGGTCAAGTGAGTTCTAGACTGGACCACTGTGATGGATAATCTAAGCTGGAATGAACTAAAGCCCAAGCTGCCAGGAAGTACGGTGAGAGACTTTCCTGACTGGATTATTTGAGATGAGAAGAGCCTTTTAGTGGCAGCCCTCATTAGAAGACAGCGAGACAGGAACTTTTGCTTCTCGCCTGATTGCTCTCACTCTCTCTGGCACGTTCATTATCTTGCTTCTCCTGTATTAAAATTAATTTTGAGATGCCAATGTGTACTGAAGATCATCAGCTCTGCTGAGATCCTCAAGACTCTCATGCCAGACTAGGACTGTGAGACATCCGGGCCCATGAACTGAACAATTAGATTTTAAAGTTTCAGCCTTAGAGTCATGAGACAACCATTGTTGTCTTCCCAGACCACTGCCTATAAGTTCCTCTAATAAATCATATATATTAGCAATATATATGATGCATTATATCTATTAAAGACTTATTTAAATATGTATTTTTTGGGATATGGGTGTTTTCTTTTCTTCTGCATTTGTTTGCATACCAAAAGAGAGCACAGGATGCCAAGGAACTAGTGACAGACTATAGTTTCAGATGGCTGTGAGCCACCAAGTGGTTGTGGGAACTGAACTCTGGGCCTGTGGAAGAGCAGTCAGTGCTCCTAACTGCTGAGCCATCTCTCCAGCCCTCTATATTCTTTTTTCCTTCTCTCACTTCTGTTCCTTGTACAAAACCCTGACTAATGGAACCACAGAAGGAGAACCTCCTTAAAAGGAAGAGGCAGGCAAGCCGGCTGGCAGAGCAGTGCAGACCTGTGGTCAGAATCTGAGGAGATGGAGAGAGGAAGGTCATTCAAGGTCATTCCCAGCTACTGAAATTCAAAGGCGGCCAAGGTACGAAAGACCTCGTCTACAACACATAAAGAAGAACGAGGATCTCCTAGCTTGGCATGACCTAAGTCTAACATAACAAAAGCATTTACAAAATAAAATTAGAAACGTATTTAGAGGAAAATTGCAGTCCCACTAGCTGTGAGCTAGATAAATCCTCAATGCATCACTTTGTGAATGAACTAGTAGCGAGAATGCTAAGACAACTACTTTAATTATCTTTAAAAAATAAAATACTACAAACCACCCCCATTCTCCATAGTCCAAAGAAACAACCAGGAAAAAAAAAAAAAAAAACAGTGCTCTTGGAAAAATACACACACACACACACACACACACACACACACACACACACACACACACACACACAGCAAGTTGGTATGAGAAGTCCAATGAAGTCTCAGAAATCAAAGAAACATCAGAGAGAAAATACCACACAAGAGGAAAGTGACATGGAAGTCTAATTTAAAGTCTGGTGGAAATTAACAAACAGATGTGAAGGGGGCAAGTTATCAGGAAGTTTATATGGTGTTTCCTCAAGTTTTTGAAGAGAAACAAGACTAGGTAGGTGCCTATGGAGCTCTTGAATCAAGTATGGAGGAAAAGACAAATTTAAATATATGGTTCAATAACTTCAGAGAAAGCCAGGGGAAAAATAATTAAAACCTTTAGTAAAAAATATAGGTCACATGCAACAAGCTCTGTACTGGCTGGTTTTGTGTCAACTTGACACAAGCTGGAGTTTTCACAGAGTAAGGAGTTTCAGTTAAGAAAATGCCTCCATGAGATTCAGCTGTAAGGTATTTTCTCAACTAGTGATCAAGGTGGGGAAGGCCCAGCCCACTGTGAGTGGCACCATCCCTGGGCTGGTAGACCTGGGTTCTATATGAAAGCAGGCTGAGCAAGCCATGGGAAGCAAGCCAGTAAGTAACATCCCTCCATGGCCTCTGCATCAGCTCCTGCTTCCTGACCTGCTTGGGTTCCAGTCCCAACTTCCTCTGGTGATGAAGAGCAATGTGGAAGTGTGAGCTGAATAAACCCTTTCCTCCCCACCTTGCTTTTTGGTCATGATGTTTTGTGCAGGAATAGAAACCCTGACTAAGACAGGCTCCTAGTCAGCAGCAAACCTACTTAGCAAGGGGCACAAGTACCCACAGCTCAGAAGACAGGTATAGCCTAGACTCTTGAACCTGAATCTCACTCTTACCAGTTATAACCCACAGCAAAAGATGCTTCGATCACAGGAGCAATGAGTTTTGCAGCTGTCATGATGTATTTTTCTGCCATGGCTTTCCTGCATTATAAAAACAAAGAAGTTATATTTAGAATTTATATTTAATTCTGAAAATTTAATTAGGAAGATAATCTAGCAAAACTACCATACCACAGAAGCTTAGTAGAAGACAAACAGCCACAAAAGAAATGTGTTCATAACAGCTAGGAGTGAGGAGGACCTGCCTCCTTGCACTGAAAAAAGAAAGGCAGCAGATCTCTGAGTTCAGAACAGCCTGGACTATATTGAAAAATCCTGTCTCAAAAAAAAAAAAAAAAAAAAAAAGACAAAAACAAACAAACAAGCAAAACAACACCCAAAAACTAAAACAAGATGAAACCAAGGAAAGGCTCGGAGTGGTGGTGTATATAATCTTAGCACAAGGGTAGTAGAGGCAGGAGGATTGAGTTTGAGCCAGTCGAGGTCACTCTGGATTACACAGTAAAATCCTGACCCTCAAAACAAGGGCTAGTGTGGATCAGTATCACAGCTCATTCCCATCATGACTAAACCTGGTTCAATCCCAAGACTACTACTCACACATCCTGAGACATGTCTGTAAGTCAGACTAAACACAACCAGCAAACACAGCTAGCTATGTGAGTGCCTCCTGGGATACCTGTGTGCCTTTCTTCTGCTTGATGATGACTCTAACAAGGTAAAGAAGTAATGAAACACAGACAAAGTTCCACAGCTATATTAACATACCCTGCATACATGCAAGTGAGCTGGAAACAGTGTATAGGAGTGGGCAGATGGCTCAGTGGGTCACTGTTTGCTTAGCAAGCACAAGTTGGGTCCCAGCACCTACGTAAAAAGCCAGAAAGTATGTGCCTGTAACCCAGCCCTGGGATCGTAGGGGTTCACTGAGTGGTCACTCCAGCCCCTGGCTGAGCTCTAGATTCAGTCAGCAAACGGTGGAGAGTGACAGAGGATAAGCAACACTGACTTCTGACCTCTGCGCTTGTACATCTACACGCATATGTATACATGCTCACACATAAACCACACATACACACAACTCCCCACAAGAAAATGCTACTTTTGCCTTTGTTGTCCTGTTTTGTTTTTTGAGAAACGGTTTCTCTGTGTAACCCTGGCTGATCTCAAACTCACAGAGATCCACCTGTCTTTACCTCCTAAATGATGGGAAAAGACATGGACTAGGTCACCACACCCAGCTGCATGTTACACACACACACTTTTAAAAGTGTGTATCTGTGTGTGTGTGTTTGCATATTATAAAATGCACATTGTCACTATCACTGGAAAATGAAAAGTTGTATTCCAAAGGGGATACACCAATTTACAATGATAGATGATATTTATCTTAGTCTACTTTTCTTAGATTATAGACACAACAGTTTTAAAGATGGACTCAAGGGTAGAGAGGTTCAGTAGATATAGAGCACTAGTTCTCTTCCAGAAGACTGGGTTTCAATTCCCAGTCCCCACATAGTGGCTTTTAACTCCAGTTCTAGGAGATCTGATACTCTTTTCTGGCCTCCACTGGCAGTGAGCATGGATGTGATATATTCATGTGCATGCAGGTAAACACTGATCCACACATAATAGAAAAATAAAAAAGAAAACTAGTTTATTATTCCATTTATATAAGGTATCTACACTACTGAAAACCACAGAGAAAGAATGAAGAACAGTGGTTTCCAGAGAGTAGTATTTGAGTGCACACTGGAGCTACTGTTTAATGAATGTGCTGAGTATTGAGTTTTAGTTTTGGAAAATGAGTGGAGTGCTGGATATTAGTTACACTATTACATAAATGTACTTATTACCACTGATCTGTATACTCAGAGAATGACTAAATGAGCCAGTGAGGTAGCTCGTGCCTTAGTCCCAGCCCTCAGAGGCAGAGGCAGGCAAGTTCCAGGACAGTCAGGGCTGCATACTCCCTGTTTTGAGGGAGGTGGGGAGTAAATGTTTCAATGTCAGGTGCAGTGACTCACATCTGAACCCCAGAAGGCAGGAGAAGACCATAAGCTCCAGCTCAGCCTGGGCTACACAGTAAGACCTAAGTAAACACATATCAGGACATTGTATATTTGTCACAGTTAAGAAAACAAAAGGTTGTCCTCACCATGGAACATACGTGATCTTTCAGTCATGTTCGATGGAGGATGGCTGTGTGAGGAACTGCACTAAATAAGAAACCAAGTCTGATGTGCTACTGTGCTCCTACATGCAGAGTGCTAGGGAGGACACAGTAAAACCCTCAAAATAAGAAAGAAGAAGAAACATGGAGATATTTGGCAAAAAGCTCCAAAAACTTTCAGAATTTCCTTCATGCTAGAAGTATGCTTTTTTTTCCTGGCCACAAGCTATGCTAACAAGAATAAGTCTCTGGTCCCTAAAAAGGTTCAAAGAACCACATGATCACTTGGGGGGATAGGTTCAGAAGGACCAGGGTTCAAGGTCATCCTTATTAAAAGAACAAGTTTGAAACCAGCATAGATTACATGAGACCTTGTCTCAATGGGGATAAAAATGGAGCTGGATTGGCAGGAATCAACATATGTGATCAAATGTCTAGATTTTCAGTCTCTCATCGTAAGGTGGTTTGAATAAGAATGCTCCTAGGAGGCACATATATTTGGATGCCTAGTCAACAAGAAGCGGAATCTTTGAAAGGATTAAAAGAATAGGAAAGTATGGCCTTGTTGGAGAAAGTCACTTGGAGGAAGCTCTGAGGTTTCAAAAGCTCATGGCAGCAGGCCCAGGCTCCCTCTGCCCATGGATCAGGATGTAGCTCCCAGCTACTTCTCCAGCACCATGCCCACCATGCCTGCTGCCCTGCTCCCCTCATGATAAAGGCCTAAACCACTGAAACCACTAGCAAGCCCCAATTAAATGCTCTCCTTATAAAGTTGTCGTGGTCATGCAATAGAACAGTGACTTAAACACATCCCAATGTCGAGAGGAAAGGAGCTGAAGGCAGACATCAACAATGGCGATGTAATCAGTCATGTCTCCAGTGCAGAGCCTTGCGTAGGGAGGATCAGGCTGGTGAGCACAGAGGTGGTAATCAGGGAGTGCAGAAGGAGAGGACAAGACCTTACAGGTCTCCCCAAGAGCTCATGCTGGGTACCTAGCCACTTGCTTGTTTCTCAGCTGCATCCTTTACAACAAACTGGCACATACAAACAAAGGGTTTCCCCAAGTTCTGTGTACTCTGAGGAAATTATAGATTCTAAGAAGGGTTGGTTAAAAAACAAAACAAAACAACAAAAAACCTGCCTCATAGGAAGTCAGTCAGAACCCAAGGCCTTGCTTATTGCTGCTGCCTATATTAGGGGACGAAGAGGCTTACGGGACTGGGCCCTTAACCTGTGGGGTCTGCATGAACTGAGGTGGCATGAAATGCGAGTTTTTGGTCAGCCATTTAATGTCCAGAGACTTGTATAATCTTGGTGTGGAAAAGGCTCATATTTGGTGTAATATAATCAAAATTCATTATGCACATGTGTGAAAAATAAAAATAAAGAAAACAATAAAATAACTACATGTTTTTCCTTAAATTTGATATTTAACTAGCAGACAAGACAAAAAGACAATTATTTTTTTTAACAAAATAAAGGTAACTAAATTGTTACACAATATGAAATGGATAGAGAAAGAGAATTACAGAGAAATGGTTAAGAATTAACTAAATAAGACCAGGCCTGGTAAAGTTGGCCTGTAATCCCAGTTTGAGGCAAGAAGATCACAAGTTCAAAGGCAGCCTGGGTTAAATCCAAGGATAGGTCAGGGAACTTAGTGAACCCACATCAAAATAAAAGGCAAAGAAAAGAAAGAAGAGGCTAGAGATGTGATCAGTGGTAGAGGAGGAGGCCTAGGTTTAACCATCCTACTGCTAAACATACACTGAGTGAGGATGACTGTCCTGTGAGACCAGGTTAAAGGAGAAAAGTGAGCCGAAAGGTAGAGGAGTGGGGGTAACAGCTCAGCTCAGGGAACAGATGCAACTAACCTTTGATTGAGCTTGGTTTGCTCTGGATTTTGGTTTTTTGAAACAGGGTTCTCTATGTAGCCTGGCTGACCTGGAACTCGCTTTGTAGACCAGACTGGAATTCAGAGTCCTCCTGCCTCTGCATTCTGAGTGTGGGGAGTAAAGGTGCTAACATCACTCCTGGCTACTGACAAGTTTTGTAAGAATCAATGAGAAGGTGGTTATTTTCTAAAACCTAAAGCCATATTAGTTAGTGGCCAAAATGTTACCTTTCACGTTCCATTTGCCTAAGATGGTCATTTTTTATAGCTTCAATCAGTAAGTTAGTATGGGGATCATCCTAGAAAAAGAAAATGGAAAAATAAGCCAGAAATAAAAATTTAAAACTTAAGATTTCTAATCAAAACCCAACAACTAGATGTACAAAACAATGCATACATTAATCTATTTTCCTTACATAGGGCACATGTAAGAAGTTGGCTTTGTGGTTTTGGTGACTGCCTATCACACTTTCCATGGAACTAAATATATTACAAACAGCAGCTAAAAGGGCCAGGCCAGAAAGAATAGTACCAAACACTGTGGTTGTGTGTATAAATATACAATAATGTAAATTCTAAATTTAAGTCCAAGTCTGTTCATGGTTATTCATGCTTAGTGTAAACCACATAAGTCCCTGCTGAGAATAAGGATGGGGCTGGGACCACCCAGCCCACTGACACAGCACCAGTTTGAGCGTGGCAGGCACGAGACAGTCAGCCCCACCTAGACAAACACCGATGGGTTTTAAATAACACACACCATTTTCCTCGGTATGAAAATAATACATAACAATCCATATTTATCCAGCATTATGTTCCGAGTATGCTTAAAAAACTGACATTGACTGGTCATTCAACCCTCACAGTCTTATATGGCACGTTATTATAATTATACATAAGCTGAGCGGCAAGGAGAGTGAGTTCTGAGTGTCAGGCCAGGTATCAGGCTTCATAGCCTATTCTGCTCTTTTCTAGCAACAACAGTACCCCTATATTATATCAGGAAAAATTATTTCTGGGGGGAAGGGAGAGGGGAGACAGAGAAACGAAACACTCAGTTAAGTATTTGCTAGGGGTCCAGGTCAGATTCCCAGCACCCATGGAAGAATCACAGTGTTGGGGAAGTAGAGCCAGGAATGATCCTTGGGGCTTGCTGGCCAGCCAGTCTTGCTGTTCCAGTAAGTTTCAGGTTTTAAGACTCTGTCTCAAAAAATATGGTGGAAAGCTACTGGGGAAGATACCCATTATTAACTTCTGGCCTTCATATCATAGGTATACACATGTATACATGCATACACACATGTGCACACAGAGAGAGAAAGACAGACAGACAGACAGACAGACAGACAGGCAGACAGAGACAGAGAGACAAAGAGAATTTTGAGGCTACCCTGGGCTATATGATGAATTCCAGGCTACCCAAATTTAAGAGACCATCAAAGAATAAACCATGAAGCTCAACTCTATTAAGTTAAAAAAAATTTCCACTTTGACCTATAAACATAGGAAATTTCATGTAGTTTGACTTAATATAATAGAATGCTAACCATTTATGCATAAATACTTGGGAACTTTCTTCAAAGTATTAAGGGAAAAAAAAAGCAAGAGGAGAAAGAAGAAAAAGCAACAACATCCAACTACCCAGAAACTAATGTTTTGGTGTATTTTCTACCAGTTTCTCGTGTGTAAAATATGGACCTGTTCCTAAAAGGCTAAGGATGTCTAGGACGTAGTTCAGTTCGTAGAAAGTTTGCCTGTGATCCACAAAGCCCTGAGTTTAATCTCCAAGACTATATAAGACTGGGCATAGAGGCATATACTTGTAATCTTAGCATTCAGAAAGTGAAGTCAGTAGCAGAAATCCAAAAACCACCCTTAGCTACAGAGCAAGTTTGAGGCTAGCCTGGGCTAAGATCCCATGTCAAACAAGACAAAAATTTTCAGTGCCATGGTAGTCAGATGGGGTATATAGCTCAGTGGTTTAGCATGTGCAAGGCTTAGCGTCAACCCTCAGCATTACTGTTGTAGTTTGTTTCTTACTGTTCTGATAAAAACACTGACCAGAAGAACTTACGGTGTGCGAAGTTTATTATCTTGAAGGTTTCGGTGCATCATCAGTGGACTGCAGGGCATGGCCCTCAGGCAGGAGCCTGGCATCAAGGAACAGAAGCAGAGGCCATGCAGACTGTTCCTCATGCCTTCTTTGTTCAGCTACTTTTCTTAGACAACCCAGGGCCACCTGCCCAGGGTGGCATTGCCAACAGCGATCTGGGCCCTCCCACATCAAACCTGAATCAAGCAAATGCCCACAGACCCTCCTACAGGCCAACCCGATGGAAGCAATTCCTCGGGTGAGGTCCCCTCTTCCCAGGTGGCTCTAGTGTCAAGCTGACAAAACTAACCAGGAAAAAAAGCTGCATGGTCTCATGGTCTAGGTATAGTCAAATATTATATCTTTAATGATTCCTCTTTTAAAGTTTTGACTAAAATTGTGTGTCTGCTTTAACCATATGTCTAGTTCTATTTCAAGAGTCCCATTCTCAGTTCAATTTAAATAGCAAGTGAAATACAACAATGCCCCTTGAGAAATTCCAGTTAGCTCATTTACAGAAACAGAAAGACAAACAAGCAGGAGACGCTGTTAACTCTCATTTTCATACTCACACTGGGGGAGATATATTTATCATCTTCATCAATCTCTAAGGGGACAGCAATTAGTTTTTGGAATGCCTTCTTCATTTTCTCTCGATCTCCAATGGCAAAACAACTGAGAATGAGGTTGAAGCCTGCCTTCAGGCTTGGGGCCAAACTCATGATGTGCTCAAATGAGTTGATGGCATCTGAGTACTGACCGGTTTTTATAAACGTGATCCCAATGTTCTGCATTATTTTAATCCTAAGCAAAGAAAACACCAATTATTTAATCCTAGACGAAGAGAAACACCAATCAACCTAAACAGCACGATTCCCTGCTCTGACGCTCAGGTGCTGAATCTCCCTGTCTCTTTCTCACTTTACTCTTTAATTTATAAAAGCTTCTCATAGTGTAACAGGAGATCACAAAATTTAGTGATCAAAGCTGTATTTACACATGTGGGACAATAGCCATGCATTACCCTGAAAACCTTTGTTCCCCAGCCTCACAGTGAGCAATAGGCAGCCACTACTCTACTTTCTGTCTCTCTGCTTTTCCTAGTTAATAGAATCTTTCCTATAAACAGAATCCTATGAAGAGTCAGGTTTCACTCCCTGACACAATCCTGAGGTCCCTCTATACTATAGTGTTGGTAATTCACCACCTTTTAAAAATCACTAGATAGTATTCTATATATAGTATAGCTAATACTTTATTCTATTGTATTTTTTGGGACAGGGTCTCAACTATGTATCCCTGGCTGTCTAGGTGGCTTGGGACTCTATGTAGACCAGGCAGGCTTTGAACTCATAGAGATCTGCCTGCCTCTGCTTCCAGAGTACTGGAATAAATGATGTGTGCTGCCATACTTGGCCTCACCATATTTTCTGATCTACTGCCTACCTGATGGAATTTTAGGTTACCTCCACTTTTTTGATCCCATGATTAATGCTACTATGAATATTCACATATACACCTTTAAAACAATGTCTGTTTTCATTTCCTCTGGGTATACAGCTAAGAATAGAATTGCTGGCCACATGGAAAATGTTTACCTCTTAAGATTAGCCTGTCTTCCAAAGTTTCAAATATGCAGTACATGAAATTTCTAATTTATCAGCATCTCCACCAATATCTGTCATTTTGGGTCATTCTGGTAGGTGTGATCCCACCTCGTTTCCAAGTATGTCTGAACATAATCTCATTGTTTACTCATAATTAGACTGGATCAGGATCAACATCCCATGAATGTAACCCACCTCCAGTGCCCTTCCTTAAGACTCTCTCGGGTAGTCCTCTGCAGCTCCTGCCTTGGCTGAATCACTACTGCACACACTGCCTCCATTATTAACCATGTAACGTATGCCCCCAAGTTATTTTCCTCAGATGCTCAAATTCTTGGTCTTACCTGAGTTAAGGGTACTTGTAGAGTATCATGTTAAGTTAGGTGACATTTGCTGAACAGCAGTATTTACCGGGACTATCACAAACCAAATGTCCTGGGGAACATTAAACCAATAAATATGGTTTTTGTTCTTAAATACTGTAGCAGTAGAAAACATCCCGGCTTCTCCACCTTTTCTATCCCACAGTGATCATTTAGGGCCACCTGTCTCAAACAGCAGGGAGAGTGTGCCCATGGGTCTTGGTTTCTAGTCTTGCACTGTAGCCTGTTGTGCTGTCAGGACTGTTGCTATGGCTGTGTTGGTGTTAAGCTGTATAATGTTACCAACCATTGCACTGTTAGCTTAGTTTTATTTTACTTGATCACATGCTATTCCTTGAACCTTGAATTTGCCATTACGTAAATAGATGCAAATAGTCACAAGTGAACAGAGCAAAAGCCCACGTCTGAAACATGAGCTAACAAGTTTCATCTCTACCTCCCATCTACAGACACATGAAAATGTTCACCCCGGGCACAACAAACCACAAGTCATCTTGTGTCTTAAGAGTCACTTAAAATTTAGACACCATGTTTCACATGTTTCACACTTACCTCATTTCCTTATGGACACTTGGGATCTGATCTAAGGCCATTCGGTAGAACTTAATGGCTTTGGAATAATTTCTCTGCTTTAAATAAATATTTCCCATATTCACTTTTAGTCTTCCTAATTAAAAGAAAATGAGTATAAACATTTTCACGTTTGTACTTTTCCTATGACAATATAGATAAACATAGCCTATATTCTCTAAACCTCATTTTCAAGTTAGGAGTCTTTAAATGTTTTTAAAATTATTGTGCGTATATGTGTGCAGGTATGAAAGCCATAGAACACATGTGGAGGTCAGAGGAAAATTCATGGGAGTTGGTTCTCTCCTGCTACTTCCTAGGATCTGGGGACTAAACTTAGGTCATTCCATATGTACAAGAGTGTTTACCCGCTGAGCCATCTCACGAGCCCACTTAGGACGTTTATATATAAAATTCTAACATCAAAACAGTACACCACCGTCATATGTTCATGCATGGGACTTAAGATGGCTACACAACCGTTTCTATTCCAAACTCAAGTGCACTGTGCCAAGGAGAACACGGGCCAGGAGAAACAGTGGTAAGCACTGTGCAAGCCTGGGGGGCTGACTCCAACCTGGACTGACCAGAGGAAGAGGAGACTCGGACGAGCTGCCCAGTCTCCACAAGTACAGCATCACATTCGTGCATTTGTGTTTGCACACGCATGCAGCACACACATTTTAAAAGGGATACGTGACATTTGTAAATTTCTCAGTGTACTGGCTGGTTTTGTGTCCACTTGACACAAGCTGGAGTTATCACAGAGAAAGAAGCTTCAGTTGAGGAAATACCTCCATGAGATACAGCTGTAAGGCATTTTCTCAACTAATATTCAAGGGAGAGGGCCCAGCCCATTGTGAGTGGTGCCATCCCTGGGCTGGTAGACCTGGGTTCTATAAGAAAGCAGACTGAGCAAGCCAGGGGAAGCAAGCCAGTAAGTGACATCCCTCCATGGCTTCTGCATTAGCTCCTGCTTCCTGACCTGCTTGAGTTCCCTCCTGACTT
This sequence comes from Micromys minutus, assembly GCF_963924665.1. Classification (NCBI taxonomy): domain Eukaryota; kingdom Metazoa; phylum Chordata; class Mammalia; order Rodentia; family Muridae; genus Micromys; species Micromys minutus. The sequence continues at coordinate 11,754,911 of NC_137981.1, forward strand.
CCTCTGGTGATGAACAGTGATATGGAAGTGTAAACTGAATAAACCCTTTCCTCCCCAGCTTGCTTCTTGGTCATGGTGTTTTGTTCAGGAACAGAAACCCTGACTAGGACACTCAATAATGCTAAATATTTTAATGTTATTAAAGAAAACTCTAATAAATTTTAATATTACAACAAAAAATATATAATATATACACTTATCTCCTGAGATCAGTCACCCAAGGAAAGAAACATTCCATATGGTTACCATCCCCCTTCTTCCTATTGTGACGGAATAATTTTTTTTTCTTTTTGCGGAAGGGAAAGGATGTCATTTTGTAGCCCTGCCTGTTCTGGAGCTTCCCGTGTAGACCAGGTGGCCTTGAACTCAAAAACGCTCCTGCCTCTGCCTCAGTGCTGGGATTAAAGGCATGGGCCACCTCTCTCAGCTTGGAATATAACTTTTGTTTACCATTAGCCAGTTAATTTCATGCCAACTGCCTTTCTTCCTATATTTATATGGATTTTCACACACAGTATCTTTAAGAAGGACACCACATCATAAATATAAATTTACTTAAAAGAATAGATCACATTATTTTAAAAAAGCATAAAGTGAGGAAATATAATTAACACTATGAAAGAGCTACATTTGGGCTGGAGAGATGGCTCAGTGGTTAGAGCACTGGCTGCTCTTCCAGAGGTCCTGAGTTCAATTCCCAGCAACTACATGGTGGCTCACAACCAACTGTAATGGGATCTGCTGCCCTCTTCTGGCTGTGTAGACAGAACTTTGCATACATAATAAATAAATCTTAAAAAAAAACAAAAGCTACATTTATAGACACCCACCTGCATTGCTAAACATCTTATTTTTCACTATAACTTGGTATGTGTTTAGTGCTTCTGCGTACATTTCATTAGCAGAATACTGACTGGCCAAGTTGAAAAGGACCTAGGAAAGAAACATTATAAAAAGCCACATAATAACCACTCTAGGCCCCCAATCTTGCAGTCATTCTAAAGCTTAAAACACCTGCTAAGCAGTGGTGGCCCACACCTTAAATCCTAGCACTCAGGAAGCAGAAGCAAGAGCCATCTCTGTGACTCTGAGGCCAGCCTGATGTACAGAGGGAGTTCCGGGACAGCCAGGGCTATAGAGAAACCCGGTCTCAAAGACAAACAAACAAAAGCAACAACAATAAAAACCCTACTTGAACAAAGCTATTGTCTCAAGCTACTCAGCCAATCATGTCCAACTACCATGTCACAAGGAGACCGACTGCCGATGACAGAGAGCTAGCTGTTCTCACGTCACTCAACTTTCTATGTGATTTTATTTAATTCGCACAGTACTTGTCACTCAATAATCTCAGGAAAGCCCACAGAGAACAAATGTGCATTGCTAGTGTTATTGGTAGAAAAGGAATAATCAAGAAAAGAACTATTTAGTTCTCCTTATAAATAAAAATATCAGGTAAATTAGCCTAAACAATAAAATGAATCAGAGAAGACTTTGTATAACATGATCTTTTTCTGAGTGAGACAGGTTCTCACTATGTATCCCAGGCTGACCTGGAATTTGATAGATACATAGACTAGCCTTCAGCTCCCAGAGATTTGCCTGCTTTGGCCTCCTGAATGCTAGAATTAACGGCATGCTCTATATATAGTTCAGATGTTTCCTTTTCCATTTATTTAGCATGTGAGACTCTTTAAACAGCAATGTAAATATCAAACAAGCATCTTTTCATTATAAACACATTTGTAGAAATCAAAGGCTTTAGTTTTGCCACTGTCTTCACATAGTCACTGACTCAGAAATCTACATTAACATCTCAATAAGACAACCCTGGGTGGCATAAACATTAACAATGCCTGCAAACAGAGGCATAATTATTTACTAAGACAACTAAGGACTGGGAATGTAGTCTATGATGAGGTGCTTACCTGCCACTCATGAGGCCCTAGGCTCAATTCCCACCACAGAAATAAAAAACAATTAACTGAATGGCTAATTAAACAAAAGAGATCTTATATAAGCCACAAAAAAAAAAAAAAAAAAAAAAAAAAAAATCTCACAAACATGTATTAGCCTAATTCTAAATACAGAAGAAACTTTTAACTTTCAAAATAAATTTTAAAAACTAAAACTGGGCAAAACCAAAGGGGGGGGGCTGGCCAATGTACAATATTACAGTTATAGTGAGAGGTTATGTTGTAACTAAGCATCATGGCACATGCTATGATCCTATCAGGTAGGAGACTGAGGCAGGAGGATTAAATTTAAGGTCAGTCTAGGCTGTGTATTAAGAAAGAGTATCAACAAAACAAAGTTGCAGTGTGTTATTTTGCATCAAGAGAACAAAAATTAATAATAATATACTACATATTTTTAAATGCTACAAGAAAAGAATTTGAATGCTTTTATAATAAAGAAATGATCAATGTTTGAGAACATAGATATACTTTATCCCACATAAGCATTAAACAAAGCATACATTTGTCAAACTATCACATGGTACCTGTGGTCATTTACACAAGAATGGCCCATATATATTTGAATGCTTGGTCAGCAGTTGGTGAAACTGTTTAGGAAAGATTAGGAGATGTGGCTTTGTGGAAGAGGTGTCACTGGGAGTGGGTTTTAAGGTTAAAAAGGTCACATCCCTTCACAGTCAGCTCTTTCTCTCTCTCTCTCTCTCTCTCTCTCTCTCTCTCTCTCTCTCTCTCTCTCTCTCTCTCTCTCTCTCAAATGCTACAAGAGGGCTAGAGATGAATATGATAAAAACACTTGACCAGCATGTACAGTACCTGGGTTTGATCCTTAACACTAGAGAAAGAAACAACATAACAAAAGGACCAAGGAGACCCTGGTAAGCATGCAGTCCTCAGCAGGCACGTCAACACTTACGGAGTAGGTTAAGTCCAAGTTGATATTTTCTGGACTTGTGACTTGCTCTCGTTGTCTCACCAGGACTCTTTCTTTTCTTCCTGCATCTTTTGCCTTCTCTAAAGCCTGACATCAGACTTATAATTGGTAAGAGAGCCTTTCACCAGCATGTATGCATCTATATGATGCACAAATGAATACACACCCCACATCAAATTCCTCTGAATGCCCTTGCAGCCCCATACAAAATTTCCCAGAATACTGTTTGTACTGGCTGGTTTTGTGTCAACTTGACACAAGCTGGAGTTATCACAGAGAAAGGAGCCTCAGTTGAGGAAATGCCTCCATGAGATCCAGCTGTAAGGCATTTTCTCAACTAGTGATCAAAGGGGTAGGGCCCAGCCCACTGTGGGTGGTGCCATCCCTGGGCTGGTATTCTTATAGAACCTGGGTTCTATAAGAAAGCAGGCTGAGCAAGCCATGGGAGGTAAGCCAGTAAGTAACACCCCTCCATGGTCTCTGCATCAGCTCCTGCTTCCTGACCTGCTTGGGTTCCAGTCCCAACTTCCTCTGGTGATGAAGAGCAATGTGGAAGTGTAAGCTGAATAAACCCTTTCCTCCCCAACTTGTTTTTTGGTCATGATGTTTGTGCAGGAATAGAAACCATGACTAAGACATATTGGTACCAGAAGTGGGGTATTTCTGTTGCAACCTAACCATCTTTGGGGGAGGACTGTGGAAGGACTTTGGAACTTTGAGCTACAAGAGCCACTGGGATATTAAGAGCTCTGTGGGATGTTCAGTAGGAGCTTGGAAGATAATGTTGAGAACAGTGCAGAAGATGGAGGCCTGGCTTGTGAGATTTCAGAGGGAAGAGTAAAGACTCTTTGATCAGGATTGTTGCTGTTTTGGTTGTGAAGATTCTGTGGTTTTGGTTAGCTGGGGCTGATGAATCAGCTGTTATTAACAAGATACCAGAATTACTAAAGCAAAACCTTTGTATTACTGGGACTATTGATGCTGGTCAGCTAGAGCTAAGAAATTAGTGGTGATTAAGAATAGACCAGCATCACTGAGGTGAAATCTTCTGGGAACTGTTTTCTGAGAGCACAAAAAGGATGTGTTCCAGAGATAGCCAAGGTTGTACCTTGTGCTGTGGCTGGACTTGATAATGTGTAAGAGTCACCTAGGTGGTACTGGTTTTGAAGGAATGAAGGAGTCATGGAAAGCAGCTGAGGCTCAGCACTGTGAGAGGCCATGAAAGGCCATTGGTGAAGGTGCATCTTCAGTGGCAATTAGTGCCCCAGGACTGACAGCAGTGTTTTGGAGATGCCAGTGCCATGAGATGACCACCAAGAACAGCAGCAGCAGTGGAGAACAGGTAGCTGGAACCTAGAAGACAAAGTGTGTGCTACAAAGGGTAGAGCTGGAGAAGTGATCCAAGCCCTTGGAGAAGGCCAGAAGTTCATGAATGGAATCCCAGACCCTGGATGGTTAGAGATTGATTTTGCTTTGATTGTGACTGTGCCCTGATATCTTTCCCTCTTGAAGAAAGAAGTGGAGCCCACAGTAGAAACAAAAAGAACTATACAAAGAATCAATAAAAACAGGAGCTGGTTCTTTGAAAAAATCAACAAAATCGATATACCCTTAGCCAGACTAATGAGGGTGCAGAGAGAATATCTAAATTAACAAAATCAGAAATGAAGGGGGAGACATACAACAGAAACTGAAGAAATGCAAGAAGTCATTAGATCCTACTACAAATGGTTACACTCAACAAAACTGGAAAATCTGGAGGAAATGGGGAAATTTCTAGCCAGATACCAGGTACCAAAGTTAATTCAGGATCAGATAAATCATCTAAACAGTCCCATAACCCCTAACAAAACAGAAGCAGTCATCAAAAGCCTTCCAAGCAAAAAAAAAAAAAAAATCAGAAAAAAAAAAAAAAAAAAAAAAAGGACTAGATGGGTTCAATGCTGAATTCTATCTATCTTTCATACAAGACCTAATACTAATACTCTCCAAAGTACTCCACCAAATAGAAACAGAAGGAATACTACCCAAATCATTCTTCTAAGTCTAACCACACAAAGACACTACAAAGAATGAGAACTTCAGACCAATTAATCTCATGAACATCGATGCAAAAATACTCAATAAAATTCTTGCAAACCAAATCCAAGAACACATCAAAACAATCATTCACCATGACCAAGTAGGCTTCATCCCTGGGATGCAGGGATGGTTCAATATACAGAAATCATCAACGTAATCCACCATATAAACAAACTCAAAGAAAAAAGATCACATGATCATCTCTTTAGATACAGAGAAAGGATTTGAAAAATTCAACACCCCTTCATATTAAAAGTCTTGGAACTATCAGGAATTCAAGGCCCATACTTAAACATAGTAAAAGCAATATACAGCAAAATAGCAGCCAACATCAAAGTAAATGTTGAGAAACTTGAAGCAAACCCACTAAAATCAGGGACTAGACAAGGCTGCCCACTCTCCCCCTACCTATTCAATATAGTTCTGGAACTACTAGCTAGAGCAATTAGACAGCAAAAAGAGGTCAAAGGAATACAAATTGGAAAGGAAGAAGTCAAAATATCACTATTTACAGATGATATAATAGTATACTTAAGTAACCCTAGAAATTCCAACAGAGAACTTTTACAGTTGATAAACAACTTCAGCAAAGTGGGTAACTCTAACAAATCAGTAGCCTTCCTCTACTCAAAGGATACACAGGCTGAGAAAGCAATTAGGGAAGATACCCTATACAATAGTCACAAACAATATAAAATACCTTAGGGTAACCCTGACCAAACAAGAGAAGGATCTGTATGACAAGAACTTCAACTCTCTGAAGAAGGAAACTGAAGACCTCAAAAGGTGGAAAGATCTCCCATGCTCATGGATTGGAAGGATCAACATTGTAAAAATGGCCATCTTGCCTAAAGCAATCTACAGATTCAATGCAATCCCCATCAAAATTCCAACTCAATTCTTCATAGAGTTAAAAAAAGCAATTTGCTAATTCATTTGGAATAATAATTAAAAAAAAAACAGGATAGCAAAAAACTATTTTCAACAAAAAATAAACTTCCAGGGGAATAACTATCCCAGACCTCAAGCTGCTTTACAGATCAGTTCTAATAAAAACTGCATGGTATTGGTACAGAGACAGGCAGGTAGATCAATGGAATAAAAATCAAAGATCCAAAAATGAACCTACACACCTACAGTCACTTGATCTTGGACAAAAGAGCTAAAAACATTCAATGGAAAAAGAACAGCCTCTTCAACAAATGAAGTCGGTTCAACTAGCAGTCAGCATGCAGAAGAATGCAAATCTATCCTTTCTTATCTCCTTGTACAAAATTTATATCCAAGTAGATCAAAGATCTCCACATAAAACCAGGTACACTAAAAGTAATAGAGCAGAAAGTGAGATAGAACACACAGACACAGGAGAAACTTTCCAGAACAGAACACCAATGGCTTATGCTCTAAGATCAAGAATCAATAAATGGGACCTCGTGAAGTTGCAATGTTTCTGTAAGGCTAAGGACACTGTCAAGAAGACAAAAACGACAGCCAACAGACTGGAAAAGGAACATTACAAATCCTACATTTGATACAGGGCTAATATCCAATATATACAAAGAACTCAAGAAGTTAGACTCTAGAGAATCAAATAATCCTATTAAATTAAAAAATGGGGTACAAAGCTAAACAAAGAATTCTCAACTGAGTAATATCAAAGGGCTGAGAAGCACCTAAAGAAATGCTCAACATCCCTAGTCATCAAGGAAATGCAAATCAAAACAACCCTGAGCTTTCACCTTACACCAGTCAAATTGGTTAAGATAAAAAACTCAGGTAGCAGAAGATTCTGGAGAAGATGTGGAGAAAGAGAAACACCCCTCCACTATTGGTGGTACTGTAAACTGGTAAAAGCACTCTGAAAATCAGTCTGGGGGTTCCTCAGAAAATTGGACCTGAGAACCCAACTATACCAGTCCTGGGCATATACCCAAAAAAAAAAAAAAAAACTCCAACATTTAACAAGGACACATGCACAACCCTGTTCATAGCAGCCTAATTTATAATAGTCAGAAGCTGAAAAGAACCCAGATGTCCTTCAGCAGAAGAATGGATACAGAAATTGTGGTACATTTACACAATGGAGTACTACTCAGCTATTAAAAACAATGACTTCATAAAATTCTTATGCAAATGGATAGAACTTGAAGTTATCATCCTGAGTAAGGTAACCCAGTCACAAAAGAACACTCATGGTATGTACTCACTGATAAGCAGATACTAGCCCAAAAAGCTCAGAATAACCAAGGAACAATTCACGGAAATTATGAAGCTCAAAGAGAAGGAAGGCCAGGAGGTGGATGCCTCATTCCTTCTTAGAAAGGAGAACAAAACACTCATTTGAGGAAATAATAGGACAAATAAAGGAGCAGGGATTGAAGAAAAGATCGTCCAGAGACTGCCTCACCTGGGGATCTATCCCATATGCATCCACTAAACCCACAAACTATTGCTGATGCCAAGTAGTGCTTACTGGCAGGAATCTGATATGGATGCCTCCTCAGAGGCTCTGCCAGGACCATACTTATACAGAGGAGGATGCTTGCAGCTAACCATCAAACTGAACATGGGGACTCCAATGAAGAAGCTAGAGAAAGGACTGAAGAAGCTGAAAGGGGCTACAACACCATGGGAAGAACAAAATGATCAACTAACCAAACCCACCACAGCTCTCAGGAACAAAAACACCAACCAATGAGTTCACACAGAGAGACCCATGGCCCCAGGTGCATATGCAGCAGAGGATAGCATTCTCTGGCATCAATGAGAGGAGAGGAATTTGGTCCATCAAAGGCTCTTTTTCCCATTGTAAGGGAATGCCAAGGCCCTGAGGTGGGAGAGGGAGGTTGGGAGAGGGAGCAGGGGATGGGATTAGTGGGAAGAGGATAACATCTGAAATGTAAATACAGAGAATATCCAATTTTAAAAAAAGGATACAAACAATAAAAATAAAACAATTCTTCATGCTGTGGTAACCCCCAACCATAAAGTATATTTTGTTGCTACTTCATAATTGCAATTTTGTTACTGTTAAGAATTGTAATATAAATATCTTAGGTGTCCCCTATTTAAGAGATCACTACCCACAGGTTGAGAACCACTACTCTAAAGAGAGTATTTCTGTTTCTTCCCTCAATGCATTTCTGGTAACCTGGGAGTTAATCATTAATGAATTAAATCTGCACATTAAAATGTAGAGTTGATTTTCTGAAAAGCAAACCAAGATTTTTTGGTTTACTTAGAAAAAAAAGGTTTGGTGAGGTTTCAATGAAAATATAGAACTTAGAAAGCTGGACATGGTAGCATATGCCTACCCCACCCCCACCCAACCCAACACTCAGAATGTAATGTTTATGCAGGAGGATCATGTGTTCGAGGCAACTCTTGGCTATAGTGAGACCCTGTCTCATTAAAAGGGGAAAATAGTACTCCACAGCACACAATGTGAATCATGAGTCATGGTAGCTGAGTTGTGGAAGTACCACAAAGAAAAGATTAAAAAACAATGCTGGAGCTGGGTAGTAGTGGAGCATGCCCTTAATCCCAGCACTTGGAGGCAGAGGCAGGTCAGCCTGGTCTACAAAGTGGGTTCCAGGACAGCCAAGGCTACACAGAGGAACCCTATGTCAAGGGGAAAAGAAGTTGTGGCTGGCATGGTGGCTCTGGAGTCAAGAGCAGTTGCTGCTACTGAGGAGGACCAGGGCTTGGTCCCCAGCAACCACATGACAGCTCATCTGTAACTCCTGTTCCAAGGGATCCAACGTGCTTTTCTGGTCGTCACAGAATTCTGCACACATGTGGTAAACATACACGCATACAGGAAGACATTCATACACATAAGATATAAATAAACCTTAAAAAGATAATGCCAAAAATTGTTCAGTCATTCAATTGTGATATAAGAATTTGTAAGGCAAAATTCTCAAAATAATAATTCCCTTACTCAAACCCTAAGGCCAGTCACAGCAAAAAAAAAAAAAAAAAAAAAAAAAAAAAAAAAAAAAAAAAGCAAACATATTTAAAAGTAGATACAGACATCCGCACATCTTACAATCTGAGTTCTCCTAGTTTACCAACTTACCAGTTTTAAGTCTCCACAACTGTTGGCAATACAGCTTTCTTCCACCAACTCATTTACTTTCTTCTCCAACTGTCTAATCTTTTCTTCTGGACTGTTGAAAAAACAGTATGATTTCAATCATCCAACCACTAAAATCTATATCACAAGTTAACATGACCTATTAAATACTACTACTCTTTAAAAATAGATTTCAAATAAGGATATATATAAAATTGGTTTTTTAAAAACCACACTACTGTGCTTAATAATTATATTAGAGAATTATTTATAATAAATAAACATTAAAATAAACACTTAGTGTCAAGTGTAATAATTTCACACAGAACTAAATGTACTGTCTTAACTCCACTTACTTCTTATAAACAGTTGATGTGAGAACTGTCATTATATTTTACTGAAAAAATAAATTAGATGAGAAAGTCCTGCCAAGATCAAGCAACTAGTAATAGAGGCAGATGCAGAACAGTCAGGCTCACTGGACCGTGGCAGGGCACCTGCCAGATCTTGGGCAGCAGAGGAAGCACGTGTCCGACTGGGAGCCATCCTGGTGCACATAAAGCATTCCAGGCCAGAAAAGGCCATAGTGAGGCCCTGCCTCAAACACACACACACAAGCACACACACATATGCACACACACATACACATACACACACACACACACATACATGCACACACAAATAAACAATTTTCAAAGCAATCACATTTGAGAATAATGTTAATATTGAACTGCTACCATTTTCTTCCAGGGAAATAGTGTTAACTCTTAATGTACACTGAGAACTAAATAAAATCCCACTGAAGTTACACTACTAAATTTTTCTTTGAAAACAAACCCTTTCAAAATTACATAACATTTATAATTCTGTCTGTCCTTGAAGAGAATCACTATTCATGAAAATCAGACAACTTCAGTCAACTAACAGTTGAATAAACTTGCATGACTATTCCTAGACTTTTAATCCTTCACTAAGTCCCAGATTTGGGAATGAAGTTTCATTGGTGTGCTGCTCATACAAGCTAGTTCAGTGTATCTAGAAAAAAAGGAAAACAAAAGACAAAACAAGCAAGCAAACAAAAACAAAGGAGCAGCAGCAGCACAAAGCCTCCCATACCTGTCTTCAGTTTTGGCTTCCAAAGGAGGAGCTGGGCCCCGGGACTGACCAAGGGGGTCAAATGCAGAACCTGAGACACAATTCAAGGGGCTGAGTTTATGATCCAGAGTTGAAGAGAATCTTGAGCATATTAAGTTACCATTGATTAAGCAGTGTAAGCTCAACAGGCAAGATAGCTGTTACACCTGCGCCTGCATACTTCCATAAATATGCATGAGAATTGCTAGGAGTTTTAACAAACATGAAACTATAAACAAAACTTACAGATCAACAAAAACAAAATCAATTATTCCCACAGTATTCACTTTCTTCCTTCAGAGATCTATATTTCTGTGAACTCTACAATTATCAAGCATGTAAGGGATAATCTGGGATTATTAGCTTTATCATTTTTATTCATATAATAAACATTAATTTTGTTAGTTTTACTTTTAATTATTTAGATTACATATTCAAATATTTTCACCTCTCATTTTTAGGATCAAGTTCTAACTTACACAAGTCATATTTTAGGTACAAAGTTCAACATAACACACACACTGGTGTGACCCCACCCACATGAGCTATAGCACAAGTGTACCCGCCATTTCCTCTCAGTCATCTATTAGAGCAGGCTCTCCACATGTAACCCACACCTTTCTTAGCCTCGTAGGTGCTGGGGTTACAGGTGTGAACCACCACAGACAGCTTACTCCTTTTTCACTTGTAGTGGATTTTTCTAAAATCACAGTGTCATGTTTGATTGTATTTAAAGTGGAAGTGATCTGTATATACAACAACAGGGAAGTTCTGGAGGAAGGCACCAACCTCGCAAAGCTGCCTTGGAAAAGCCAGCTGCTCTCACGGCGGTCATCGGTCGAGCAACTCCATCCTTCAAGGAGCAAAAGTCGTTTCAAACAACTGACAACTCTGCACATAACACACATCCTACTTTAGCCTGACTTTTAGTAACCATCTCTTCACGTCTTACTTCTGTATCCTCACGCAACAATCCGACTCTTCCTCTTTTCCCTCTACAATTTAAGTACTGGAACTAACTGTTATTGTCTTAGTTTGAAAAGAACACACTAATTAGCTTATTTGTTGGCTACTCCTGCACGTCTGGCATGCACATGCCACAGGAGAATCCATAGAAACTGTAAACGGCAGCACAGGAGAACGAGTTCCAGTGACTCCAGAAGGGCAAAGCATCAGACTGTCAACCTCAACAACCTCTCACTTGAGACTGGAGCATACAAATCCAAGAAAGCCTACTTCTGAAAATTCAAAACAACCCAAATGTTAACCCACAATGAAAAGTGGATTAACAGTACTGCATAAGTAATGACTTTATTAGAACTGTTAAAATACCAGAAGAGGAAAAATCTGTTGTAATAAACTCCACGTCACAAGACAGGCACAAATAAACCACAAGAGCAGACAGACCTGAATTGTCCCTGTCATCGGCCTTCCCATTGATGATGTCAGGGATGTCTTGGACTAAAAAAGCAGAAAAACAAATTAAACACATTCCTAAAATAGCAGCTTGCAACTTTACAGATAAAACTGTAGGCATCTCTTAATTTTTTCTTCTCTCTATCCATAAGCACAAACAAAAATAATTTTCCACTTGTTATGTAATAGTGTGGTATCAATTTACAAAACTCTTATCAGGAGTAGGCAAATGACAATCCACCTTTGTGAACAAAGTTGTACTGGACTAAGGTCTCTATTTATATATGGCCTGAGGCTATATTACAAACACTACTGCATGATTAGTTGTGACAAAGACCATTTGATCTGCAAAACTGAAAATATCTGTCCTCTAAAACCAAATGCAAACCTCCCCTCAGGCTCATCTCCACGAAGGCACGCTCAGGGCCTCTGGACTCTGAAGCCATTTTGCTGACGTGGAGTGCATGGTCATAAAGACTTTAAAACTTACTCCACTTCAGTCTTTCATTTTTCTGCCATTTCATTTATGTGAGCCGAAACATAGTTAGGAAAGTTAAATAAGGGTAAAAGGACTATTACTCTAGGGAGTTTAAAGACTATCTTCCCTAAAGGATCAATGAGATAAAACTCAGATACAGATCCCTGAAACATTTTCTTAAGTTTCAGATCTTTATCTATTAAATGGTTAAGTTCTTATAAACACTATTATGCTTATAGAACTCAACAATATATCGGAGTTTGTTATATTATGTAGAAAACAGAAGTCAATCAGTAATAAGATCTACAAATAGAAAAGGATAATGAGATATAGTTATGCATAAATCAAACTTACTGAAATATCCAGTTATTGCTCAAAGTAGACTTTTGAATATATAGGTAAACATGTGGATTATGAATTGACAAAGCACAATTTATTTAGAACTGTCTTGTATGAACTTTTATATATTTAAGAAGCATCTCAATATTTTAGACTTAAAGGAACCTACCCCATATCCAGTAGCTAAGGGTCTGCTGACTGCTGTGCTTGGTATTTTAGCAGTTACCTTGGGGAGGAAAAAGAGCAGGACTCAGATCACGCTACATTAGAGAATGCAAAGAGACTCATCACTAAAGAAGGATGCTGTATTCGGTGGTCTCCCCAGGGAAGAGCACACTCGTTGGCTGTCCAGTGTCAAATGGCCACACAGGTAAATAGCATTATATAAACTGAGCAGGTTATATATAGAAATACATATGTATATACATAAATACGCATGCAATAATAATTAATGAAAAGAGTCCATGAATTTGAAGGAGAGTGGGGAAGGGTATATGGGAGGGTTTGGAGGGAAGGGAACAGAGAAATGTTATAATTATAATCTCAAAGAAAGAAAGAAAGAAATGTTGCACTTAGAATGACTGTTTATAAACTAGGGAGTTCAGTTACTGAATGTGCTGAGGAGACTCAGTTTGAAATTCATCTTAAAGGGACGGGACTTAGGAATGACTTGAGGTCCTAATAAGTAAGACCAGTTTTCATGCGTGTATCTACCATTCATTCAATGCATGCTGCACACTTGGTACCACCAGCCACAGACACAAACAACAGGCCCAGGCTTTGGAGTCTGTGGGACTTGAACCCCAACCCTCCCTCTACTATATTTAATATCTTTGAGCCCAAATTTCTTCAACTTTTAAGTAAAAAAGAGACTGCACGCAAAGGTTACAAATTATATTTCATACAACTGGAACCAGAATCAAAAGAGACCATGTAAAAGTGTCCTCAACATGTTATTTGTTGAGCACAACTGAGTATCATTCAAAAAGGAATTCTACTTCTTCCTAGACTATGGCCTTACAATGCCTCCCCAGTGAGAACACTAAAGGGCTGAGACAAAAATGTTTGTTCCAAAAACAAGTTAGGGTTGGTGAGATGGCTCAGCATGTAAAAGCACTTGTTAGACAAACAAGAGTCCCGAGTTTAATCCTGGGAACCATGGAAAAGTGTAAGGAGAGAGAGACTCCAACCACCACTATGCGCACACAGTGCCCAGGTGTTGAGCTAACCGTTCTGTACACTGTGGGAAGGTGTCTTTGTATTTGTGAATTGTTGATTGCTGTACAGGCTGAGAGCTTAGTACTGGATAGTTCTTGTGTTGTTATTCTTACGGTTCATCACCTGCCTCAGTATTTGGTAAAATACACCTTCCTCACTTGTTGACTGTCTTAATAAAGAGCTGATGGCCAACAGGTAATCAGAAAAGGGAAGGTGAGACTTTGGGGCTAAGAGAGTATCTGGGAAAAGGAGCAGAGGCAGGAGAATTCACCAGTGGGACACAGAGGAGGTAGGATGTAGCAGGAGTGAGAGAGGTAACAGGCCATGTGGCAGGATGTGGACTAGAAAAGCCAGGTTAACTAAGTTAGATGAGCTAGCTAGGAGGTAGCCTAAGCCATAATAAAATCAATAAGTCTCTGTTTTGGAATGCATTGGAGAACTACTAAAGACATGATTTTTTTTTTTAAGATTTATTATATATAACTACACTGTTGTTATCCTCCGATCCCATTACAGATGGTTGTGAGCCACCATGTGGTTTCTGGGATTTGAACTCAGGACCTCTAGAAGAGCAGTCTTCCTGCTGAGCCATCATCTCTCCAGCCTCAAGACATAGAATCTTAAGACAGTAAGAAAAGGAGCCTGCACTGGGGCAGCTCTTGCCCCCCAAGATTTCTTTTCATTCCACAGGAATGGCCGAGAAGCTGAGCAAAACTCTGACATTCAAACTGAGGTAGTAAGTGCTGGAGGAAAGGGCAGACTGGAGAGGCAGCCCAGTGACTAACCCTTCGGCTTTGCTGGCCATCTCAAACACTGTGCAGTAAAGCCAGACAGGAGACAAAAAGGGGGGAAATCTGGAAAGAAAGTTAGAAAGCAACTATATAGTGGAAATACCATACAAGCATGACCATGCTTAGTACATTCAGTGAATCAAACAGAAGACCAGCAGTTTTAGCAGAAAACTGGGAACAATGAAAAAGGAATAAGCCAACATGGTGTTGTAACCCTGTGATCCTTACAAGTTTAAAACCAGTCTGCCCTACATAGTGAGACCCTATCTTTACAACAAAACAAGACCAAAAGAAAATAAAACAAACAAAAAAAAAAAAAAAAAAAAAAAAAAAAAACAGGAATAGGTGGCAATTCCGGGTCTGAAAACAATGGGAAACTCTGGTGTTGTTAGAAAGTAGTAAAACTGGCTTATGTGAACATTCATAAATTAAAATAGACCATTCAAGAAGGAAAGAACGGCCTTTCAACATTCAGAGGGAAGAAGCCAATTCTTAAATCTTATACCACACACATAAAATTAATTCAAAATATACTGAAGACAAAATCTACAAATCTCCTGGAAGAAATTAACAGAAGAAAAGCTGACAGCCTTAGCCTTCAGTGATTTCTAGGACAGGACACCAAAGCCTGACAAACCGGACTGCACTGAGCCAGAAAAGTCTGAGTACCAGAGAACTCAACCAACAAGATGAAAACCGTCCACAGAATGGAGGAAACCCCTGCAGATCACAGATCTGAAAGTGAACAACACCGAGAATATACCGACGACCCTCAAGAACATTTATGAAGGACAAAGTCCAGCACCCATCATCTCACTCCCCAGTCACAGCAGCAACCCCAGTGGGTGTCAGGGAAGGAAAAGCAAGGGAGCCATTAACTGACAGGAGGTTTTTGTTTGTTTGGGCTGGGTTTGTTCTGGTTTTCAGACAGGTTTCTTTGTGTAGCCATGACGTCCTGGAACTCACTCTACAGACTCAAAAATCCTCCTGCCTCTGCCTACCAAGGGCTGGCATTTAAGGCCTGAATCACCACCGTACAGCTTAAAGTTCTGCATTCACCAGAGCAGACAATTCTGAAGCTCTGCCTCTCAGCAGTGTAAATGTATTTAGCATCACTGGGCTGTACACCTAAACACGACCATAATGGTAAATTCATGACATCATTTCTACAAACTTATTTATAGTTTGCTTACTGGAGGTCTTCTGCCATGACTGGTTCTCACCGCTTGCTGAAAACCCGTGTCATTCTCCAACTCCTAAGGTAAAAAGGCAAATTTAACATTCAAAATAAGTATAACAAAGTTAACTCTTCTGGTTCATATTCAAAACCCTCTATAATCCATCTTACTCCAAATGCAGACAGGATCCTGTCTTCCAATTCTATACCCCTAATCCCAACTGTCAATGCTCCTTCTATTCCTCTGGAGTCTTTGGAAACTTTGCTTTTGCACAAAGATCTTCAAAAGTAGAATAAGTTTTGCTGGTGTGTACCCTTGACTTCATGCTTCACAGAAAACTCAGTTTTTATGACTGAGAACTGTGTACTTATTTATGAGTACACTGTAGCTGTCTTCAGACACACCAGAAGAGGGCGTCAGATCCCATTACAGATGGTTGTGAGCCACCATGTAGTTGCTGGGATTTGAACTCAGGACCTCTGGAAGAGCAGTCAGTGCTCTTAATGGCTCAGCCATCTCTCCAGCTGAGAACTGTGTATTTATTTAATGTCATTTAAAATAGCCAAAAGCCCTAAAAGAGGGTGGTGCCATCACCTGGTTAACGTCAGATATTCAAGGACAAGACCTTCCCTCCTTTCTTCCTCATAGCTAGTGGAATGAGATTCAAATCTTTCCCTTTCTCTTTTTGCTTACCCTTCTCTCTCTCCCCTCCCTTTCCTTCCTCTAATATTCCAAGATCACACTACTGTACCTACCTAAGGATAGAAAGGGCCATATTCACTACAAGGAAGAAGGCAAATATTTTCTCCGTTCCTTTTCTGTTTGAACCAGTGAAACACCAGAAACCTTCACTGCAGGTGGGAACCGACATCTCCAAAAAAATAAACTTTTCTGACTCGACCTGTACTTTGTTTCCCCTGAGAAGTCTGAGGGAAAGACTGCTAGTCAAGGCAGGACGTGCATGTTCCCGAGCTACCTGGCAGCCTGTCTTACTAACTGCCCATCTCTCACTTTCTGCTTCTGGACTAACTTCAGATACACTGAACACAACCCTCACTCTTGCCTTTGATCTGTTTCAGTCTGCTTCCTGAAAAACACACTTGCTGCTATGGTTTGGATGTGGTTTCTACCTCCAAGGTTTAAGGATAGAGGCTCAGTCCTCAGTGTGGTGGCACAGACCATGCTGGTCCTGAGAACAGGATGTTGAAGAGTAAGACTGGCCCTTCTCCACTATGGCTGTCTATCTCACCATGAGGTCTGTTTCTCTTGGAGACACCTCCACATCATGATGCATTACAGAACAAATGGCAATGTCACCAAGAAATACTTGTTACTAAGAAACGGTAATGCAATATGATATTGACAAGAATGAGTTGATACAATTGTTTGACCTTGGATATTCAGCCTCAAAACTGTCCGCTAAGTATTTCTTTTCTCTACATAGTTCCCAGATTCAGGTATTTTGTTATAAAACACTTTAAATAAATAAATAAATAAATAAATAAATAAATAAATAAATAAGGCTAATCTATATAAAATAATTACAATCAATTAACAAAAAAATCTATGGATAATCAGAACTAAGTATCTACATAACCAGAATTATATACAAGAATTTCTCATGCTTATAACTTTATATCAAATATACAAAATTGATTCTATCTGCATACATGTGTGTTTGTATACCAGAAGGGAAACAACTGCATATGTTAAAGGACAAGAGAACACAACAAAATACTAGGTTGTAGTACAGTGTAGATAATCCTCAGGTGACTGCAGCTGCTATTTCATTGTTATAATTATTTCAGTTACAATTTGTTGGTTTTTTCGTTATCTTCCCAGGTTTCTATGGTTTCCTACTCTTCTGTTGAGTGCTAAGGTAACAGGCATGTGGACATCCGACGACTGTCCTTACAATGATCAGTATTAGAGATTTACAAATGACCCATGCCTATTTGCCTTCTTGCTTTCTTTCTACATGTCAAATACACAGACAGCTACATTACACCAAAGCAAAAGTTCCGGAAAGCCAAATCCAAAACTCTAGAACAGAATGAGAATTTCTAAAGTCCTTCAAACACTAGTGTTTCATTCTCATATGCTTGCACCTAAATTAACCACATCTTTCTTTGCTTTGCTTTGCTTTTTGAGACAGGTTCTCACTATGTAGCCCTTGCTGTTCTGGAACTCCTATACAGACCAGGCTGACTTCAAATTCACAGAGATCACCTGGCTCTGCCTCCCAAGGGCTGGCATTAAAGGTGTGCACCGCCGCTGCCCAACTGTGCTTTCATCCTTTTACCCATATAAGGTTAAGATAACTTTTATAAAGTTTTCTGTTTTGTTTTGACAAAATTCATGAACTGAAACTTTTATAACAGATGTGAATGGGTGAAAATATTTAAATTTGGCTTGGTAATAACTTCATCTTTGTAATTATTATAACATTAAATATTAAACAGATTAACTTACATAAGTGGGAATTCATGAAAAAAAAAAAACCAATGCACAGTATGATCCTGTATTATCCAAACTAAAAATGTGTGTGTGTGTGTGTGTGTGTGTGTGTGTGTGTGTGTGTGTTAGAGAAAATATTTGGTAAGACAAGCACTGTATGTTAGTCTTCAGAGAAACAGTCTCTATGACTGTAAGTTTTCCTCTATGCTCATTTCTGTGTCCCAATTTCTCTATAAAATCCATGCATAATAAGAGGAAAACAACTACAAGGCAGGTAAAACTTCGAGTACTACAAAGGTGGTCTCTACTCAAACATCCTTGAAGATCATGCTGGAGACTGAAGGCGAGGCCGTGTGTGTGCTAGGAAAACAGAGCAGCATTCCCAGCCTACGATCCAGATCAGAGGTGTGTCAACATCTCCCAAATAAGAAAGTAGGGACTGGAAAAGCAAAAACAAACTGAGGCTGGTGGGGTGGCTCAGTGGTTAGAGTACTTGCTGCTCTTATAGAGGATCTGAGTTTGGTTCCTAGCACCCTGGCTCACAACTGTCTGTAGCTCCAGTTCCAGAGGATCTGATACCCCATTGTAACCTCTGCAGGCTCTAGGTATGCACATGGTACACATAAATACACGCAGGTAAAACATAAAACAAAATGTTAAAATATTTTTTAAAACATTTTAAATGAAGAAAACCAAATCTGATTTTTGGTATCTCCAGGTTATCTACATCTTTATTTATACCGATGGCTAGCGTGCTGAAGAGTCCAGGGACAAAGCTGTCCTATTCTGACCGTCTTTCTCATGAGCTCCCCGTCTGCAGCAGCCACTGCCATTGGCAGGAATTATGAGGTTCTTCAAGAATTAGTTTTCTAGTTTTTAAGACGTTACTTAGTCTGAAGGACATAAGAATAAAAAGGAACCCACTTAAAGTCCTCATGAATCAGTGTTTACCTCTGTATCATAGGCTGGATTGTAGTCATTGAAGCCAGAGTAAAGATCATCCTCATCTGTTTCTGGCGCCAGATGAACATTTTCCATCATTTGTACCTGTTAAAAATCAGCAATATAAAAATGTTCCTGATATAAAAATTATTTTTTCTTTTTCTTTAACGACTCATTTATTATTATATTTATAGGAGTACACTGTCACTGTCTTCAGACTCACCAGAAGAGGGCATCAGATCTCATTACAGATGGTTGTGAGCCACCATGTGGTTGCTGGGAATTGAACTCAGGACCTCTGGAAGAAGTCAGCGCTCTTAACCGCTGAGCCATCTCTCCAGCCCAGAATTAATTTTTCTGATTCTAGGAATTGAATCCGGAGTCTCAAGCATGCTACCAGTCACTTCCAGGCCTAAGAAATGATTCTTAGTTCAAACAAAGAATTCTTCAAATTCATTTGCATTTTTCTACAATAGCTTTTTTACAAATTCTCCAAACTATCAAAACATATCTACCACTCTTGTTCCACATCTTTTATGTAAGTTACAGGCAATGAGAGGGGTACAGTTGATTACCCTGACTTTTAGAGGTAAAAATTGAGTACAGAAAAAAAAAAATGCAATGATCAATTAAAATGTAAGGCAAAACCCATTATACCGCCAGCAATTATAAAGACCAACAACACACAAGGTCAGCAGAGGATGGCGACCGGAATACCTATCCATCCTTAGTGGAAGCATATAGTGTTACAGCTTTGGGGAAGGTCAGCTGTTCCATAATACTTCTAGGTGTTCCATCACCTAGAAACGCTGTTCTATTTCATGTGACAAACGTGAAAATATGTGTGCACCAAAATATTAATGTGAGAGTGTGCATAGAAGCCTTAGAGTGTATATAGCAGCCTTAGTGTGTGTATAGCAGCCTTAGTGTGTGTATAGCAGGCTTAGTGTGTGTATAGCAGCCTTAGTGTGTGTATAGCAGTCTTAGTGTGTGTATAGCAGCCTTAGTGTGTGTATAGCAGCCTTAGTGTGTGTATAGCAGGCTTAGTGTGTGTATAGCAGCCTTAGTGTGTGTATAGCAGTCTTAGTGTGTGTATAGCAGTCTTAGTGTGTGTATAGCAGCCTTAGTGTGTGTATAGCAGCCTTAGTTCTAAGAGCCCCGGATGGTCAGTACTAGTCACAACAAGGAGCATGGAATAGACCCTGTGCTGAGAGAAGCCTTACAAAAAAAAAGCACACTGGGCATCGCCTTACCTCTGTGAAGCTGCAGAAGAGGCAAAGCCCAGCCACACAAGAAAACAACAATGGCGCTTCTTGGGGCTGAGTAGTGGAGAAGAAAATGGGCATGAGAGAATGCTATGGAGTGATGATAAATGTTCAATTTGGGTCATGCTGGCATCCAAGGCGGAAGCCCAGCAAGGGGTGTAACTCCACCAGGCAGCACCTGCACAGGACGCCCAGCAAATGTGTGCTCGGCTCTGCTCTTCTATGAAAAATTTAAAACTAAACAAATGTCCAAATATAAGCCATACTCAGTGTATTTGGGGGAAAGTTTAACATCTGTAATTTACTCAGAAAAGCACAGAAAGAAGATCTATTGAGAGAGACAAGTGGACATAAAAGAAGTGGTGTAGAAATGACGGGAGGCACCAGGCACCAGGCACCAGGCAGTCACTAAGAAAGTCTGCACTTTGCTGGACAGCTGGAAGTCTTTTTGTTTGTTTTGTTTTTTGAGACAGGCCCTGTGCAGCCCTGGCTGTCCTAGAACTTGTTCTGTAGACCAGGCTGGCCTCAATCCACCTGCCCCTGCCTCTGTTGGGATTAAAGGCATGTACCACCACCAAGTGGGAGTCTTTAAATGTGCTGAAAAAATTGAAAGGGGGGGGGAGTCAATCCAAAGTGGATTTGA
This sequence comes from Micromys minutus, assembly GCF_963924665.1. NCBI lineage: Eukaryota > Metazoa > Chordata > Mammalia > Rodentia > Muridae > Micromys > Micromys minutus. The sequence continues at coordinate 11,775,842 of NC_137981.1, forward strand.
AGGAGAGGTGTGTGGTTACCACAAACATAACTGTAACCGTACTAACTACGTGAGCATCTAGAAAAGGGTCCCGAAGTGTCGCTGAACTCAAGTCAGTGTTTTAAGAAAACTGGGAGTGGTGGTGGGGAAGGTAATCACTCAGGAAATGTAGCAGTAAGCTGCAACGTCTACCTTGTATCTTAGGTGTGCTGGTCAATTCCAAAGAAAACTCCTTTCATTCTTCTTGTTTGGCACAATGCCTAGTCTATGTGGTTTCTCAGAACCTTTCCTGAGGTAAAATAGTGCTCTGAGAATTCATATACTCTAAGCCCCTTTCCCTACCCCTTACACATCCCCACCCTTCCATTTTAAATTGTATTTGCTCTCATTTTCTGCAGATTTCTCCTGTAAATTTCTGCTTCGCTGGTTTCTCCTGTGATCTTTTTCCTGTGCAGCCTTTTCTGCTAGCTTAGAAATAGTTGTTAGTTTGGTTTTTCTTTTCCAGTGACGATCACCTCAATGTGACAGGGAGCCCAGGCCTGGGTTAACCCTGCCGTGAACACTACAAGTCCAGCAGTGCACCTTGGGAGCTTTGTTTACCTGTACCTGACCAATAACCAGAGACTTTACATTTCTGCCCCCCGTGCAGGAGCCAGTGAAATGGCTCAGCAGATACAGGTGTTTGCCAATTATGCCTGGTGACCTTAGTTCCATCCCCAGAACCCATGACATGGTGACTGGAGGGAACAGACTTCTCAGAGCTGTCCTTTGACCACCACAGGCGCCCTGGGCTTATACTCACCCTCATCATGCACACACAATAATAAACAAACACACCCTTTAGCTCAACATTGTTTTGCATTCTTTAACACGTGAAATAAAAAGGCAGCACTCTTTGTTGGGCCACCAGTCTGATGGCGAGCCCACTCTTTGGCCTAGGCATGTTTACTAGCTCTACTGTTATTTTCCCCGGAGTGCAAACCAACTCTTTAAACTGACATCTTTCAAATACTCGGTGGCTTTTTTTTTTTTTTTTTTTTTTTTGATATGCCTACCTTTGATGACATGATCAGTTTCACAAGTGATTTGTAGTTGTTGTTTGTTTGGTGGGGGTTGTTGTTTGTTTGTTTGCTTGTTTGTTTGAGACAAGGTCTATGTAACCCTAGCTAGCCTGGAACTATTTGTATACACTAGGCTGGCATACAACTTGCCAAGATCTGCCTGTTCTATCTCCCTATAGCTCAGATTAAAGACAGGATAACCACGACCAAAACACTGAGATGTGAACCTCTTGGTTTACATAGTTGTGTAGTATTTTCTGGGTCAATATAACAGTGAACCATGTTCACTGTTTACTTCAGTTTTTAAACAGTGGTTCTCAATCGTTCCAATGTTGCAAAGCTTTAATAAAGATGTTTAAAGCAACGTTGTGATGAACCTTATTATCTTCACTGCTACTTCATAACTGTAATTTTGCTACTGTTATGAATTGTAGTATAAATATCTGATATTTCTGATGGTCTTAGATGACCCCTGTGAAAGGGTCATTTGATGGCAACAGGATCAAGATTCACATTGAGAACCTTTGTTGTAAAAAGATTAAGACTCTTCCTTTCCAACTATAATTAAGGACGTGATGGTACTATTCTAAAGAAGTAGATGTAAAAGGCTCAGAAACTCAAAGTCAGCCTCAGCTACATAGTAACTTAGCAGCCAGCTTAAGTCTTAATAAATAATATGTATTATTCATTCGGTTTCAATATATTCAAATGGTGTACAACCATCACATTTTCTTCATCCTATAAAAACAAAATACAAACAACAAACAAACAAAACCCTGAGGCTCTTTAGCAGTGACTCCAAATCCCTCCTTCTCATTCCCCCCACCCCTGCCCCAAAAGCCACTAACTGACTTCCTGCCTCTGTTGATTAGCCAAGATTTCATGTGCACAAAACCATATAGTATATGGCGTTTATGCCTGGCTTCTTTCACTTAGCAAGTTTTCGGGGGTCATGATGTAATCTCATTATACTATATTCTTCTTCATGGCTGAATAATAAAACTACAACACTTGGCTTCTTTGTTCTTTAGGAGATGAATATTGGGTTGGCTCTAAGTTTTTACCCGAATATGCTTTCTTTTCAAAATTTATGTATCTGTGTTGGGAGCTGGCCAACATGGGTGCTGGAAACTTAAGACCTCTGGGAAAGCAGGGAGTGCTTTTAACTGCTGAGTTTTATCTCCAGCCATAGGTGAGTAGATGCTCAATTCTACATACCTACGTATGAAATGTCTGGGCCAAATAGGAACTCTGGGTTAGCTTCTGGAACAGCTGCCTGTTTTTTAAGCAGAGTGACAAATATTACACCACCCTAACCAATGCCCCTTGAGATGTTAATCATTCCCCTTGCCAGTGTATACACACTGTATAGGCTACCAGCCCATTAGTCACATACACCTATCTCAGCTACCAGGTTAACTGCTCTGGTATCAGAGTGCTTGTAATTTTGCTAATCACTAGATAAGAACAGAGATGTTGGCAAGCAAGCACGTAGAAGAGAAGCCATAAAGTATCTCATTTAAGTGCCAACTCTATTACATCCCAAGCAGTGGAAAAACAGGAAAGCAAAAATTTTAGAGTAACAAACCAGATTTATATTACTTCCATCTCAATATATTATTACAAATACTTTTCTTTTGTTACTACTGTTAATATCTTATAGTGCCTTTTTTTTATTGGCTATTTTATTTATTTCCATTTCAAATGTTCACCCCTTTCCTATTTTCCCCTCCCCTCTATAGTTCCTTTTATAATTTAAACTTTATTGTAGGTATACATGTATATGGGGAAAAAAGACAGTGTAAGAAGGGTTGAGTGTGATAAGGGGTTATAAACTCCTTCTGGGGTCTTTGACTCTACCCCTCACAGGTAAGAGGGAAATCCTCTGCTAAACCAGTGGCTCTCAAACTTGAGCATCAGCCAGAAGCTTAAAGGTTTCTCATTTCAGCTCCTCAGCCATCTGAATCACTTCTGATTCAGAAAATCTTAAGTGAAGGAGATTCCTTCACCCTCAGAAAGTAAATTCATTGGGATTTATTTGCGGGGGAAGGGTTGTTTTATTTCTGAGACAGTATCTTAAGTGGCCTAGGCTGGCTTTGAACTCAACATGTAGACAAGGCTGGCCTTGAACTCCTGCATCTCCACATCCCAAGCAGTGGAAAAACAGGTATGAGTTGTTCTGCTCAGCTAGAATGTGAATTCCTTTGTGTGGGTATGGCAGCTTCTTTGTGCATGTGTGTACGAAGCTGTAAATGTGTGCATGTGAAAATAGAGGTCATCCACTTTAGGCACTGCCTGCCTTGTTTTTTGAGACAAGATCTCCCCCTGGGACTTGGAGCCGATTTTGCCAAGCTAGCTGACCAGTGAGCAGCACAAATCATCTTGCCTTCAACCAGCCACCACACTAGGTTAAGGGGTACTAGGGATCAACACAGGTCCTCATGCTTCTTCGGTAAGCACTTTACCAACTGGGCCATCTCCATGACCCTAGAATGTTGATTAAAAGTTCCCAAGTACTGCTGAAGCTGCTGCTCCGGGGATCACACTTTCAAATCATACACTGAAGAAGTTCCTACTTACAAACTCTTCGGATGTCAGTGTAGTTTATTCATAAGGTATTGAAACAATCAGCTTTTAGAACTACACTTTCTCCTGGCTTTTAACCACATTTACACGCACACACACCTGGGAGACATTATAGATAACTGAACAGGCCAATAATGGATTACAAAAATTTTTAAAGATGAGGAAATCCAGGCTAGAAAATATTAAATGAATTAATTACTCTTTACTAACAACTATGAGTGGCTCACAGATAATACAACTCAGGATTTCTATACGCTCCAAGGTGTTTCAAAAATAATTTGGGATGCTGTCACTTCAACATTGCCAGTGAAACTATTTTACATGGGAAAGTCCTTTCTTTTTATAGACTTCTACCTTGATACAGTTCACACTCAAAATGTCTATTGTAGTTTCTCCAAGTTCCCAACCAGAGTTAAAGATGAAAAGGAATCGTGGGGTTTTAGGCTTGGGGGAAAAAGTAGAATCAGCCAGGCATCTTATCTGTACACCCTCAGATTCAACAACTGCAAACTAAAAACATTTGGGGAAAATTTTTTATCTTTACTTAACATGCACAGGCTCCCCACCCCCATTTCATTATTTCCCGAAATATTCGGCATAACAATCACATAGCAATAACAAAATGGGAAAATGCTTAGATACAGTGCAAATATCATGCCATCTTATGAATGTGAATGAGCACCTAGGAAGTCTGGTATCCAGGGAAAGTGGGTGTCCTAGAAGCAATCCCCAGAAGATATGCTTTTATCTTTGTAAGACTGTACTTGATTCATTCTTTTCTGTACTTTTGCTCTTACTCCCGATTACTCGGCAATACCAAAGCTTCACCTGATGCAAGTATTAGAAATGTCCGCTGTAACCCACTGTGAAACTCTAAAAGTTTCATTGGTGCCATAGCATCGCCAAGCCGTTGACTTCGGGCCAGGCTGTCAGGCCAGGTAGAGCGGGGAAGACCACCCTCTCAAAAGGAGCACCAAACAAAGTGCTGGCTAAGGGAGCGCATTCGCCAGAGCGGGGCTTGGGCGCCGCCAGCCCCCCAGCCCGCCAGCTCCGCAGCCCTCGCGACCCTGCCGCCGCTCACGCACAGGGCTTGTAGAGAGGGCAGCAGGGAGGGTGTCTGCGAGGGGCCCGGGTCCTTCTCCTACCTCGCGCGACAGGGGAGCGGGCTGACGACGAGTGGACCCAGGGAAGAAGCTACGCCTGAGCCTCCGCAGGCCGGAACTGGACGCCCAGGCGTTGCTAGGTTCGACTCCAAGGAAGCCGCTCCCAAAGGCCTCCGCGCCGCGGGGACAAGGCCGGAAGCTCGGGACCGGAAGTGCCGGGATGCTGGGATTTGAAGGCCATAGAGCGCAGAGTGACTCCCGAAACTGGGCTGATGTTTATTGTGGTGTAGGGGGTGCTACATGCGCTAGGAGTGATCACAAGAAGGAAATCGAGATCCAGCCATCTCCAGAGCGGGCGATCAGAGCGTGAAGGCCTGGTGAATGAAATGTGTCCCCGAGCCACCTCGCAGCTTGGGAACTTTGGAAGGCTATTTTCTGTGGAATGTTGCCTAGAATTATACTCGTCACCCCATAAATTTGTCATATTATCCTGTCTGGGTTCACTGGGTTCTCTCTAAACAAATTTAATCTGAACAATTAAAAAGTTTTTTAAAAATGCCAGAAATGATGACACAGGCTGGAGAGATGGCTCAGTGGTTAAGAGCACTGACTGTTCTTCCAGAGGTCCTGAGTTCAAATCCCAGCAACCACATGGTGGTTCGCAACCATCTCTAAGGAGATCTCATGCCCTCTTCAAATAAATCTTGAAAGAAAGGAAAGAAAGAAAGAAAAAGAAAGAGAGAGAGAGAAAGGAAGGAAGAGAGGAAGGAAGGAAGGAAGGAAGGAAGGAAGGAAGGAAGGAAGGAAGGAAGAATGACACACATCTGTATTCCCAGCATTTGGGAGGTGGAAACTAGATGCTCAGGAGTACAAGACTGGCTGTTTTCCTCCGGAGCAAAAGTTGGACATGTTGATTTGAAGCCCATTATAAAAAAACTGGCGTTTACTAACCTTATTCAGTTGTGTCAAAGTCACTGCATATGTAACATCCACCTTAGCTTCCCAAGGCTCTCATGGAAGTAGGTCTAAGGTACAAACTATTAGGTTGATCGGGTTCAGGATAATTGGTGTGTTTTGAAGATTAAACCCCTTTATCTCTGATTTAGGTATTTTTTCCCAGCATTCAGAAGGTAGCAGTGTTTGTTAGACTAATGTGTTACCTTGCAAGGGAGGTGTATTCCACAACTATTAACAGTATCTGGCTACTGTGCAGCACTCAAAGCAGAGTCAATAAGTAATTGTTAACTAGTGGACATCATAGGGACCTTTCAAGTTACTGCACTTCAATACAGAAAAATAAAAAATACTGTAGTAACAAAATTACTTACTTCAATACAAAAAGATAAATAGTAGAGTCAATTTTTTTTCATTTCGTTGTTTCTCTTTCCTGACAGGATTTCTCTGTGTGGCCCAAATTGTCCTGGATCTCTCTCTCTGTAGACCAGGCTATCCTCAAACTTCTTAGTGCTGGAATTAAAGGTGTGTGCCACCATTACCCAGGATTGATTGGTTTTTTATGACAGTACATCAGGGTGCCCAGTTTGAGAAGACAACATTATTATGTCTTTGTTAAAAAAAAAGGTTCATCAGGCAACAGATTTTTTTATTTGTTCCCACAATAATTATTGAATAAATTGTCAACACTTGTAATTAGTTAATGTTATTTATAAAGTGGGATGGGAAGCAAACAAGCATGGACCCCATGACGTGAGTAATGGGTGAAAGTGAGTCCCATGTATGAGTGTGAAGAACATGAGAGGAAAAGCAGGTTTGAGGAAGAAATGAGTTTCGCTCTGAACACATGAGTGTTAGGCGCCTATAGAATATGCAAGAAGAGGTATTGAGTAAGCAATTGTATATGATGATATGAAGCTCAGAGGAGAGGACTAGGAATGTAGCTTAATGTCAGAACATTTGCTTGGCATGTTCCAGGCCCTAATTTGGATTCCCAGCATCATAATTACCAAAGCTCAGAAAAGATACCCATCTAGAGATACAGACTTGGGATTCAGTAATCCCTTTTAAAAGATGGTTTGGAAGCTTGTGAATGAGCAAGATATATTTTGGGATAAGGGGATGTAGAAAAGCAAAAAAGAAAAAGAAAAAAGAAAAAAAAGATAATGTGGGTGAGAAAATGCAATCAGAACAAAGCGTATGCATGAGATGACTATCCCAGGTTGTCAACTTCACTATTTCTGGAAGACACAGGCTTTTGATCCAGATATTGACCTGGGATGACACAGTATTTTGGTCTGAATCTTGAGGGACAGTGCCATAAAAAGCTTAAGCCCAGACATGTTAATACACACCTTTTATCCCAGAAGACAGAGGCCAGGCGATCTCTGAGTTCAAGGCCAGCCCGGTGCAGAGCAAGTTTCAGTTAAAAGTCCAGCATAGTAGTACATACCTTTAATCCTAGAACTCAGGAGACAGGTATACACATGTCTAAGTTTAGAGTCAGTCTTCCGTGTTTGCCTTCGATGCAGAACTCTAGGTTCCTTCTCCAGCACCATGTTTGCCTGCTTGCTGCCATGTTTTCTGCTGTGATGACAAGGGACTAGGCAACCCCAATTAAATGTTTGTCTCTATAAGAGTGGCCTTGGTCATGGTGTCTCCTCACAGCTGTGGAAATCCTAACTAAGGCAGTGCATGCATGAAAATATAATAGTGAACCTTGTTATATGTAAGCACATACAAGTTTAAAATGCTTCTTTAAAAAACCTAGAACTGAGCTTTAATATTTAGTTTTATAGAAGAAGAACCCTTAATGACTCTTTGGTGATTCAGACATACAGAGGTAAAATTAGAGAAAGCAATGGAATAAAGGAAGTGTGTTAAACAGGAAGAAATTGCACACACAGGAGTGTGGTAGAGAGGTTAGGCTTAAGCAACTTGAAAGTCATCTTAGATTTAGTAGTGTCTAGTGGAATAGAAGCCCAATTCTACAAGATTGGCTGATGATTGAGGATTGTATTAGTCTATTTCATGTTCCCTACAATGAAACACCCATGGCAAATTAACTTTGTTTAAAATACAAGTTTACTTTTCACGTGTTCTTGGAGAGTGAGCGTCGAAGTGACAGGAGTCAGTCTCTGACAAGGGCCCCAAGACAAATAGGAGCAGTATGCAGGAGCAAGTTATCACACCATGTAGGAAACTTCCACTGGCTGTGACCTAGCTTAGTCCTGTTTTGTTCTGCATGGTTTTGATTTCGTTTGGTTTTGGTGGGTGTCTTAGGGTTTCTATTGCTATGATAAAACACAATGACCAAAAGCAACTTGGGGAAGGAAGGATTTGTTTGTCTTATGCTACAAAACACTTTATCGTTGAAGGAAGTCGGGGTAGGAACTCCTAAACGGGGCAGGAACCTGGAGGCAGAAGCTAGTACAGAGGCCATGGAGGGGTGCTGCTTACTGGCTTGCTCTCAATGGCTTTCTCAGCCTGCATCTTATAGAATCCAGGACCACCTGCCCAGGGATGGCACCACACATATAAATTGGGCCCTTCCACATCAATCACCAGTTGAGAAAATACCCTAAGCTGGATCTTGTGGAGGCATTTTCTCAATTGAGGTCTCCTCCTTTCTGATGACTCTAGTTTTTTCAAGTTGGCATAGAACTCATTGAGGCAGTTTCTCTTTTTTTGTTTTTAACCCAGTCTGGCCTTAAACTTGCTACATAGCAAGAATGACCTTGAGTTCTGCATTCCTCTTAAGAGCTAGAATGACAGATCTACATCATCACATTTAGTTTGATGTAGAGCTGAGTATAGAATCTAGGCCTCATTCATTTTAGACGAACACTCTGCTGAGTCACATCCCCTTGTTCTGTTTTGTTTGATACTGGGTCTTGTTATGTAGCCTAGGCTGGACTCAAACTCAAAATCCTTCTTCCCCAACCTTCCACATGCTTAACATGGTGTTACAGGTGTGTGGCATTACACTGGCTAGGTCTAGGCTTCTATTAGAAAAAGTAAATATTCTTTGTATTAAAACTAAACTAGGATCCTAAGGGAAAGCCCTTGTTCCTTTTAAGAGCACACAGAAATTCCATTGGCCCCACTTACTAGAAGTTCCACAGTGTCTCTGAATACCACCACCCCTGAGGAAAAGTCGTCCTCTGGTCATATGCATGCTGTGCTACAAGCACATCTATACTCACACATGACACAATAATAAAATTAAAATTCTTTAAAATATATGGATGAGGAGAGCAAAATGGGCCCCCCCCATCAGAGGCTCCCAAACACTGGCCAACCAACTATGAACTTAAAAATCAAAATCCAAGCCTTCTTCTTAAGTTGACTCTGGAATTGACTAGAAGTAGAAAACTGACTGACACAACCAGATCCCAAGACCTAGCAGGATAAACAGGAAACATGTGACTTTACCTAATAAGGCATTTAGTAGGCACTAGATGGCCTGTCACCTATGCTATCCAGAAAATGCCACTGGGTCCAGTTAAATATTTTAAATGATCATAATACCTCTTTTGTGACTTTGTCTCCAGTTTAAGATCTCACTAAATAAGAATAATAATTCTTTCAGAAGAAAAACAGTATTTTTGCAACTAACACAAATAAAGCTCAAAGAAATTATCTCCTGACCTTTGGACAAAATATTTAGATCCTATATTGGAAATAAAGGGATTTTAAGGCTCAGGGAATTTGCAATGCTAGAGTGGATATTTTGTGTATCTAATCCTCCACAATGGGAAGGCCCAGAAGACATGCCCCTCACAAATGCAGTAATAAGAAATCTGGTGAGAGGGGCACCAGCACATTTGAAGGGTTTTCTTCTTGCCTTTATCCTTGTGCCAGGCCTTAGGGTTGGAGATGCTGTTGCTCAGCTGGATGAATTAAATGCAATGGGTTTAATTGAGCCCTAAGGTAACAAGAGCCAGGTGGTAGCATTGAGCTGCCAGAGACAAAGTGATCATAGTTGTTTTGGGGCATCGTAGACAAAACAATGTTTATAATGACCTAGCACATAATGGTCAGCACGGGAGAAGTGAAATTTATAATGGCATGACTCATTCAGACCTTTGGTACTGGCTAATCAGTCATGGTATTTCCAGGCATGAAATAGATAGGAAGCCTACTGTGTATCTGTTTGATCTGTATAAGCAGAAAAATTCTCAAAGAAATAAAAAAAATAAATAAAGTTTATGTTGGATCATGGTGAAAGAGTTAAAATTTTAAATTAGCCCCACTAACCCTGCCTTATGGACAAGTATGTCTCAAGGCTGAGAACAAAAACCTCAGACCACCTGGATAAGGTCTGGCTCTGCAGTCCTGAGAAAAACTAGTATGAAGGTCAGTGTGCCTCAAAACAGGGTGATCTGGAGTTGAATTTTATCCAAAAGCAGACAGAGTGTGCCAATTTGAATAAACCAATGAAATTGCTATGCACCTGTTGCTAACTGTTTATGTAATTTTCCCTATAAATATGTCCCACTAATTGAGTTCAGGGTCGACTCCTCTATCTCCTGTGTGAGATATGTGTCATCCCCAGAGCTCTGGTCTTACCCCCAACCCCCCAAATAAACCTCTTGCCTGATTGCAGCAAGATAGGTTCTCTGCCAGTTCTTGGGTTCGAGTTCTCCTGGTACTAGAGTGAGGGACTTCCCCAATTCGGGGATCTTTCAGTGGCAAAAGGCAATCTGGGCCAGTGAAGGAATACCAAAGTGTGGATGCTTCAGTCCTTCTTAGACAGGGGAGCAAAATATTCACAGGAGGAAATATGGAGACAAACATTGAAAAGCAGAGACTGAAGGAAAGGCCATCCAGAGATTGTCTTACGTGGGGATCCATCCCATATACAGTCACCAAACCAAGACAATTTCAGGTGCCAAGAAGTGCTTGCTGACAGGAGCCTGATACAGCTGTCTCCTGAAAGGCTTTGCCAGAGCCTGACAAGTACAGTGGTAGATGCTCATGGCCAACCATTGGACTGAGAATGGGATCCCCAATGAAGGAGTTAGAGAAAGGACTGAAGGAGCTGAAGGGATTTGCAACCCCATAAGAACAATATCAACCAACCAGAACCCCCAAAGCTCCCAGCAAGTAAACCACCATCTAAAGAGTACACATGGAGAAACCCATGGCTCCAGCTGCATATGTAGCAGAGGATGGTCTTGTCGGGCATCATTGGGAGGAGAGGCCCTTGGTCCAGTCAAGGCTTTTTGCCCCAGTGTATGGGGAATTACAGGGCAGGGAGGTGGGAGGGGGTGGGTGAGTGTGTAGTTGAGTGCCTTCATAGAAGCAGGGGGAGGAAGATAGGATAGAGGGTTTCTGGAGGGGAAACCGGGGAAGGGGATAACATTTGAAATGTATATTTAAAAATATCCAGTAAAAAAATGAACAAATTAAAAAAAAAAAAAAGACCAAAGTGTGGATACTTCAATCCTACATAGAAAAGAAACAAAAGAATCACAGGAGGTAGAGGGAGGAAGGACCTGGGAGGAAGAGAGGAGGGAAGGGAAAACGGGGGCAGGATCAGGTATTGGAAGGGACAGGAGGGAAGTACAGAAGACCAGGAAACAGAATAGAAATATATAGGAGTGGGGGGTGGGGAACTTGGGGTAACCACTAGAAAGTCCCAGAGCCCAGGGAAGTAAGGCTTCCAGGACCTAATAGGGATGAGTTTATCCGAAATGTGTGACAAAGGGGAACCTGCAGAGACCACATATGGTAGATAAGCACGACCTCCAGTTGAGGGATGGGACCACCCACCCACCTCAAAATCTTTAACCCAGAAATGCTCCAGAAAAGGAAAGACAGGGACAACAAAAATGGAACAGAGACTGAAGAAAGGCCACCCAGAAACCATCCTACTTAGGGATCCATTCCATCTGCAGACTCCAAACCCCAACACTATTGCTAATGCCAAGAATCGCTTGCTGTTCCCTGAGAGGTTCTTCCAGCATCTGTCTAATACAGATGCAGATACAGCCAACCATTGGACTGAGCCCCAGGGACCCCAGTGGAAGTTAAGGGAAGGACTGATGGAGCTGAAGGGGATTGCAACCCCATAGTAAAAATATCAACTAACAAGACCACCCAGAGCTCCCAGAGTAAAACACCAACCAAAGAGTACACATGGAGGGACCCATAGCAGAGGATGGCCTTGTCTGACATCAAAGGGAAGGGAGGCCCTTGGTCCTGTGGATGCTTGATGCCCCAGCATTGGGGGATGCTATAGTGGTGAGGTGTGAATGGGTGGAGGAGCACCCTCATAGAGGCAAAGGAGAGCAGGAGAGGAGAGATGGGATGGGGTGTGTGAAGGGGTAAATGGGAAGGAGGATATCATTTGAAATGTAAACAAATATAAAATGATTAATAATAAAAACAAATAGTTCATTCTGGAAGAAAATTAAAAGGAAAGTTTGAAAACAATACAAGACCACAAAACAAAAACCCTAGATAGAAAAGGCTGAAGGTGGTAACCTAAGTTTTCTCACAGAGGTACAAAGCAAAGGGAAGTGGTGGCTGGTGTGAGAATTGTGAATGCAGTCTACTGTAGCGACATGAATGGAGACCACTGTTGTATCAGAGCCGGGGAAGCTTCTGCTTTGCATTGATTAGCTGAGCCCTGGACATCTGTGCCTTCCAGAGTCATCACGGTGTAGCTGGGGAAGAAAGAATAACACTAGGAATTTACACATAACTTTTATGTAGTATAGTAAAAACTTAGGTCTTTAAGTGGATTTTTTTAAGAAAACATTTGTTTTTGTCTTGGGATGGAGTGCCCAACCTGGCGTATGTTAGGCATGAGCTCCACCACTGATCTACATCCTCAGCCCTCAAATGTCTGTGAACCATCAGACTAGCCTGTGTTACTAGAGACCCTGAATCCCAGCATAAGTATGGTGATGTTTTAAACACACACTTTGTGGATGGTTGCTTAAAATAAAGTAGCTGAGAAAAGGTTCTCCACAAAGAGATATCGGGAGAGAAAAGGACACTATGTGACTCAGGCTGGCCTCAAATTTGTGGTCCTCCTGCCTCAGCCTTTCAGGATATGTGCTTCTACCACCAACTGAGGAAGGTTTTTTACAAAAACTTCTCAGAACAGTGTTAGGCTTAGAGGAAGGCTGGTTCTCGACCCAGAGAAGAAAGTGTGTTGGAAAGTGTGATGGCCGTTCCTGGCGGTCAACTTGATTAAACTTGAAATGAACTACAACCCAGAAATGGAGGGCTCACCTGTGATCCAGATCTTGAGGCTGCAAGTATAGGCTTTTGATTTAGATCCTGAGGAATGGTGGCTATGAAAAGTGTAGGCCAGGGCAAGGTAGTACATGCTATTAATTCCAGGAGACAGAGGTAATCAGATCTCTGAGTTCAAGGCCAACCTGAGACAGAGCAAATTCCAAATAAAGAACAGCTTAGGTTCACATATGGTAGTATACCCCCAGCCCCTTTTTTAAATGTCTTAGTAAGACATGTTTGTTTATTAGTCTCCATTGTATGATATTTAAAATTCAGTAAGTCTACTTGAATTCTCTATCCTATATTTTATTTTTTATTAGATACTCTTTGTATTTATATTTGAAATATTATCTCCTTCCCCTCCCCTACAATCCCTCTCCCCCTCCACTTGTCTTCACAAAGGTGCACTTATTCCTAATCACCCTCTTCACCTCAGTGCTTTGGTATTCCTTTACACTGTAAAAACATGCCTGCCCTGGACCAAGGCCTCTTCTTTCATTGATGCCAAACACTGCTATCTTCAGCTACATAGGCAACTGGAGCCATAGGTCTCTCAATGTGTGCTCAATGGTTGGTGTTTTAGTCCACAGGAGTTGCAGAGGGTTTGGTTGGTTCATAATATTGTTCTTCCCGTGAGGTTGCAACCCCTTTCAGCTCTTTCAGTCCTTTCTTTAGCACCTTCATTGGGTCCCCATGTTAAGTCCGACAGTTATCTACAAACATGCTTAGCTGTATCTGTATGATTCTGGAAAGTCCCTGAGAAGGCATCTCTATCTGGTTCCTGACAGTAAGTACTTCTTGGCATCAGCAATAGTGCTTTGGTTTGGTGGCTACATAAGGGGTGGATCCACAAGTTAGGCAGCCTCTGAATGATCTTTTCTTCAATCCCTGCTCCTCTATTTGACCTTATATTTCCTCCTGTGAGTGTTTTGTTCTCCCTTCTAAGAAGAACTGAAGCATCCACATTTTGGCCTTCTCTTTGAGCTTCCTAAGGTCTGTGAATTGTTTCTTGGGTATTCGGAGCTTTCTAGGACTAGTATCTGCTTATCAGTGAGAGCATACCACGTATGTTATTTTGTGACTAGTTTACCTCACTCAGGATGATAGTCTCTAGTTCCATCCATTTGCCTACAAATTTCATAAAATTATTGTTCCTAGTACCTGAGTAGCACACCATTGTATAAATATACCAAACTTTATCTATTCCTCTGTTGAAGGACATCTGGGTTCTTGCCACCTTCTGGCTATTATCAATAAGGCTTCTATGAACATGGTGAAGAAGTGTCCTTGTTAGATGTTGGATCATCTTTGGGGTATATACCCAGGAGTGGAATAGCTAGGTCTTCAGGTAGTACTGTACCCAGTTTTCTGAGGAACTGCCAGACTGTTTTCCAGAGTGGTTGTACAAGCTTACAACCCCACCAACAGTGGAGGAGTGTTCCTCTTTCTCCACATCCTTGACAGCATCTGCTGTTATCTGAGTTTTTGATCTTAGCCATTCTGACTGGTGTGAGGTGGAATCTCAGGGTTGTCCTGATTTGTATTTCCCTGATGAATAGGAATGTTGAATATTTCCTTAAATGCTTCTCAGCCATTTGATATTCCTTGATTGAGAACTTTTTGTTTAGCTCTGTACCCCATTTTTAAATACTTATTTGATTTACTGGAGTTTAACTTCTTGAGTTGGATACTAGTCCTCTATCAGATGTAGGATTGGTACAGATATTTTCCCAATCTGTTGGTTGCCATTTTGTCCTTTTGACAGTGTCCTATGCTTTACAGAAGGTTTTCAATTTCATGATAATTGTCAATTCTTGATCTTGGTGTTCTGTTCAGGATGTTTTCCCCTGTGCTTATGTGTTCTAAGCACTGCCCCACTTTCTCTTCTAGTAATTTTAGTATACCTGTGTGAAGGTCTTTGATCCACTTGGACTTGAGCTTTGTACAAGGAGATAAGAAAGGATCTATTTGCATTTTTCTGCATACTAACCTCCAGTTGAACAAAAACCATTTGTTGAAGAAGCTGTCCCCTTTCCTATGAATGTTTTTAGCTCCTTTGTCAAAGATCAAGTGACCATAGGTGTGTGAATTTATTTTCTGGGTCTTCAATTCTGTTCCTTTGATATACCTTCCTATCTCTGTACCAATACCATGCTGTTTATTATTATTGTTGTTGTTGTTGTTGTTACAATTGCTTTGTAATATTGCTTGAGGTCAGGAATGGTGATTTTATATGTTTATTGTTGAGAATAGATTTCATTATCCTAGGTTTTTTTGTTATTCCAGATGAATTTGCTAATTGCTCTTTCCAACTCTATGAAGTATTGAGTTGGAATTTTGATGGGGATTGAATTGAATCTGTAGATTACTTTTGGCAAGATGGCCATTTTTACTATATTGATCCTTCCAATCCATGAGCCTGGGAGATCTTTCCATCTTCTGAGATCTTCAATTTCCTTCTTCAGAGATTTGAAGTTCTTGTCTTACAGATCTTTCATTTGCTTATTTAGGGTCACACCAAGGTATTTCATATTGTTTGTGACATATTGTTTGTGACTATTGTGAAGGATGTCTTTCCACTAATTTCTATCTTAGCCTGTTTATCCCTTGAGTAGAAGTATGCTACTGGTTTGTTTGAGTTAAGTTTATAACCAGCTACTTTGCTGAAATTATCAGCTGTAGGAATTCTGTGGTGGAATTTTTGGGGTCACTTAAGTATACTATCATATCATCTGCAAATAGTGGTATTTTAACTTCTTCCTTTCCAACTTGTATCCCTTTGACTTCCTTTTGTTGTCTAATTGCTCTGGCCAGGACTTCCAGAACTATATTGAATAGGTAGGGGGAGAGTGGGCAGCCTTGTCTAGTCCCTGATTTTAGTGGGACTGCTTCAAATTTCTCACCATTTAATTTGATGATGGCTACTGGTTTGCCATATATTGCTTTTACTATGTTTAGGTATATGCTTTGGATTCTTGCTCTTTCCAAGACTTTTAACAGGAACGGGTGTTGAATTTTGTCAAATGCTTTCTCAGCATCTAAAGAGATGATCATATGGTTTTTGTTCTTTGAGTTTGTTTATATAGTGGGTAACATTGATAGATTTCTGTATATTGAACTATTCTTGCATCCCTTCAATGAAGTCTACTTGATCATAGTGAATGATAGTTTTGATGTGCTCTTAGATGCGTTTTGCAAGAATTTTATTGAGTATTTTTGCATAGATGTTCATGAGGGAAATTGGTCTGAAGTTCTCTTTCTTTGTAAGGTCTTTGAGTGGTTTAGGTACGAGTGTAATTGCAGCTTCAAAGAATGCGTTGGGTAGTGTTCCTTCTGTTTATACTTTGTGGAATATTGGTATTAGGTCTCCTATGATAGTCTGCATTGAACCGATCTGGTCTTGGGCTTTTTTTGCTTGGGAGGCTTGTGATGACTGCCTCCCTTTAAGGGGTTATAGGACTGTTTACATGGTTTATCTGATTCTGATTTAACTTTGGTACCTGGTATCTGGCTAAAATTTCTTTATTTCCTCTAGATTTTCCAGTTTTGTTGAGTGTAGTCTTTTGTAAAAGGATCTTATGATTTCTTGAATTTCCTCAGTTTCTGTTTTTATGTCTCCTCTTTCATTACTGATTTTATTAATTTGGATACTTTCTCTGTGCCCTCTAGTTAGACTGACTAAGGGTTTATTGATTTTGTTGATATTCTCAAAGAACCAGCTCCTGTTTTTGTAGATTCTTTGTATAGTTCTTTTTGTCTCTACTTGGTTGATTTCTGCTCTGAGTTTGATTGTTTCCTGTGGTCTACTTCTCTTGGGTATATCTGCTTCTTTTTGTTTTAGAGCTTTCAGCTATGCTGTCAAGCTTCTAGTTTATGCTCTCTCCAGTTTCTTTTTTGAGGATTTCAGAGCTGTGAGTTTTCCTCTTAGTACTGCTTTCATTGTATCCCATAAATTTGGGTATGTTGTGCATTCATTTTCATTAAATTCTAAAAAAATCCTTAATTTCTTTCTTTATCTGTTCCTTGGTCATGTTATCATTGTTCAGCTTCCATGTGTATGTGGGCTTTTTATTGTTTTTGTTGTTATTAAAGACCAGCCTTAATCCATGGTGATCTGATAGGATGCATGGGAGTATTTCAATCTTCTTATATCTGTTGAGGCTTGTTTTGGAGAAGGTGCTGTGAGGTGCTGAGAAAAAGGTGTATTCTTTTGTTTTAGGATGAAATGTTCTGTAGATGTCTGTTAATTCAATTGGTTCATAACCTCTGCTAATTTCATTGTGTCTCTGTTTAGTTTCTGTCTCCATTATCTGTCCATTGATGAGAGTGGGGTGTTAAAGTCTCCCACTATTATTGTGTAGAGTGCAATATATGCTTTGGGTGTTAGTAGTTTTTTGTTTGTTTGTTTGTTTTTTAATGAATGTGGGTGCCCTTGTATTTGGAGCATAGATGTTGAGGATTGAGGGTTCATCTTGATAAATTTTTCCTGTGATGAGTAGAAAGTGTCCTTCCTTGTCTTTTTTGATAACTTTTGGCTGAAAATCTTATTCTTTATTAGAATGGCTACTCCAGCTTGTTTCTTGGGGCCATTTGCTTGGAAGGTTTTTTCCCAACCTTTTATTCTGAGGTAGTGTCTGTCTTTGTTTCGGAGATGTTTCCTGTATGCTGCAAAATGTTTACGTATCCAGTCTAATAGTATATGTCTTTTTATTGGGGAATCAAGGAAGAGATATTAAGGAATAGTGATTGTTTTTTTCCTGTTACTTTTGTTGTTAGAGGTAGAATTATGTTTGTGTGCTTTTCTTCTTTTGGTTTCCTTGCATGATTATTTTCTTGCTTTTTCTACGATGTAGTTTCCCTCCTTGTGTTGGAGTTTTCCATCTATTATCCTTTGCATGACTGAATTTGTGAACAGATATTGTGTAAATTTGGTTTTGTCCTAGAATATCTTGGTTTCTCCATCTATGGAAATTGAGAGTTTTGCTGGATATAGTAACCTGGGCTGGCATTTGTGTTCTCTTAGGGTCTGTATGACCTCTGTCCAGGATCTTCTTGCTTTCATAGTTTCTGTTGAGAAGTCTGGTCTAATTCTGATTGGTCAGTCTTTATAAGTTACTTGTCCCTTTTTTTCTTACTGCTTTTAGTATTATTTCTTTGTTTGAACCATCAGTGCTTTGACTATTATGTGTCAGGAGGAGTTTCTTTTCTGATCCCATCTATTTAGAGTTCTGTAGGCTTCTTGTATGTTCATGGTCATCTCGTTCTTAAGAGTCAGGAAGTTTTCTTCTATAATTTTGTTGAATATATTCACTGTGCCTTTTAGTTTGGAGTCTTCACCCTTTTCTACCCTTATTATCCTTAGGTTTGGTCTTCTCATTGTGTCCTGGATATCTTGGTTGTTTTGGGCTAGGAGCTTTTTTAGTTTTGCATTTTCTCTGACTGTTGTGTCAATGTTTTCTATCTTATCTTCTGGCCCTGAGATCTTCTCTTCCATCTTTTGTAGTCTGTTGCTGATGTTTGCATCTATGACTTTTGATGTCTTTCTTAGGTTTTCTATCTTCAGGGTTGTTTCTTTTTGTGATTTCTTTATTGTTTTTATTTCTGTTTTCAATTTCTTCACCTGTTCGGTTGTGTTTTCCAATAGCTCTTTGAGTGATTTTTGTGATTCCTCTTTAAGGGCTTCTACTTGTTTATGTGTGTTCTCCCGGTTCTCCTGAAATTGTTTAAGGGAGTTATTCATGCGATTTTTGAAAATCTCCATCATTGTCATCATCAAGTATGATTTTAAATCTAAGTCTTGTTTTTCTGGTGTTTTAGGATATCCACTACTGCTGTGGTGGGAGAGCTGGGTTCTGCTGTTGCCAGGTTGTCTTGGTTTCCACTGCTTACGTTCTTTAACCTTCCTCTTGCCGTCTTATTATCTGTGATTATAGATGATCTTTTTGTCTCTGACTGGAGCTTGTCTCTCCTGTGGGTCTGAAGGTCCGTGGGCTCAGAAGGGAGATTGCTTCTGGGTGTTCAGCTCTTTGCAGGCAGGCAGTGAGTTCTGATGGCAGTGACTTGGTTCTGCCTTCGTTGGCTCATGTGGGAACACATTTGTAAGACTGTTCTTGGTACTCAGCCATCTGCAGACAGATCCTGAATTCCGATGGCGGTGACCTGGCCCTCTTTGGCCAAAAAGGACAGGTTCCCAGAGAGCACCATGCTACCTGTACTAAGAGAGCTCCGGAGATCCCTCCCTGGAGAGCTTGTGGAGATGTGTGGCAGGCTCTGGTGGGAGAGTGCTTGTGGGGCTGTTCTGAGAGCTCAGCAATCTGCGGGCAGGCCCTGAGTCCTGATGGCAGTTATCTGGACCTCTCTTTGGTAGTATACCTTTTTAATCTGAGCCATACCTGCTGCTGGAAGCCTAATGAGGACAATAGAAAAAGGAAGGTTTCTTTTTTCACCTGCTTGCCTTTACTTGCCAACACATCTGTTGGAACCTACTTCTTCAGGATTCCAGCTTATACCGAAGACCAGCTGAAGTACCCAGCCTTCTGAGACTGAGCAACTACTAGATTCTTGAACTTCTCAATCACAGCTGCCTGGTGTTGGGTTAGTTGGACTACAGACTGTAAGTCATTATAATAATCTGTCTTAATATATAGACATTCCATAAGTTCTGTTACTCTAGAGAACACTGACTAATACAGAAAGTGTGTTTAAGGCAGGGTCCTGGTTCTCTCTTCAGCACTACCATTTCAGTACCGTGCGTCTTTGGCCCAGCCCTTTCTTGTTCTAGAATCATCTTTTCACTTGGGATGAGACCTCCTGGTACCCTAATGGCTTTTGGGTTATTGATCTCTCTTTTATTGACTTGTTGGGAAAGCAGTTTGACCCTGGCCCTATACTGCCTCATTGTTCACAAGGAAAGGAATTTCAAAAGTTGCCAAAGAGAACTTAGGTCAGGTCCATTTCTCACTATAAGAACCAGTTGAATGTTCTAGGGTTAAGGCAACTTCTCTGTATTCAGCGTAAAGGCGATTGCTGATTAAAATGGAAGAGGATGCTGCAGATGGGGGTGTGGATAATACATAGGGGAAAATATTAAATTTTCAAATTTCTTTTATAGATGGAAAATGGGTAGAAGGGGGACTTTGGCGCTCTCTCATTGCTGCCCAGAAGACCCTGAGTATGCTTGGAGCAAAGTGGAGTCTGCCGAAGATCCCACACTAGGTCCCTTTCATGGGCTTTGCACACAGCTTGCCTGTTGTAGCCCAGGCTTCCAGGCTTCCTGAAGCCAGTTTCTGAAAGGATGGTCTGTGTATCCTATGTGCAAAGTAAATTTCCACCCTGTGGGCATTCCTCTTTTAAACTTCAAAAGTGCTTGCTTATAAAAAGCCTTATTCCCCTAGTATAACAGGCCTCCCACCCCACCCCCACCACCTCTGTCTGCCTGCCTGCATCAGTAATGGAGCTGATTTCATTGCAACAAATTTATCTTTCACCTTAAAGTCACATTGGTGAAGGTTGGAATGTGGTTTGGAAAGAAAACAGATATGTCCTTTCCAACCCAAAGTAAATTACTCTTTGTTCTGCTTCCAAAATCACCAACAAATCAGAGCACTAGAATCTCCAAAGGAATATTATGCAAAGACATTTGATGATAAAAAACAGTAAAGCACTGGGGCCCTAGGCCGGTGGTTGAGTCCTTGCCTACCATGCTCGAAGCCCGGAGTCCTAGTTTCCATTTTGTTCCACAAAACAAACAGAAATGAAAGCGAGCAAGCAAACAAACAAAAATCACCCACCTGCTGCTTTTGGCATCCATGATCTGTTCCTGAAGGCCTAGCAGAGCACGCTCACTTCTTAGTCATTCTTCCGTTTACGGGGAGTTCACACGTGTAAGTCAGGAAGGAGGCGATCCTAGCAAATGCAAGAGCACCCACAAGATGTGCTGAGCTGCCTGATGCAGAACCACGTGCTGCTGGTGACTAAATGTAATATGACTCAAAGGAAATCACTCTATGTGGGAACTGGGATTGGTCGGAGGGGGTGTGGTAGAGTCATGAACCCCGTAAACAGACTCTGGAGACCAGCATCAAGGTGCAGAGCAGCAGCAGGCCTTTTGTTTGTTTGATTGATTGTTTGTTTGTTTTTAATACAGCCTTTTGACCAATGTGGGAATCGATAAGAGCTCTGGAGTTGTCAACCCTCCATGGTATCAACCATGGTAAGATACTGAAAAACCCCCTCCTGCTTTAGCTGCAGTAACGCTATTTTGTGCAAGGCCCAGAACAGGCAGGAATGGAAAAATACTGAAACAAGAGTGAGCCAGAGGACAGCCCAGTCCCTGTCAAAACAAGATATCTATAGTTGAAATGAAAGACCCCGCTTAGCAACAGTAAATGCCATGTCTGTAAGGCTGTGCACATTCGGGGCAGGCTAGGTCAGGGTCCCAGGTAGCCAAGCAAGATACCGGTGGGCAGCCAGCTAGCAATAGACAAAGAAAGGGAGACACTCAGACAAGCCCAGCTTTCAGATAAGCTGCAGCCCCCGACTGGTACCAAGAGTTGTGTCCTTGGAGCCATATTTCTGCCACAGTCCCTGCCAAACAAGATGTCTGTAGTTGACCACCTGGACCTGGGTAAAGACACAATATTTTGCCATACATGCTGAGACAAGGACGAAAAACAGCACCCTGTCCCAGAGGAGGGACCAAGGCCACCCTTTCCGAAGAACTTGAGGCTTGTCCCCAGTTCACCCTAGTTTCATTTAAATTAACCAATTAAAACCCTGTTCCTATGCTTCTGCTTCTGTACCTTGCTTCTGCCCCCCAAGCCCTATAAAAAGGGGACTGCCCCTTTGTCCGGCGCGCAAGTCCTCTGAGAGACCGTGTGCCCACAGGTACCTGTGTAAATAAACCTCTTGCTACTTGCATCCGAAGTGAGTGGTCTCGCTGCTCCTTGGGAGGGGTCTCTTCAGACGGAAGATACCCTCCGGGGGTCTTTCAATACCAGGCTGCCAGCACCAGAGGGGACTTCCATAAAGACCGGGAAGCAGCCACTGCCCTGTTCTGGGCCCATTCTGAGGTGCCAGTAGTTTGCTAGAAGCCTCTATTTTGTGTCACGTGATATGACAGTGGACTTGGGCTCTTAGGCGGTGTGGAAGCCTCCCTCAGTGACCTCCAGACTCCACCAGGGACTGCAGCACCCCAGAACTTTAAACACTTGTAACATGGCCCCAAAATGGAGTCCTGTGAAGAGAATTCTACTGTCAATGAGAAAACTCCAAGAAGACAAAACAAGAAGTCTCACGACCTCAGAAACACGAAATTGTTTTGCAGACGTGTTTGTGCTCCTCCCACATGTGGTGAGTGAATAGGAATAAGGTTAAGGCAGAACCTGTCTGACTCCATTTTGAAGGCAAGGCCATTATGCTGTGTTGTTAGAAATAAGTTTCCATTTACTGTAAGAACTGAGTTGCTGCTTTTCAGTTTGTTTCCTGGAGTCTGGCCTACTCTAACCCATGACCTTGACTTGTTTTCCAGAACACCCTAATTCTCCCTTACTTTCCCTAATCAGCCTGTGGGTGTTTTTTGAGGTTGTTTTTTGAAATTTATCTGTGCTTCCTTATTGCCCCGTTGACTCTCTTATCTAAACCTACTTTGCAATTACTTGTGATTTTATTCCTTAGAAGGAACCCTAGAAATGGACTGGGATTGTTTAACTTGATTTAAGAGACAATCACTGGCCAGCTCTTGGATTCACCCCAAGAAAATCAAGCTTGCTTCAAATTGGCTCAAAATTGTGGTAGAGGTCTTACTCTCACCTGGTGGGATTAACATTTTCTTCAGATTTACTCCTTACAGATGATTTTTGTTTTTTGTTACTTACTCTATTGTTATATGTCTCAATGGGGGGAAAAACATGTTTCTGTAACACATTTTTAATTGTACATTTTACTCCCATGATTCTTCTTACTCTTGGGTAGAACTCGGAATAAAGTTGACTATGGCAGGAGACTTTAGTCTGCGTCACTTTTTTAGCTCCATTCTCCCCTCTGTCAACTACACAGGTAAACAAACATTGGTTCTTGTGCCTGGGCCCTGTTTCTCCATGTGAGGTGATGAGTCCAGATCCACAGCCCCATCATGGAGTCTGCTGTCATTATAACTTCGCAGGTCTGCAAACTGCAAGCTGAAATCAGTCCTTCCAGCCTTAATCAGGGTTCTATTGCTGTGAACAGATGCCATGACCATGGCAACTCTTATAAAGGACAGCATTTATCTGGGGCTGGCTTACAGTTCCAGAGCTGCAGTCCATTATCTTCGTGCAGGTGCCGGAGAAGGAGCTGAGAGTTCTATGTCTTGATCCAAATGCAGAAGAAGAGGACCCTGTGCCACACTCTGTGTAGCTTGAGCATAGGAGACCTCAAAGCACACTCTCACAGTGAGGAGAACAGGACACTGTTCCTCAGTTACCCATGATTACTATCTGAACAGAGCAAAAGAATCCCAGTTGGCTAACTGTAATATACTACCAGGCACCGCATAGCGTGTAAAAAGTAGTTTACATGGCTCATGTTTCTCAAAATCTAAGATCTAGTCCTACATGCAGGTAAGGTCTTCTGTCTGTGACATCCCTTCCACAGTAGAAGGGTATGTCACATCCCAGCTGTTTCTTTCCCATGTTAGGTCCCTCATGCTTTTGTATTACAGTGGAGAAGCTCTTCCAGCGTTGGTACCTGGACAGCTTTTGTAGCTCTTGTGTCCAGCAGCAGTGAGCAAAGGTGGCAGACAGTAGGTGGCTTCCAACAGGTGAGCAGCACCAAGTAGCACCTCTAGCTTTATCGCTGTCCTGCAGATCTAGGGAGTAAGGATTCCACAGTGGAGGGGCGAATAGGGTCGGAGGTTCTCTTATCAGGAACACACTCCTGAAATGCTATCATCTCTCTGGTCCCTGAAGGCTCTGCTTTTGCGGTCTAGTAGCCACCTACAGGTCCCCTCTCATGTCACAGTTGTACCAGGAGGTATTTCCTACAATGTACAATGCACTGGTCACAGCTGTACAGCCTTTTAGGTGACTCATTTATTTCAAAATTCTTAGTTCTCTATTTTCTGTTGTTGTTGTTTTGTTTGGTTTTTGCTGACCTGGAATTCACTATGTAGATAGGATGTCGCTAAACTCATAGAGATCCTCCTGCCTCAGCCTTCTCAGTGATAGGATTAAGTGATCACCACCACACCTGGCTGTTCTCTCTCTATTTGTATGTGTGTGTGTGTGTGTGTGTGTGTGTGTGTGTGTGTGGTGAAGGTAATGAGACACATGTAATAGACAAGCAAAAGGGACCTAAGTTGGGCAGACCCAGCTGGAACAGGGAATGAAGTACAGAGAAAACCAGTGGGTAAGGAAAAAAAATCAAAAGGTATAGTGTAAAAACAGTGTAGTTTCTGTATAAAGATGCCATAATGAAATCCGGTATTTTGTATGCTGACCTGAAACTTTGATACTAGAGTCCTTGTCCCCTGTTTTCAAATGCAAGGTAGATATGTGTGTGCAGGTGTAGAACTGTGAGAAACAAGGGAAGCTTTGTCAGTCCAAGTACATCTTCACCCACTGACAACTCTGAAAGGATCACCTAGGTGCATCCTCTGAAACCCCAGGAAAAAAAGTCAAAGGAAGTGTTGGGCAGCTCAACAGAAGGCTGCTTGTTGGAATTCTCTCAGCCTGGCTTCCATTTCTAGCACAGACAAACAACCGTCAAAAGTCACCCTGGGTCACTATGTTATACGTCTATTTCCTTGACCGTGTGCTTGTTGAACTAGCATCTTGCTTTGGATAGATTTCACATTCGGGGTCTCCAATACTACTTGACAATTCACTTGCCACTCAGAGCATCTCCCCTCACACACACATTTAAAATATATGTGACCTCATCGCTTAGTGAATTCAAAGATTCCTTTGGAAAGAAGTCACAATATTTACAAACAGGACTCTGATGAAGAGCCACCATTTGTAATTACAGTTGAGCTTATCAAGCTCCTTAAGCAATACTACGATTATCACAGCCTTTGTTACACATGTTGGGATTGGCTGTGCATTGCCTGAAGAGGACATAACTACCTAAGGTGGCCCTATTTATATCATGGGCCTCATAGATTTGATACTTATAGTAATAGTAAAAATAATTGTCCAGAAGATGGCAGTAAAGTACCTTGGTTTTGTTTGAGGGGAACAAAAGCCAACAACAAAAAACAAACTTTGAATGTGAGGTGATGGCTCTGTAGCTGAGGTGCTTGACACATGAGCATGGGATTTGAGTTTGGGCTCCCAAAGAGCATACCAAAATGGCCGGTTCAGGGAGGTGCATGTATTCCTGGTGCTGGTGGGGCTGAAAACTAGAAAAAAAAAATAAGGTAGAGAGCAATTGGGGAAGATACCTCTGACCTCCACGCTTAGGTGCACAGCCACATACCCACAAGTACACACACATACACACCTGAACACATGCACATAAAAACTGCGACAATTTTTTGCTGATTAGGATTTGTCTTTAAAAAAACAAAAAACCTAAACATTATTATAGTGAAAACATCATAAATTGAGATCTGCCGGAGTCAATGTTTATCCATCTTAATGCACTGGAGCAGTGGCTCTCAAACTTCCTAATGCTGCAGCCCTTTAATACAGATCTCCATGTTGTGATGACCCTTAACTATAAAATCTTTCATTGCTACTTCGTAAGTGCGGTTTTCTTACTGTTGCGACTTGTACTGGAAATATCTGACAGGCAGGTATATTTGATGTCTGTGAAAAGGTCTGACTATAAAGGGAAATGTGAGCTTCATGGCCACTCAGAGCTGTGGTTTTGGGACACAGAGCGGTGGTTTCGTATTTGACTTCGGAAAAATCTAAAAAGCAGTAAAACTGAAGGGAAAAAAGTGGTGGGGGGTGTGAGTGGGTGAGTGAGTGCTTGCTCAGTGAAGAAGCAAAGGCCTGAGATGTTGCTATGCTGAGATTAGTGCTTGCTCAGTGAAGAAGCAAAGGCCTGAGATGTTGCTATGCTGAGATTAGCAAAAATCTGAGTTTTTACAATGAACCTAGATGAGGAACTGGGGGGGGGGGGGCACTGGGATCATATGACTCCAGGCCAAGAGGAATGGTTCACCTGAGTCAGCAAAACTCCCCAGGAGAATGTGCAAAGCAGGCCACCGGGAGGTCAGGAGGGAAGGGAGGCAAAGGGACAAAGGCTCTGGTTTAAATGACCCGGAGGGTCCTTCCGGAGGTTTGGCCCAAGTGGCTAAAAGAGATGAGGGTCCTTGGGATCCGGAAATCACAAAGCCCCTCCCAGTCCTCCAGCCTGACCCAGAGAGAGACCCAGGTCACAGAGACTGAGAACAGCCTGATCCCAGCCTACACTCTCTCCCTCTCCCACCTACTGCTGCCAGGGGGCGCAGGAGATTTAACTTCTCGACCGAAGCTGCATTTAAGACTAAATTCCTTTTAGGCTTCATTTCCGAACCCAAGCATAGCCGGATCATCCGGAACCCACCCAGGCTCTCCATAACTAAGTCAGGGGCATGACTTCCTCTCCTCACTTTAGAAATTGAGAAGACAAAATTAGAATTGACAGCCTGTCTTTCAAAGCATGACCACCATGCTGTACAGAGTTCTTTACACCATTAGTCAGCAGCAGATGTTGACAAATGAGATCTATTAGATTATTTTCTCTCTCCCTCTTCCCCCTCCTCCTCTTTCTTCAGGGTTTCTCTGTACAGCTCTGGCTGTCCTGGAACTCTCTCTATAGACCAGGCTGACCTTGAACTCACAGATCTGCATGCTGGGATTAAAGGAGTGTGCCACCCCTGCCTGGCTGAAGTAAAATTTTTATTGTTATGAAACAGACATTTACAAGGCTTCCAACATAAAGGTTTTGAGATTTATTTATTTTTATTTAATGTGTGTGGGTGTTTTGTCTGTGTATGGCCATGAATGTGCTGGTGTCCGTGGGGAAGGAGCACTGGGCCCCTTAGTTCTAAACTGATTTTAGTTGTAATCTGGAGTTACACATAGTTGGAGCTGACAAGTGACTGCTGGAAACCAAACCTGTGTGTTCTGGGAGAGCAGTCAGTGCTCTTAACTGATGAGCCAGCTCTCCAGCTCCTTAAAATAAGTCTCACCGCAGAGCCTGCAGCTGACTTATCTAATTTCTTCCCGATCATTTTAATAATACTGCAATACACTCAAACGATGGCATCTCTGTCATCAACAAATGATACTCCCTTCCTTCCCTTCCTTCTTTCCTGCTTCCCACCCTGGCCTGTCCAGGGTCTTATGTTATAGCGCAGGCTGGCCTAGAACCAGTGTGCTGTGAATATGTTTTTGTTTTTCTATTATGGCTTTAAAATATACTCTCGTTCTTCTTTTGAGCCCGAGTCCCGTTGTGTTGCCCTGGAACCCTGGGCTCAGGAGACTGTTCTGCCTCAGCCTCCTGAGGCGGCCATCACAGGCACCTGTGGGTGTTCTGCTCAGGGGTTCACGGCTTTGATTTTTGCATTCTGTGGGGCATGAGTGGAACCATTTTGGAGCCTGGCAGATTCCATTGACACTGTCCCTACCTGCACAGTGTCACTGTCAAACTGGAAAAGGGAAGAAAACAGGAGAATGCTGTGTTCCTTCGCTTGGTCTTGGGGATGAGTGAGGGAAAGCTTTCAGGAGCATCACTGAAGATTTCAGCCTATGATGTGCTTAGCAAGGAAAAAATAAAACATCTATTATTTAGTTGGAGCCCAAACATTAAGTGCTTGTTAACAAACTGGCTCGCTAGTAAGGGGGAAAAAAGGTGGGGCGAATAAATAACCAGAATGAGGTTTGGCTTATATACTGTGTGACGCTGGTGACCAGCATCCAAGGAGCTCAGAGAAAAAGAAAAGAAAAGACAGCCATCAAGATGATGCTGTCATAGCTGCAAGATGGGAATGGAGCAGGCTACTTAACAGGAGACAAAGTTTCAGATAATCTCTGGTAGAAACAGCCTGAGATTTGGAGAGGCTATGGATACATAGAGCCATTTCAGCACCCATGATCTCAGGGTGAAGATATAGCTCAGTGTTAGAATGCTTGCCTACCATACACTAGGCCCAAGGATCAACCCCCATCTCCTCCTCTGGCCAAAAAAAAAAAAAAAAAAAAAAAACAAAAAAAAACCCAAACAAACAAAAAAGCAAAACAACAACAACAACAACAACAACAACAAACCCTTAAAAACTGCCCTGACATTTTTCAGCATTCCAGAACTTATCTTCCCCAAGAGGCCTTTCTAATCACTGATTCCAAAACCATATATATTGTGCCTCTTATTCATCTTTGTTTAGTTTCTGTGTCTTTAATTAAAAGAAGCTTGATGAACCTGGTTACCACTGTTCTCAGTGCTTGGAACTGAGCAATCCAATACGGGACACACAAGGTTATTTGACTGAAAATAGAGTTAGCTGACGTAAAATGGATTTCCTCAGATACTTCAGCCATATTTAACGTGCCAGTCAATACATGAGGCTGGTGAACACCATATTGAAAAAAACCTTAGTCAACTTTCAGTCACTTAGACAAAATACCTGAGATGATCAGCTTTATTTGAGTGTTTCACTGGTGGTCTTGGCCCCACCGCTCTGGGCCTGTGTCAATAAAGTACATTACGAAGGCAGCAATGATTAAGGAGATTGGTATACTTCATGATGGCCAAGAAGCAAAAGGGTTAGGGTCCCAAGATGCGACTCAAGATTGCCATTGTTCATTTGTTCAGTGACTTAGTGTCTTCCACGTCTGTCTCCCATAGATTCCATCAAGTCTCAAAAGTGCTGCAGATTGAGGACCAAGCCTCCAACACACAGGCATGTAAGAAACTCTTACCATCCAAACTCAGTGTCAGAGGACTTGCTGTGCTTGTGTAAATCCACTGATCTAACATTTAACTCCTTAGTACCATGAAAATAAGAATAAAGAAGAGGAAAGATTAGAGCAGACTCTGCAGACATCAAACCTTAGCATCACTGTGGAAAGTTCTGGACAACACTGAGTTAGAGTAGTGACTGTACACATAATATACTCCATACATATTGAGTGAGTGAACGTTCAAAGAATGCTGTCGAGGCTTGTGGTTTTTTGTCCTGTAAAATGAGGAGAACGAGTTAGACAACTGTAGGGATTTAATGAGATATGAAATTACTTCATACGATAAAAACCTGACACTTTATTATTATTGTTCTTAGCCAAGCTTCACTGGGCCTCATAAAACTATGGCTCAAATTTCACCAGCTCTTGCTCTGGCCCATCTTACACACATTAACCCACTCTTTGACATCTAAATGCGGGGAGTCCTATATGGTCCCTCATGTCAGAGAGTAGCTTGACAATATTGATGACTAGACCATCTATTAGATTCAAAATTGTTCAAATTCATGATTTATATAAAAACCTTCACATTAAAAAATCCAACCATCATCAAAGTATTTTTGTTTCTAGAAACCTTTGAGCCCTTGAGAACTCAGAACAACATTGATAATCTTGTCTTCATGGAGCCAGCACACTTCTTTTCCCAGGTACTCTTTCTTACCTTAGTCACATGGGCACCAAGGCTCAAGTGCAACACACACACACACACACACACACACACACACACACACTTTGAGGATTTCCTCAAGAGCACTTACTCATCAACTTGTGCATATGACAACTCTCACTAAGACTTAGGCCACACAAGAAGTTAAGGGAGGAAAATGGTCACCAGGTTGAATTTTGGGGGCAGGGAGAGTGATGGTTTTTGTCGTTGTTGTTGTTATTTTGTTTTCAAGTCAGGGTTTCCCTGTGTAGCTCCAGTTGTTCTGGAACTCACTCTGCAGACCAGACTAGTCTCAGACTCACCTATCTCTTTAATCCCTAGTACTGGGATTAAAGGCGTCCGCCACCACGGTCCTGCTCAGGCTGAATTCTTGATGTCCCCACCTCTGAAACTCAAGAGGCCTCATTGAAACATTCTTGATGTTCTCTTTGGCTGATAAACATTATTTACAGAAACTGGTATTTATAGGGACTAACCCCCATCAGACAGTCCAATGGTGGGCTTCAGTTATAGCTTGTTTCTCTGGGAGGGTGCAGAGCTGGTTCTATGCGCTCTGACTGTTGGAGGTTGGGAGGTGGCCTGGCTTTGCAGAATTCACAGTCTCCTCTGTGCTACAAGGACCTGATTCTGATGTAATCTTTTCTAGCTCTTTCCTTCAGGGCACACATGGTTTGGACACAGCACTTCTGTTATTCTGTAAGCAGTTCATGACCCAGATGTTTCCAGTTATCTTTACATCAAAAGTGACCCCAAATCTGATGGCCGCTCTTGGTTGTTGACTATATTTGGAACTAAGTGGCTGGGCACATCTGTGAGGGATTCTTTGTGAATTTCACATCATGCACCCAATCCCACTTATCTCTTGGTTTCTTCAGATCCACCCTCCACCCTTGTAACCCCCCTCCCAAAAGAAACAGACAAAAAAAACAACCAGCAAACAAACAAACAAACAAAATCTCCCAGTGGAAGTTGTGATGCATCACTTTGCATTAAACAGCTTTTCTCGAAAATGTTCCTTTCAATGAGTCATTGGTTTGATTTGAGGTCTATGGCTTCCGCTACACTATCAATACTGGATCCTCACTGGGACTCCTCTCAGATACCCTGTTGCTGCCCAGTGTCACAGAGATCCTGCAGCTTTGGATCTATAGGACCAGCCCCTTCACATGCTCCAGTAGTGTTGAGTAGATGTTGGGTTGCACCAACTCAAAGCCCTGGAGCCCGGGTGGTAGCTAAGTTGGTCAGCCTGACAACTCTCCTATGGTCACACCACCTGGGCCAGCTCTCCAGCTCTGCCCAAGGGGCAGGACCAGCCCACCTACTCTCAGGATGACAGGGCCTGTTCCTCTCTGCTCTCCAGGCTACACATGGGCCTGCTTTATACAGATATCAATATGCCCCCCCAGGCATCCCAGACCAAGGATGTCCACATGGCCTTCACTGGTAACATAGATCATGGATATCAGACATTGACATAGACCCCTATTGCTGCAGTGTTACATACGTGGTTCTTGGTGCCAACAGTTATTTACTGAGGTCTCAGGTGGTACAGCAAGCATCAGGCTGATCCTCACTCCCTCCAGTCTCCCGTTCCACCTCTCTTCATTGTGCACACACCGTCCTGTTTCTCATTCCCTTCCATCACTCCACTCACTTGCTCATCCAGTGGTTCCCAGGGCCTCTGGGTGTCTTCCTCATGGTACTGGGTGGGGGTTGTCTTGGTGCCTACTCACCAGATTTTTTTTATTATTAACTAAATCGTTTGAAACAGGAAGACCCACTTTTAATCTGGATCTTTTGAGGTGGGAAGATAGATCTTTAATCCCTATCTTTGGAGGTGGGAAGGTCCAACCTTAACTGGACCACACTTTCTACTGGCAACCTAGATAAAGGACGTGGAAGAAGGATGCTTGCTCTCACTTGGCCTGCCTGCTCTCACCCTCACTGCTAAGTCAATTCCTTCACTGGCAGTAGAACTCACTTCTCTGGGATTCTGGTGTATACAGCCTGGTGGGCTGAACAACTACTGGATTCTGGATTCTTGGGTATCACACTGGGAGACAGTCATTGTTGGACCAGGTGGACCACAGCCTGTAAGCCATTCTAAATAATCCCCTTTATACTTATATATAAGTATATAAATATGTGGTTGTGGTGATTTGAATAGGTTTGTCCCCCCCATAGATGCATGTGTTTGAATGCTTGGCTATAGGAAGTGGCACTATTAGGAGGTATGGCCTTATTTGAGGAAGTGTGGCTTTGTTGGAGGAAGTCTGTTACTCTGTAGGTAGGCTTCTAGGTCTCTTATGGTCAAAATCTGCCCAGTGTAGAATCAGATCCTCTTCTGAGCTTCCTGTGGAAGACAGTCTCCTCTGATCAAGATGTAGAACTCTTGGTCCCTCCAGCCCCAGTTCTGTTTTCATGCTGCCATGATTCTTGTCATGATGATAATGGACTGAACCTCTGAACTGTAAGCCAGCCCTAATTAATTGTTGTCCTTTATAAGATTTGCCTTGGTCATGGTGTCTGTTCACAGCAATAAAACCCTAACAAGTGCAGTAGTATATATGTAGTATATATCATATGTATTTATTCTCTAACTTTTATTCCTCTAAAGAGCCCTGGCTAATACACCTGGTCTTCATGTTTTATTTGCTGAACTGGTTTTACAACTCTCATTGGAGAAGGGGATTGTTTGGCAGAAGGCAGTTTCACTACATGTCCATTTGCAAAACTATCATTAGCAAATTTGCCCTCCAGGGTCTGTGACCTCTCCAGCCATAGACTTCTGACCCTTCTGTGGGACCTCATATCTAATTAGTAAGTAGTTGGTTGCTCTCCAAACACTCGTTCCACTATTGCTTCAGTGGGCACATCTTGCTTGGCCAGCCATCGGTGTAGAAGTACAAAGTTCACAGCTTGGTAAGGCCATTAGTAAGTTTTTCTTCCCAGAAACCTATACAGCACTTTCTAGCACTACATATGCTAGGCAGTAGGGAGGAGGTTTTGAACTAAGTCCTGTCTTGGTTTCTCTGTGTCCTAGTGTGTGGTATCTTCAGCAATGGGATCTTGTCAACTAGCTGGTGGGAAACCAACAGCAACAGCCTCTATTGTTTTGTGAGTCTCTGGGAACTCCCTGGCTAAGAACTCATCAGGAATCCCACACATTTAACACTGGGGTTTTTGTTTAAAAACTTCTAGGAGGAGTGTTGCCCACCTGTGCAGGGTACTTCTGTTTTAAATTGTAGTTTTGAGTTAGCTTGCAACATATTAGGTTTCTACGTGTCATTTCCAGACACCGTGAGTTCTCTTTTTCTAATTCCTGCATTCCCCAACCCATCACTCCCATGTCCGGTTAACCTTTCCCATCTCCATTAGTCACTCATCTACTCCGATGTCACTTGTGTTTTATTGTCCTTCTCAAATCTCTGACCCGCCTTCTCCTATGATCCTACCCTGTTTCCTGGCCCCTAGAGACAGTTGCTCCTACTTCAGTACATAAAAATAAAAATTCAAAGCTAAGATCCACATAAGAGAGAAAACATAGAGCATTTGTCCTTCTGGACCTGGGTTGTCTCACTTAGTATATACATTATTGTTCACTACTAGGAAGCTGGCTGAGACTCCTTTTTTGGGGGTTTTATGGCAGCATCATTGTGCAGGTATAACTCATTAAATCACTGGCTGTTGATGGGTAAGTTGATCTTTAACACCTCCCTTCCCCCATTCCTCCTGGAAGCCTGAGGGTGAGGTTGGAAGTTCTTACTCTCTAGCTTTATGGTTCATTCTCCTGACAGTGGTCCCTACCCTGAAGAGGCCTTCCCAAGGCACTCACTAACTAAACTCAGGTGTGGACAAAAAGGATGTGTTCTAAAGTAAGGTGTTCCCTTCATCCAGAGTTCCTGAGTTCAGGTTATATTGAGAATTTTAGGATCTCAGCAGCAGCTCCCCCTGAGTTAGTTTTCTGTTGCTATAACATACATCTGACGCTAGGCTTTCTACAGAGGATGTGTATTAATTACTTCACAGTATGGGAGGCTACTAGTCCAAGTGACCTCCATTTTGGCCTTTGCTGCATCACAATACAATGAAGAGGGAATTAAAAATAGATGCATGAAGACATGAGTGGTGAGTTAGCCTTATTTATACTAATTCGCCTTATTTATACTAATTGGGTGACAACTAACTAGGGTCCCTAGAACTACATTAAATTGAGGAATATGTAGAATATGTACCCAATGACCTAATCAGGTCTCTCCATCTCCCCCGGGACCCTTTTCCCCTGTAGGTTTATGTTAAGGTGATACATGATTGGACATCGAAGAGCTAGGCAGAGAAAGACGCTAGAGGACCAGAAGAGGCAGTAGGCAGAGTCCTAAGGCAACATGGAAGCCGATGTGTGTGTTCCTCTTGGTACATCTCTAGTTTGATGAGGTTGTTATGATTATTTTTAAGAGTTTCTATGGGTCTAATTTGTCTTCTCTGGATGGGCAGTTTAGATCTTTTTGTGCTGGCTGTAAGCTTATTGTATAGAGAATTTGTAGATTGAGAATTTAACATATAAACCTATTTGATACATTAATAGATGTGAGTCATGCGTATCTACCTGGGACAGAAACAGCAGGGGTGGTGGAGTGACTGGGCCTGAGTTCTTAGAGGTGGCATGGAGCACCAAGTTAGAGATCCCTGTAGTGCCAGATGGCTCCTCAGGGGCCAGCAAAACTCGGGATAAAAGGTTAAATCACTTTTTAATATTTACCACAGCATTCCCCTGCCTCTTTCATTCTCATCTCCAGCTCAGTATTTGGCTAAAAATGATCTTGAGTTGGTACTTTTGATCCAGCTGCTTCTACCTCTCAAAGTGCTGGGATTCCAGACAAGAAGCCACTACTCCCATTTTCATGACTCCAAAATGTCTCTTGATGTTCAAGCTCAGGGGCACAGCGTTTTTAAAAACAACAAGAAAAATAAATAAATAAATAAACCTCATAGTTGTATTAGTGCTAGAGGTGGGGTCCATGTGAGTAATTTGGGAGTGTCCTAGTAACATCTAAGTTTTCTTATAAAACTCAGCAGTGTTTTTTAGACAGTACGTGTCAATTCTTTTTTATTTATACATCCTCTTGGACGGGGGAGGGGTGGGGGGGGAGAAAGCATTGCCAAGGTGGACACGGCTTTGGGGGCATTGAAGACTTAGGAGTGTCAAGGCAGACACAAAACAGATAGGACAAGATAGCATTCATCACCTTAGTCCTTTGACCCTCTTTTTCAGGAAGGAAGAGGCAGTTTAAAGATGCCTGAGGTTTTTGTAAGAAAATGTTGTACATCTGTGTCTTAGTTAGGGTTTCTAATACTTCAAGGAAACACCATGATCAAAAAGCAAGTTGGGGAGGAAAAGGTTTAGTTAGTGTGTTCTGGTTTCAGCTCTTCCCAAACTGTTGGCCTCAAAAGTGTTTCCAGTTCCTATCATGGGCACCAAACTTGTTACTCTCGTTCTCTGGTCTCAATTATAAGAGCCAGGTGTCAGGGCCCTAGACGTTTTTTGTTTCTCAACAGAGTCTTGCAGTCTCTAAATGTAGCGGGGGAGGGGGGGGGGAGGGGGGCGGCAGAACTCCGGGTTCAGCCTCCCAGGTTCTGGGAGAGCAAGTGTGTTTCATCAAGTCCTGCTTGGCGTTCCTTTCTTTTTCTTTCTTTTCTTTTTTCTTAACACACTTGACGCTGCACGCCTCTGGAAGGAGGAAGTAAGGCAAACAGAAGCTGTGGTACACTAGCTACTAGGAATTCAAAAGCGTCCTTCCGTTTCTCAGAGTGACATATCCGGAGTTTCCCTTTGCAGCTGTCCCCTAAGTACCCGGGCCTCCTTACACATCAGTGAAGCC
Source organism: Micromys minutus (assembly GCF_963924665.1). Classification (NCBI taxonomy): domain Eukaryota; kingdom Metazoa; phylum Chordata; class Mammalia; order Rodentia; family Muridae; genus Micromys; species Micromys minutus. Next base: position 11,811,257 of record NC_137981.1, read on the forward strand.
AGGCTGCAGGTATCTCACCAGACCTGGATTCCCAGGGTAGAGTAGAATGTAAACAGTGAAACAAAAGCCCTTAAAGTGCCAAAGGGATGCTAACATCTTTAAAGGAACATTCTCTTGAAAGTGTCTCTGGGGTGAAGCTTTGGGCTAACCTGGCAGTATCCGCTCCTGGTCTAATGGTTTCGTGATAGAAACTGAAAAGTAAAAAGTGTCAGGTCTTCCCTGTTTCCATCCACCTTCCCACGCTTCCAGGTTCCCAGTGCTAGAGCTCAGTGGTCACCCTCTCGCCTCTTCCCGAGGGCTCCGCCCCTCCCGCGCCTTGGCCCCTCCCCGGAGCTTGTCAGCCAATGGGCTAGGCCTCACGAAGCTGGGACACGCCCACCCAGGCGCCCAGCCTTAGCCTGGCAGGCGACAAGCTCTGCTTTGCTCGCTCCCTCCGCTAGCGCAGCTGTTCTGCCAGGCCCGGATCTGCCATGGCGTCCCCAGCAGCGGGCGGGGTGGTGATCGTAGGCAGGTAAAGGTCTCAGTGGCGCCGAACTGCAGTGGCTGGCGCCCTGGCAGCGTCCGGAACGCGGGACCTCCCGCGGGCGGCCGTGGGTGCCTCGGGTGGGCATCAGGCTGTACCTCGCTCCTCCAGGCGCTTTGCACTTGGGCTCCGGAACTAGCCTGGCAGGAGACAAGGTGGTGGCCTTGGCTTGCCAAGCAGCGAGGAGAACCTTAAGGCGGTGCGGAGTTACTTTTGTCAGTGCAGGCTGGATAGCTCAGAGGTGCAGGGCTACTAGAGGTGCCTGGCATCAAGTACTAAACGAATACGAGCGATAAACCTGCGAAAACTGTTCTAATACTTTTGAGACAGAGGTCTCATGTAGCTCATCCTGGTCTCAAAATTTGTAGGTAGCTAAGGCTGGCCTTGAACTCCTGATCTTCCTGGAAAATACTCCCGATTACTGGGATTGCTGGTGTGTGCCACCACGCACAGCTTGAAAACAGCTCATTCTTATTAAGAACGCAGACAAGAGTTTTACCCAAGATGACAGTAACTGATGGGCATTGGCCTGGGTTGGCAAGGAGGTTCGTTCCTATGCACCACTGGGCTAGGCGGATAGGTCTCTGGAGGCAGAACCCTTGTCAGTCAAGACACCGGACTTTCCTGTGTGTGTGTGTGTGTGTGTGTGTGTGTGTGTGTGTGTGTGTGTGCATGTCCCCCAAGGTGGGAGGCTGAGTCACTTTTAATAGCCCAAGATCATCTGACATACCAATTTCTGTTTTCATGCTTCCCTTTCTCTTCTGTTTTTGTTTTTTAAAATAAGGACGTTTAGAACATCTTTTATTGGGTAGCTGCCTAAAATTCTATCAACATGTAGCAGTGCATATTTAGTGTTGGTTGGTAGCTATTAATGGAGTGGCTTATGTCCCTCCTTATACTTTTGGTTACCTGTTGTCCTGCCTGCAGACCAGTCCCAAGTTCAGGCTTTTTCCTTGAGAGCCCTTTGGAGGAAGGAATCAGAATGCTCTTGCCATTTTTTTCTTACAGAGCTGTAGAATTAACTGTACCTTTGTCCTTTCCTGTGGATGCCTGTGGTTGAGTGGTCAAGAAATATCAAAAAGTGTACTTTGCCCCTGTGGGGAACGGTCCTGCCTCGCCTTCTGTGAGAGCCAAGGGTGCCAAGGGCTTTTTTTGCAGATCTCCGTTGGGAAATAGTCCTCTGCCTGCACCTGACAGGCATCAAGTGGGATTTTTGGCTGGAATCTGCATTCGTCTGACTGTGGGTGGTTCATGGATTCCCAAGGAGAGAGACTCAACAGTCAGTTATTTCTGGGCACATGGACAGGGAACTAGAATGGGGCCAGGACATCTTAAGCACCACAGGATTACCTGGGGCCATTGTCTTCTAATGTGAAAGTTCTGTTTTCTGCTTTCCCCCCATTCCCTGCCCATCCAGCTGATAATCATTCATCTGCCTCTATCTACATTACATCTGTTATCTGTCTTCCACCGTCTATCTCATCTCTATCAGCTATCCGTCCTCTTTATCACTCCCCGTCTCTATCTTTCAGGGCCCTATGGGTGACTCTTGGGACTATCCATTAAACAGAGGTGCCCAGAATGTAAATCAATTCCTTAACGCCTGCATACCTGTAATCCTAGGGAGGTGGAGACATGAGGAGCTAAAGTTCCAGGCCAACCTGGGCAAGAGTCTCAAACAAAGCCAAAAGCAGCGCAGAAATAGACCTGGCAGCGACTCACTATTTTCTTTTGAAAGAGGTTAGATAAGTTTAAAAAAAATGTATGTGTTTGTGCTTGTGTGTATGTAGTGTGAACAGAGATTTAAAAAACAACTTTGTGGAGTTGGGTGTCTCCATACCCTTATGTGGGGCCTGGGGATCAAACTCAGATTAGATCCCCAGGTTTTCATGGCAAGAAACTTTACACCCCAAGCCTCTCCCTGGGCTTTGCCTTCCTCTTTCCTTCCTCTACCCTTACCCCTCCCTCCCTTTTCTCCGGTTCCCTTGAAGTATGGGGATTAAACGGGGCCCTGCAAGTGTGGGGAGGTTCCTTATTAACCTATACCCTAGGTCATTTTTAACCCCATCTGATCTAGGACCTTACTATGTAGCCTAGGCTGGTCCTGCCTCAGCCCTCTAAGTGCAAAAACTATGAACATGTGCCAGATTACTGGCTCATTCTAAGTTTCTAAGTGCGTTGTGTAGGGGAGGTGGGGAGAAGGGTTCACGTAGTCCAAGCTAGACCCTGATGCAGGATATCTTACTGTGAACGCTAAGATTGTGTTATCTGCTGAAGAAAAAAAAAGAAAGCTGCTTCTAGTTGTGGTGTGGCTCGGCCTTAGCACATACCTTTAATCCCTCCGGCTGGAATTCAGACCTGCCCTTACTAGATACCTTTAACCCCAAACAAGGAAGGTAGAGTAGTTTGTAGAGGGACGCACCTGTGTTTGAAAGTGATGTCTAATTGGAGGACAGACTGAAGAATCAGAGAAAGATTTGACAAACTAGGATTTACCCAGCTCTCATGAGAAAGGAAAGGGAAGCCACCAGAGGGGCAGTGCAGAAAAGGGAGGAGGCAGTTTTACGAGGAGAGTTTTAAAAAAAAGAGTTGAAGAGTGACAAGCTAGATACAGGTGAAGACAGAATGATCCAGAACAGATTGCCGGAGTTAGTTGAAGGCCAAGCAAAGTAAGGAAAAACTGAGAGAGAAGCCAGATGGAATCAGTCAATGTGGAGAAGCGTTTGAGCCAGAACAGCTGAGCTGAACCAGCCAATGAGAGCTTAGAACTAGGAAGGGGTGAGCTCATTCAGCAGTAAGTCTCAGAGGCTGAAAGTATTCTAGGCCTAGAGTAACTAGGCCTAGGTTAGCCAATGGAGGCAGTAAACCCGGCAGACAAGTATAGCAGGAGACTAAAAGTTACTGTTATAGGACTCAAACTCCCATGGCGCTGAGGATGACCTTGAACTTCTTGTCCTTATGCCTCAGTCTCTCCCCAAAGCCCCCTCAGTATTGGAATTACAGAACCCACCCATCTAGAAATTTGGCTTTGATTTCATTATTTTCTATTGCTCTTTTTACCAAGGCTACTTTTCCTTAGGACCATTTACCCCTGTGAGCTTCTGGACAGACTTTTAAAATGCCAGGGAAGAGTAGATGTATGGGAAATAAGCATGGAGGGGAAAAAAAAAAAACCTAAAAACAAAACCCATGGTCTGATGCTGTAGGAGGGAAAGACAGAAAACCAGGAAGTGAGAGCTTTGGTAGCTGGAATAGAGATGTGAACAGACATTTGAGTGGTGTTCCCAGACAGTCACTGTCCTGTCACCTGTACACACCTGTTTTCCAGTTCACTGGTAAACCTGTTCTAGACTTGAGCTTGTTTAGGACAGCTGTCTGGGGAGCATGGAGGATTGGCATCGTGGGGTGGGTTTAAAGCTTGGCACTGCATATCCTGGTGCTGGACCTGCCTTTTCACGTGCCCTCTTTTCATCTCAGCTCAGGGTTGGTCTTCCCCAAGATAAAACTGGCTTCTGGAAGCTTCCCCTCCATGCTGTGTTGGGGATACTGTGTTGTCCACATCTGTACTTTAATCCATATCTACTCCCCCTGGTCCCAGTTGAAAGATGTTTGGCGGTTTCCTATAAAGATCACCCCGTAATGTGAAGGCCTTGGAGGATGTTGTTTGATATTTGTCTTCGTTGGGGTTACTATGGGGAGGAAAGGGTTTATTTCTGTTTACATTTCTAGGTGACTGCCCACCCCTGAGGGAAGTCAAGGAAGGACCTCACACAGGGCAGAAACCAGGAGGCAGAAGCGGATGCAGAGGCTATGGAGGAGTGCTACTTACTGGCTTGCTCCTCAGGGCTTACCCATCATGCTTTCTTATAGAACACAGGACCACCAGCCCAGGGATGGCCCCACTCACAATGAGCTGGGCCCTCGTTATCAGTCATAAACTAAGAAAATCAGGCCCACAGCCTGACCTTATGGAGACATTGTCTCAGTTGAGGCTTCCTCTCTGATGACTCCAGCTTGTGTCAAGTTGACATTAAACTAGCCAGTACCATATTAAACATGAGATTTATACTCTAGAATCTTCCTCTTTAATAAGATTCCAGAATTTTGCTTTGGGGCAATTGTGATTTTAATATAACATTTTATGGATTATTTGAGAATTTTATAAAATGTATTTTGATTATGTTTACCCTCTACTCCACCACACCCACCTCTCCACACCTCCCAGTATTGTGACTTTTTGTACTGCCCATATATACTCATGGGTGTGGAACCATCCACTAGTGGTCAGTTAACATCCCAGGGGCCACACTTCTAAAGAAACTGACTTTTCCTCCCCCAGAAGCCACCAACTATCAATAGGTCCTCAGGAGTGGGGGCTCCTTTTTTTTTAAAGTATTTTTATTGGTTATTTTATTTATTTACATTTCAAATCTTGTCCCTCTTTCTAGTTTCCCCTCCACAATACCTCTATCCCTTTTTCCCTCCCCCTGCCTTTATGGGGGTGCTAACCACCCACTCCTGCCTCACTGCCCTAGCATTGCCATATACTGGAGCATGGAGCCTTCATAGGACCAAGAGCCCTTCCCATTGATGCCAGATAGGGCCATCCTCTGTTACATATGCAGCTGGAGCCATGGGTCCCCTCATGTGTATTCTATGGTTCGTGGTTTAGTCCCTGGGAGCTTTGGAGAGTCTGGCTGGTAGATATTGTTGTTCTTCCTATGGGGTTGCAAATTCCTTCAGCTCCTTCAGTCCTTCCCCTAACTCCTCCTTTGGGGTCCCCATGCTCTCTCCGATGGTTGGCTGCAAGCATCTGTATTGGTCAAGCTCTGGCAGAGTCTCTCAGGTGACAGCCATACCAGGCTCCTGTCAGCAAGAGCTTCTTGGCATCAGCAATAGTGTCTGGGTTTGGTGTCTACAGATGGGATGGATCCCTAGGTGGGGTGGTCTCTGGATGGCCTTTCCTTCAGTCTCTGCTCCACTCTTTGTCCCTGCATTTCTGTGATTATTTTGTTCCCCCTTCTAAGAAGGACTGAAGGATCCACACATTGGTCTTCCTTATTCTTTAGCTTCATACGGTCTGTGAGTTGTATCATGGGTATTCTGAGCTTTTGGATTAATATAGAGTAGGGGATCTTAAGCTGCATTTTTTTTTTACAACATAAACTCTTTGAGATAGATATTTTCATCCAAGTGCTGCCCTGAGTGTCTCTGTTAATTCTTCACAGAGAACCAGCCATAGGTATACATAGTTCTCTGCCTCTGTGTCCAAGACTGTGCTTATATGCCCTTCCTAGGAAACGATTAATAATGGCCAACGTTATGCAGTTCACTTACATTGGTAGCTTAGGAGCAGCTTGTCCTCATGAAGAGGTAGCTGTAAACAGACAGACAATTTTAAAAGTAGCTAGAGTCAGGCTTTGTGGTGCCTGAAATCCTAGCACCCAGGAGGCTGAGGCAGAAGAATTGCTGTTAAGTTTGAGACCATCCATAACTATAACACAAGACAAGTATTTAAAAAGAATAAATAAATACATAAATAAATCAAATGAACCCAGAGTGACTCCATTCGATCTGGCTGGCATTAGTGATAAAATTATAATAGGACCAACTTTTTTCCCTGATGTTTTACTGCTGTGTCCCAAGGTAGCATTTGTGATAGATTTAGAAATTTTGAAACTTTAAGATGCATCTAAATGGGAAGGACTCGAACTTCTTCTTCTCTGGGTTCTTGCCATATGGATTTCAGGTGAATAGACGTTCAGATATAGTTAGAGGGTGGTAGAACGCTTATGGGCCGGAAGGTAGTTACTTACATAGCACTCCAGATGACAAAGCTGAGGGAACAGGCAGGAACTTTCCAGCCATGGGGTGATGTTGAAGTGACTAGGCTCATTGTCTGCTACAGATACAAACCACACTGAGAAACTGAATGTTGTTGTAGTTGCATTAAGGAAATGGAAAAGGACTGGAGAGATGTTCAGATGATTAAGAACACAGTTGCTTTTCCAGAGGATATAGGGTTCAATTTTCAGGGCATACATTTCAGCTCACAAACACCTGTAATTCCAGTTGTGGAGGGTCCAGAGCTCTCCTCTGGCCTCCCAGAAACTTGGTGCATGTGTACACACACACAGACACACACACACACACACACACACACACACACACACACACACACTACCCAAACACATAAAATGTAATAATAAACATTAAAGAAATAGAGGATGTTGTTAAGTGGAGCATTGTAGTACATCCCTTAATCCCAACACCCAGAAGGCTTCAGCAGAAAGTGAGTCTGTGGCTTAAAAAAAATAAACACAAACAAAAGCAGTCCTTGTTACGACAGAGAAGTGGTTCAGTGACAGGTGCAGCAATGGCCTAGTGTACAGCGAGGCTCCTCGGAGCTCTTTAGCAGATAATGAATGAGATCAAACCGGACCAACCCCCTCCCAACTGCTTTGAAATGCAGTCCAGGTTGAAGAGTTTCCTTGACCATGGCCTCCCTTTTTAGTCTTTCACCTTTACTTTTTATACCCAGGGAGAGAACACACCCTTCTATATGCAGGCAGCTTGCCAGCACTGCCTGTGTCTGCAGCCCACCATTGCTCATTGTCACAGAGTGTCAACACACAGGTGTCTGAGGCTACACTGCTCTATGAGTGTGGCTTGATCAGCATCAGGCAAGGTGCAGATTGGATAGGCACTCTACAGGGTCTTCCTACACTGAAACGTAAAAAGAAATATTCTTTTTTTCTTCCCTTTTTACCATCTTTCAAGATTTTTTTTTTCTTTTTGAGGCCGTGTCTTATATAGGTTAGGCTGCCCTTGAACTTCTAAGTTTCCTGACTCTGCTACTTCCCAAGGACTAGAATTTCTGGCATGCAATACCATATCTAGCTCTGATAACATTTAAAAATGTTCTTGGCTTCTGTTGGTTTGTTATTTGTTTTTAAACCCACCGGGTATGGTTATATCTGAAATTTTAGCACTCAGGAGGCAGAGGCAGGAAGATCAAGATTTGAAAAGTGGCTTGGGCCATATGGAGTTCCAGGCCAGCCTGGGATATGAGTTATCACAGAGTGATTTTACCACTGCAATCCCCATGGTGGCAACATTTCTGAGGCTTCTTTTTAAATAAGTCATCATTCTGATGAACTTGACTCAGAATAAAGGCGTCTAAAGCTAGTGGATGGCCAGTTGAGGGCCGTTTTGAAACGTTACTGACCTATCAACAGAAAGTCTTAAGTTGTTAAACAGTGCCAAAGGCCTTTTGGAGGACTGGATTACAGGTAGGAGGTCTGTTTGAAGAAGAGAAATAAATCTTCAACCTAGGACCCTTCTCTTCAAAGCCTAGCTTGCCATCAAATGGGTTTCCACAGTCTCAGAGAACTTTGCACAGAGGTGAGATGTTCTCTACACAGCTGATCCCAGCTGCGCTGCCTCATAGGATACAAACATCTGATGCTCAAGTGTCTTACATGATACAGGGGAGGATTTGCATAGATTCTGTGCACATCATACTTCAGTCATTGCTAGACAACTAATGCGCTAGAGACGTAGCTGAGGAAGCTTTTCTGGAAACTTCTATTCATGTAAAGCCAGGATTCTTGACTTTGCTGCAGAAACAATTTTGGGGCCAGTCAGTAAGAAGCAGAGTTGGAGTTTATTCAGTGAGATTTTAATGTGGAGTTAAGGCCCAGGAAAAGTACATGATATGAGTTTCTTAAAAGAAAGGGGTGCTTACGTGTCTTTATAGTAACCATGTGTGAGATTTTGGTGACTTCTGGCTTCCTCCTGCAGCAGATGGGAACAAATATAGAGACCCAAAGCTGTAGGCAGGCAGAGTGAGCGTCCTTGGGACACAGCCCTAAACAAGAAGTCTCCATCAAATTCCTCCCCTCAAGGTTAAGGGAACCCTGCAGAAGAGGAGGCAGAAAGAGTGGAAGAGCCAGAGGGGATGGAGGACACCAAGAACAAGGCCTCCTAAATCGACACCAGCAAATCTCCTATGAGCTCACAGAGACTGGGGTCACATGCCCAGGGCCTGCCTGGGTCTGTACCAGGTCCTCTGTAGTCTATCGTGGCTTCCAGTTTAGTGTTTCTGTGGGATCCCCGAGTGTGAAAACAAGGGGGTCTCTGTTTCCTGTGCCTTGTCTCTGGCTCTTTTCCTGTAATTAATGTAAGATATGGTGTATTGAATATATACAGTATTATTTTCAATTCTTATGTGCTTTATCTTATTACATTTTATTTTATTATATAAAAACATACATCTCAAAGTGTTGCTAATGAACTTCAGTGAGATCACAGGGCAGTTTCTGGGGTACATTGGATAGAATTACAGCTAATAAGTTAAAACTATAGGCCACAAGGGTTTAGAGCCAATGCATGCTTTATACTGACTTTTGACATTCCCAGAAATTTATATTTTACATGTGGGAGTAAGGCTATATACTCCTAGTCCTTAAATATGGCTTTTTGCTCTTTTAACATTCTTTTTAAAGAAACCTTTGTATAAAAGAAATATTGTTGGGGCTGGAGAGATGGCTCAGTGGTTAAGAGCACTGGCTGCTCTTCCAGAGGTCCTGAGTTCAAATCCCAGCAACCATCTGTAATGAGATCTGGTGCTCTCTTCTGGTGCATCTAAAGACATTGAAAGTGAAATTAAATAAATAAATAAATAAATAAACTCATATTAAATAAATAAATCTTTCAAGAAAAAAGGAAGGAAAGGAGGGAGGGGGGAAGAAAGGAAAGAAAAAGGAATATTGTTTCTACACAAAGATGTTTCACAACAGATGATGTTATTGCTGTGACTCATAGCTGGTGAAAGACTTAAGCTAGATTCTGGTCAAGGAGTCCATTCCTTAATTTCCCCATAGTTATGCCTCACTTATTATAGTGTAAGTGGCCTGTAAATGTTTGTTTATGTTTAGGGAGTAATGACCAAGGAAATGTTCAGACCAGATGCAAGTTCTCCCAATGTCTGACCTGTGGGGAGGCATCTGTCCAACCGTGCTGTCCAACCTGGTAGCCACCGAGACATCTGGACATATAAAGTTCTGCTCACCAACAGAACTTTAACATTCACTTGACTGTCATCTAATCTTTAATAGCTACACATGGCTAAAGTCTAGCGTTGATCAGTGCACATCTAGAGCTCTTAGAGTTTGATTAAATTTTGTATATATTCAATATACCATATCCTACATTAATTACAGATGGTTCTGATAATGTAGAACATGGAGCCAGATCTCCCACAGCTGAGACAATGCCAAATATAAACCCACCTAATCCTTCAGTTCCTGAGAGATTGGCTGTTATATCCAGAGGCTCCTTTTGCCATGCCTTTCTCTGACAGACACTTAAACTACCCTTACCTTGATCCACATTCCCATTTATCCAGCTAAACCCAATGACTTGAGTGTCAGCCCAAATCTGAACATGACCAATGACTTATGAACACAGATGGTGCTGTCTTCTCCTTTGGTTGTCATCTATGTATACATGTATTATTATCTATCATATATATATATATATATATATATATATATATATATTATCTCTATTCATCATCTATACATCTATTTCTATCTTTTATCTACTTATATATAATCTATCCATCCATTATCTATACATCTATTACTATCTATAATCTATCTATCCATCATCTATTATTTGTCTCTTATCTATCACCTATCCATCCATCCAGTTATCTAGAGCACCTCATGCTATAGGGCATATACGGGAGTCAGAGGACAGTTCTCAGCAGTCAGTTCTCTTTCCACCTTACGGGATCTAGGATTGAACTCAGACATGTGTACAACCACTTGTACTTGCTGAGTTACCTGGAGAGCCCTGCACTTCCCTACTAGAGTCGGAACATTCTGCTGATTACAAAACCAGGCCAGCCAGGGTTAATAAGACCCTATCTCAACAAACAAACAAAAACAAAAAGGAAAAAGTTGGACTGTCCCAAAGCCCAGGCCTTAGCTTTCTGTGTCAACCTTCACTTTCCTGGGGATCTCACTAGTCTCATTGTTAGAAATGTCCATCCAGCAATGGACACATTGACATCTTAGGCCAGGCCTTGACTCTGAACTTAGTTCCTATCCAGTTGTGTACTAGCCCCATACCTCTTTACTGTCTGCTTCCCACTTAAAAATATCCTGCACTGAACTCCTGGTTGTTTCCTAAAGTCTTCACCAACAGAGTTAATGAGATCTCATGCTTTCTTGGAACATAACTTGGCATTGGTTCTTTTTCCCCCCTCATAACACAGGGGCCACCAGCGATTATTAAGATACAAGTCAAGAACCCAGTTTTCCACTTCTCATTCTCCGACCACCCTCGTCCACTTACCACCACATCCTGTAACAGCCTCTGCACTCCTTACTCCCGTGGTTGCCCAAGTACAGACATTTCATGACTTGTGATGGGGCCATGTTGATACACTCATCTTAAGGTGAACATATCAGGAGTGGGAAATGCCCTAAATACTACGCTCCATCTACACATTTCCGTTTAGGGTCTTAGCACACAGAAGAGCATCGGTGTCCCTGGTGATCTCAGGACTGACTGGGAGCTGCAGTTGCTGCCTAGCATCTTGTTTGTGTGTGTATGTGTGGGTTTGTCCGGGAGAGGGAGAGCTGCAGGATCTTACTGTATAACCAAGAATACCTTTACAATGAAAATCTCTTTGACAGCCTCCCGAGTGCTGGTATACATCAACTATGCCCAGCTCCAGACTGTTCCTTTTAAACATTTAAAACCAGTCTGTTGGTAATCTAAAACCCTTCATTAGCTACCCATCACACTCAGATTAAAAGCCTAAGTCCTGCTATGGCCTCTGAGGTGCTCTGTATGTGATGAGATCACCCCTCTCCTCTGCCCTCCGCCCTCTGACCTCATCCTCTGCCTCTCTTTCCTAACATCTCCGTGCTGGTGCTGCCGACCTGTTCACCTGGACCTGCAAACATACTCCAACTCTTCTGGGGGCCATTTCTTCCAGATACCTTCAGGTTTGGTCCCTCCCCTCCTGCAGTTCCCTGATAGTTGCTGATGGTGCTTTCAGATTTCCACTGTCTCCCTTCCGGCTACTTCCTCTTTCTCGGCCTCTCAGCACTTCCGTTAGTTGGCCGTCTTCCGCCCACTGTAAGCTCAGAAGCTGGAGTGGTGCCTGGCACACAGCTGGTGTGCCGGCACTTTGTGTGTCTCCTACAAACTGCTGCTGCTCTTGTGTTAACCCCATAGAAAGTGCCACTGACCTTTATCCAGAGTTTGTCACTAGCATATGTCAGCTTTTTGTCGTTGTCAACAACTAACACTTACCAGGCTCTACTGTATCATGTGCCAAGATTACAAAGGTTCCCAGAGCATGGAGTTCATCCCGTCAAACAAGTGTAAAACAGTCTTTCCATTTTCCCCACTTCCCTGCACAAAGCTAACTGAAATGTTATCTGCATGCTGACCTAAGTACCAGAAAGATCCAGTTGCTATCTAGTGAATTTCCCAGTCTTGGGATTTAGGAGGAGCAAGGTCTTGCTTGGGCGTGTCATTTTCTTTTAGGCTTTGTCAACTGCTAACATGCCTGCCTGGACATGGAAGATCATCCAACAATGGAGTTTGCTTAGAATCGGTCGGTCGGAAGGGGAGACTGTCTGGACTCTTTTGTGTCCTTGGGATTCATATCTGGAGATTTAACCAAACATGGGCTGAAAATAACTGACAAAAAGTGCCTGACTTCATGTGTGCAGACTTTTTCCTGTGGTTACTTTCTAAACCAGTAGTTCTGAACTTACGGGTCTCCACCCCTTTGGGGTTGAATGACTCTTTCATAGGAGTTGCCTAAGACCATCAGAAAACACAGATAGTTACATTATGATTCATAACAGCTGCAAAATTACCCTAGGAAGTAGTAATGAAATGTTATGGTTGGGGTGACCACGATGTGAGGAGCTGTATTAAAGGTTGCAGTGTTAGGAATGTAAACAATAATATGGCAGTCCTGCAAAATAGTGTTGTCATTACTTGTGGAAGTCCTTTATAGATGATCCATGTGGGATCTACAGATGTAGGAGGATGGGTGAAGGTTCTGAACATATGCTGTGCCATTTTAGGTAATAAACGTGGCTGCCCACTAGGACAGGGGGAGGAAGGCCTGGTGCTAATTCCTCACGCATGCAGAGGGCCAGTACATTTGTTGTTTCTGAACCAATGCCTCTGGATTGTGACAGTTTCTGAGACATTCCTTGTTCTTGGTGACCTTGACAATTTTGAAGAACAGCAGGCAAAAAGTTGAATTCTGTTTATCTTCCTAATACTTTGCTCCTGATTAGGCTGAGGCCATGGGGGAAGCGCTCAAAGGTCAAGGGTCATTCTCATCACAGCATATCCAGGGAGTGAAAAGTCAGCCTGATTCACTGTGATTGGTAGTGACCTAGAACACCTGCTGAGGTCATGTTTGCCAGGTTTCTCCAAGGCTGTGTCACTACCTGTTTCCTGCCTTTCTGTACTTTTGAGAGTGGCTCTGCTTAAACTACATTTTGGGGTAGAAGGAGGGTGTACTAGTCAGGGTTCAGATCTGATAGAATAAAAAAAATGTATATATATAAAATACAAATGAATATACATTATATTATGTATATATTATATAATATATATACTGAAATAAGTACCAGTACTATATCTATATAGTTTTTAGAGTGGCTTATGGGCTGTAGTCCTGCTAGTCCAAGAGTCTAGTAGTTTTTTTTTTTTTTTTTTTTTTTTTTTTTTTTTTTTTGTCCACAAGGCTGGATGTCTCACCTGGTCTTCAGTATGCACTAGGATTCTAAAGAACTAGGCTCTAATGCCAATGAAGGATGGATTTACCAGTGAGTAGTAAATGCAAGCAGGCAAAGAGCATACACATCCTCCCCCCAATCCCCTGTCCTTTGCATGGGCTACCAGCAGAAGGAGTAGCCAAGATTAAAGGTGGAGTTTCCCGTCTTTAAGATCTGGATTAAAGGTGGGTGTGCCCACTTGAAAAGATTCAATTAAGGAAAAGTTCTCACAGACATACCAGCCTGGACTTTAGTTATTTCTGATAAATTCAAGTTGACAACCAAGAACAGTCATCAAAGAGTAAGACCACATGTCTCTAAAAATGGTAGAGCTGCATAAAGTTATTAGAATTCTTCTGCAGGGTAGTTTTATTTATTAATTTCTATGCAATGAAAATTGGCTCTTATTGCCTTGGCTACTGAGCACTCTCTTAATGGTCGTGTGTGTCCCTTTGATATGCCAGGCCTGGCAGGCAACAACTCTAGCTTTCTGGTGCCGTAGACCACTCCAGGGTCATCTTTTATCTTACTTGGACCCTGGGAATGTTCTGGACATTCTTTGGATACATATCTTACTCTGTATGTCATCTATGCTGGCCCTGAACACAGGACTTTCTTTCTTGGGCCCCTAGTTCTGAGATAAGAGGTTTATTAAATGTCTGCCATGCTCCCAGGCATGCTTTACAATGTTGTTTTTAGTCCTTGGCAACTGGCTTTTTGGTCTTTTTGTCTTCTGCAGTAGTCTGTCAGGGCGGGTAAAATTCAGGGAAAAGACATCTGCTCCGGTCTGAGCTCGTCTGGTAGAGTGAAGCCTTGCTCAGAAGAAACTGTGGCTTGGCTCTTCAGCGCTATAAACTGGGGAGGTGGCACATGCCTGAAATCCCAGCATTCCAGAGGTCTAAGCCAAGGAATCAGCTCAAGGTTTTTTTTTGTTTGTTTTTTTTTTTGGGGGGGGGGTTGGCTCTCTAGCCCGCCTGGGTTGTTAAAGGAGACCTTGTCTGGAAGCAGGAAAGATAAAAGTTAGATCTTGGGGGTTTCCCTCCTTGGGGAAGCTCACACCCATTCTTTCTGGTGTGTCTTTCTTAATACCTCTCTTTCTCTTAACCCACATGCTTGGAGTGTGTATTACAAACATCTTACGATAAAAGACTTTTTGTAAAAACAGGATGAAAACCTAAGAAGAGAGTAAGTCAGACTCTTGGTGTCACCTCCTCGTCACAGCATCCAGCCTAGAATTAATCCCATGATGCCTTCCTTTCCTTGGGTATAAAAGAGAAATTGATGACATCTACTTCCTAGGGTTATTGTAAAGATAGACCTGCAAAGTGTCTAATAATGCCTGGCATTATTCCACGGTTAAATGTGATGACCGTGGCGGCCATTACCCGGAGTGGAGGTCGGATAGGGAAGATGCCTTTGTCCCTTAGTATTCTGGAGTTAAGGGTTCTAAGGTCCCCAGAGGGGATCAACGCAGATGTTCAAGTCTCTTATGTAAATAAAGGTAGAAGCATTTGCAGAGGTAACACACACCTTCCTTTTAAATTCCTTTAGGTTTTAGTTTGTGCCACCAATCCAACATAAAGGCTGTGCAAACAGGTGTCATGTTGTACTATTTACAGAAAATAACAAGGAATGTCTCTGTGTACAGTACAGATGGTGGCTTTGCCCCTGCACGTGCTCAGTAGACGTGGAAGTGGGCAGTGGCTTAAGAGATAACAGTATCAAGATGCAAACTTTTCAGATATTTATTAAATGTTGGAGTGGGACCTTGTGGCAGGGTCGTGGCAGTACACATCTTTGATCCCAGCACCCAGGAGGCAGGAGCAGGCAGATCTCTGAGCTCAGAGTCAGCCTGGCCTATAGAATGAGCGAGTTGCAGGTCAGCCAGGCTTCATAGAGAAACTCTGTCTTGAAACCGAACCCCCCCTCCCCCAACCCCTGAAAAGAGTGGGCTGCTGTGGTTCTATTTATTTGTTTGTTTGTTTGTTTGTTTGTTTATACTGTTGCTTTATAAACATGAAGAATGATTGGGGGAAATAATGACCTGTATCCTTTCTCCCTAGTGGACTCATTGGTCGGAGCTGGGCTATGCTGTTTGCCAGCGGAGGCTTCAAGGTGAAACTCTATGACATTGAGCAACAGCAGATAACAAATGCCCTGGAAAACATCAGGTAGGCCTGGTTCACACATCTGGAGGTAACATGGCCCTGTTCCTCTAGTTCTCCCAGGAGAACAGGTTACCGGGATAACAAAAGCCAGGTTTAAGGTTCACTGGCACAGAGCATGAATCTAGACCAGTGAAGGGACTTCTATTGTGAAGAGAGCCTGACACTGGTCAGTGAGGGAGGCCTGGAGGAGCCCAAAGTGAGTGTTAGCCAGCAGCCCTAGCTTTAAGCTTTTAGAGAAGTTTTAGACTCAGCAAAACTGAGCTGCTTCTTATATACCCCAAACTCCCCAAAAGTGAGTGCTTCCCACCTTCCACACTCCTCTCTGTCTGGTAATTTGTTACAGTAGATCAAGCTGACCCGACACATCAATGTCACCCAGAGCTGTTGGCTGACACTGAGGTTCTGTCCTGGTGTTGTGTGTTCTGTGAGTCGCTCTCATGTGTATGTGTCCACTGTCACAGGGCTGTCCCAAATAGTTCTCCCGCCTGAAAACACTCCGTGCTCTGCCTGTTCATTCCCCCCTTGCTGAAAAACACCAATATTTTTACTGTGTCTATAATTAGTCTTTTTTGAGAATGTTGGATATGGGCTCAGGTTGTTTGTAGCCTTTTCCAAGTGGCATCTTTCACTTCACAATGTGCATGTCTTCATGTCTTAATGGCCTATCACATCTTAACTCGGAATAATAGTCCACTGCCTAGATATTCTCTTACTTTCTGAAGGATGAACTATTTATTCATTCTTGGAAGCAAGTTTTGGAAAATATAAATATGCTATAAAATATTCATGTGCAGATTAATGTAGACCTGTTTAAACTCCTTTGAATAACTACCAAAGATCATATAACTTCCTGGGTTAAATGGCAAAAATATACTCAGCTTTATAAAGGGCCACTGTACTAACCTTCAAAGAGTCTGTACTTTTTGCACTCTTCCCAGGAATAAGTGGAGTTCTTGGTGCTCTGTCGGGACAGTTGGTGCTCTGGGTCTCAGTGAGTCACGCTATGTGTCTAATGATATCATCTTGCTTTTGGTTTGCTGATGGCATGTGACATAGGTCAGCTTTCCCCATACCTTTTGCCATCTGTATATGTCAGTCCTTCCTTTGGTGCTGAGGACCGAATCAAGGCCCTGTGTGTGTGAGCTGCTCTCCTGTTACGTAGACCCAATATTTTCCTTCCTTCTATCAAAAACATGTTTTCGGTTAACAGGAAAACCCTAAGGATTTTTATTTGTGGTGTCTCCCAGGCACATAATAATTCTTGCTCAAAATGCCACACAAAGACTTTGTAAAGTGACTTTTCAGAAACTTGGTCCACCATATTTCTAGGAGTAGTAGTCTTCAGAGAATATTTTACTACATTAGTACATCCCTCAGCAGAATCTACAGATGCTCAAGTCCCCTGTAGGAGAATAGCCCAGTATCTACATCGAACCTACCCACCCCTGGAGCCTTTCCATCATCTCGAGATGGCTCATGACTCCCAGTGCCACGGCATGCTATGGCAGGAGCTATGCTGCAGGGTTCAGGGACAACGACAAGAAATCATCCCGTGCATGTTCTATACCGGTGAAAGGTATTTTTCTGATTATTTTCCTGAGGATGCAGAACCTACAGACAGGAGGAACAGCGATCACAGTCACCTTCTATTCCCATACTGAGTAGTTTATATAAGCACTTTGCAGACCTTGCTTTGGAAATGGTAGCTGGTAAAATCGTCCATGACCAGAGGTTTTAGGGTTAAAGCCCAGGCTCGGCTGCCCAATGAGCTAGGCTTAGTGATACAGACACAAGTTATAGTGAAAAGCAGAGAAAGAAGATTTATTCAGTGTGACCACATGGGGAAGAGGGACAAATAAAAAGAGCTGAGTGACCCGCATGTCCGCCTTTGGGGACACTAACACAAGGCGTAGGTTTACATAGAGGGAAAGTATTACAAATGACTGAGCAGTCCTGGCCTGGTCAAGGTATGGCCCTACCCATTGCTGAGCCTTTATTGTCTTGCTTCTGGTTCTACAAGATGGCCTGATGACCTAGCACTTCTGGGAACCAAGTTTCTCTCAGGGCTGGCGTCAGGGCCTCAGTGTGAGGTTCCCAGAGAACTCTCATTTCTTAGAGACCCATTGTATCAATAGTCTGATTGCTGAGCGTAGGAGCACACGTGCCTGTCCTGTAATGTCTCTTCCCCTGGTGTGGTGGTTGTATCCTTCACGGTTGGTCACCCTGGAGCTGAGTGACATTAACTTGAGAACTGTCCTCGTGCTGCTGTAGTACGATGGGTTAGAGTCACTTGTGGCGCAGTGTTTACGGTGTTTCCCTGACAGTTTTGTGGTGTGTGACCACTGCAGTAGGTAGGCGGCCATAAGGTTCAGTCTGTGCACTTTGTTTACTGTGGTCTTCATTTTTCAATGTCACACGAGCTCTGTTAACCATTGCAGATGACGTTTCTTAGCTCAGAGCCTGGAATATTGTAGGTTCTAGGTGTTAGTAGGTTTTAGAAGGGCCATATGCTAATCTCTAGATGACCTAGAACCCATGTAGCCCAGGCTTGCCTCAAAACAGTTCTTCTCCTAAGATCCCCGCCCCAACTAAGTAAAACAAGATGCTCAGCATCTTAGATCCTCAGAAGAGAGCTCCCCTGGCAACACTTCTTTTCTCGCTTGCTTTTTTGGCTCTGATGATATTTTTCACAGACTCCTCCCCCGCCATTCCTCTCACCCGTGATTTGGCTTACTTCCCACATTCTGAGTCTTTGTTTTCTGAGACAGGATTTCATGTCGCCCGGGCTGGCCTTGAATTCTTTAAGTACTCACAAAGTCTTGATCTACTATTTTTCTGATCCACAAGCCTAATTCCGGGGTCACAAAAGTGTGGCACTGGGCCTTGCTTTATTCTGATGTTTTTGAAAATTTTATAGCAGAAAATTATAAGCAGTTCATAGCAAGCTGTCTCACTGGTTAAGAGCACTTTGTTTCTGAAGAACACCTGTGTTCAGAGTGCCCATCTCAGGCAGCCGAAAACAGCATATAACTCTGGCTCCAGGGCACTCAACCCCACTTCTGGCCTCTTCAGGAACTAACACTCACAAAACCCACATGTCACACAATCACACATACACACATATCACACACAGACACAATCACACACACATATCATACACACACACACACACACACACAGACATATTACAGACACATCACAGACATACCCCATATCACGAACATAAACACAATCACACAATACGGACATATCACACACAATCACACATACACACATATAAACACACACAATCATACACATAACTGACATACCCCACATCACACACACACATATACACAATCACACAAATATAATCACACACACACACACACACACACACACACACACACACACACACACACACACACCTATTTTAGGCAGTCTTTGAAAAGCCTATGTATGTTACATTGACCCTAAGGCAGGGCTGTTGAGCTACACTTTTCTTCTATAATTTCAGAGATGGTGTCTGTTTATGTATCTGAGGCTGGCCTTGAACTTGCTGTGCAGCCAGCCCAGGCTATCCCGGAACTCACAACCTTCCCACCTCTTTCTACAGAGTACTGGGATTACAGGTGTGTACTGCCACTTTTACATACTGCCAGTCTTAAAGAGCAGAAATAGTACACATCGATTTGGAAAGCATGAAAACAAATGTAGAATAGGAAAATTTGACTTAAACAATTAATTAGAAGCCAGGCATGGTGTCTCACATCTGTAACATTAGAACTTAGAAGCTGAGGCAGGAGGACTGCTATAAATTCCAAGTTAGGCTGGGCCACAAAATGAGACCCTGGCTCAAAAACAAAACAAAACAACAAGCAGTTAGAGAAGTTAATTCACACCATGTGACAGGAACTCTTAGTACATGGGGAAAATGTCACGCAGGTAATCTTGTCCTTGCTGGGAGCACAGTGAGAATTTGTTCCTGGCCCAGGTTGGTGGCAGCATCTAATTCTGAGAGGCCTTGCCCATACGGCTCTGCTTCCCCTTTGTGTTGCCCGGAGCTGGGTGGGTTCTGGGTCTCAAAGCCCTTCAGAGCGAAGGGAACACTTTAAGCAGATAAACTGAAACCCAGTAAGCAAAGCAAAGCCCTGCCTGTAGATCTGAGTGTGCTGTTTCTTAGGATGTACAGCTTGTTGCATTTCTGTAAGTCCTCCAGACCCTGGCACAGGCTGTGGGGTCATCATCTGACTGCCTACCCTAACTCAGGTGTGAACTGGCTGTCTTGTGTGGCTCAAATCCTGGCCTATGACCACTGTCTGTGGGTGACATCTCTGCCACATGCCTTTCCGACTCTCTGGTCACTGAAATTCATCTATCTCTGCAAAATCGTCAGTGTTTTAGATGGTTCAGGAGTTAATAAACCACTGGAAGTGATCTCTGAGACAAGGCAGCTGCCCTGTCCTCTGGCTCCTAGACAGCTGACGTTTTCAAACTCATGCCCTGCAGGCGACCCTGATCTCCTGTTTTTACCTCACCAGCCTCCTTTCTGCCTCAGCTTAAACTCTTTTTCCACCTGGATTCTTCTGCACTTGTCTGTTCTCCTGCTTGGGAACTGAATTTTAGTTTTCTCAATGGGCCATAACAGCTGGAATAGTGGACGGGGTGTGGTTATTTGTAATCCTAGCATGTGGGAGACTGAAGCAGGAGGATGGTCAGGAGTTTGGGATCATGAAACACTATCACAAAATAAAACAAGAATACAAAACAGCTTCCCATAAATTATCTGGTGTGATGATGCCCCACACCCCCTTCTTTGTTGCTTTGAAGTCCTGGGCATTGAACCTGGGGCTCTTGCCTGTGAGGCAAACACGCTCATGCTGGCCCCTTGCAATGTACTTACCTGTTTTGTTTTGAGGCAGAGTGTCACAGTGTAGTCCAGGGTGCCATCAGCTTCCCAAGCCCTGAGAATTTATTGAGCCAGCACAAGGTGGCTTTCAACTTTAAGCTTGGACTTGGACCTGGCCAATGGGACATTGCTAATCATGACTCAGCAGAAGCCTGGAAAGCACTGTCACTTGGGGTCCATTGGGGTTGGGAAACTTTTCTTTAGAGTGCTCACTGTGACTCCAAGGAACTCCCCAGCACCAGCTGCGACACAGAGGAGGAATGTAGCTTAGAGCAGCAGCCCCCAAATGCCATAGTCTGACTGCTGCTGTTTTAGAAAGCCCTGCTAAGTGCATTCAGGTGAGCCAGACCTGAAGGCAGGAGAGCTGACCCTTCCTCTTGCCGGCTGTGGCATTAGGTGAGCTGGCCCTGGCAGTGCTGGAAAGCTAGCCCTGGTAGTCTAGGTGTGGGAGAGCTGACTGACTCAGCTCCTACCCAGACCTAGACCCAGGGTTTTGAGTTGGTCCACCCCAACATCTACCCCATCTATGAACTGCTGGAGCTTGTGAAGGGGCCCAGTCTAACAGATCCAAAGCTGCAAAGTCTCCATGACACAGGGCAACAACAGGGTATCTGGAATAATGTAAATGCTGTAGCAGAAGCCAGTAGCCTCGAACCAGACCAGTGACTCATCGTAATGAACATTTACAAGTGACAGTGTGTGGGCAGAGGTGCACACTCTGGCACACTACAGCTTCCTATGATGAGGTGTTTCCTGTGCTTTTTATTTCCTGTTTGGAGGGGAGGTGATGCGAAGGGACTGGGTGATGAGTGGGAGTGGGGTGGGTGAAATGAAACTCACAAAGAATCAATGAAAAGTTAAAACCAAAAAAAAAAAAAAAAAAGCACTGCCATTTTAAATGGCTGACCCAGGGACCGTGATGGACAGGTGGAGCTACCATGCCTGCCTTGCAGGGCTTGGGGACTCTCACTGCCCCAATCCATGCTCTATAGGGACATTCTGTGAACAGAGGCTGTTGTTCAGCACAGAGCCCCACCTGTTGGTTTCAGAGGGTCGATTGTTGTCAGTCGGTAGCTCGAGTACACCCTGTGATCGCAAAGCCAAAAGGGCTACTCCCAGTCAGGAGCAACAGGCAGTGGCGAGGAGCACTGTGAGGCTGCTGGTGGCTGGGACTTCTAGCTTGTGAGTTGTGAGTAAGGAAAGGAGAAATTTGAACATAGAGTCTCAAAGGCAAAACTCTAAGGAAGTAAAGAAAATATCATCATGTGACAAAAAATAAAAGGTACCAAATTTCTATAGATTGTCTATACACAAAAACCATCAAATATATTATCAGAAAACGTAAGTGTAAATACAGTTAAAAAAGTGTGTGTGGGAGGGGTTGGCTTTTGTTGAGACAGGGTTTCTCTGTGTAGCCCTGGCTGTCCTAGAACTTGCTCTGTAGTCCAGGTTAGACTCAAACTCACAGAGGTTTGCCTGCCTCTGCCTCCCCAGGGCTGTGACCAAAGCCGTGTGCCACCATTACCAAGTATATATGTTTCTAAAAGGCACAACTGTGAGACATCATAGATGCATTCGTGGAGAAATGGCACACTCATTTTACTGATGCATAGTAAATAAAACTTAGGTCAGTGGAAAGGCAGATGCAGTCTAACCACCTAGAAGGACACACAGGTCCAAGAGAGTAGCCTAAGGCCTGGTGGTTTTCAGTTCACAGTCCCAGGTTGTGGCTTCAGCTGGATTGTTTACCCCAGTTATCTGGGTGTTCACAGATTCTGCTGTCACTTGGCTGTCGCCACAGCAGTCCAAACAGTTGCTTCATTTCCTTTATTTGTTTTCCTACCCAAAGTGAAATAGCTTTCGTGGGTCTGATTGGCATGTAAGGATTTGACATCTGAAAAGCCGAGGAGGAGCCAGAGTACTGTGTGACTTCCTCTCGATGGCAGGGCTATAAGCAACTGTCCCTGCACATCTCGAGGCAGGGCTCCTGTTCAACGCTGCGCTTGGCTGTGGCGGAAGGGGCTTAGTTGATGAGGAAGCTGTGGGTTCTAGTGGTGTGACTGGGGCTGGGATGCTGGCACACACATTTAATCCCAGTGCTTGGGAGGTAGTGGAAGGTGCATCTCTGAGTTTGGGGTTAGCCTGGTCTACGCAAGAAGTCTAGGACAGCCAGGGCTACACAGAAAATATCATGCTTTAAAAAATGTGACTTGGTGCCAGCAAGATGGATGGATGCTTAAGAGAGCTTGCTACACCTTTCAGCACCCATACAGCAAGCACCAAGAACATGTCTGCTGCCTTGGGGCCATGGTGGTGTAGGACAGGACTGCAGGGGCTTGCTAGGGGAGTTGAAAAACTGTGAACTCTAGACCCTGCCTCAGAGAAATAAGGCAGAGTGGGAGAAGGATACCTGCCACCCTCAGTGGCCTTCACAAGCCTGCAAGGATGCACAGGCAAGAATTAGAAAAGTGGGGCTGGTGGTTAGGAGCACTGACTGCTCTTCCAGAGGTCCTGAGTTCAATTCCCAGCAACCACATGGTGGCTCACAACCATCTATCATGGGATCTGATGCCCTCTTCTGGCCTGCGGGTGTACTTGCAGATAGAGCACTTGCATATGTAACAAAACAAGTCTTTACAAATCAGAGAGTCTGTTTTTTAAAGATACATTTGAAAAGGAATGATGTGACCCTTGCCTCACCAAGTAGACTCACATTGCTGTAAGAAAATGTCAGAGATGTCTGTGTTATAAAGAGGAGGGACTCAGGCTGAAGACTCAGTGCTGGGCAGCTCCACTCAGGCCTTGGCAAGGGCCTTTTGCTCCATCACAAATGGCTTCACACAGTAGGAAGACTTGGGAAGAGCAGGGGGTGGCGTGGCAGTTGGAAAGACAGGAACCAGAGAGGGCGGAGCTTCTTCTTTTTATAACTTGCTGTCACCCAAACTAGCCCACTCCTGTGAACCCTGTCCTCATCATTTCATTTGTGTGTGACCTCACTGCCCAGGAGGCCACGTCCACTCAGGGGTCCCACCACCTTTCATTACTATGAAAGTTTCCAGCCTGTGAACCTTGTGGGACACATCCAAACTGTAGCAGTCTCCTTGTGTGTCTGACTAGCAAGTGCCACTTTCATGAATGGGCTGACACCGGACACTAC
The DNA here is from genome assembly GCF_963924665.1 of Micromys minutus. NCBI lineage: Eukaryota > Metazoa > Chordata > Mammalia > Rodentia > Muridae > Micromys > Micromys minutus. Next base: position 11,834,820 of record NC_137981.1, read on the forward strand.
ACTGCACCTTTTGGTGAAATTGAGTATCCTAAGACTTAGGCAGACACCAGCCTCTAAGGAAGGAGAGAAGAGCGGACATGAGCAGACCCATTCCTGCCTGTCGGTCAGACCCCTGGACTTCCTGGGGGCAGCTGGAGGCACTCTTCTGTCTTTGGCAGCACATTCAAGCTTAGTGCCTTGCAGAGAGGGTTCTGGATCCCCAGAGCTGGTTGGGGGTGGGGGTGGGGTAGCAGGTGTGACCGACCACTTGGTGGAAGGCCCTTAGCAAACTGCAGATAGTCTTTGATGGAAGGCCCTCGAGGTTTTAGAAAGCAGTGTGCTGGCAAAGAAGTCTGGTGTGCCCCTTGTGTTTAATTTTCAAGGGATGGTCATGTGCACAGCAGCCACGTTTCTTCCTTCCATCAGTGGGCCAGGGCTCCAGCTTCCCACTGCTCTTACCTGCTTAGTCAGGTGCTTTTTGTTTGTTTGATAAAAGCGTCACTGTAGAGCAGGCTGGCCTGGAACTTGCCACATAGGCCAGGCTGGCCCGGAATTCACAGAGATCTGCCTGCTTCTGCCTTCTAAGTGCTACGATTAAAGATGAGAGTCCCTAGTTGATGGGTTGCTACTTTGTTTGTTTGCTAATACAGGGTCTCTCCATGTAGCCCTGTCTGTCCTGGAACTTGCTCTGTAGACCAGGCTGGAAATCAGAGAGATCTGTCTGCTCCTGCCTCCCCAGTGCAGGAACGGTGTGCACAACCACCTGGCCCTCACTGATGATTTTTAATACAATGTCTAAAGCAGTGAGATGGCTCAGTGGGTAACGGAGCTGCCAAGCCTGACCACCTGAGTTTGAGTCCCATCACACTCATGATGGATGGAGAGACCAGATTTTGGCAAGCTGTCTTCTGACCTCCATATGCCCTGATGGGGCATACATGCACTGTGGCATGTGTAGTATATGCCCACACATATACATGCAAATGTGCACACACACCAGATGAATGAATAAATAATACGTAAATAAATGTAAATTTAAAAGATTTTTTTTAAGTTTTAAAAATCCACCCTTATTTCACCTTATAGTGGTAATTGTTTACATACCTTTTTTTCTTTCTAAGTTTTCAGGTTTTGAGACAGTCTCCTGTGTCCCAGGCAGGCTTCAAACTTGCTATGCACCTGAGGAAAATCTTGAACTAATCCTGCCTCTGCTTTTTCCACAGGCTTGGCAGGCAACTATTTTTATTCTGCATCCTAGTGTTAGCCTGACATCTAGTGGTAACTTCGGTATATTGCAGTCGTTACTAACCCTCAGGGTGGCCCTGTGGGAGGTGTGGGGGTTAAGCCCAGTTAGAGTACTATCACAAACAAGCAGTAACAGAGGCTGGAGCAGAAGGGGGCTCATCCACAGTCAGAGGGAATGTAAATTAAAACCGTTCCTAAAAACACTTTGGAGGTCTACCATATACAATCCATGTATCCTGAGTCTCAGGATATACCCAAAGGCAATGAAATCAGCATGCCAAAGAGATGCCTACTTGCCGTGTTTCCTGTGGTACCATGCTCAGTAACAAAGTTATGGAATCTGTAGGCGCACACGAAATGATGAGTGCCTATGGAAAATTTATGTGCAAACTCAGTAGAGTGTTACACAGTTATAAGGAGAAAGCGGTGTCATTGTATCAAGTCAAATAAACCTACCACAGAAAGGCCAATAGACACCACACGTTCTCTCATACACGGAAGATGAAGCTACGTCAATCTGAATGTGATTACTACAGGTGGTGAAGTGGGAAATAGGAGGAAAAGGTCGGGCTTAACCTTTGAACACAGTGTATATTTGGAAGCATTACACTAATCCCCATTTGGACAGTTAATATGCATTTGTAAAAATATGTATAGAATCTCAGTGATGGGCACTTTTTTTTTTCAGACGATTTTTTTTTCTCAACAAAGCAAAAGACAAAACATTGTTTCAAGATATTCCACAAAAACCTAGAACTAATTCAAATGAAGGGAAACGAGACAAATGGCAAGGTTTGGGGAGTGGCAAGCAGATCGTGAGCTTAGAGAGGACACGGGTACCTGTGTGGCATTCTGAAACCCTCTCCAAACTTCTCACTGTACTCTCCTGACAGTGTATCCCGAATGCTGGAATTTGTCTCTGTCCCCTCAGTGCCCGCCCAGGGAGGAAGGGCCGTGCAGATGAAACATTTCTGAAGAGTCATCATCCCAGGTCTGATCTGCAGGGGCTGTGGCGGCTTCCTGATGTTTTTCTGCTCCATAGAAGAGGAGTGCAGGAGAGGGAATTGTATCCCTCTCTCTTCCTTTCATTTATTTATTCATTCTTTCTTTCTTTATTATCCCTTTCTTTGTTTTCAATGACAGGGTTTCTCTGTGTAGCCTGGCTGTCCTGGAAATCCCCGTGTAGACCATGCTGGCCTTAAAGTCACAGACATCCACCTGCCTCTACCTTCTATGTGCTGGGATTAAGAGCATGTGCCACTAACCTGGTCTATTTCTTGAATTTTGAAAATAAAATCATTATGGAAAAGTGACAATAACCATATTAAATCTCTCACCTATTCACCTGTAATATCAGATACTTAATTTTAAAATTGAATTTAATTTCTTTAGTCAGGGTCTAATACATCCCAGGCTGGCCTCAAACTCTCTATGTAGCTAAGATTGATCTTGAACTTCTGGCCCCCCCGGCTTCCCTTCCTATGTGCTGGGATCACAGGTGTATCTGCTCTGCTACATCCTGTTCATGTTGTGCGGGGGATTAAACCCGGGGCTGTTACAGCTCTTTTAGAAAACATCTCTCTTAGACAATAGTCAGTGTAGCAGCTTGGAGAGTGGGAAGGTTCTTCTTAAGGTAAAGTTTGGCTGAGGCACTTCATTTGCATGGAGAGGCATTCCAGTCATTCTGCCAAGGATTACTTGACATTTCTTGGGTAGAAGATTCTGGGGTCTGGTTTCTCAGCTCAGGCAGAAAAGAGGAAGCCCTGTTAAGAAAAGGTAGTTCTTCACTTTGTGCAGAGCTCAGGAAAAGCTGTCCAGATACTGTGGACAACAAGCTTGGCAGCGAGGTGTAACCCGTGGATGCTCACGGGATATAGCATGGTGTGTCTGTTAGTGACTCTTATGCTTAGAATATGAAATGCCCTCCCCAGAGTACTGTTTGTATATTTGGTTCCCATCCGCTGGTACCATTTTGAGAAGTTTAGGAAACTCTAGGAAGCAAGGCTGAGCTGTTTCTCTGAGCATGCATACACACACTGGCACAGACATGGACAAGTCCTTACACAAACAGATACACAAGCACAGATACACTGTCTAAGTTAGAGATGCCATGACCGCGGCAACTCTTATAAGGGACAACATATATCTGGGGCTGGCCTACGATTTCAGAGCTGCAGTCCATTATCTTCATGGCAGCGTGCAGGTGCCGGAGAAGGAGCTGAGAGTTCTACGTCTTGATCCAAATGCAGAAGGGGATCGTGTGCCACACTGTACGTAACTTGAGCATAGGAGACCTTAAACTTGCTCCCATAGTGACACACTTCCCAATTGTGCCACTTCCTATGATGAAGTATTTAAACCTAGGAGTCTGAGGGGGTGTTCTATTCACACCACCACACAAACACACAGATATTCAGGGCTCTTTGCCATTACCACAGCCAGCAGATCTGCAGGAGTCAAGAAGGCAGTTCAGTTCAGCGTGACTAAGTATTCTGTCATATTGTTTCGAGCTTTGGAAGTCTGACCCCATTTTGTATCTAGTCCCTTCTCTGCTTCTTGGCTGCACTGTGTGAACTCTGTTGTCCCTTCATGCTTCTCTGCCGTAATAGGCTGACACTTAACACTGAGCCAAAAGAGACTTTTCCCTTCAGAAATTGTTCTGCCAGGCGTCGTATCCACAGTGAGAACGTCGGTGTCACGATAACGACATCCAGAAGGAAGCAGTGGGTCTGCCAGGCAGAGTGGGGGGATCTGGAGGGAAAATAGGAGCCCTGTGTGTAAAGCACCTGCGTGTGGAGATGATTTGTAAGGAAGGGTGCGTGTGCACATCGAGGGAGGCTTGCTATAAGTTTGAGGCGGCCATTTTCTGTGCAGGGGCTTGAACTAAAGTCTTCCCCACACATTCTAGGCAGCTGTCCATCACTGACCTAGGTTCTCAAACCCTCCCCCTTTGTTTCAGATGGCAGGGCCAGGCTTCCGAGGAACACAGGAGGCCTTCACATGGCTGACACTTTAGTAAGAGCATCTCTATGCACATGGGCAGGAGCCACGACGTGGTTCGTGGTAGTATTGATACATCCATACGCTCTGTGTGACAGATGTGTGAACACTGAACTTGAAGGCTACACTTTACACTTGCTTCTGGGAATATTACAAAGCAAGTGCCCTGAAATAGATGTTTTAGGGGATCTAAAAATAAGTAGCTAACAGCAACCGTGCTGGTGTTTTTTGTCAACTCGACACAGGGACCTAGATCTATTTGGAAGAAGAACGCCAACTGAGAAAATGTCTCCAGCAGATTACCTGTAGGCAAGCTGGGTGCATGTCCTAATTGACAATTTCTAATTAACGATTAATGTGGAGGACCCTGGGTGCTCTAGGAGAATAGGCTGAGCAAACCATGGAAAACAAGCCAGTACGCAGAGTTCTTCCATGGCTCCTTTGATGGCAGCCCGCGATGTGTGATACAGAAGTCTAAGCAAAATAAAGCTTCCCCCCAACCCCCGCCAAATTGCAGCAAAGGTAACCAACGAAGCCAGTGATGAGCTCCTGGACTATGTATATTTCTTCTCTCTCTCACGTCCCAGCCTATTGTTTTCTGTGGCACTTGAGATGGAGCCCAAGTCCCTGCAAATGCTGTGCACCCAGCCCCATTTGCCCATTTTGGAATTGGATTTCTGGTATTGTTAGGTTTTTGAGTACCTTTTGTATTCTAGGTATTGATCCTTCAGATTTCGCCCCTTTCTGCAGGTTGTCTCGTTCTTCTGTTGTCTCTTTCCCCTGGAGAAGCTTTTAGTTTGATGAAATCCTGTTTGCCTGTTTTATTTATCTATTCTTTTAAATTATTTTTACTTTTGTTTTCCTACTTTGGGCTCATAAAAAATCATTATATCAAATTCTCCCCTCCCCGCTTCATATCCTTGTAGTTTCAGATCCTAAGTTTAAGGTATCCAAGGCTGGCTTTGAACTCCCCGAGCATCCAAGGACAACCCTGTACTTCTCTGACTTTGATTCATCTTTCCCAGAATGGAGTTTCCTCCTGTGGACTCTTTCCTCAGCAGCGCTGACTAGCAAAGCTGTTCTGTTTCCTCTGCCAAGTCTCTTGGCTATAGCTATGTGTTCCCACAGGGATCTCTGCCCCTGTGTTGTTCTCCCACACTGCCTTGGTCTTCAGGATGCATGCCGTGTCTATACATGGGCATCCCGATGCCTCCAGGTTTGTGTTCCCGCTTTGTATCTTTAGGGCGTGTTGTTTATCTTATGAATTTTAGTGCTTTGTAAAGAGTGGGGACAAAAGAAAGCTCGAATTCACTATGTCAACAAGTGTCACCATTGTGTAGGGCAGTATGGAAAGGTGTTAAACCTGCACAGGTCTGCCAAGAAAGCTCACAGGGCTGAACAAAGGCCACCTCAGAACCTACCACCTGGTCTTCACCAGCACTGGGGGGACTGCCTTAGAAATGTTTGTCTCAATAGCTAGTTAAGCTCAAAAAGACAGGCTCAGGGGCTAGTGGGATGCCTAGCAGGTGAAAGCACTTGCCACACAAGCCTGACGTCTGAGTCTAATCCCTGGAACAGCCACCGAGGAGGAAGGAGAGAGCCATTTCCACACTGTGGACTTCTGACCTCCACATACTGTTGTGTCATGCACCTGCCAATAGCAATAAATAAAATACATTTAAAACGAAAGACTAGTTAATAGTTAACAGTGCATCATAAACGCCTCAGAAGAAAAAGTTTTACTAATCACTGTGTGCGTGTTTTCAGCTATTAGATTTACAAACCAGTATTTTTTAATAGAAACAGCTTGACCAAAAAAAAAAAATGTCATAAGATTTTGAGACCATTAAAATAGAAAAGAAATGATAAGAAGAAAATTAAGGCCAAAATTGAATGTGGTGGCACATCCTACCACTCAGGAGGTTGAGGCAGGGGAATCATGAATTCAAGGCCAGTCTAAGCTACATAGAAAGACCCTTCATGAAAAAAGTCCAATTCCCATGTGTGGTGACAATATACTGGTACCATTTTCTGCCTGTACCAGGAGAGACTGCAGCGGCTGGCCCGTGCTGGTCTCCAACTTGTTTTCCATGGAGAATTACCTCCTTCTTGTTGTGATAAAATGTTTGAAAGAGCAATGTCAGCAGGAAGGGTTTATTTGCTTTACAGTTTAAGAAAAGATACAGCACACAGACTGAAAACAAGGCTGGAGGAGTTTGAGGCACTTGGCCACCTTGGGTCCCAGTCAGGAAGAAAGGGATCAATCCTGTCGGCCATCTTGCTTTCTCCCTCTTCAGTCTGGGCCTCAGCCCCATTGGATGGTGCTGCCCAAAATTCGGATCTTTCTCTCCTCTTCGAAACTTTTCTGAAAACATCTTCACAGACCTGTCCAGATGTGCGTCAGTTGGGTGGTTTGAAATCTTTTCAAGTTAACAATGCAGATTCATCATCACATGGAAATTCTTTTTGCCAAAGATAGCATAAAAATTATTTATATTTTGGCAAATCTTATTTTTTTTCTCCCCCAGCAATAGAAAGGTACTCTCTTTATACCCAAACCAAAATTAAAATGAAACCCAAACTAAACCTGGTAGCGGCCCCCGATGCTGTGTAACGTAACTGCCTAGCATTCAGAACTGTGCCATGGTGCGCTGCCCAAGGCTTTATGGCAGAAGAGAGAGAGCAGGCTCACTGTGGCTAATTACAGACAGAGCAAGGTCACAGGATGTCCTGAAGATAATGAGGCCTCACAGAGCCAAGTGCCCCTCTGTAGGTGGAGAAGAATGCCTGGTCCACACAAGCTTAGCGTAGGTCTTCTCATCGGAGTGTGTAATGTGCTGCTTTCTGACAGCATCTACCGAGGTGAGCCCACTTCCAGAGGCTCCCGGCGGACAACCTAATGACAGCCTGAACCTCGTGTGAGGCCTGTCTGCCTCCATCTTCTTGAGAGACCCCTGGCTCTCATGATGTGTGTCCTCCTCACTTTCACAGGTCTGGCTTGACCCCCAGCATGCGCTCCTGCTGGCTTTGGGCTGAAGAACACGACCTTCCTTATCTGTTAAAAGTGGTTACCAGAGGCTGATGAGGAGGGTGAGGAAGGACAGGGGCAGGTTGAACAATGGGGACTGAGGTACATTTAGAGGCACAGCACATACATCTCATGTGATTTTGGATATTTACAGAGTGTGAGATGGATACGTGCCGTGCTTTGACCATTAGACAATATGTACCTGTATCAGAGCATCACATAGTATTCTATAAACATGTGCCATTTTGATGCATTTGCTTATCAAAGGGTAAAAACTTGGATGTGAAATCAATTAAAAGGTGTTTGACTTGCTGGTAAAAAGTCTGCAATACCTTTGGGGAGGGGCACAGATGTTGCCTGGCAGCTGTGTGTAGTTAATGCATATGTTTTGCCTGCTCAGTGTTTCATGCATTGTACTTAGTGTTGGCTAAATAATTAGTTAATGAGGGTGTGGGCTCCCCATTCAAGCAGCACAAGCCCAGTGTGACTGTCCAGGTACATGGTACATGTGTGAAGCTGGCTCCTCCCCCAACTCTCTTTTTTTCTTTGACAGCGTTTTACTATGTGGTCCAGTCTGGTTTCATACACCCATGATCCTCCTGCCTCATCTTTCTAAGTGGTGTGATTATACGACTATACCTGGCTTAGACGTTTTTAACTAACTCTTCCGTGCCCAGGGGACTGAGCCAGGAATGAGAATGATGGTCATGTCCACACCTCAAAATTTCAAGACGTGACAAAATGTATGTCACAAAATCCACGGTCACCATTTTAAGGTCAGTTAGTGCAGGAGGCTATGCTGTGCAGTCGCCAGCCAGCACCATGCATCTGCAGAGGCTTCTCATCGTCCAGAGCTCTGGCTGCACCCTGCTGTCCCTTGCCAGTTGGCTGCCCTTGGCACTATATCCAAGTGTGATCCGTGACACGCCTTTTCCTTTTTGTGAATGGCTTATTTTCACTTGGCATGATGCCTTTAAATCAACTACATAGTGTGTGTCGGGGTCTCTTCCCTTTTAAAGGTTGAATAGTATTCCTTTTGGCTTGATCACATTTACTTATCTATCCAGCTCCTTACGGATGAATAGCACTTCATTGTATGCATGTGTTCCATTGGTTTTCCATGAATCAACCAATAGAACCTTACACAGTGCTGCTGTGAGCATGATTATGTAGGACATCCTTGAGACTGTATATGGGGCCCGAGGAGATAGTCAAGATTTTGTTTGTTCTTATTGCGACAGAGTTTCTCTGCCTGGTGGCACACTTGGAATCCCTATGGCTTGATGAAGGGCAGCCTTGTACCAGTGAACCTCAGGCCCAGTTAAACGCCCCCTGTTTCAAAAGCAAAGTCCCTGAGGAATGAAATCCAAAGCTGACCTCTGCACCCCACACACTTTGCATATTGTACATGGATGCCTCTCCGTGCACCCACGTGTGCACAAACATGTACCCACACACACCAAAAAAGGCTGTTTTCAGTCATTTTGGTTGTTAGAAGCTGCTGTATCATGCTGTGTGCTTCTGATTTAAGGATTTGAGGAATCTTCATGCTGACTCCCTTAGCTGAGGCACTGTCTGCTTCCGCAGGAGGGAACAAGGATTTGAGTTTCCCAGCAATTTCACCAACACCCCCCCCCACTTCCATCCTTCCTTCTTCCTTCTTTCTTTCTCCACTTCCTCCTCCTTTTTTTGAGAGTCACACCCGAAAGGTGTGTGGTTGTACCTCTTTGTGACTTTGCACTGGATCTGTCCAGCTTTGTTTTTGAACTTGTTGTCAGTTGCCACGGTGACTGTTTTCCCCTTTGCAGGAAGGAGATGAAGTCCCTGGAGCAGTCGGGTTCACTCAAAGGCTCCTTGAGCGCAGAGCAGCAGCTGTCTCTCATCAGTGGCTGCAGTAACCTGGCTGAAGCAGTAGAGGGCGCCATGCACATTCAGGTAAGTCAAAGCCAAGGTCCCAGGTTTGAAGAGTCCGGAGACTGTCTTCCAACTTCTCTGGAAGCAAGAGGCAAGATTCAGACATTGAAGATGTAGAGATTTTGTACCTTCAAGGCCAGAATTTTCTGTGTGGCAGAAAACAGGGTCATCAAAACACCTCTTGTTCAACTCCTCATCAACTACTATGACATTGTGTCTTAAAGTTGTTAAAGGGAAATAGGGTTTTTGGACTGATTACCCTGTTTATTTTTGTTCTATTTCTTGGAGCTTGCTATGTAGACCAGGCTGGACTTGAACTCACAGAGTTCTGTCTCAGGAGTGCTAAGATTAAAGGTGAGTACCACTAGGTCTGGCTTTGTCATTTCTTAAATGGACACATTCTTGCTCTCATGAGTAGAAAGCTGAAGGAAATCACTTAAAAAAAAAAAAAAAAAAAAAAAAAAAAAAGCCTTTCACAGCATTTATAGTTTTGGACAACTTCACCGAAAGAGGGAAAAAGGAATTCTCATAGACACGGTTTCCTCTGTGTTTTCCTGGAGAGCAGCCACGGCGGCTGCTTGAGGCAAGAGCCTGGCATGTGGGGGCTGGGAGGAAACTTTCCCTGGCTACTGTCTACACAGCTCACGTGCCCACCCTGCCGGCTGTCCCCACCCATCTTAAGTGTAACTGTCACTTTCTGCTATAAGCTTGGGATGAGTTTACCTATAACTCAGAGGCTATTCTCAATACTCCCCAGTGTCATGTTTTAAGGGGACACTCTGAGAACGTGGAGAAGCCAGAGAAGCCAATTATGTCTCGTGTGTGGACCCTGTTCCAAGAGGCTGGCTCCTTGTCTCCGTGGCTCTGAGTTCTCCACTTTACCAGATGTAGACAGCATTGTCATATAACACTTTTCAGTGTGTTGATACGTGTTTCTTTATTGTTTCTGTTGTTAGTCTCTGTAAGTCTTTCACATGATAACTTGAACTTTATCACGTATGTACATGTTTAGGAAAGACAACATGAATACTGTTTGAGACCAACTGTGTAGTTTGGGTAGCCACAGGCCCTTTCCATCTCCCTCCCCACCTCTACCCCCACATCTTCCTTTTTGAGACAACATCTGACTGTGTAGGATGGCTTTGAGCTTGCGGCAGTCCATTTGTCCTGTATCCCGCATGTTGGGATTATAGGAATGGGCACCAGACTTGCTCCTCTCAGTCTCTTGGTTTGGTAGAAGCAATTTGAAATTTGGGGCCCTGTGAGGAGGCAGAAGATGTCTGGGTGAGTCTGCAGATGTCCTACATCAACATTCACTCTGTAGGCTTGCTTTTGGAGAGCACAGAAGCCACCTGGGTCTTGGTCTTGGTGAAGCAGCTTCTTTGTGTGGGTTTCGCTTTGAAGCACGTGTGTACTTCATGTACTGGGATTGACAGTATATTACCGGGGGCTGGGGGAGAAAGAACAGTTCAGATCGTGGCAAAGACAGGAAGGAGCCTAAGGCTCAGAACGGACTCTGGTCAAACAGGCCTGGGGACAGTCTTGGTGCACAGTGGCTGGGAGGCTTTGACATTAACTTCTGAGAGCTCCACTTCCTCATTTGCACGAGGGTACTCACCTCTCTCTGGAGTGGAATGAGGATTTCTGTCTGGGTATCTATGCAAGGTGACTCTCCTGGAAGGCAGGGCTCTATTTATCCAATGATGGGATTTAAAATCACCTCATTTGGGGGTTGATTTGATGTAGTTACTGTCAGCATCCCCAGGGGACAAAATCCAAGCCTGCTCAGGTGCCTCAAAAAACAGTGTTGTCTTTGCATTGAACCTGTCTCCATCCTCCTGGGTATTTAAAATAATCTCTCCATGACTTATCATACTCAGTACGACAAATGTGCCGGGTGATGATGCCGTCCACTTGAGGGGTGATGTGAGAAAAGTCTGCAGATATCTAGTGTAGGCACATTTTTCCCCTTTGTATTTTCAATCTGAAGCTGGTTGAATCCCTAGAACCTGCTGATGCAGGGGCATGGCCATATCTATTTAAGTGGCGGAACTGCCACATTATAATTACATACATGTCTGATTTAGCTATGGAGTGCAATCTGAAATGTGGATCTGTTAACATACATTGTATATTTCCAGTTTGTCATTTCACAGAGGGTTTCGGTCCTGTGGCCCACCTGGCATTTCTCTTTCCAGCATATTGTCACACCATGGGTCTGTCTAGCCAGGTGTCCAAGGCACAGCATCTTTGCCTCTTCAGAAATGCTCATAAGTATGTCTTTCCAGTTCATCCATGAAGTTTTACCCCTAGCCAGGCATGGCGGTCCATAGTATTCCATGCACTTGAGAGGAGGAGGCAGGAGGATTTCAAGGTCACTCTTAGGTAGGTAGTTCTTGGTCTCTAAGTCAGCCTGCACCTTCGAGACTATCTCAACCCTCCCCAACACCCCCCCCCCCCCAGAAACAGAAAGAAAGAAATTTCATCCCATCTGAAGTTACTAATTCTCAAACATTGAAGTTATTTCTCTCTTCTCTAAGGGGATACTTCTGGTTTGTCATGGGACAATCTGTCAAGTTGCTTCCTTTGACATTTGCATTTAGAAAGCTTATTTACCTCTATTCCAGGACTAGTGGGCAGCCAGCCAGGCCCCAGGGATAGTGAATATACCCATGTTCAAGAACTTTCTTGCTACAGTTTTCAGGCTGGTCTGGAACTCACATGTTCAAGTGATACTCCTGGGCCTCAGCCTCCCGGGTGCAGTAACATGGGCAGGTATAGCCATGCCTGTGGATTTCTTTGACTTCTCTCCCCAGGTTTGAAAACTGATCTGGCAGATAATTACCACAGCCACCTAAACTAGCATACTGTGGGGATGCAGAGATGGCTCAGCAGTTAAGAACGCTCGTTGGTCTTCCAGAGGACCCAGGTTCAGTTCCCAGCATCTACATGGTGGCTCCCAACCACTGGTAACTCCAGTTGCAGGAAATCAGACACCCTCTTTAGACACATATACATGCATGCAAGCAAAGCACTCATAACACGTAAAATAGAAAACACCTAAATGGAAATCTTCAATAGTATGAAGACGCTGTAGTGTCTTGGTTATAAAGTCAACCCTTTAAAGGAAAATCTTAAGGAGATAAGGTCCAACCCAGACAATGCTTCATAAATGATAATTATTTTACAAATTATATGCTGTATAATTTGTGCAAATCTTTGACAGCAAGTGGATGGCATGGAGCAAGAGGTGATGTGTTCTGTGCAGCTGAGGTCTGTCTCTGTTTTCCAAGTAACGAATGTGTTTATGTTGAGCTATGTCTATTATGCAGAACAACCAGAGCTGGGGAAGGGGGAAGAATGGAGAGGGTGATTCAGACCCTGATAGGTCTAATTCCTGTAAGGGACTACATTGGGAAACTGTCTCCAGGAATCTAGAGACAGGGAGAGAGAATGCAGGACTGGGGAGGTTTGAGGCAGAGGACTTGACAAGTGGAGTTTGGGGTTGGGGTAGGGAAGGAAGTCAGGGTGGGGACTGTATTCAGAGAGGTGGGAGAGATGAGTGTGTATGTCCTAGAAGGTCCCTGTGACCGCGACAGGTGCCCCATGGAGGAGAAAGCAGAAGGCAGGGGTGATCCTGGGTGACTTCAATGCCAGCTTAAGGTCACTTAGATGAAATGAGTTACATTTCTAACACGTCAAGGATAATAATAACACTGGAGCGCTTGGTATTTCCCTTTAGAAAGAGAATTTGAGTTATACTTAATATCCTGAATAGAATCTTCCCAAAAGGATGTTCCGCAGAATGAGACTAACCAGAATGGAAGGTGGGAGAGGAAGCATGGATATCCCATGTGCTACGTGATTGGTGTTCTTGGGTATGTTTGCATTAGTTTGTCTTGTCTTTTCCTCTTCTCTCTCTCCCCATTCCCTCCCTCCCTCCCTCCCTCCCTCCCTTCCTCCCTCCTTCCCTCTCTCCAGGGTCTCATCTTGTTCAGTCCAGGGTAGCCTGATTTTGTAGCCCATGAACCCAAGGATATCCTCCTGCCTCAGCCTCCTAAGAGCCAGGATTATAGTCACGAGCCAGTACACCTGGCCTGTAGTTTCTTTACACAGTATTTTTTAAAATTCTCACTTCCTTGTTGTGTTGGGTGTTGCATCTTGTGTGTCAGTTCTCCACTGCTGAGCCACAGTACACAAGTTTCCCACCACTGAGCCACATCTACATCTCAGGTGCTTGTTTAGATCATCTTGCTGTGTAGCAAAGGCTGTCCCTGAACTTGTGGCCCTCCTGCCACCATGCCAGGCAAATGAGAGACTTACTAATTCAATGCCTACCATTAGTACCTCTCAATGTTTTAACTTTAGTTTACCAGGCAAACAAATGAAAGAGACCCCCATAGCAAAACCGTCTAAAGCTATGCAACGTGTTTTAAAGGCTATGGTGACATTTTTAATATCCAGGAATGTTAAACATACGACTTGGAGACTGTTGGTTGTAGTGAGTCATTCCTATAACTGCACCATTGAAAAGGTAGAGGCAAAGGTATCGACACAGACTAGAGGCCAGCAAGATCTGATCTCACAAGCAAACACTTTTGTATTGTGTGTCTATACATACACTATATGATACACACATACACACACACATATGTGTGTGTGTGTATGTCTCACAGAGGACTAAGTGTTTTTGTATTTTCTTAGGCCCATTATCCCAAAACAAATCCACTTCTTGCTATATTTAATTTCCTAATTGAATATAGACAGAACTGTTTTGATGAGATTTTCTGTCTACAAATGTCAGGAAAGCTGAGGTTTCCAAAGCCTACGGGTGCCCTTCCAAATATAACCACACCCACTTAGAGAACATCTATGACGCTGAGGTGCGTCTACAAACCTTAGGTCTTTGAGGTTGTGTTTCTGTTTGGAGTCAGGATCTAATGTGGCCCAAGGTGCTTGTTACTAATCCTGTCCCACTAGTACTGCCTGGGAAGCTGTACCCATTCCCAGTACCCAAAACTCCCTCTAAATTGTAGAAAACAGGTTGTTTGCTGGCTCTTTCCTTTTCTCAAAGTTGTTTTTCTAGGGAAATGTTTCAAAGCAGAAGGCAGAACTTGTGGATAAGCGGATATATCCAGGGAGCTCGCCTGCCACAGCCCCTCAACCCAAACCAATCCCGCCCCACCCCACCCCCACACATAATCTTCCTCACAAATCTCAGAGGGCAGAGGTGCTATTGAAGGTTTCCTAGCACTCTTGAAATGTGGGAGTCTCCAAGAAGGAAACCTGATTTTCTAGAATGTAGTGTAATTTTGAAATCAAATCCTGCCTGGCAAGAAAGTCTACTGTACTGGAAAACAAGCTGCATCTCAGAAGCCCATCTGAGAAAGTCATCCATTAAAGAGTATTACAGCTCCTTCGCTGCTGGAGCACTCTCCCTGGGGATCAAGGTGTCGGGTTGGAGGGCAGCTTATTAACTCAAAGTAGAAATGAAGCTTGCTTCCAAAGGCAAGGCCAAGGCAGAAATCTAGAACCTCTAGTCACACAGTCCCCGCAGATGAAGGGATGGGACGTCCCATCTGGACACCCCTCCCCTGCTTTCTCTACAGCTTGGAAAGTGCTGGAAAGGGCCTCCAGATGCAGGCAGGCCCCAGCTACAGGAAGCTGGCAGGGGTCTGCACTGAAACTGGGGTTTCGTGGCTCCTCTATGGAATGTCTTTTTACAACAGGCATGTTGACACCTATTTTCTACGCTAAAATACCTTTTAATATGGCTTTCTGTTGTTGTTCATTCATGCCGGCAGTTTGAATCCAGTGTCTTGTGTCTACTAGGCAAGCATTCGACCACCGAATGTAGCTTTAGCTCCCCTCAGCTTCTAAGGAATAAAACTGACTTTACTAGGGTTGTATTTACTCATTTGTCTGTCTGCTTTGTGACAGGGTGTCACGTACCCCTAGGGTTGGTCTCGAACTCCCAAGCACTGGGATGACAGATGTGCATCACGGCACACAGGCAAGGTATCATGGAGTGTGCTTGTCTCGGTGTTCAGGGTGTCCGTGACACAGCTGGCCTGTGAGCCACACAGGCCCGAGGGGTTGGATCTCATGTTTAACCAGAGGAACATGAGTTTGGGGAGGGGGAATAGTACAATTTTGTCAAATACGTGTGTTCCACATCTATGGATACAGCCAATCATGGACAGAGACTACTTAGAAGAAAACCATCTGGGGACTGGTGAGGTGGTTCAGCAGGTGAAGGGGCTTGTGGCTTGCTGCTTGCCTCGGAGCCTGACAACCTGAGTTTGATCCCTGGGACCCACGCAGTAGGAGTCAAGAACCGACTCCTGAGGGTTGCCATCTGCTCTCCATGCGTTCCATGGCATGCACTCACACAGTCAATAAATAAATGTGACAAAAACATATGCCAGGCTGGAGGTGGCTCAGGGGTTAAGAATGCTTGCTGTGCATTCTTCCAGAGGACCTAGTTTGGGCCCCAGCACCTATGTCTAGCATCTAGCATCTAGTTCTTCAGGTACCAACATCTTCTTATGGTCACACATGGCATGCATTTAGACAGACACACATGCACATAATAAAAATATTACAAATTATTAAAACATTATTAAATTATCAATATTACAAATTATTAATTTTTTAAAAATTAACGCTACTCCACTTACCCCCCCCAACAAAACCTGAAACAATACAGTTGAGTGTGGCGGCACATACTTATGGTCATAGTATTTGTGAAGCTAAGGCAGGGGGATTGCTGTTAGTTCCAGGCCAGCCTGGGTTGGACCCTGAAAGCATTAGGGCCAGCTTGGCTGGTCTGTGTGGTGAACTTCCAAGCCAGTGAGAGATCCGGTGTCAAAACAAAAGGTGGAAGGTATGTGGTGATGACCCATGCCTCTTGTCCTCTGACCTTCATCATAGAACTGTGCACATGTGTACCAGCACATGTGTACCAGCACGTGTGCACCAGCACGTGTGCCCCAGCACGTGTGCACCAGCACGTGTGCCCCAGCACGTGTGTACCCCACCCTACCCAACTCCTGTATTGGGGGAAAAATAAAGGAAAGAAACCCCTTGGCTTGCCTTTGGGAGACTATAGATTAGTATGGAGAACGGGCTTCTGACAAAACTGCCCCTTGGGAGCCATGTACATGGTATGTCCCTTTAGTTAGTTAATGTTTAAATTTCTCTTTCATGTGTTTTATAGATTTTAATATCAAATGTGCATGCATTCTCTCAGATATATTTGTAAGGATGTAGTGATTTTAGTCCCATTCCAGTAGCTCCATCAAAAATAGCCCCTCTGGTTGCTTTGTTCATTGCCTTATATCCTGAGGTCCTGCCAAACTCCTTCATTGTCTCTAGCAGGTTTTGTTTGTTTGGTTGGTTTGTTTTTTTTTAAGGATTTTCCATCAAGACAGGCAGGTGTCTGAATAATTTTCTGATTGCTTTGCTTTGTATTGATGAAGGGTTTGGGTGCTGACTAAGCTGTCTCATATGGTATTGATCAGGAATATAAGATCTGATACCCATGCCACTGTGTCATGGTTTTTATTGTGGTGGTGGGCGGGAGGGGGCATTCTGTTTTTCATGACTGATGATGTTAGAGTTCCCTTTTAAGTTTATTTTTGGTGCCTTTTATCAGGCTGAGGAAATTCCCTCTATTTCCATTTTGTTGAAGTTTGATAATAAATGACTCTTGAACTCTGAATTTTGTCAAATGCTATTCTTTGTTCACTAAGAGAACTGTGTAGTCATCTTTTTAATCTCTTATTACTGTATTCCACCCTCCCCCCTTCCAGGAGAACAAACCCGGGGTCTTGTGCATATGGTGAATTTTATTGGATTATTTCAGAATTTTGAATCAGCCTTGAATGCCGAGAATACTAGGTCATGAAGTATTTCCTATGTTATGTTTTCTGGGTTTACTAGGTTATTCTTTAATTAACTAATTATGCCGTGTGTGTGTGTGTGTGTGTGTGTGTGTGTGTGTGTGCACACACACATATGCAATTTTTTCCTTCTACCACATGGGATCCAGGATTAAACTCAGGTAATCAGGCTTGGTAGGAAGTACCTTTAGTGGCTGAGTTGTTTCATGGGCCCTAATTGATTGATATTTATTAAAGACTCTTGCATATGTCTTTATGAGGAATATTAGTTTGAAATTTCATTTCTTCATCTGCCTTTTGTCTTAGTATAAAAGTGGTTCATAAACTAAACTAGGGATTGTTCCAACAGTCCTCTAACACACCTATGTGGGAATGATTCTTTTTAAATGTTGTGTGCACTAAACTGGTAAAAACTACCTAGTGATTTGGTTGGTTGCAAACTTTTAATCAATGGTCTCAGTTTTCTTAGGAGATGCAGGATGGGTTTCCCATTTTTATTTGAACAACTTTGGAGGTTGTTGCTCTTGAGGAAATTTGTCTATTCATCCAAATTAGCAACATTCTTACTGCCATTTTAGTGTCCCGGGTTGTTACTGTTTCCTCTATTCCAGATACCCACAGTGAGCAAGTCTTCTTTCTTAAGTGGCTTTTCATAGTTATGAATCTTTTCAAAGAACTAGATATTGGTTTTATTTATTTTCTCTCACGCGATTTTTTTCTTAGGGTGTACCAATTTCTGCTGTCAACTTTATCTCCTTCCTTCCTCTTGTTTTGGATTTGATATCTCTTCCTTTTTCTAAGTACTTAAATTACGAATGTAGACAACCAGTAAATTGGACTGAGTTCTACATTTTAGATCCCTCCCCTCCTCCTCCTCTTCCACCTCTCTCTCTCTCTCTCTCTCTCTCTTTTTCTCTCTCTCCCCTCTTTCTCTCTCTCCGTCTGTCTCTCCCTTTCCTCCTGTCTCTTTCTTTCTGTGATTTCCACCCATTGCCAACATTATTGGGTCCTTATCTCTGTAGTCTGGTGATGTGCCTGGCTGTGTTATTATTTATTGCTAGACGTCCCATTAGCTGTGCAGCAATGGTAAACACATTTTATATAGGAGATTCTTTGCAAAGTGGTTTTGGGTGATCTCTCTTGACACTGATACTAGCCAGGGCGGCTGTCAGCCAAGCCTGGAGCCCCGTTTTTAAGACAGACTTCTCACATTGGCCAAGTGAGACTCACAGGTCTCCTGACTGACTGTCTTCACAATAGAGTGGCACAAAACAAACAGTAAGTCTCAAAAGTCATAAGGCCATTCCTTCCTCATTCTTTAGGTCACACAGGCCAGACCTGTTCACCTTGAGCAGGGACTGTACACAGGTATGATTTCCGGTGTCACTAGCGTCCGTCTCGAAGACCGGCCACTATGCACTAAGTCTGTTTTCTCTGTCACTCTCACCCAACATTTTCCCACAGCATCTGCCTCTCTTCTGAAGTCCCTTGTTTTGTCACCAGAACATTCAAGATACTGATCTTTATTTAAATTCCTATTTAATGGTTCCTGTCTCTAGATTTTCACTAGATCCAATTCCCTCGAGTGTTTTTCTTTTTGTATGTGTGTGTTTCTCTGTAATTTCCCACTGAGTTCTTCCCGTTAGGTTGATGGTTTGAGGAATGGCATCCCATCCAGAAGTCACCTGCAGGTGCATTTTGCTGTTTCTGTAGTTACTTGAGGTCTGCCATCAGCTACAAATGCCTCTGCATCCTTAATGTCCTCACTTCATAAGTCTCCCACAGCAGCATCTGCTTGGCTCCTGTACACCAAGGAAAGCTCCGTCTGTCCTCCAGCTGCACCCAGATTTCCTGAGAGCCCCATGGGGAAGAGCTTTCTGGGTAAACATCACTTGGTGTCTGTGTCCTCACACTAGCACACACTCTGGACCTACTGTGGCCCTCTCTTGCTATGCACAGCTTTTGTTAAATTTTGTCATCTGTATGAATAAAGAAAACAAATCAAATCCTGAAAGCCTTATCTTTAACTCATCGTGGATGGAGGCACAGACAAAAACAAACACCACATCCTTCCCCTTTTCTCAGCATAGATAATTTCCAAGACTTTGAATGGATGCTTGGAGACTAGCAAAACCCAGATATCCATGTTTTCTGTACACATACAGACCAGTAACAAAATTAACATACAAACAGCTGTCTTTATCCCAGGCAGAAGTGGGATTCCAAGGTTTTTCTTTCTTTTATAAGCTGCACCAGGACACTAGTATTTAACATAAGGGAAGTGGGCTAGACATGGAGTCTCATACCCTTAATCCGCTAGCCAGCAGCGGGGCTGAGGCAGGAAGATTGTCTTGATTTTGGGGATGCTCAGGCTACATTAAGTGAGCCCGAGGCCAACCTTGGTTATAGTGAGACTCTGTCTCAAGGACAAACAGGACTCCCATTTGTTCAAATCGTATGTTAAGAATTCTAGAAGTGGGGGTGAGAATCTAGCTCAGTTGGTAGAACAGCTTAGATTCACAGAGTCAGGTCCCATCCGGGGAGTGAGGTGCATGTCTGTAATCCCAGCACTTGGGAAGTGGGTGTAGGAGGAACAGGGGGTCAAGGTTGTCCTTGGTTACATATCAAGTTTGACACCAGTCTGAGGACTAAACAGTCGTACTTAATAATATGTCCATTTTTCCATGTCTTTATCATACTGACCTTCAAAACTATGCATTTGTATGGGTTGGGAAATCATTTACATGCATACCATTCAATCATTAACTATGTTTTTACAGTTGAGCATTAATGCCCAGGAAACAATATAGTTTAACATACTGAGGTAATCTTTATGGATCAAAGACTGAAATAGTTATGACTATTGATCGACTGCTAAAGGTTTGTGTCTAAAATAACTTAATGGGAGCTCACTGGGTTGCAATGGGCCCCTTGTCCTGGGCTTGTGTAAATGCAGGCAGGTCTTAGTCAATTATAAAGGGCCACTGGGTACTCCTGGGTAACAGGATTTTCCACTGGGTTATCAAGTGAGACCACTGCTCAGACTTCAGCCCATCTGGTCATTCTATGCAAGCCTTCTCCACACACCCCAGTGACAGAGTCCCAGGCCTTCCTTGGTTTGGTGATGCCTACTTCAGGGATCATGGTTTGATCAAATAAATGATTAAAAGTTTAATGGGCCCCAGTTTGTCTTTTCAAGTGCTAGTAAAGCTTACTCTAATGCAAGGCTCAGCAAACCCTCTCTTTAAGGTCTGGGCCATAAATATTTTAGGGTTTGAGGCTGGGTAGAGTCTCTATTGCATATTTTTTATTTGTTTTTGTTTGTGTTTTATAACCTTTCATTGATAGTTTAGACATGGACCCAGGGCCATGTTTGTTGACTCCTGCTGACTATGAACATTCTTGCCTCTGCCTTTGTGCCAGGCCCTCTGAGCCCCTCCACAGTTCAGCACTTCTAGTCTGGGTTGGTCTTTAAAAAGCAGTAAGCTCTGGGACTCAGGGCTCAGCATTGTCACTAAAGTGACCTTCAGCTTCTATGGGAGACTGGCTCCATGACCCTCTTCTGAGACTTCTATGGCATGGCATAGTATTTGCACAGACATTACACATACCCTGTCAAATGTTTTAGGTCATCCCTAAATGATTTATAATAATTAATACAATATACAGATGATGTGAAGAGCGGCTGCATTGCCTAATTTAGGCTATGAAATTTATTCTTAATAAAGGCATATTTTTAAAAATTTGTTTTGACTGTTAGGGATAGAATTCAGAGCCTTGTGCAGAATCCCGCCACTGAGCTCTGTCTTCAGACCACGAGAATGACTTTTCAAATACTAAATATGCAATTTAGTTGACTTGTTACTACAAACCAAAACCCAAACCAAAATGCCCTGTCAGTTTCTTTATGAAGAGGTTTGACTCTTGTGGGATTGATTTCTAAGTACTTGGTTTTTAGGTAAAGTTTCCTAGCCATTGTCCCTCAGATATCTTCTGTTAATAGAAGGAAACTTTGCTGTCTGCTCGACCTCTTCAGTTTTAATTCCTACAGGTAGGGGCCTGGGTTTGAGCAACAAAGGCTTAGTGACACTGATGTCTGCGGGCTGAGTCCCAGGGCCTGTGTTGGCTTACAAAGGGTTGAGGCTGCCAAGAAGCTATAGGAAAAATGCCTTCACGCAGAAATAATTTGTTCAGAGTGAGAAAAACAGTTATAATCCAGATGCAAGCTATGGCATGGTGTATGTGTACCATACAAGGGAAACTTTGGCAGGAGAAATTCAAGTAAGTCAGTTTCATACACTGTCCCAGGACCTTAGGCACTGACTGAGGTGGGAGATGACAATAGCTTTCTAGAGGAGAGGCTACTTGAAGAGAACCTCCCCTGAGTAGTGTGATACCTCACAGAATGTTCTGGAGGAAACTTGACAGAGCACAGTAAGAGTGAGCAAGGCCTGTGGCTGTGAAGATTTTCTGGTGGGGCTTTCTGGAAAGTCCTTGAGACAGTTCTTATCTCTACAAGCAAGGCGCCAACTCTTTCCCCCTTGTCTTCTTGGCTCTGGGTTTTGTCTGCACCCAACAAAGAATGACTTTATCTTGGTATCAGCCGTCTTCTCAAAGCTGTGGAGATTGTGTGTGGACTGAGGCCCCGGGCAAGGTTTCTGAGATGTGTCACCATGAAAACCACCTTTGGGGGAAGAAGGTTGGTTTGGCTTTGTCATGAGTGGTAGGTCTGGACGAAGGGGAGATTATGGTGGATTTGGCTTTAGTCTTAGGGGTAGCACTGAGTGTTGAGGAGGATGAGGATGAAGAGAGAGGCTTCTTGGATACTCTTGGCCCACTTGGTAATCAGAGAAGTCTGTCATATCTTAGAGTGCTCACAGCTCCAGACCCTACGGAGTACACACTGCCACGTGGTCCATGCACAAGGCCCTCTGCTCGACAGTCATTTGGAGGAGCAGAGCTTCATTATTTGACTTGTGAAGTGTGAAAATATTCTGTCCATCTTTCTTCTCACCAGAACCCTTATTTTTCTGATTATTTCTTCTTGTCCAGTTCACAGTGGCTTCCAGACCTAGGCAGGAGGTCTGGATTCTTGTTTCTGTGTATTTGCATTCTTCCTCCCTCTCTCTCTCTCTCTCTCTCTCTCTCTCTCTCTCTCTCTCTCTCTCTCTCTCTCTCCCTTCTCCCCCTTTCTCTCTCCTTCTGCCTCTTTACTAGAGACATGTATAGCATTCAAGGTTAAAGTGCAACCAAGGAATAAAATATGTTAGCAAATACATGTGAAACAGAGGCAAGTTTTTCTTGGTGGTCATGCAGTCATATACTGCATGACAAACTGATGGGTCCCATGGACCATTGCCATGGGGCTGATAAGATGATACGAGAGCTGAAAGATCTGCATCACCGTTGGTGCCCTAGTGCCATACCGCAGTGTGCCGACCATGCCTCTGCTGAAGCTGTACACACTGCTCTATGCTGCAAGTCTTATGCCAGTAGGACAGCGCCCTTCAGTGCCCAATACTTAACCACCGGAATAAGCAATAATGGTACTAGTATGTGTGTTTACTGTAGCATACTTTTTACTTTTTATTTATTATTTATTTGAGATGGGATCCTATTGAGCCCAGGCTGGACTGGAACTTACCAAGTAGCTTGGCCTCAAACTTGTAGTGGTAATTCTCCTGCTTCAGCCTCAATGGTGTGGGGGTCCCAGGCATGCCACACCATACTCAGCTTATACTGTAATGTGTGTGTGTGTGTGTGTGTGTGTGTGTGTAAACTTTAAACTTTACATATACCTTGCTATGGTAGTTAATCCTGTAATTCCAGCACTTGAGATGCTGAGGTAGAAGGGACCAAGAATTTGAGATCAGCCTCAGTTGCATGTGTAGTTGAAGGCCAGTCTAAGCTACGTGAGACCTTGTCCTACACAACACACATACACAATCTGAATACAAAACTGTGTGTGTGTGTGTGACGCCGGCAGCAATCTTACGCACCTCTAGCTTGCCATGTCTTGTTTTTACGTGTAGTGCTAGGGATGGACGAAACTCAGGAACATCAGGCTCTTCTCTCCCACCGAGTCACCGCCTCAGCCGCCAGCATGCCTCATGAGTGACCATGTGTAGCCTCCGATCAGGACTAGCTAGTTTTGTGCAACTACACTCCAGCATGCTTGCACAACCACAAAATAGCCCTCTCACAAGCTCTCAGAAGTATGCCTACCATCACAAAACACATGACAATATTAGGTTCTGTGACCAAATCAGGATCTGAGAAAGTGATTAGTCAAGGAACGAACAAAGGGACATCAAAGCCACAGGCAGGGAGGGCACCTGCTTCAAATTCCACCGAATTGCAGGAAAGGCCTGAAAATTGCCAGCATGGCTGCCCTCCAGCAAATGTTTGCCCTACGAGCCCCTCAGAGACAGAGGAGCTGGAGCAATGACCTGTGTGTCTTGGATTGTGTGATCTGCAAGATCAGTAGGAAACTATTCCATGGCAGTTTTCTCTTGCTGGCCTTTGCCTTCTGAGACTGAAAACAAAGCCCATGTCCTCGGCAGAATGGTGGAAGGCAGTGGGCTTTGTCTTAGTCTGAACCCAGGTGACCATCAGGCTGATGATGACCCCAGTGACAGTGAGCTGCCTTGAGGATGAGAGATGAGGATGCTAGGAGTTGGACACTCTCGGGCTGGCCCCAGGGACAGCCATAGTACTGTGACTGACATTCCCCCAGGCTGGGCCAGCTGGGAGGACTTTCAGGGCACCCTAGGATACAGACCACCACTTTAAACGTATTGGCAGGTTAGGCCTGGTGGCTGTAATCTCAGCAACTGGGAGGCTGAGGCAGGGAGGTTACTTTGAGTGTGAGTTGGCTTAGAACACAGCGATGTCAGGGCCAGTATATGCTACATGTAGAGGCCCTGTCTCAGTGAGCAAGAGAAAACAAAACCGATGGGATCCTAACAAAGTCCCCGTGCTAGAAAGAGGAAAACATCTAATTTAGTTACACCCTAAGCCCTTAAACCCTTGCTACATTTTTATATACTTGCCCCCAGTTTTGTTTGTACTGTTTTTGTACTAGCTGTCACACTGGGTCCTTATTGATATAGTTTTAGGGACTGTTTCTGTAATCAGTAATAGCACCATTCTTAGAGCCTGTGTTTCTTCTAGGGCAGTGCTTCTCAGCCTGTGGGAGCCCTTTCGGGGGTTGCATATCCGATATCTACGTTACTACTCATAACAGTAGCAAAATGTCAGCAATGAATTAGCAGTAAAATGATTCTATGTTTGGGGTCACCACACACAAGGAACTGCATTAAAGGGTCTCAGCGTTAGGAGGGTTGAGATCCACGCTCTAGGGTCATCATAGCATCTACTTGGAAATACTTCAACTTGATCACCTAATGAACAGAACGCAATGATTTTTTTATTTAATAAAAAAATAAATTTTATTTTATGTGTATGCTTGTTTTGTGTCTCTGTGTGTGTACCATATGAATGTAATGCCCATAGAGGTCCAAAGAGGGCATTGGATCCCCCTGGAGCTGGAGTGATAGTTTTGAGCTACCATGTGGATGTTGGGGGCTCAAACCCAGTTCCTCCGGAAGAACAGCCAAGGCGTTAATTGCTGATCCATCTCTCCAGTCCTGAAAGTAATGCTCTTATGGCTCCTTCAGTACCTGGCTTAGGGCTGCAGCTCAGAGGGAGCGTGTTTGCCTATTGTGAGTAACACCCTAGGTCCGATTCCCAGTTCCTCTGATTCCCAGCAACAACCAAAGCAAAGCAGACCAGTACTATGGTTTAAGCAATCACACTTGCCCTGCTATCGTTCTACAGCCTCCCTCCATGACTCCAGTTACTCTTTAAAAGGGAAGTTCATTAAAAAATGGAATTTCTAGGCAAACACTCCAGCTGGCTCTTGATATGTGTTGTTGGGTAATATTTTACCTTCCCCTTCCCCTTTTAAAATTATTTATCTTTTATTGCATGTGTACGCATGCTTTGCTTGCATGTATGTAGTCATACCATGTGTGTGCCTCCTGAAGGAAGCTGGAAGAGGGTTTCAGATCCTCTGGAGTCACAGATGGGAATGAAACAGGGTCCTCTGCAAGAGCAACAAGTGCTTTTTAACTGCTCTGCCATCTCTTGAGCCCAAATTTTTATTGTTAGAGACTTTATTTATGGTATGTGTATCAGTGTATATAAAAGCGCCACATGCGTACCTGGTACTCCTGGAGGCCAAAAGAGGGCGCCAGATCCCCTGGAACTGGAATAGTTGTGAGCCACCATGTGGTGCTGGGACCCCCAACTTGAACCCTCTGCAAGAGCAAGTGCTCGGAACCACTGATTCCTTTCTCCTGACCCCTCTCTCCTTTTTAGGAGCAATCTGATAGTGTGGCTTGATTTTAAGTTTGCCGATATTGTACATACTGCTTTCTAAGTGGATTAAATTAGACACTGTCCCAACATTGCCCCTCTCCTCCCCTCTTCTCCTTTCCTCTCTTCTCCTCAACAGTCTCGTGCAGGCCAGGTAGGCCTCAAACTTATATAGCTGAGGCTGACCTTGAACTTCTGATCCTTGTGTTTGTATACCACCGGTGATGATATTACAGGTGTGTGCTGCCACACTCAACCCAACACTGATATTCGTGCTTACACACATCTGTAATCCCAGCACTTGGGGAGCTAAAGTTGAAGGATCACCATTTTGAAGCTAGCCTGCTCTACATAGTAGAGCTGAGTATCAAAAACAAAACAAAAATAGGAGCAAGCTTAATGGCCTTGCCATCCTCTGAGTTTAAAACAGAAAGTTCGGATCCTTGAAAAGGATCCCCCAGAACATTTTTAGAAGGCCAGAACAATGCATTTCTGAAGTAGGCTTCTGACTTTGTGCTAATTATATCCTATTCATTGTGGTCTACAAATTGTACGTTGTTCAGTTAATGCTTAAAGTAAAAATAAATGGATATCTAAAATTTTTTTTCATAAAAGCATGTTATGTGGAATAAACAAATTAATGCTAGGAAAATAGTTGATTTTATCATCAGGCTAGAACACACAGGATGCCACCAAGAGTGGTCATGCCAAGCACATGTGAACACCACACACACACACACACATACACACACACACACACATACACACTCAATGCTGGAGACCAATCCTAGGACCTCATGCATGCTAAGTAAGCTCTCTGCATGGAGTGAGGCACACTTAGTTAAAGCTGCGTAAACATGGAGGTTTAACAACTGGGACATTGACTTCCATGTATTTTTCCCTGAGTGTTTTCATTCATGGTTCTTGCTGTGTGGCTGCCATTCGCCAAGTCCATTAGATCCTCTGTTCTGTGCTGAACACACCAGGGACTCTGCCTGTTTAAAAGGCAGAAGAGGAAATCTTTCCAGCCACTTAATATTGATAAGGGACCAGGGCAGACCTCTGTGCTGGGCGGAGACCACAGGACTGTGGAGTGTGGGTGGCTAGTGAGAAGCTGTCCACCATGGTTTGTTTGGTTTGCCTGGCTCTTGGGCTTCCTGCTACTCACTCTGTTGCTTTAGCCCCCGGGGGACTCCATCCGCTGACTCTGCACTGCTTCAGCTGTTTATTTTTATTGGAAAGTTTATGCCCACAGCCTGGAGTGCTGTAGTAGGTGGGACCAAAAGAACTTCCTTCAGTGGATGGCTCCCCCTTCTGAGCGGAGTTGTGCGGAGTGGGTCCCCTGTCCCAAGCAGAGGCCTTTCTATCACTTCGAAGCCATGGCAGTTGGTATCAGTGAGTCACACCTGGGACATGAGTCACAGAGCCTGTTGTGTTGGTCCTCTGAAGGACAGAGGGAACCCTGCCTTCTTGCCCACAGTGGGCCATGCTCTGTATACAGGGAACTTGAGAGAGATCTCCCTGCACTTGGTGGAAGGTTGGGATGGACTGTATTGGAGGCAGCCTTAAATCCTTCTTCAGTTCCTTTAGTTGATTTAAGTCCTTTAGTTGAATGTACTCAGCATGTCAAGGCACCACATTTTGGGTACTGTTGTGTCAACAGTAGCCTTATCTGGAATTGCTGGGAACTGAAAAATAAAGTTCCATCTGAGGTTGGGGGGCAAGGTGGTACTGGGGTCAGAAAAAAGGCCAGGAACATTTATTTCCTCGTAAGGTTTCTTGTTATTCCTTTCCCCTCCTCAAGCTAAACCTTGAGATACATATTTTAGTTGTAAAAGAATAAATCCTAACTATAGTTGCTTACACAAATAAGGATTCCATGCATCGATGGTATGTGTTGTGTCCAGGACTAGGTCAAACCGTGCAGTATAGAATTTTGTCTCCCCCACCCCTCTGCGTTAATTAACCAATGTTTGGGTGTGAACTGTCTTCTTAACTTAGCCATCCTAAAGGAAGGAGTTCACAGTTGCCCCTGTAGCTAAAGAAAGTAGGGACCACCGCTGCTGGATTCTCAGCTGAGTCCCGAGTCACCAGGTGAGGACTTTAATTGACTCAGTTATAACAGAGGTGAAATTATGAAAAATATACCATCCGTTGCTTACAATTGTATTATGCCAGGCCTGGCTGTGTGTGCCTATAAGCCTAGCACTTGGAAGACTGAGGTAGGAAGATCTCAAGCTCAAAGTCATCTTGGGCCATATGGTAAGCTAGTCAGGGCTACAGACAGAAAAACTGTCTCAAAAACAAAACCCCCAAACCCCAAATTTAAAAAAAATAAATAAAAGAAAGCAAATCCCCAAACTCTGTTGTCTGCCTCAGCCCTTAACTGGGACAGTTTCTGGTAGCAACTGTCACCTCCGACTGTTGTCAGGGCCATATATGGTGCTATTCCCTTTCTGCTGGATGCTTTTGTTTATGTCTACTCTTTCTTCAGTCCACGGGCAGGGACTCCCTTCCCTAGAGATTAAGAAATGCAGGGGAACTGAGGTTTTTCATGAGTATCTCCGTGAGTGAGGGGCAAGAAGTATCTCTTCCTTACACACAATGAACCTGGTTTTGGTTTTGGTACTTTCCTGAGAAGACATTAGACTATGTGGGAGCCATTGTTCTGTTGAATAACAGTGATGGAATGAGAAATGAACTACCAGTTACCTCACATGCCCCCCTAGTGTGCCTTCCTCTCCCAGTCTCTGCACTAATACACAGGGGCTTCTCCTAGCAGCCCTGTAACCAAGGTTTCTGGTGGCACCCTTGTTACTTTGTCACAGAGACCACAGTGCTATATTTAGAAGGCAAGCCTGGGCCCACAGCCTTGATACACTCTTTGCTTCGTGGTGGACCATGTTACTATGCTCAGAAGTCAGGCCTGGACCCATGGCTTTGACATCCAGATACTATTGTCGCTTCCTGGTGGGCTTTGATTCCATCCTTCATAGCTCCAGGTGGCTCTCTGAGATACCCAGGGCTATTTGAGTGCTTCCAACCTAAGGCTAGTTCAGGGCCTCCGGCAGGCAGAGAGCAGGTACCATCTGGGCACTGTGAGATTTGACGTGTGTTCCCTCCTGCTGACTCTTCAGTTCTTGGCTGGCCATGTATCGACTTGCTTGATTTTCCTTCACGTGGTAAAGAAAATAGAATATTCGTCTCTGTACCTCAGGCAATAGGAGGGAAAGGAGAACCAGACTAAAGGTCATAATTTTGACTCGATTTCTTTCTGTCCCAAATATCCACATCTAACAGCAGGAAGAGGCTCAGTTGTGCAAACAGAGAATACTATCCTCAACCCCAAACGCCAGGGCCAGCTGATTCCCATTCCCTTTGCAGCTCAGGTTCTTCTCCCCTGACCCCACCCCAGAGCCCCGAGGTTCCAGGCTTCTCATCCTTCCCGACCACCTAGAAGCCACACATTTCACTGGCTGCTTGGGCCTAGGATGCCCACAGCATCCTAGTAGGGTGTTCTCTCCTCACTGCACCCCTCTGCAGGGGCTGCCTCAGTGAGTGAGGCAGGAATGTGCTTAAGGGAAGCTGCTATGAGACTTGAGCCCCAAGTTTCCTCAGGTCTGACCTTTGTGTGACGTGGACCAACTCATTTCTTCACTGTTCCAGGCAGGTCGGATTAGGTGTTTGATTGCTTTTGTCTGAAAGCACTTGACTGGTAAATACTGTAAATCATATGCTGACCCAGACTTGACCTTCTAGAAGGCTGCCTTTAAAAGCTTGACTGCAGGACTGGAGGTGTGACATATTGCTTGTTTGTCTACGGGCACGTATGAGGAAGATTAAAGTAAAGTTGAGTTTATAAATCACTATAGGGCTTGGATTTGAATGGCATGGATGGATATGTTGAAAAGAAAGCTCCTAAGCCAAAGCTTGTTTTTCCCCCCTACCCAATAATGTGCCTCATTTCTTGAAGGAAATGCCCTTTATGCATTAAGATTTCTAATGCACCCCCCCAATGCTCCAGAAAGTAGGTAGGCTATTGTATCTCCAGCAGATACTGTGGCCTAGGATGAGCACCTTGGCTGTGGACATGGATTATGACACCAGTGTTGTCTGTGGAGTCCCATGTTGGCTCTTGGCTCTGCTTTCACATACAAGTTTCTGGAAGCCTCATAGCTAGCTTCTCACTCAGCACACTAGAAACTGGGTGGCGAGGTACAGGAAAGAAGGAGGCATTTCTAGAAAGAAGCCTTGCACAACAGCTTCTAGTGTGTTCTGTGGATGGCTAAGGATGTGAATCCTACCAGGGGTCATGGGTTCATACCAAAGATACCTGAACCGCTGAGGCATGGTTTCAACATGAAAAATAAGTTCTGAGGAGATGTGGGATCGGGAGAAGGTTCACTGGTTGCAAAACTGGAAAATGTCAGCAATTTAGCTGCTTTTGTGAAATTCAAGTAGTTAGCATGTTTTAGTGTAGATAAAGGAGCATCTCCGTCAAGGCAGTGACGTCTGTTGGTTCGGGTATTTATAGTGAGGCTGGCAGCATTTTTATGAAAGAATCTAGACATTCAAAACTGTATAAAATAAAATAATGGGAACATCAGGTTTAAAAACTAAACAAAGCAAAATAAAAAAACAACTCTGGCAGCTGAGATGGCTCAGCAGGTAAAGGGCAGTTGCTTGCTGCCTGACAAACAGTTGGCTCTCTAGGATTCAAGAGAGAACTGACTCCCACAAACTGTCCTCTAACTTCCACATGAGCATCATGGTATCTTTGTATGCATAAGAAAACACACACACACACACACAATTAAAAAATTAAAAACCCAACTTCACAAATATGACTCCTCAAAGGATCACTACAAGATGTTAAATAAAAATTAAAGAGATTTTTTTTATAGGTTCAGTAGAGGGGTGGTGGAGACAAATTACCCTTCAGAAGAGCTTTGCTAGTTGACAGTTGACATTATCACTGCCACAGACAGTCTCATGGGGCCCTGGACCAGGAGGGTAAGCTTTCCTGAGAAAAGCTTTGTTAGAGCCAGCACAAATAGCAAGCCAGAGTCCTGAAGGGGAAGAGCCTTCAGTTCTGGAAAACAAAGGAGTTTCTTGTTCCTGTAGGTTTCAGGGGAAGGTTCATATATGGGACCTTCCTACCTGCTGAGTGTCACAAAACACGCACTAGATAAAAGTAAAGTTTAATATAACACTATTTGGGGCCTGTGTAGGAGGTTCTGAGTGGCTGCTAGGGAAAGGGAGTGCAGAGCCACAGAAGGCTAGCTTTGCAGCCAGTGAGCAGCAGCTCCAAGTGGCTTGATTTCCAAACTAAGACAGCAGCAGCTAGAGGGGTTTAGCCAAATGTGAAATCTGTCATTTTGGGTGGTTTGTTGTTGTTTGTTTTTGTTTTTGAAACTGGGTCTTACATTTAGGTAGGCCTGAAACTCACTCTTTAGCCCATGTTAGCCTTGAACTTACAGCAGTCCCCATGGTTTGGTCACCTAAGTGTTGGGATTCCTAGCATGAGCCATAGTGGCTGCTTACACACACACACACACACACACACACACACACACACACACACACGCACACACGCACACACGCACACAGGCACACACACACACACGCACACACGCATGCACGTACATGTTTCAGCACCGAGGTTCATATCATGCCTTGCTCATGAGAGCTATACACTGATGTGTACTTCCAGTCCCAGTGTGTATTTTCATTACAGGTAAATGCAGCCATAGTTTTGTACTGGATGTTTCTGAATTTTATATGGATGTTCTCCTGCGTTATTCTGCAACTTTTCTTCGTTCATTGCAATGCTTAAATATTACACATGTAGTTAATCTCTGTTGACAGGTCCCTCAGCATTATTAGCTTATTATAATGAATTATAAAGAATGCCAAAAAGCCAGGCCTGGTAGTACCTGGCTGCAATCTTATCACTGAAGAGCTAGGGACAGGCAGGAGCCCAGCCCTGGCTACATGAGACCCTGTCTTCAAAACAACAACAACAAAACCATTGTATACTTTTATGAAATTCTCAAAAAATAAATAAAATATGATTTTTAAATAATAAGAATACTTTAGTGAGTATTCATACATTCATACACATATGTATAAATGTTTATATTTGTATGAATAATTAAATACACATGGGTACAACTACACACACATGCACACACACATGCATACACACACACCACAGTTCTCGGGAGCATCCCAATTCATTTTCTCAGCAGCATTACATGAAAGATGTGTTTGTGTAAGTGCACACACACTCTGATGAGGGTGCACAGTAACCTGTGCTTCCTTCCAAAAGCCTGACAGTTGGAGCTGCTTTAAAAATTCTTCTCTGCCTGTGGCGCAGAACCTGTTTTGTACTTTTTAACTCTTTAATGATTCCTAGGAAATGCTTGTAAGTTGTACACACTCACTCCTTTGTCTTAAGGGTGCCCTGATGTGTCTTGTTCGCTTATAAATTGTCATTTCCAGTATGGCTGAATTTATCAACATGTTCCTTTATTTCTTGTGCTTTTTGATGCTTGTTTAAGAACTTCTTATTGCCTCTGCCAGTAGAATTGCTGGAAGCCCCTGAGGTCCTGACTTTCAAGAGGCGCGCAGTATTTTGTAGCTGCTAATATTCTGGTGAGCTCGTATGGGCTAGTGCCAGGCCTCTCCTGAGAGGAGATGCCCAAATCATGGCCAAGCAGGAGTATGTGAGCCACCTGCTTGGGAGCTGCTGAGCCACAGCATGATCTGTGCCTGACTTTGTTTTCTCTGAGTCTTTCTCAAGGGCTGAACTGTCCTCTCCCAGGCCCAGGGGAGGTCTCTAAAGGCTTGCTCAGGGCTGTTCCTTTCCTAAAGGAGAAAAGGAAACCGGGTCCTCCCAGTTCATCCACTCCAGAGGGGTTCCTAGGAGCTCTCTACCCCAACCCAGCCCAGGAGACCTTGCACTCGAAGGTGCTCTGGCTCATAGCTGAAGCTGCTGTGTCTTTGTTTCTCGGAGGCTGAGTGGCCTGAGTTCACACAGCAGGTCAGCAGGGCGGGGTGTGGTTGTGGAATTCTGGGACTCCTGGCTGAGTTTTCTGGCTCTGTTCAAACTGCTCCCTGCCGCGAAACTTGTGTTTATTCGTCCTTTGGCCCGCTAAACTTCGTGAATAGTTGGGATGTTTAAAAATCTGAATCCTTTAACTCATGACTATTGTCCAACCTTAGAATGTTTGGGAAGGTCTGATAAAGAAATTATTTTGTCTTTCCACATCAATGGCTGTTGTTGTATGTACAGGTTGGGCATAACTAATCTAAAAATCTAAAATTCAGACTATTCTAAAACCCCAAACTTCTTGAGTTTGCACATAATGGCACAGGTGGAAGAATTTACAATATTTTCTCATAAAACATGATCCCACTCACACGAATGCTCCATAATTTCAGGGTATATGTAGAAGGTACGTGTGAGTGGGCTTCTGTCACGGTGACAGCAGGCTTCAGACTGTCAG
This sequence comes from Micromys minutus, assembly GCF_963924665.1. Taxonomy (NCBI): domain Eukaryota; kingdom Metazoa; phylum Chordata; class Mammalia; order Rodentia; family Muridae; genus Micromys; species Micromys minutus. The sequence continues at coordinate 11,867,780 of NC_137981.1, forward strand.
TGTAGGAGGAGGGGGGGCTTAGTTTAGTTCACAGTCTCAGAGGTTTCAGTTTGTGCCTTTTAGAGCTAAAGATGTTACAGGAGTTCCCAGAAAGGAATCAGGCATGGAACCACCCTGCACGTGAGCTTTGTGGCCACAGCATCAGGATCTGGCCTTGAAATGGGGAACCTTGGACAGAGAGGTTGTGTGGTGAAGGTCCTGAAAGGAAAGGGCCGTCTTCTCCCAGAACAAGGAGAGCTGTAACATCACATACACCACAGGGAGCTCCGGGGGTCCTAAAGGAGAGACAACTGTCAGTTCTGTGGAGCAGGAACGTTGTAGTGTTGGGTGGCACAGGACGGAGTGGGATCCTGAAGAGATGAAGAACAGACCTTCGGTTCTAACAGTTCCCTTCAGATCCCAGGGAACACAGTGGGGCTCTTGCTCTTATTGGATTTGTGTATGTGTGTGTGGGGGGAGGGAGGAGACAATGTCCTTAAACATGCCTTAGAAGTCACAAGGCATCAATAAGAGTAAAGTTATGGGAGTGGAGACATGATTAGGAGGTTAAGAACACTTGCTACTCTTGCGAAGAACCCCAGTTCAGGTCACAGCACCCACACCAAACCCCAGGGGTTCTGATGCCCTCTTCTGGTCTCTGCAGGATCTGCTCCCCTGTCCCCAGACACAGACACAGTGACACACACACACACACTCCACAGAAACATACTTAGACACACAGAGACACACCTCCCCGCATACACACTCCACATATATCATACCACACCACAGATAAGTCCAGGTTGTGTTGGGTCTGAGCAGTGGTGGGAGGGGGAGGGGGAGGGCTCTACGGGAGCTGCAGGGTCACAGCCTGCTCAGCTCGCCTTGGAGAGGGGGAGACTGAGAGGAGGACAGCTAGAAGACCTAATGGTTTACAATGACCACCTGACCCTGCTGTTTCTCAGTCTGTCACGTCTGTCACTTCTGGACTGTGTAGCAGAGATTTGCTCTCCTCATGGCAGCCATGAAGTATCAGGACACCAGAGTCCCCATACCTACCCTTCCAGAGGACCAGTCCCATATTTGCTAGCTCCTTCCAAATATCCCACTTTTTAAAGTGTTGAGTAGCATTTTTTCCCCTGAAGCATAACAGACATGTGTGTACCTTTCCACACTTTCAGAATGTATTGAATAACAATAAAGTCACAAGGCGCCTCTTATTGTCTGTGATTTGCCAAGTAGTCTTGATAGCCCTTGATAGCTGACCAATGGCAAACCTGGATTCTTTTATTATAATCACTAGAATGAACAGTAAGATCACCTCACACAGTATTATCTGTCTACATATGTATGTAGATTAAAGAACAGCAACCAAGGGTTAAAGAGGTTGGAATCCTTCAGAGAAGGCTTACTGGAGGCAGAAGCTGACACAAAGTCATTGTGGGTGCTTCAAAGACACAGACAAGCTGTTGGAGTCTACAGACAAGCAGGAGGCAAGGCATAAAACTAGGGGGACCACGTTGAGGTGAAGCCCCGGGAACACTTGGGAACTCTCTGCTATCCCTCCTTTGATGCACAAATTTTGCTCAGAAAACAGGCTGTCTGGGGACTTAGCCATTACCTTAGGTGGCTCCCTCTTTGTAGGGTCCAGGAACAGGTATTCAGTATGTGTGATGTATGCTTGGGTCCTCTCTCCTGATAGGATTTTACTGCATCCATATGCCCATGTCTCTCATGTCTCTCCAATCTGCTTGGGTAAGATTACTTATAGGAATATGCAATTTATCAGCCTGTGCCTTGGAGATGGTGTTAAGTACCTAATGAGATACAGTCATCCTGCCTCTGCACTCAAAATGGAGCCAAATGCTGGGTGCAAAATGGAGTTCCCCAAAGAAAATCAAGGTCTGAAAATTGCCATGCCTCACAACAGGAAGTCACTTAGAGCATCTTCATGAATTCCCTTACATAGGGGAAAGAGGTACACCAGGGTCATGCAGCCCACAAGACTCACAAAGTCTTTAAGTATGTCGTAAACAGCTTCAGTGGTGAGCTGAGGCATCCCTCATGCTGGGGTTGTTGGTGTACCTGTAGATAACCATTATAAACTCATTAGTTCAGCAGACTGGAGTTGGATGCTATTCTTTCTTTGATCTGGGAACAGTGGGTACCCTCTCTCTCTGGGGTGAACTGGAAGCCATACAATGTAAAGGTTCTGTAGTGTCCAATGGCTCCACAGCCTGCTGACTAGCCTTTGAGGAGACATGCTATATCTAGACTAGATCAGACAATGGATGAATAGTAACTGAACTTCTTGTTTAGACAGTCTTCCCAGCACCATGGTGTCTCATTGCATGCTAGTAAATGTTTCAAAATCTGAAATTCACCCAAATCCAAAATACTTCCAGTCCTAAGCATTTCAGATATGGTTTTCTCAGCTTCTGTGTCATCAAAAAGTGAGAGTAATTAAACATTTGAAAAAAATTATTGACTAAAGGATTTATCTGTAGGGAATTGTGGGCAGAAAGCATCATTGTCATTTTGAAAAGAGCAATGAGTTTTTCAACTGCAGGTGGTTTTTGTTTTTGTTTTGTCTTTTTGTTTTTTAACGTCCAGTGAAAAGTTTTATTATATCCTTGAAAGTTTTTCTGGAGTTTCCTTATGTGAAATGGTATTTAGAACAAATGTGACCAATCTTCACCAAATTAAACTTTCCAGACACAAGACAGTGTGAATTTTGGCGAACTTTTATAATAAGACAGTAAATGAGAATTTGGGAGAACTTTTATAATAGGCAGTGAAGCACATTTCAAAAAGCTAAAGCAGCCGGGCAGTGGTGACACATGCCTTCACTTCTAGCACCTGAGAGGCAAAGGCAGGAGGATCTTCGTGAGTTCAAGGCTAGCCTACTCTACACGATCAGCTCCAGAATAGTCAGGGGTACACAGATAGAACTTGTCTCAAAAACAAAACACACAGAAAGCTAATGCTAACAGAAAGAATGCAAAGGATCCTGGGAGAGCAGTGTAGAGATGGCCAGATGTCATGATGGTAACTGATCCACACACACACACACATACTTTACAAGAACTCAAGTCCATGAAAGTCTGAAGCATTTCTCCCTATCAAATTGGGGAAATTCAAAGATTGTTAAAGCAGCCTTGGAGAGAGTTTGTAGTAGAGAGAGTATGATGTAGAGATCTTTAGTGGATCCCCTATATCAGTGTCTTAAGGCCACCATAACAAACACTGGAAATGGTTTTTTTCAGTTCCGAAAGGGCCCTTTTGGACCAGCAGGCTGCTCCCTCTGCAGGCTGTGACCTGCAGCACACCCACCCCCTTCCCAGCTTCCCTGGAATCAGCCTTGGTATCCACAGGCAGATAGTTGTCCTGCTCCAATCAATGCCTTTGTCTTTACATGTCCTGTTCCTCGCACACTGCGTGTCTCTCCCCCTCCTTCCTCTTATGAAGACATAAGACAGTGGATTCAGAGTCCATTCTAATCTGGGATCCCATAGGCCCACAGAAAACCCCATTTTAACTTGGTTCCATCCATAGAAGTCCTGTGTCTAAGTAGGGTCACATTTATAGGTACCAAGTGTAAAACTTCATCATACTCTTTCTTTGGCATGTCATCTTCCTTGTTCTAAGTGGATATACTCTGGGTATAAGTGTTTTTCAAAAGTTGAGTAGAAGGGCAGGGAGATCACTCTGTGAGAATAGTCACCGTCACAAACCCTGACAACCCGAGTTTCATTCCTGAAAGTTGTCCTCTGGTTCTTCCCCTGAACACTATGGCACATTGACACACACACACATGCACACGCTCAATGATAGTCATTTTTAAGAGGCTAGGAGAACTAGTGTGGTGGCTCATGGCTGTAACTGTAGCTCTTGGGAGCCTAAAGAGGAGGATTTTACTGGCAGTTCAAGGGCAGCCAGAGTTACACAGAGAGTTCTAGGCAAGCCTGTCCCAAAATATCCAACACAAACAAACAGCAAATACCCCCCAAACAAACTCAAAAACAAAAAACCAAGTTGGTGGGAATGGGGGTAGGGATAGGGATGGGGGAGGGGATATGGATGGAGGTGGTGGGTGTTTCAGAGAATAGAAAATTCCAGATCTTAATGTAGTGGTGGGTGTGTAGTACAGTTCTCGAGAAGAAAGTAGCTTCATCTGTACTGACTTAGAAAACCCAGAGAGCAAGTTCCAGATCCCCTTTCTGTGTCTTTGTTACGTTATTATTTAGTTTTGTAAGACAAGGACTTGCTGTGCAGCATAGGCAGGCCTTGAACTTGCCCTCCTCTTGCTTCAGCCTCCGTGGTGCTAGGGCAGGAATGGGAGGTCACTGGCTTTTGTGTTACTGTTTTTTACTCGCAACACATGTGACAAATGATAAGGCTTGGAAAAACTGCACCTGGCAGTATTGGCAGGTGTGATCCTGGGGACAGGTGAGGGACAGGGCTGTTCTGCTGGTACTCTCTGCCTGCCTTGTAACAGGTCTGTTCTGTAGGATACATGAAGGGCTTTTATATCTTCCATGTTTTGCTCTGAAATTCCAGTTTGTGCCCTTTCTAGGATGACACAGTCCTATAAGAGGCTAACATAGAAGGGTAGAGGAAATCTCTATAAACTCAGGAAAGGGGCTGCAAACCTTCTCTCGGATCCTTTCTGAAGCCACAGCTAAGCCAGAAAAAAGAAATATCAATTTGATATGAAAAGGATGTGGCTTTTAGACATTTGTTGATAGTCCCTAAAGCAATCCTATCATGAACCATGAGAAATTAAAAACAGAAATGTATGGCAAGTGATGTCATTTCTATTCACTGTCACCTTGACACGACAGGGCAGTGATTTCTTAGCTCATGCGTTTTTCTATATTTCTTTCTTCCATGTGGTCCTGGAAGTCCAGGAACTCACTCCAAAGAACAGGCTAGCCTCCAACTCAGAGATTCACCTGCCTCTGCCTCCTGATAGCTGGGATTAAAGCCGTGTGTACCACCACAGCCTGACTCCTTTATTTCTTAGCAGAAGTGCTCAGTAGTCCCTCCTCAGTATCATCTCCCCTCCTTTCCTCCTCCTTGAAGGCAGCCATTGGTACAAACTTGATGGGTGCCCTTTCTATCTATACTTTAATATTCATCATGCATATTAAATTTGATATAAGTGTGACATGCTGCGTATATATTTTTGAAATTTTCTTTTTTTACTTAGCCTTATGCTTTCTTTAGTCTGTTCTGTCCAGGACATCAAATGAAAGTCAGTTAACAGGATAGCGTTACAGATTATGTACTCCTGGTTTGATGGGTGTTGGATTTTCTTACCTACTTGCTTTTAGATACAATGGTATTCCACCCAGCTGTATGTGGCCTTCTTGTGGTCACATGACTGTTTCTGCTTCGTGTTAACATACCAGGCTTGAAGGACTTCTGTATATCCGGCTCATGTTGTCTTATGTCATTTCATACTGTCACACTGTCCAAAACATGTCACTGGACATATTTTCCCAACCACAGCCAGGAAATCTATCCACATCCCATTCAGTGCTAGGTTTGTTAGATTTTTGTTTTGTTTTGAGCCGCCTGTCTCTGCTTAAGGAGAGTGTGGGAGGTGGCTTTGGGTTTAAGCAGGGTCACACTGACCTTCAACATGAGGTCAGTGTAGCACCTGACTCAAAGGAGGGATGGTAAAAAGTCTCTAGCCTGTTGGAGGTTGAAAGTTATTAGAGGACAGGTTTGCTGGCTGTATGTGGTTGTGCTCTCCTGCATCCCAGCGTGGAAGAGGTAAGGAAGTTACTGTGAGTTTAAGGCTTGCCTGGGCAGCATAGCAGGTCCCAGGTAATCCGTGCTCCATAGCAAGATTTTCAGTGAAAAAACAGAAGGGAGGGGTAGGGGAGGGAGAAAGAAAAGGTAGAAAGGAAGGATGAAGAGAGACAGAGATAGGCACGGACAGAGAGAGAGAGAGAGAGAGAGAGAGAGAGAGAGAGAGAGAGAGAGAGATGTCAAGTTGATACCAGTTGGCTCTCACCAGAACAATAAAGGAGCCTCATTCATTCTTTTTCCTGAATAAAATCAAACACTGAGCTAGCAATCACTGTGTATGGCATGATTGTCCATGCCGAAGTGATGGGAAAGTCCCATCTCCAACACCAGCTTGTGTGCATGCTGATCTCTTATCTCCACCTCCCCCACAAAATACCACTGTTTTGAAATGTTTTTATTTGAGAGGATTTGAGTGAGACTTGCCTAAATTCTTTGTAGTGAACACATACTGCCTTTGAAGCAATGCAAGCACACTTGGGTTTTAAAAGAGGCTTTGCACACGGGTCACTCTTGGCAATCATGAGTGATGTATGAGTCACTTAGAGCTGGCTTCATGGATGGGAACCCAGGTTTAGTTGTCCTGTTTGTTCAAAGCCTGCAGGCTGGACAGACCTGGCTTTAAGTCCTACTACTGTTGGTTACTTAGTTCCGCGAGTTCATGAATGCTTCTCATTTATAAAATGTGGAGGAGATGAGGCTCATCACTGGTCTCTTGAGCTTGTAATGAGGGAGCACATGGTAGCCAGGAAGGAAAGGGGAAGAGGAATGGGCCTATCATAAGTTCCTTTTAAAACAATGCCTCTCCCACTGAGGGGCAGTGACTTTTCAATAGGGTCTTCTACCTCATAAGAGTTCTATTTCCTAGTATTATCATAGGCTAGGGACTAAGGCACTGTCCCAAGGGTCTTTGGGAATCATTTCAAATCCAAACTGTAATGAGGTTACTCTGGCATTTGCTTATTTATTTTTGTGTGTCTATCTGTGTAGTGTATGTGTGCATGTGTATGTTTGTGCATATGTGGTTGTGCTTGCCTGCATGTGTGAGAGACAGCCAGAGTTAATTAACACTGTGCCCACCTTAGTTGTAGAGATCAGGTCTCTCGCCAGATGTGGACTTCACCAGCTGGCTAGTGAGTTCCAGGATCTGCCTGTCCCCACTGCTCCACAGCCCTGGGCTGGGGTTACAGATGCATGTGACCACACTTGGCTTTTATGTGGGTGCTGGGTGTACAGTCTCAGGTACTCATGCTGTGCAGAAGGCGCTGTACCAACTAAGACATCTCCCCAGCCTTACACTCGGGATTAAATAAGACAGCATATAAAGGGCTTGCCATGAATCGGTATCATTCAAAATACTTGGAAATATTAGTGATAATAACATATGCCAGCATTTCTCTGCTTTTTTACATTTGGGTGCAACGTCATCACCATTGACTGATTTCAGAGTATGAAGGCAGTGGGAAGACACATTGCTGCAGGCCTTCGGAAACAAAATCACGTACCCCCTGCTTTAGGAAGGGGTGAACCTGGTTACCTCCCCTGTGACTGACCACAATTAAATGAACTGCTAGACTGGAGGCTCCCGTATGATGCCAGTCTTGCGTAGCCACAGGCCCAGACAAAGCTAAGCAGATGAAGCCTGTGATATCTTTGAGAATATGGTTATTATCCTAAGCGTAGGTGCTAAATGGCTTGTGTAGGTATGTAATGGCTTCCTTGGTGATGAAAGCTGCCAGAGAAATATTCACACTGGCGAGTCACTAAAGTCTTCTCTGCCTAAGAGGTTGGAAGGGCTCCAGAGCATCCCTTAGGACAGTGCTCAAACCTGCTCTAGTTTATTCTGTTGCCTTGCTCCCATGAAGCAGGCTCGGCCATCACATTTACCACACGGGTGCTAAAAGCACATCCAAACGTCCGCCTACTCCAAGACTGTCATTTGTGTCTTTAGCCTGGAGAGCACTGCCAAACAAACCACTCTCTGCCAACCCACTGAGCCAGATGCCTGGCACATATCCTCAGCTCCAGACCCCTCACTGTCCACCCAACTCCCTGAATTTATTTTAGATCCACCTCTCCTTTGTCTCTTCTGCCATTGGCTTAGATTTCCAGATGGTTATTCTGATTGGTTCTCCATCATTTAAAATTCTCCCATCATTTTTTTTCCTATTGGTTGGACACAGGGCAGACTCCTTAATGTGACACTCTGTCCAAGCTCTCTGTTCACTGTGTATCTCTTGTCTTTCACAGCCCTGGGTGTTACGGGGGTGTGCACATGACCATGCACAGGGTCCTGCTGGGTACATCTTCTAGGGGAAGGCCTCCTAGCAAATCCCTTTATTCAGTATGGGCAAGTGGTTCCTAAGCACTGGTCCATACTTGAGAACAGAAATGAAGCTTGCTCTAGAGGATTATTATGAATCCAAGGCTTGCATGGGTTACATAGTGAGACCATGTAATGAAGGAGAGGGAGGGAGAGAAGCAGGCAGGCAGGAGGTCCTATAATTTGAAGTAGTCTAGGAGTCTGGGAAGATGGCTCAGTGGTTAAGAGCATTGCTTTTTCAGAGTACCTGGATTTGATTCTTAGCATCTACATGATAGCTTACAACTTTCTGTAACTCCTGTTTCAGGGAATATGACGCCCTCTTTCAGCTTTTGTGGGCACCAAGCCTGCATGTGGTACACAGACATATATATTCAGACAAAACTTCCAAACACTTAAAATAAAAATGAACGCAGTTTTTTTTTTAACGAGCTATACTTCCGGGAAGATGTTCTGGTCAGCAGACAGCTTGTCACACTGATACACATTAGGACCTCAGTCTGATTACTAGAATCCACATAAAAAATTCCAGCCATGGCTTTAGTGTGGAGACGGGTGGGTCCCTGGGGCTCTACTATAGCCAGCCAGGGCAGTCCACTCTGCAAGCAAGCTTTAGGCCAAACAGACCCTGTCTGGAAACAAACAAACAAGCCAAAAACCAAAACCAAGGTGGATTGTAACTGAGGAATGACATCTAAGATTGGCTTCTGGACCCCGAAAGCACTGGGCCCTGATGTGCTTCTGCATCTACACACGCACAAGAATTATAAAACGCACGGGCTTTGAGAGCAGAGAGATGGTTCAATGGTTAAAAGTCTCGCTACTCTCGCAGAGAATTGAGTTTAACCACCTTCTTCCCAAGACTCATGTCTAGATCCACCATCTTCTTCTGGCACCACATGATGTACAGTCACTCACATAACACAAATAAATTACACATTAAAAATACCTCACTAGCCTAAAAGGACACATTCTGGGGCAGGGTTGTAGCTTGGTTGGTGAATTCTTGTCTAGTATGCAGGAAGCAATGGGTTTGAGCTCCAGCCCCACATAAACCAGGCATGGCAGCACATGCATATAAACCTAGCATCTGAAATCAGAATGTGTGTATCATTGAACTTAATAATACCTCAGAATTATTTTGGCTCCTTTGCCCTCTCTTTTTCTCAGTTAAAATTTCTCTGTTTATTTGTTTTGCAGTATCGGGATAATGTCTGGGATGCTCGGGACACATGGCCACTGCTGTGCCTCTCCAATGCAATTTATTTTTAAATTAATACATAAAAACACAAAACTCAAGGCTGGGGAGATGGCTCAGTGGGTGAGAGAGCTTGCTATACAAAAGAGAGATCTTGGTTTGAATCTCCAGCACCCATGTAAGGGGTCATTTTTGGCTGTATACCCTTTAACCTCACCTGGGGCAGAGACAAGTAGATCCTGGGAGTGCACTGGCTGGCCAGTCAGCCTGGCACCAGTTGGCAAGCTTCAGGTTCAGTGAGAGACCGTACCTGAGGGAATAAGGCTGAGAGCAATGGAGGAAGACAGCTAATATCCTTTCTGGCTTTGGCATATGCTTCTCTGTGCCTGTGTACTTACACAGCCATATGAGTGCAACATGTCCCCATACAAATCATACATATTTGTAGGGTGTTATGTAATATTTTGAGATGTGTAGATTTTATAATGTTGAGTACTGAAGTTCAAAATATCTCCTTTGTTTTGTATGATTGGTAAGATTTCTGGATGCCAGGGATTGAACTCAGAGATGTGAATATGCTCTGAAGCCCACAACAGACCTGCCTTACTTTTCATATTACTTTCAGGAATTAGTTTGTTGAAATTTTGCTTTCCTGCTTGTTTTAGACAGGGAGTCATGCATTCTAAGCTGGCTTTGATCTTGTTATGTAGCCAAGGACAGCTTTGAGCACCTGGTTCCCCTGCCTCTCTACCTCCCAAGCCCAGGGATCACAGGCATGCAGCACATGCCCAGTTCTTCTTTTTGGGTCTCTTAAGGGACAGTCTTGAATTTTAATAAAATTTTATATTTGCATAGCAAGCTCCCACCCACTAAGCCATCTCCTCAACCCCAGTTTTTGTGCCTTTATGTATCAATTAAAAAAATAAATTGAGAGGCTAGAGAAATGGCTCAGTAGTTAGGGCGCTGACTGCTCTTCTAGAGGTCCTGAGTTTAAATCTCAGCAACCACATGGTGACTCATAACCATCTGTAATGAGATCTGATGCCCTCTTCTGGTGTGTCTGAAGACAGCTACAGTGTAATTATATATGACAAATTAATAAATCTTTAAAAAATTGCACTGGAGAGGCACAGATGGAAACACTGTGAATTTGAGAGAACAGCCACACAGCAAAACCTGGTCTCAAAAATTCAAAGGCTGGCTGCACTGCAGTGACCACGTATACCTAGCATTCCAGGCTCTATCCCAACACTGAAAAATAAATAAACAAAAAGAAAATTCAAAGGGACATAGGAGCCAAAATAATTTACTAACTTTTCTTCTTTCTCACCAAGTTTAACTGCCCTTCAACTCTGATTTAGTTGAAACCAATTATTTTATGTGTTGTTTACATTTAGTTAAATCAAAAATGTTCTAATTTCCACTTTGGCCAGCCTAAGCTCTCTCTCTCTGTCTGTCTCTCTCTCTCTGTCTCTCTCTCTCTGTCTCTCTCTCAGTCTGTGTCTCTCTCTCTGTCTCTCTCTGTCTCTGTCTCTGTCTCTCTCTCTCTCTCTCTCTCTCTCTCTCTCTCTCTCTCTCTCTCTCTCTATATATATATATATATATATATATATATATATATATATATATATATATATATATATATAACTAGCTGAGTCCTAGGCTAGTTTGGGATACAGAGTGAGACTTTGTCTCAACAAAATAATTGTAATTTTTCATGATAGCTATAATTTCACTCTGGATTTGTAAGATCGACATTAATAAATTTCTAGATATTTGGATATTTCCCAACTATTTTTCTGTTGTCTATTTCAATCTTAATTCAGTTTTAATGCAGGAGCATGCCTGGGTGGTATGTTTAGTGCATGGCCAGAATATGCTCCATCTTTGTGACCTGTCCATACATGCCTGTGGGAAGAGTGTGTAGCCTCTCCTGATGAAGGAGTAGTCAAGCAAAGCAAGTTGGCTGATACAACAGACCAACAGCTGCTGTTAACAATATTGCCTTTTCTGTCTGCTTGTCCTGAGAAGTAATTACTGAGGTCTCCAGTGGTAGCTATGGACTTGCCTATTTCTCTTTTTGATTCTTAGTTCTTACTTCACTTATATATTTTTAACTTTATTAAGAAATTAGTATTTAATACCTAAAATATCTTGTCTAATATCTTTATTTACTTTCGAGAAAAGTGCTGGCTTGACAGTGGAATGAAGGAGGCACAGGATTTCCCACAACCATCCTACCACACAGCTGCCCCCTCCTCCACCATCAGTGATATTAGTGAATGCAATTGCCAAACCACACTGGAACACACCAATCAGCATCCTCAGGTCAAGGTGGAGTTCATTCTGGTGGCGTATGTTCCATAGGTCAAGAGCACACCGAGCTGTCTGTAAATATGGTATCAAACAGTCGCTCACTGTCCTAAAGTTTTCTGTGTTCTCTCTTTCTCTGCTGCATGCTCTGCTGTGAGAGGCATTGTCACTTAGGATTTATGTATCTTCTTGGAACTGCAATCACTTTCCAGGGTGCTTGCTCTGCCTTGTCTGATACTGTTCTTTGTCGTGAGGTCTTCTTCTCAAATATTAGCATAGTTCCTCATGTTCATGTTTACACCAGACAGTTTTGTACTTGTTTTCTTTGCTATAACAAAATACCTGAGGTTGGGGACTTTATAAAGAAAAGATATTTGCCCTACCCATTAGACCACTGAGGAGGTAAGAAGAGATTTGTTCAGATCACAGCTTTTGGCTGAAAGTCTAAACACTGTTAATCATTCTTGATGAGGGTCCTTTGCTCACATCACTTGTAAGATGGGAGGCAAGAAGGATACAGAGATGGCAGGCTTGCTCTTTTGTAATTATTATTCCTCAAGAACTAACTAGGTCCCCATGAGAATTAATCATTTTGAAGGGAAGTACCCACAATGACCTTGACCTAGATCATAGCTTTTAAAAATTCATCTCTCATATATTACATCCTGATTCATTATTGTATGGGAGTTGTAGCCATTAATCATTACCTTTCCATCCTCTGCCTCAGTTCCCACATGTTCACGTGTGTTGGCTTATTTGATGTTACTGGAGATCTTGATGCTCCGTTCTCAGCCTTTCTGCTCATTTCTTTGGGTGATTTCAGTAAGTCAAACCCATCTTTAAGGATTCCAACTCCTTTCTAACTGACTTGTGTCTACCTGTGAACTGTCTAGAGACATTTTTTTACCTCTGTTACTTTGTTCCTTTCCTCTAACATTCTCTTAGTCACCTTCGAATGGCTTCTGATTCTTTGCTGAAACAATACATGTGATTTTGCATTTTTCATGAGTGACTTTAGCATATTGATTTACTGCCAAATCACCCTAATATCTGAGCCACATCTGAATCTTAGGATAATCAACATTGTTCTTTGTATAGGCTGACTTTTAAAAAGTCAGTAGATGTTGGTAAAAACAGTCTCTATGTCTGCGTGGGCACACCTTTTCTTCTGCTAGGCATTCATTGTGGGGAATCTGAGTTAATCCGGGTTAAGAGGTGGGTAAATTTTAAGGTTTGGCGTTGCTATGGTTACCCTAGATGCATTGAAGGTTTCTCATCCTGTCAGTAACACCGTGTGCTTAAGGTGAGGACTGGTTGCCTAGAGGCTTCTATACGATTCCTCTCCTGTGTGCTCTTCGTCCTGTGCTCTTCGTCCTCCCTTCCCAAGTCCCCCATGAAGGTCTGTGTCCACGCTCTCCTCCTCAAACTCCTCTAACCCATGACTGAAGATCGGTCTGGGTGAGATTGTGGTTTAGCCATTGCCTCAGGCATTATGTCCCTGGGGCTTCGGAGGCTCTTCGGGGCTCGCACTGAGGTGAGCAGCATCCCTTCTCCCGCCTCCTCCAGGAATCAGGCTTTTATTCCTGTTCCTCTTCACTTAGCTCAGTGATGGGAATCTCAGGGCTCATCAGTGAGGCAAAAACATGTGCATGTCACAGTCCATGAGACACTTGATGTCACAGAAAACCTCAATTGTTCCTGCTTGTTTCTGTTGGCTATTCACACCACTCTCATCCAAGCAGGAAGGTCAACAGTTCCCATACTTTGCTGTGGACGTTCATACCGAGGAGTGAAAGCCACCGAGAGCAGTCATACGTACATTATAAAGTCATCCTGCACTGCAGGTTTTTCTGATAATCTGTCCCATGGCCAGAAGTAACCTTGTATCCTCAGCACCAAAAGCTATTTTTTTAGCTGCCAATGGAGGTCTGTTCCTTACACACAGAGATGTTATGTGCTAGCTCTTGATTGGTCCTGTCTTTGGGCTTGCTTCTTAGAAATTCTGAGCTAAAAGCAGCTACTCAGAGTGAATACAGTGATGAGACACTAATTCTATCATAAGTTGCACACAATACAATGGCAGTGACAATGGCTACAATTACTATTATTACTTTTTAAATGAGAAGATCTGTCCATACTGTCTAGGCTACAGTGGGTGTGCATAGGCACCTTCCTACTGCTGAGCATAATGTAGAGCCCCATTATCCCCCACTCCTGAGAGGTCACCATAAGGATGGCAAATACTGTGTGGACACCAATCAGTAGAGCATACTATAGCCCTGGACCTCTCTGCTCAATGGATTCTCCTATCCCAGCATCTCTAATAACTGGTACCATGGATGTTCTCTGTAGTACCCAGTTAAATAAATACAGTCATTTTGAAGTTGAGGGTTTTCTGTAGAATTGTTTTCAACTCTCAAAATAGACTCGTTAGGGCAACAAGACACCTTCCATTCAGTCTTCAGTCATGCATTTTTATTTTAAAGAAGAGAGATTGTCCTTCACTGAGAGCCCCCCACTCCCCTCCCCCCTGCACTGTAGTAGACATCAGAGACCTAATTAAACCAGCAGAGACCCTGACAATGCTGACACCTAAGTGCCTCTCTTGGTCCTTCGTTATTTAAGACTGAGACTCATGACTTCAGAAGTTTTATTTTTCCATAGTTTTATAATCAAGAAGGATTGTAACTTTGTTTGAAGTGTTGGCTTATCATATTCCTAATCAGTTCTCTTCCCTGGGTGAGTGTTATGTGAGCGAGAGCCTTTGATTTAGTGGTAGTTAATGCTACAGAAACTTTCTACATCTCCACTTGGAAGGGCTCTTTCCTTTCTTAGACTGAAATTTTAGACATAGCTTTTTAAAAAAGCATGAGTGCATTGGCCTGTGGCTCACTAGGCTAGACAAGCTGTCCTCTATCTCTCCTTCTCCAGTGCTGGGATTTCAAGTGCACCCCACTGCATTCCAGTCTTACATGTATTCTGGGAGTTAGATTCAGGTCCTATGGCAAATGGGTCTTACCAACAAGCCATCTCCCAAGAGTAGAATTTTTATTTCTTTTTAAAATCTTAAAAAAAAAAAAGCCCAAAGTCTTTATGTGTCAGTGTATGTGATATGCGTGTGTAATGTAATGTGTGATTGTGTGTGTGGAGGGGAGGACACGTGTGGAAGTCAGAAGACAGCCTTAAGTGTCAGGCCTTGCCTTCTACCTTGTTTGAGACAGTTTTTGTTTTTTTATTCTTAATGTGCTAGGCTAGTTGAACCTTAAACAAAAAGTCTTTAAAAAGGAATGGGGAGATGGCTCAGTTCTGGAAGTGCCTGCATTGAAAACATGAGACCCCAAGTTCAATCCCCAGGGCTTAGTAAACTCCAGAACTGGGTAGGTGGAGATAGGACTATCCTTGGGGCTTGCTAGCTCAGCCAGCCTAGGTTAATTGGTGAGGCCCAGGTCCCACATGAGAGATGCTGTCTCAAAAACCAAAGTGGAAGTTGACCTCTGAATGTACACGTGTGCACATTCATCTCCCCTTACAAATAAATCCTTCAAAATAGATCCTTAGGAACCCAAGCAAACGAATAAAGCAACTCCTTTAATCAGACTCGGAAGTTATCCCTTGCTCCTCCTGAGTGTTCCCTCACCCATCCACTGTCTCTCCTGCGACACTTCTGGGTGCACCTACCTGTATATGAGCATCTCATAGCACTTCTGTGAACCTGCCCTGCTTTCTCCTGTATTATCCATTCTTTGGTTTTGATATTTTATCCTCACGTGTCTTTCTTTCTTTAGCTAAGTCTGATCTGCTTTGAAGAGCATCCTCTAGGTTATTTTAAGTTAATTATATTTTTTCAGTTGTTGAATTTCCATTTGATTCCTTTTACAGTCTCAGTATTTGAGAATGTTCAAAAATCTTTTAATTTCTTAAATGTATTATTTATTGTTATGTCAAAGTACATATCTGAGAATACTTTCTATGAGTGCCATTTGGCCCTGTTTCTGTTTTTCCTTGCTTTTCTGTCATGGGGTCCTTAGTATTTATTTTTTCTTTGTTTAATTGTGAGACAGTGATAAAGCCAAGCTCCCGGCTGATGCTGTCTCTGGAGGTGTGTTTCTAGAAGCAAGTTTCCCTAATGTACTTGGAGCTGTGGCTGAGCTGAGACAGGGACACTGGTCTATCTTTTGTCATCATTATTCCTAGGGAATGACCCTGTGAGTGTGTTCCTGATTGGAAGCCTGAACACGCTTGCCTCCCCTGCCCCCAGCCCTGGAACTCTGAGAATGTTAAAAGTCTGCTGACCGGTTCAGGCATGTTACCCCTGTGCTTTGAAACGGACAGTTGCTCATCCAATAGAAAAAGTTAAGGTGCGTGAAAATGCTTATCTCTAGGTTCCTCCAGTATCTTAAGAGAGGATTAATTACAACAACAACTTTCTGACAGTGAAATACCTAATTTAAAAGGACAGTTGGCTTTGTGTAGAATCATCCAGTGTGTGAAAAGGGAGGACTACGTTTCCAGCACATATTTTTAGAATCAGAAGTTTTTACATATTTGATGGGAGAAAGGTTTATTTCAACTTGGCAGTGCCCTCTCTCTCTCTCTCTCTCTCTCTCTCTCTCTCTCTCTCTCTCTCTCTCTCTGCAATGAAACTGTCTACCCGTGTTTTCAAAGTCATAGAATATTTCTGTTATTTTATTTTAATAGCTATCTGGGAACCTGTGGGGACCCCTGGTGAGAACTCTATTGAGTTGTATTCTATTATAGGCCAAAGGTCATAGAGATAAACCCGCCAACGAGCACACATATGCACTTATAAGAAGCATCTCCTTTTCCGATCCTCTGCTGATGGGAGACGGTAAACCATCAAGACTGCCATGCAGCTCTTGTTTGTGTCAGTCACAAGGTGACACATGTGTTCTTACCGTCAACAGACTTCAAAAGTGGGTGTGATTCCCCCCAACCCCCACCAAACAAGCTTCGAATTCCACAGCAGCAGATGCTAGCTAGAGGCTGTGCTTAAGTCAGATCTGGAAAGTTCTATCTACCTGTCTGGAATTAGAGTCCAATCAGTCTTGTGAATGGTGGGCACAACAGCCCCTAAGGCTGCTTCCCACCCCTGCAAATCTTCCAGGAGTTCCTGGTTTCTTTCCTCTTCTGTTTGTTTGTTTGTTTGTTTTAGAGACAAGCTGTTGTTCCTGGAACTAGTAGGACCAGTCAGGATTCCCGCAGCTTCCTACCTCCGCCTCTCCCTGCTGTGATTTACAGCTGTAGGCCCCCAGGCCCACCTGATTTTTCTCTGCACCTCTTATAAATCAGGGTTCCCACAGTCCGATGGATGGCTGTGCTTGATTAATTTGTCCTATCAGATTATAGGGTGCAGACGAAGGACTTTCCTGGTTTATTGTAAAACATATCATAAAGGCTACAAATGAGATATGTAGGCTCAGGTGTCAGGACCAGGACAGAAGACCCTCCCCTGGGCTTGCACCCTTCACAGCTTCCTTCCCACCCGTTTGTCAGTGCAGGACATCTGAGCCTGTCCTTTGAATTACTGGGGAGACTTACTGAGTAAGAGTGACAGAAGCAAGGGATCCAGCAAGCTGCTCGGCCGCTCTGTGAGGCATTCCTTCTTTACGAGCAAGACTCTTCTGGAAAGGGGTATAAACTACTACCTGTCAGGAAAGGTCTGAGAATTTCTTTATGGCCAGTTAAAGGCAGGAGAGCATTAAGGTTTCTACAGTAGGCCTTAGATAAGGAGTTGTAGATCAACAACCATGGCTGAAAACCAATACAGACATCCTAGCATAACGCACAGCCACATGCTAGCCTCTCCCTCAGTTCTATGGGGCCTTGTGAGGCAGGTCATCAACATGGGGTCCTTACCCTGCCTTCTTACTACTTCCAAGGAAACTTAATGGCTTTGGTGAGCTCCTGTTTAAGACCCTAGGACCAATGGCTGTCTCTGCCCTACCGCACTCATCATATGAATGCTTGGTGGGTTTCATTTGGAGTGATTGCCAGCTACTTACGCTTGGGTAGTTCATGTTGACGCAGACTAGGGTTACACTACAAATTGAGGGTTACCGTGTCTATGCTGGTATTAGACATTTCAAATCTTATTTTATGTTTGAAAGCAAGTCTCTCGTAGCCCGGGGTGCCATCAAAGTTCTGATCGTTTGCCTCTGGCTCTCAAGGTTATCGTCGGCCCCTCAGCCAGGCCAGCCCAGATCACATGAGGTGTTGCCTCAAGCCAAGAGCAGTGTGTGTCCTCTCTGCAGTACAGAGGTGAGGAAAACAGATCAAAGGGATAAGAAAGGAATCGGGAAGATACAAGCATGGTGTCCAGCTGTCAACATTAAGGAAAACAAATGTGGCTTTAAAGTTGATTTTTAACATATTGGAAATCGCAAAGTGTCTTAAAATGTAGCAGCCAAGCATGGCGGCAGAGCCAGAGGCAGAGATGAGGTTAACCTGGGCTACCGAGTGAATTCTGAACAAGCCTAGGCTACAGAGTGAGAGCCAGGTCTAGTCTACTGTGATTGGGCGGCTTTAAAAATAATTTTTAAAAAAAGTTGAACCAACTTGTAGCTAAGTATAATGGCTCATCCATGTAATCCAAACATTTGGGAGGTGGATGCGGTAGACAGGAGTATCAGGAGTTCATGGTTACTTATCCTGAGCTACATGGTAAGGCAAAGGCAAGCCTGAGCCAGCTGAGATCCTGTCTAAACATACAAACACACAGACACATACACCCAAACCAAAAAACAGAACAAAACAAAAAAAAAACAAAAGACACCCTATAAGAACAAAAGAAACCTCAGTGTAACTTGTGTTTAAGAATGTCATTCCTCTTGAAGCTCGGCTGCACAATGGCTTACACATGGTACTTACCTCTTCCTCCTAAGAAATACCCTAGAGCAATAGAATACATAGAGATATAAGTGAACTGTTTTTAGTCTATTATTTTTTTCATGTCAAGCATTTAAATTCTAAATACATGACCTCATTAAAGGAACAAAAGTATCCCTGGATTGAGGATGGGGATAGGCGCTCAGAGGGATGGCCACAGTCGGTTCTGAGGTGCTGTGACGTCATGGGAGGTAGGACTGTTTTTACAATAGACAGGGCTAATCTCTATAAGCAGAACATCTAAGCTCAGGGAACTGACCACTTGGCTAGCAGTGCCCTGCTGCTCCTCTCCCTGACCCCTCCCCGCCAATGCTCTCCCCAACTCAAACCCGCCTAGTACCTGTTTCCCTTGGGGAGATCTCTGAGTGTAATTTGTTTTGGATCATTGTGGAAACTTATAGGCTAGCAAAGTGAGCACATGTAATAACCTCAAAAAACCAACCAAACAAAAAACAAAACACTTTAATTTGATTTTAGGGGTAAATGAGCTCCTGCTTTGGGCAAAGTACTAGTCGTTTGGCTGAGAGGTTGGGTGCTGAAAATGAATGTCTTTTTCTCTTGACACTTGACACCATTTCTTTCGGAGCAGGAAAACTCCTTGTTCCTTTCAGGTCTCTCCTCCTCTTCCTCTCTCGCTTTTACTGTCTACCTCCTCAGGAGTGGCAGCCCAATGCTAGGGTTTTAAAGACTGTGCTCTTGGGGAAAGCACAGAGGAGAACACAATTAGCCGGGAAATTCAACACCAGCATTCAGGATGCAGCTCAGTCCACTTTCCACTCCCCTCTGGCCCTGGCTTCTCCATGGAGCGCTGTCTGCTTCTCTCCCTGGCCTTCCTGAGACTTCTTCCTCCACATTCAAAGCCGCTCTTAAAGCCATGTTGTGTCTAAAATACCTCAAGTACTGCAGTCATCTGGGTTTTCTTGGAAAGCACATTGAAGTTTTCATCTAGATATTTCACATGAGTCACGGGATGCTGTTTAAATTGTGTGGGGTGATTGGGTGGGGCAGGGTGGGGTTGGAGTCATTAACAACAACAGAAAAAAAAAAAACCTCAACAAAACCTTGTCTTTGCCTTTCATGGCAGCTGTCTGTGGGAATGCGTGTCCTGTGGCCAGTGGCGGGACTTGAAAAGCAGGTACTTGTGCTCTCTGGGAATCGTCCAGTGAGCTGACCTGCTGTGATCGCGCAGATTCGCCAAAGCACAACCCTGAAAGCTCTCAGCAATCCGGGTAGCTTTAGCTGCCAATGAAACACTGCCGTTTGTCTGTAATTTGCTGTTAT
Source organism: Micromys minutus (assembly GCF_963924665.1). Taxonomy (NCBI): domain Eukaryota; kingdom Metazoa; phylum Chordata; class Mammalia; order Rodentia; family Muridae; genus Micromys; species Micromys minutus. The sequence goes on from NC_137981.1 coordinate 11,887,597, forward strand.
AAAAGTTCTAGTACAAACGTATATCCATAACTTCATCTTTCAGCTTCTTCTGTCTGAGAAGGGAAGGGGAAAAGGAAGCAGAGTTAAGTTTAGATTCATCCTACTGTCTGGGTCTGGAGGCTAGTGGATCAATTGTCAGACCCTGAGTTAGATCCCTAACCCTGCATAAACCAGGCATGGCAGGTTTATTTCATGGAATCCTAGAACTTGAGAAGCGGGGGAGGGGTGAGGCCAAGAGGGCCTAGAGTTTCCCATCACCCTTGGTTACATATTGAGTAGGAGGCCAGCCTTGGCTACGGGACACTGCCTCAAACAAACAAACAAACAAACAAAAGAGGCTGATTTTGATAACCATTAAGAATTCTTAATTAACAGTTGAGTTTTGTCAGTGTTCATTGCTTGGTTTTGCTGCCCAAATCTGGGCATGCCTGCGCTATTGGTCGTGTAGGACCATATCATTGGTTCGATGTGGCTTCATTCCTACTCCCTCAAAGCAAAGTAAACCCAAACAAACAATAATAAATCAGCTCCGCAGGGAGATGTGGTCAGACTTTAATTAGACAGAGGCAAGCTGGTTGCCTGCCGAAGTGATGGCCGCCACCGGAATTACTTCACTTAAAGCAGCGTTTTATAGACATGCGCCCCGCCAAGGCAGCCTGACAGAAGCAGGAGAGATCCTTGAGTATCCACATCCCTCTACCATAGCTGTCTGTCCCATCTAAGCAGCCCTTCAAGGCAAGGAGGGCTGCACCCTTGGGGGTCTGGGATCCTGACTAAAATGGCCCACTCCCCTTTCCAGACACAAGCTACCTTAGCAGATGGTGGGGAACTGAGCCCCATGCGTGCATGACATGGACTGAAGCCTGAGGTCTGCGACTCCATCCATCTCACACAACTGGGTTACACAGCAAGAGCAACCAGATTTCAAGGCCACTGGGAACCCTTACATAATTGTAGCAGGTTTGGGTTTCCTCTGGTTCGAGTTTTCTTGCCTCTGTCATGATCAAACGATTTGGAGAAAGGCATAGAGTTTCAGAGGAGAATCTGCGGGACGGCGCACAATGAGCTCATTCTCTTCCCGCTCACACGAGCTCCACGTCGGTCCTCACCTCTGGCTTGACTACAAGGCTCCATTTAAACTGACCCCGCCTCACAGACTTAACTGATCCAGGAGTGACTCAATAGGAACAGCCAGCTACTGTGGCTCTTTTCCCTTTTTGATAAGGGGACAGAACACAATGGGCTTTACAGTTCTTAAATGACTCCGTTCTTTGGTTCTGTTTGAGATGTGATGCTTATATGGCCTTTGGGTCTTAATAAAATTTTATTTGGCCTGGTTATACTTTTTAAAAGTATAAACAAACACAGTGTAGATTCTTTCCCTTTTGAATAAAACTTTTAAAACCTTTTTATTTTATGTGATGGCATTTTGGCTGTGTGTATATCTGTGCCCTTGTGTGTTTCTGGTGCCCACAGAAGCCAGAAGAGGACATTGGCTGCCCCAGAATGGAGCTTCAGATGATTGTGAGCTACCATATGGGTGCTGGGAACTGAGCCCAGGTCCTCTGCAAGAGCAACGAATACCATTAACTTTGGAGCCATCTCTTTAGCCTCTGTTATGTTTGTTATTTCTTGTGAGTATCTGTTTATCTATCTATCTATCTATCTATCTATCTATCTATCTATCTATCTATCTATCATCTATCATCTATCTGTTATATATTCTTCTGAGGCATGGTATAGTCCTGTTCCATTTCAAACCACGAAACTGAAGATACCCTTGACCTTTTGACCCTCCTGCCTTTCTGTCCCAAATGCTGGGATTAGACTGAAATGTTTTTTATTTGTGAGAGGTAATCCTGACATCGCTTCGACACTGAGTTTCTGTAGTTGGGCTCTCAGGGTTCTTTTTATTCCCTTAAACGTTACATAAATGAAATGCCCCAGTGAAATAGGCTGGCCGATTAGAGGTGTACAAGTGACCCATGCGCTAGTATGACTCTGTCGGTGTGCACAGCTAGTTCGGCAGTTCCCAACAGGCGTCCTGCATATCAGATATCTATATCAAGATGAATATTAGGAAGGTTGAGGACCACTGACTTAGGAGGTAGGGGACCCTGACATTGGAAGAATGTCAAATGTGGGGCATACCCACTCTTTCTTTTAAAATAGTCACAATGCTCTTTGAAGCTGAACTTGAGAACAGTAATTCTGAGCTTTAGGAATCACCGGGATGCTTGTGAGAAATGCAGGTACCTTAGTCCCACCCGTATTAGGGTCAGGCATAGGGGCTTGAGATTCTTTTAGTTAAACACCTAGTTGATTCCAGTCATTGGCTCTTTGGCCACTGTGAAAAGAAAGTGAATGTCATAAAGGGATGTTGGAGGTCACTTGCCTTCCTGGTGAGCAGGGACCTGCTTTGGTAAGAGTGACCCTCAGTGAGGTCCTCATAGGTGCAGAAGGGCACTTTCTCACAGTTGCTTCCATCCAGAGCAGGCTGTCCTCCTCAAACCCAAGTTCCCAGGAACACTCCCTGTGGCCAGCCTGGGCTGTTGATTGCTGTCTCAGGCCTACCCGGCCTATAATTAGAATTTCAGAGTGGTTGTTATCAGCAGTAATTAATCCAAATACACTCCTCTATCTTCTCTATCCAGTTGCCCACCCCATTTAGGACTTTGCAATTGTTAGAAACAAAGGTCTTTTTCAAAAGGACTCCCAATTAGAAACAGGTCCTGGAGTGCCTCCGGGGAGTTACAGGTGCAATGCCTTCGTTTGTAGGATGAGATTTTCCCCTTGAGGATCTTGGGGGCGGATAGGGGAGGTATGCCCTGATGAAAGCACTCCACTCAGGTTCATAGCGGTTTGCCAGAGGGAGGGCTCCTGTGAGTTCTGTTGTAGGATGTCTCCCTGACTTTTCATCATGAGAACTTTCAGTTGGCAGGTTCCCTGTCAGCCCTGGTCCTGGGAAGTGGGATCAGAGTCACCCCCCAGTGCCTTCCCACAGAGCTTCTTAGGATAAAAATTTTCAGACCCATCTAAAACCAAGAGTCCCCGCATTCTTCATTCCCAGCCAGGAGTCTTTTCTGCTCTTACACTCCTGCTGTGCTTTGCCAGGGACACTGGGTGGTCTTTCCACTCTTCTGAGGAGGTCTGTAGTTGAGGTTCCTATAACAAAACGAAGCCTTATAAGAACACACATGCACCTTAATAAAGTTTTGTATGGCTTAGGACTGGCCAAACGTCAGATCCAGAACAGCCATGTGGTTTTACAGACGGGTAAAGAGAGAATGTTTGTTCAGGTGAAGGAGCAGAGAAAGGGATCCTGACCCAGTGGTCAGAGACTAGGAAATGAGCAAGGCTTCCGAGGCAGGGTTCGCCCTGTCTGAATCCCTGTCTTCAAAGCTAAGACCCCTCTTTATCTCTGGTGTGTCTCAGAGGAGACCAGGGAAAAGCCAGGCAAGCCTCCTGGATCAGCTGTTTTCAAGGTTCTATGATGGGACTGTGGGTCCCTAGATCCATCACTTCCAAACTGATTCATCTTAGAAACAAAGCCAACACAGCCCAACCGTTGTCTTGGTCGTAAGTAGTCATCTAAATGTGTCACTTTTAGGAGTGTGTTCCAGAGAACCTAGAACTGAAGAGGAAGATTTTTGCCCAGCTGGACCGCATCGTGGACAACCGAGTCATCCTGAGTAGCTCCAGCTCTTGTCTGCTGCCTTCCAAGCTGTTCACCGGCTTGGGGCACGTGAAACAATGCATTGTGGCTCATCCCGTGAGTACGCTGATTGTTCCTTTGTGGTGTGGGAGGCCAGACCCGGGTCCTGTCACATGCTAGTACCAAGGCGCACGCTAGCCCCAGGGAGGGTGGTAAGTTTGGGACTTGATTGTGTCTCATTCTTTTTTTAGGGGCAATAATTTGCACCAGACCTGCAAATATTTTGAACTGCTTTATTGAGTATATAGTCCACATGCCATACAATCTGTTAGCCAACATTATACAACTTGGTGGTTTTTGTATACATTTAGGATTGTGCAATATCATCATTAAAAATAGAAAAGGAATAGGATCCAAAATTCTTTGGAATTTTATCTGTGCGTCTAAAGTGTCATGGCATAAAACAAGCAGTATTTACTGCTTTAAGCCTCTGGGCACTTATCATGTGATATAGGGCTAGTTGCTGGATAAGCAGTCATTAGAGAGAAGTGCTGTATTAAATGTCCATGTGGGCTGGCGGGAGGGATGAGGAGGTGCTGCATTAAATATCCATGGGCTGGGGTGGGGGCAGGGGGTGGGGCTAAGTGGATGAGGCCTGTGCTTTGTAAGCAAGAGGGCCAGAGTTTGAATCCCTGAGAATGGTAGTGTGCTTCTGTAATCCTGGGACTCCTACAGGGAGAGGGGAAGTAGAGGCAGGAGAACTCTGAAAGCCCAAGGGTCAGTTTGCCCTGCGTAGGCAGCTTCAAGCCACAAAATCTCCTTTCATACAAGGCAAGGACTCACACCCATGGTTGACTGGTTGACCTCTGACCTCCACATGCAACCATAGCACAAGTGTATACTTGAGCACTCGGGGGGGGGGGGCAGAGACAGACTAGGAGGGAGAGAGGGAGGGAGGAAAAGAGGGAGGGAAGGGGAGAGGGAGAGATTTTAAATATACATGCTACGCAGGAGTTTGTAGACATGCCACTTGCTTTGTGTCATTCACAGTAGGACCAGATCTGTTAAGATGCAGATCTGATGATGTCACTGTCAGAATTCTGATGTAGGGTGTCTGAGCTGAAACCTTCCCCCGATGCTCCTCTCACCACCCACCGTAACTGACTAAACACGTTTCCTCATTAGAAACGCCTTATGTGGTAAGCTGGGCTACGGGTTCTCATCAGTGGGTGAGGAAGGGCTCCGGGAGTCTTTCTGAGGTTAATGCACCATTGGGAGGGCACGAAGCAAGCACAGGGGCTTTAAAGATCACTCAGTGAATGATGCTGGGGTCCTGACTGTGAACTCAGCATGACCATGAAGTACCAGGGCAGCCTGTTTGGGTGGAAAGGCTAACTTAGCTCCAACCATGATAAATGTGATGGCCTAGTGTGTATCATTACTAGCCAAAAGCTACACCAAGGAACAGTGCCAGCCTGGCTATGAGTGATGAGAACTGTGCTGGGAACTGAGGTATTGAATAAGCTGAGGCCGTAGGACAGGAACAAGCAGGAGTATATGGGATGGGTCATGATGACGTCACTGGGAGAGCCCACACACTGAGGCAGGGGTGCAGGATGGGGGCGTAGGAGGAGGTTGGAAGGTTAGAGAATATATACTGGACATCTGTGTTAGCTACTTTCTTTGTTGATTTGGTCAACTACTTGACAGGAAGTAAATAAAAGGAGGACAGGTTTGTTTTAGCTCTTGGTTTGAGGGGATAGCTGCTATCATGGCAGAGAAGGCATAGTGGAGAGAAGCAGAGAAAGAGCTGGAGGCAGGGTCAGCTACAAACTGCAAGACCTGTTATATGGTGACCCACTCTCTCCACTGAGCAAAGGGTCCGCAACCTTCCAGAACAGCACCAGCAAGAGGGGACCAAGTGTCAGACACATGAGCTAGTGGCTTTCTTTTTCTTTTTTGACACAGTGTGTGTGTGTGTGTGTGTGTGTGTGTGTCTGTGTGTCTGTGTGTGTGTGTGATATAGTTTATGTGTTTGGGTGATTTGCTTGATTATGTGTCTGGATACCAGATGTATGTCTTGTGTCCTCGGAGGCCAGAAGAGGAGTCACATGTTGTGAACCACCATGTGAGTGCTGGGACTGGGCCCCGAGTCCTCTGGAAGAGCAGCTAGTGTCTTAACTGCTGCGCGGTCTACCTAGCCTCACAGAGCACCTCATATCCAAACCACAGCACTGTTCCTTGGCCAAAATTCTTGGGACTGAGAGTATTTCAGAATTTACACAGTCTTTACCAGTTGAGAGGTAAAACCCCCGAATCTGAAACGCTCCAAAATTTATATCTTTTAACACAGTGTCAGAGCTCAAAACATTTCAGATATCCAGAACATTTTGGAGATGATGAAACCCCACCAGCCATGTTCTAGAGGATCATGAAAGTTGGTCTGAAGAACTGTGTAAGGTTAGACATAGCAGCAGCACGGTGCATTGGAAATGCTGCTTTGGGAACGTAACGGTCTCCTCGCCTCCACAGTGCAGCACATAGAGCCACATTTGAAGGCTGAAAGGCTCAGGGCCGGAGTGGGGAGCTGGGAAAGTTTTCTTCCAAAGTGGAGCAGTTGGGAGGAGGTGCCAGACAGGTTAGTGTGAAGAAAAGGGATGAGCAGCTGGACACCCACCAGATACTAAATGTCAAGATGCAGGCAGTCCAGACTCAAAGGTTTGCTGTATTGTGAGATACAGTAGAAAGAAAGGCAATAGATCACCAAAGGCACAGCCACAGAACCAAAAATACAGACTAGAAATGGCCACAATCAGGCACAAAATGCACTAGCGACCTCAGAGTCAAGGGGGACACTAACTGGAAGTACCTAGGGATCAAGGCTATGACTTTCTCTTTTCTTCTATGATAGACAGATGTCACAAAAAGTGTCCCTCTGACAACAGTCACCAGCTACTGCAGAAGACGGCATTTGCTTGTATTAAGCTGCTTATTTCTAACCAGTTGTTTTGCATTTAAGTTAGATAAAACTGGAACTTAAATCAAAGGCTTTGGAAATTACTTGTACAGTCTCAAAAAGACTTTACCTTATTTAGGCAAAGATGAATGACACAAGGCAAGTTCAGTTAGTAAATGGTTTTCCTAGTGTATATGAGGAGCCCATGGATTCGATCTCAGCAATGCATGAAACTGATGTGGGGGGGTGGGGTGGCTAGCACAGGCCTGGAACCCAGCTTTCAGGAAATGAAGGCAGGGGGATCTTAGGAGCTGGAGACCACCCTCAGCTTCATGGTCTATTTGAGGCCTGCCAGGATTTATGAGACCCTCGCCCAAACACAAAATAATTGCTGAAGACACAATATGCTTTGGACACAGGACTGGGGGGACCAAAGATGGATCACGATACTAGAGCATGTCATACAAGACATGAAGGGAGAGAAGCAAACATAGTTCTACCTGGTGACAATACCTATGAACTACAAAAATAACCAGCATGGGACAATAATTCCAAGGGTGCAGTAGTGGGCCTCTTATGTCATTGATCTTAGAGGAAAACATATTATCACCACTTTACTAAACCACCATAATTCCTAGCTAAACTCCAAATATTTACTCTTATACCCACCGGTAAGCATAGTTTTCACTCCTTATCAACAAAATGTCCCTTTGCAACAGAAACTTTGAGAGTAAACCACAGCCAACAAGAGATCACGTGGAGCCAATTAAAATGCAGAGAAGAAATCATGTGACACCCAGTCCCAATGGCTGTATTCATAGCCCAACTGCACCTGAGGCTCTGGGATTCTAATGGTAGAGGGGGAGCCAGAGAAACAAGACCATGGACCTGAATAAAAAAGACACCCATAGATATGTAGAAGAAAAAAATCTCATGGAGCCTCAACCCCAGACAACTAAGGAATGCCGAGAGAGAGAAACAGTCTTCCTCAAAGAAGTGGCCCCACTTGATTATCAAATACTAGGTGGTCATCCCTGAAATATTAATAATGTATATAATATGAGTAACATTATATGGACAGAGGATGTTGTGTTTAGGAATATAGTAAAGGAAAAGGGGGATATCAAATTGAGTACATGGGAGGGAGGGAAGGGAGAAATGGTATAATTATATTTAAATTTTAAGAATAAAAATTATTAAAGAACAAAAATTAAAAAGATCACAAACTAAAGCATAAATCCAAACTTCTGTAGAATTAGCTGCAGTGATTCACCCCTGTAATTCCAGGATTATGAATGCTGAGGCAGGGGGATCATTCATAAGTTCGAGGATGACATGAGGCTACAGAGTAAGACTTTAATCTCAAAAAAATAAAAACAAAAAGTCAAAGAAATATAAAAGCCGCCCTAAATTGATCTCTGGTTTGGGCTGTATCTTAGTGGTACAGAAATTGCCTCACCTACAAAAGGGCCCTAGGTCTCAGTCCTAGCAGGTGTATAAATGAGTATACATGCACACACACACACACACACACACACACACACACAAACACACACACACACACACACACAGAGAGAGAGAGAGAGAGAGAGAGAGAGAGAGAGAGAGAGAGAGAGAGAGAGTTAATTTTTTGTTGTTTCTATAAAGTATGTTTTTAGCCAAAATTGATGTTAACTAAAGCACTTCAGATGACCAAAATTAGACCTCTGGCTTCTGTCACTGCATGGCGTGTAGGGGACTAGGTGTACCATCTTGGATAATTTGGACAGTCCTAGATATTCAAGAGTAATCCCAAGTCTTTGAGCATCTACATTTTCTCCAGCCCCACAGACTGGAGCAGAGTGGCGGAGCTCACGCCCTCAGCCCTGTAGTCCTCTGGGATTTTTGCCTGGACAGGAAATGAGATGTGGAGAAGGAAGCCTGGTCATGCCCCTGCAAGGCCCTGGCAAGGTGGATATTTATCATTGCAGTAGGTTATGGCCTCCACCTCCACACAGGGAAGCTTCAGCCAGCATGTTAGGACAGCTCCACGTTCTCAAGCATGTATTTTGCAGGGGAGGGTAGAATTTCTGGTCCTCTCTGGTCCAGAAGTAAGTAGAAGTATTGAGGAAAAGGTGTGTGCTGTCAGCCTCACATGGGCTTCAGCACAGGGCTTCCTGAACTGCCCCCTCAGAGGCTTCTGAAGACCTGTTATATGGAGCTGCATGCGAAGGGGAGGGGTGTTCATGTACCCACCTTTCTGGTTATAGCCTTTTTGCCCTTGGATGTATTTCATATCAAGTTTTCTTTTTGTAGGGAGGGTGGCTTTAGAGGGACTCGCACAGAGGGCGGGACAGAGAGACTGTCCCACCCAAGCAGCAGAACAACGTACCTATTTTGGCCCCACTTTAAAAAACAGCCTTCATTTATTTTCTTGATCTGTTAAGGAATCAAGGTGTCGTCTGGAGTTTATGGCCCCTCTCGGCGCTCAGGTCCGTAGGCCAGGTTGTCTCGGTGTTGGCCACAGATGCTGGGGTGGACAAGGATTCCTTGTTAGCTGCTGGGCGTCTCTTTCTGGAAGTAGATTGGGACCTGCTTTCTTGCATAGTGTCTGTGGTCACTGCCACCATGCTTCTTAGGAAAGGACTTCCCTTTCTAACAATGAGCACCACCCCGACCCTCTCATTCTGCAGGGTCTTGTCATGATGTCCAAGTTGTTCTCAAGCTTGAGACCTCCTGCCTCAGCCTTTTGGGAGCTGGGATGAAAGGCCAGCTCCCTGTGACTTTTCTGTGGGCACTAAATTAGTCCCATGGATTTACACCCTTGGCTGAGGGAGCCCTGGTGTGCTGCACACACATACTTCTGGGTACCCAGGGCACCTAGCTGGAGGAGGGCTGGAATCAGGACATGCTCATATGGGGGTCTTCAGTTTACTTTCCAGGAAGCTTGAGAGGAGGGACCCCTATGCATGTGGGTGAATGACTGTCCTGTAGTGTCTGGAGACCATGACCCCATTACCTAGAAAGAGACATCTGTGCAAGTTACCAGGCATCACCCTGCCTTAGTCAGACTCATGAGAAGAACACCCCGCCAGGTAGGCTTAGAAGTGGGCTTCCTCTGTCCTCTGGGGCATTTTGCACTCTCCTGTCCTCTGTTTACTGCATGGCCCAAGGCACTATCACTGCCACCTCAAACTGGAAACAGGGACTGGCTTCAATGTCAGAGGGCAAGTGCTCTGGGTGGAGTTACATCTTCCTGGAGAGCTCCTCCTGGACTTGTGGATAAAGTGAAAGCAGTTGGGTCTGGATTTAGGAGGTCTGAAGGATCCAGATGTACCACTTCTCATTATATAACCCTAGCTGGGCTGGTCTCTCTGTGTAGACCAGTCTAGCCACAAACTTACAGAGGCCTACCTCCTTCTGCCTCCTGAGAGCTGGGTGCTGGGATTAAAGGCCCAAGCCACCATGCCCAGCCCTGCCACACGTTTATACTGGCTACAGGAAATCATGCCAGAAATTTTAGCTACAATTCGAAACACTGTAATTTCTGATTTTAGAAATTTTTCTAAACGTTTAATTGTGATAACATATACCTACCATAAAATTGATCACTTTAGCCATCCTCAGGGGGTGGCTCAGAGATATTAAACACACACATACCTTTGTGCTTTTCCTAACGATTCATCGTGAAAACCGTCCCTTCCTGAACGAGTCTTATTCCTTAAACATCCGTTCCCTCTTCAGTCCCCGCCGCTGCACACCCTATGATATATTAGCAGAATAAAATGACTCCATGATCTCAGGAGACACATGTCTGTTTTTCCACTTGTGCTTCAGAGACCTGGAGCCCAGCTTCTCCAGTCTACACTAAAGTACAGCTCATCACATGCTGAGGTTGTAAGACATCTTGCAGGAGTTGGCTCTCCCAGTATGTGGGTCCTTGGGATTAAATTCAGGTTGTCAAGCTTGGCATCAAGGAGGTTCACCCTCTTGTCATCTCACTGGCCTCCATAATCTTGACTTTTAAATGTCATGAGTTAAGTGATTTTATAAGAATCTGGCAGGAGTCAGGTGATTAGACTGGAACACTGATTTATATCAATTATTCACTTAGAGTTGAGTCACTGATATAGCTCAGAGGTGGAGTGCTTGCCTAGAGTGAGTGAGGTCGTAGGTTCAGTTCCCCGCACTAAAAATACAAAAATGTGGGGGCAGTGGTGGCAAACACCTTTAATCTTAGTTGTCAGGAGGCAGAGGCAGGCCAGTCTCTGAAAGTCTCGGCCAGCTTGGTCTACAGAGTTAATTTTAGGACAACCAAGGCTACAGAGAGAAACCCTGTCTCCAAAACCCAACTAACCAACCAGCCAATCAAAGCAAAAGAAAAGACCCCAGACTCATCCTTGTAATCCCGGAACCCAGGAAGCCAAGAAGGGGGATCTCTGTTAGTTTGAGGCCGGTCCTGACTGCATAGTGAGTTTCTTATCAACAGCTGATTTCTAAAACCAAATAAGATACAATACAATTTAAAATAACAACAAATACTAAAGCTTATTCTTGAGTAGACCTGAGCATAGGCACATGCATGTGCCCACGCGCACACACACATACCATTAGTCATGGAGGATATCGGTGCAATCATCTACAGCCATCACTGTGCACAGAGGAAAAGCCATGGAGCAGACTGGCATAGTACAGGCTCTTTAGTAACTACTAAGCTGTGTTTTCTTGGAATGTTGGGTAGTTCTTGATGAGAAATAACCAAGGAACCAAGTGTGAACCAGGAAAATCAGAGCTGAGGGCCACACCACTGGGTTTCTCCTGCTTTGAGGCACTCTAAGGTATAAGACTGCTGAGGTGCTATGTAACCTGCTGATTTCCAGAGTTGCCAAAGTGGGCGAGGTGCACCAGGAGGAATCAGGGAAGTGCCAAGCGTTGGGAGGTTCTCTTTATGGAGTATTTTTGCTTACTCTGTAGCCCAGGCTGTTTAGAACTCATAACTCAAGCTAGTGTCTGTCTATCCGCTGCTTCCTCTTCCTAGCCTTGGGGTTACGGGCAAGAGTTGCCACACCCACTTTCCTGTTTTGTTTTTAACATGGACACTGGAGAGTGGCCGAGCCTGAGAAGGCTAGCAAGGGAAAGTGGTTCCGGACAGTGGGGAAGGATAAAGCTATGTCAGTTACTGGTACAGAAACCTTGTCCTGAGGAGACCACAGAACTTGGGGTTCTTCATAAGTGTATGATGGCAAGGGGCAACTTGTGTGTTCTTTTCAAAAGCAAAACCATACAATTCTATATATGCATCCCTTTCTCAAGCCCTATCTTTGGATGTAGAATCTGGGGACTTTTCCTAAGTTGCCCACCTCCAATCTGCCGCTTCATAGCTGGGTAGAGTGAGCCAGAGCAACACCCGGCCGTGGGCCATGACCTTGACCCTCTTATTCCTCTCTCCCTCTCCTAAGGTCAACCCACCATATTATGTCCCGCTGGTTGAGCTAGTCCCTCACCCAGAGACGGATCCAGGCACAATGGACAGAACCTATGCCTTGATGAGGAAGATTGGACAGTCCCCAGTGAGAGTCCTGAAGGAGATTGACGGCTTTGTCCTGAACCGCCTGCAGTACGCTATCATCAGTGAGTCCTGGAGGCTGGTGGAGGTTGGTACCCATGTCCCTTCTTCCTTCCCTGTTTCTCCTGACCTCCATCCCCTCCTTCCCTCTCTCCCTCCCTCTCTTGTCTGTTTTCCCCCTCCCCTTTGTTCTCCCTTGCCTCTATGGTTAAGTAGGGCAGGAGTCACTTTCTGGGTCTCTAAAAGCTAAGGGACACTCAGGGTTCCTTGTTGTATTCTGGAGACCCAGGGCATTTTATTTGGAGACAGAATACAACATAGCAGTTCACTGAGAGACTCCCTTCTCTAAGTTACTATTTGATAGCAAGATACAATGAGAAACTCTGGCCCTTTGTACAAAATTACCTGTGTGTGACATGTTGCGTTTCCCACAGACAGATTTTTACTCCTGGTGTCTAAAATTTTCAGGACTAAAACAAATTCTTTTTATGCAGAGGAAACTTGTTCCCTTAAAGGACTCAGTTTTAGTTCGAGAACCAGGAAAACCATGATGAGTACTAAACTTGTTAGTAATAGGCTGGCCTTACATATGTATGAGGAATATGTATGTGAGTGAATAATGAAATTTACACATGTGTGTACCATATATATCCATATATCTAGGATTTGTGCATTCAATTAATCATGGCTTAAAATATTTAAAAATATATATATCTTTTCTGACGATGGATCTAGATTACTTAACACATGTGGATGGCGCACACCTGAAATCCCATCACTTGTATGGTGTAATAAACTTGACCACCCATCAGTTGGTATCTCTGGGGGGACCTAGAACTACCTCACGGATGTAAAGCACTCCCTCTATAGCTTAGCCTCATCCTTTAATTATAGTATTTTACATATGAAAACACATGTGGCTGAATATATTGTCATGAACATTGCTGTAAAGATCTCTTTTTGTCAGGAAAGAGGGCAAAGTGGTCTCGAGGATTTGGAGGTAAAGGCTACATGCTCTAGGGGTCAGATCTCTAGCTCTTGACAAGCTTCCGTGTGGGTCAAGCACATAGAAGCCACATCCATGGAGGCCATAGGAAAGTGCGTGAGGGTGAGGAGGGCGGTACTTAGCTCAGACTCCACACTGGGTGTAGCCCCACATCTCCTTTCAGAACACTCAGAACGGGAACCAGGAAGCCAGTTGCAGCTCGCCATTCGTGGGTGTTATTTCCTTCCAGCATTTCCTCCAGTCTTCAGCAGGTGCGGATGATGTGTTCGGCTCGCCCTGTTAGAGTCATCCTGTGACCCCACTTCGTGTGCACTAACTAGTCGCTGTGCTGTGTGACTCAGTATTTAAAATCTGCCTCCTACTCGACATCTGCAAGATACGTGCCAGGATCTCACACTCCTTTCTTGTTTTAGAAATCAACTGATATCAGGATGCTTTAAAGAAATCCTGCATTTAAAATCCCTTCTTTTTTTTTTTTTTAAAAAAAAAGGTCTATTTAAAATAATAGAACGAAGGTCTAACAGACTCAAGGGGGAAACCAGCACTACAGTACAACATAGCAAGGAGCGGTGGTGTGGCTGCTTTAACTTTGGATCTATCTGGTTGCCAGTGCTCTGAGTCAAGTCTTACTTTACTCTGAAAGCTGTGAACCAACTTCAGAAGGCTGCATAGACTTAGGCAGGAGGAGTGCATAGAAAACTGCCTGCTTTTGGCCACATGGTGAAACATTGTAGACCGGAAGGTCTGAGCAGCGTTGGTGTGTCTCCTTGTATTGTTAGAAGAGAGCACCCTGGAGAGGATGCTGAGTTCGCAGCCCTGGAAGCCCCTCTGGCTTGTTCTGTCTGCCCTTCCCAGGAGCTCACGGCAAGCCCCATGGATTTGTTTTGTTGGTTGGCAGAATAACGGGTTTCAGGTCTGACAACTTTCCAAGAAAGCCAGTTTCACATGTGCCCCTGTCTTAGGTCTGACGGGTCACATCTTGTGTTGACAGGAAAAGGCACAGGAAGGCTAAGAAAGTGGTCCTACAACCCCAAAGTCTTGCCTTCCAATAGATTCTAGAAGATAACTTACACTCAAACGCAAAAGTGACCCGAAGGCTGTTAGGACTAAACTGGAGGTTTGTCGCCCCGCTGTAGGTGTGGCCCTGGGCTCTACACATAGACAGGGAGGCAGAAGGGATGCAGAGAGCATCCATGTAAAATCCGGGAGTGTGCTTCCTTTCACATGTCAACTTAGCAGCAGCTCCTTAACTCTCTCCCGGAACTTGAGCAGATTCAGGGGATGTTGGCTCTCTGCTGAGGCAGCTGCTGGCATGGGCTTCCAGGTGTCTACATGGATCCCTTTCTTTCTCAGGTCTCCAGAGCTGAGTGATAGGCTGTGCTTCATCTTGAGGTGACTCTAGAGAAATCCCCCCCACAGTCACTGCCAGCTACACTGTACCTGCTGGGGGCTGGCTAAAGGATCCCTGACCATTGTATAAGTTTTTATAGGAAGGTTCATGCTGCCTGTGGCCTGATTCCTCTTCAAACAGGACAATCAGCAAGGATTAGAAAAACTCTCCAGAGCCCTGCCCTCCTGCTGCAAATCTGCCTGCTCTGAGCCTCTCTGTAGGCAGGAGTTAGGTGACTCCAACTCACAACTTTGGACAGAGCCAGTTGAACTTGAATCTTGGGATGTTTCAACTTGATTGGGGTGTTTCAACTTGGATTGGGATTTTCTGTTTACTTCAAAACTTAAATATCAAAAAGAACAGAATCTAGGCTAGTCACTAGCTTTGCAAAGCCTTCCTTGGCACTCCCTCCCCTCCCCTTTCCTTCCCTCCCCTTCCCTCCCCTTCCCTCTCCTCCCCTTCCCTTCCCTTCCCTTTCCTCCCTTTCCTCCCTTTCCTCCCTTTCCCTCCCTTCCCCTTCCCTTTCTTTCCTCCCATTCCCTCTTCTCTCCTCCTCTTTCCTCCCATCCTCTTCCCTCTCTTCTTCTCCCCTTTCTTTTCTTTCCTTTCCTTCCTTTCCCTTCCCTTTCTTTCTCCTGTCCTCGCCCTCTCTCATTGGCTTTTGTATACAAGGTCATTTAAAGAAGATCCCTCTGGTCTGGAACTCACCATGCATCCTGTGTGAGCCTTGAACCACTTGATCTCCCTTTATAGGCACACACCACAAGACCTGGCTCAGACCTTCTCTTTGCACATGA
Source organism: Micromys minutus (assembly GCF_963924665.1). NCBI lineage: Eukaryota > Metazoa > Chordata > Mammalia > Rodentia > Muridae > Micromys > Micromys minutus. Next base: position 11,902,946 of record NC_137981.1, read on the forward strand.
AGCCTGGGCTGGCTTACTCAAATGGCTAGACTGAGAAAACAGAAAGAACTTCCACGTGTGGGGAGGCTTTCTCCACCTCCCCAACTCACTGTGGGTTCTCTGGAGTCACAAAGCAAGTTGAAAGTGGGAAAAGCTCTTTCTGCTCCACACAAGCTCACTGCATTCATGAGTAGAGCTTGTAAAGGAAGCCTGTTAGAAGTGGGTCCTCTGAGCCTTCTCTGTCCTGGCTCCCTGCTGCTAGGTCAGCAGGCCCAAAAGAGTAATTCTGTTCCCTGTCGTTGGTGTGAAAGTGGCTCAGAGCAGATCAGAGCCAAGTATGACTGTCCGTGTTCTGACCCTAAGTTAGGGTATATGCTGGGCAGGACAAGTTCCATCCAGGCCTGGAGGGAACCTGGACTATTTATTCCGCCCAGCATGTTTTGATGATGACATGGGAAAAGCAGACAGAGAAGTGGTTGTGTTGCTCATTTGCTGTGATTATGAGTTGCTGGTATAGAGCCAGCCCTGTCTGGAATAACTCTCACTTGATTATGGAACTTGTATTTTTTTTCTTCATTTTTAGTTTAGAAGTGTTGGTTTTAATCGATAAATAATCATGTTTAGTTGTAGAATGCACAGTGGTATTTGACTCTTCATTCTGTCCTCCATGTCTGCATGGTGCACACTCCTGTGTGTGCCTGTTCTCCATGTCTGCATGCTGCACACTCTCATGTTGTATGTCATTTAGACATTGCTGTATTTGATTTGCTCATGTTTGCACCCGAATCCACAGTAGACGTTACCGATAGTTAGTGTGCTGTATTATGTGACTTTGAATTCAGGGTAGTTCTTTGTAAAGTGGATTGTGAAAGGTTCTTCCATTTTTGAAAGGTTTCTCCCTAAATATTTGACAGATCTATAGTGAAATAACTTGAGACTGGGAAAATCTTTTTCAGGAACCTTTAAAAGACAAATACAGCTTTTTGTAGAACTGTTCTCTGTTTTCTTCTCAATTGAGTTTGGATTGTTTATGGTTACTCGGAAATTGCTCTGATTTTCCCAACATATTGACTTTATAAGTGTAAAGCTGTTCATAATATTATTTTTATCCATTTTATGGCTTCACCGTTTATAGTGAGGTCTTTGGTTTTCGTTCTGAATTTCATGATTTGTGTCTGCTTTTTTTTTTTTTAACTTCATTGCATTTGGTTAGGGATTTGTCATCTTACTTATTTGTAAATTTTACTCTGAGAAGCAAAACTGTGCTTGTCAGCTTCCTATCACTGTAATGAAACACCTGAGATTAGCAACTTTCAAAGAACAGACACTTATTTCATCTTACAGTATCAGAGGGTCCAGTCCATGATCGGCTGGCACTACAAGATAGCATATCAGCATGTGGAAAGGGAAGCCTATTTATGTTATAGTGACCAGCTTTGGGGTGAGGGTGGAGCAGAGAAGAATTGAAAGGCCAGGGTTCAGTATCCCTTTGGAGAAACATTCCCAGTGACCTCTGAAGACCTCCTAATAATGCCAAGCTGTAAGCTAAGGTTTTAACACATGGGCCTTTGGGTGACATTTAATGTCTGAACAGCAGAACCTTTTCTTTCATCTCTCAGTGTCTAATTTTGCTGTTTTAAATTTCAGTCACTAGTTAGTGAGGGCATAGCAGAATTCTTATGGCTAAGCAAACAAGACTGATTCTAAGAGAAGCAAAGGAGGCTTGATGGGAAGAAGGTTTACCTGTGGACATGTGCTCGGCAGGCGCTCGTGAAGAGTGCCATTTTGTGGCAGCATATCTAGGTAAGAAAGAGAAAGTGCAGCAGTGAGAGGCATGTTCTTTGCACACCCTAACTATGACAGGCTGTTTGCTGCCATCCTCACCCCTTCTGGAGAGGAATAGTATCCAAGAATATGAAGGAGCTAGGGTCTGTAGTATTGTCTCATAGATGTTAGTCCTGTTTTGTCCCCTGTTCTAGTTTGGCTTCATAGTTGTGGCACGGAAACCTTCATGAACTGGTAAATGGCAAGTCTGGGTGCAGTCTAGTAACACTATTATTCCCTGTCAGGGCTGGGTCACTGGGTGATGAGATCCTTTTGGCTGGGAATGTAATTTCAAGTTTGTGTTCCTGAGGCAGTAACACGCTGAGGGAATGTGTGTAGTGATGAAAACTCTTTGGCCAGACAATGGCTGAGTTTAATGTCCATAAATTCTTTCCCCATCTGGGCAAGGTGGGTGGAGGAACCTGGAATGAGTCATGAAGCCATCAGCAAGGTCTCAGCCTGTTGGCATGTTTTGGCAGTAAGCCTTAGAAATTGCTTACCTCATGTTTTATCCTTATGAGCAGTATAATCCCTAGCAGGATTCCTGTTCTTGGGGCTCTATAAGGTTGAGAAGAAAGCATCCCTCTTGTCCTTAAGAGGTTTAACAATAGAATGACAAATGATAAGGCATGTACATTTGTTTCCCTAGCAGAACGACATCACAGGACAGTGAGTGAGTGCTGGATAACTTCTTAAGGTCCAGATGCCTGTGTGCCCCTTCTTTGTAAGGGGGAGGGAAGTGAGGAACTATAAAACGTATTTGAGGGGCTGTGGTTTTTAGGCAGAATGAATGACCTGGAAAACAGTCCTGTGATACTTAGAGAAACTGCAGCTATTTTCCTCTTTGGCAAGTTTAGTCTTCAGGCAGGAAAAGGAAGGGTAGTCTATGCATATACAGTCTGCCAGCATCTGCCAGCATGCACAACACTCCGTTTAAAGTCTGCGCACGGTGTACTGTGTTGTGGGCAGACTATGGGCCCCTGCATCACGAGCTACTGGATTCAGTGCTTAGTCTCTTGGTTTTCTCACAAGGGGCATAGTTTGTGCATCTGATCAAGATTCCCTGGGGGTTCTATAACTTTATCACCAAGCTTTGTTTCAGACATAAGTGCTGGGAGGATCATTCCATTAACAAAGTGTGGTTCAATGGTCATGCCATCAGATTGGCAGGTGGTTACTTACCTGACACTGGAGCAAGAATTAGGAATCAGCCAAACCCACCTGAGCCCACCTGGAGCCGTCACCTGCTCATGGCAGTCTTGTCCTCTGGTATAGGATTTCAGAACCTGGGAAGCGTTTTTTCTCATTTTCCATGATCAGATCTTTTCAGACCTGCCAGTCACTTCTCACTGTCAGGAGAAGCATGTTACTGGTATAGACTTTACACAATAGTAAAGTGACTAATCCATTAAGTGGCTTGGTCCACGAGCTACAACCTGGTTGGGAATTAAGACCCACCTCTGCTGCAAGGTCTGTGAAGCAGAGATGATTTCTTACTGGAATCTGAGAGGACTGGGTGGGGGGTCTCTGTAAGGGTTTAGACCAGTGTCTGCCATGTGGCTTAGGTGATTTAGCTTCTCATGTGCAGCAGCTGCCACCAGGGACATCCTAAGACGTGGTCTTCACATTCTTAGCTTAGTAGAGACAATCTCTCTCACCTGGGCGCTCATAAGAAATGCAGTCTCTAGGTCTTCCCAGGCTGCAGGATCAGACCACACTGTGACAAGCTAGAGGTTCTAATGGATGTCAATATTAAAGTAGCCCTGAATGTGACTTCTGAGGCCCGGGCCTGAAGGTCTCCCTAGACGGTCTCATCTGTTCAAAGATAAACTCTGTCCATTACAGCTGGGGGGGGGGGGGAGGTAGCCTAATTGACTGGTAGCTCTTTGTTTTCTAATTGGACATTAATACTAATTTAGCTTGTACCTGATGGAGTCTTCATTTCACAGAGATATATGACATTTTATTTCTCAACTGCTTTTTTTTAATCTTTCTTTGGCTGCTTATGTATTTTGTTCTGTCTTTTTATCTGGGATGCAGTCCTGTTGATACCAGCTTCTACTTAAATAGAGACTCAGATAATATTGGCACTATATGAATTTGAACCCCAGTTTAAAGCACTAAATACCTCTGACTTTTCCTAAAGGGATGTGAAAATCGATTTTGATACAGGGCCTCACTGTGTAGTTTTGGCTGTTTTGGAACTTGCTGCATAGACCAAGCTGGCTTTGAATTCACAAAAATCTGCCTGTCTCTGCCTTGTGAGTTTTGGGATTAAAGGTGTTTATCTGTATTTCCAGCCCAAAAACTGGTTTTAAAAGTCTTAATTCATCCTCATTAAAACACAAGTATGGGTTGGGGACGTAGCTCAGTTAGTAGAGTGCTTGCCAAGTGTGTATGAGGTGCTCGTTTACATACCACACAAACCATGGGGAGTTTGAGGCCAGGCTGGGCTTTAATGAGACCCTGTCTCAAGAAACAAAAACAAACAGGTCAGAACAAACACAAGACTGTAATTGTCAAGAGGTGAGAACTGTTCTACCAACCATAAGCTTACTGGCCGGAGCCTGTCTCACTTGGACCTGTTCCCTGGCTACACCGCTCATATGTGTAACACCAGACACACTCCACCCTTTGATTTCCTGAGCAGAGATGCAAATAGTTGTCAGGTTTCTCGGGAGGAAAGAACCTATGTGAATAGGAGCTGGTACCTAGGAGACACAGCTCTGGGGAGGAAAGAACCTATGTGAATAGGAGCCGGTACCTGGGAGACACAGCTCTGGGGAGGGCTGTAGGTCACAGCTGTGTCCAGATCCCTTGCTTGCAGCAAGGGGAAGTGGGCAGGCCTGGCTGCCAGCAGCATTGGGAAGTGATGGCTCTTAGAGATGTGCAGGATGCCCGGCTGAGGTGCCCCAGCTGCCCTGAGAATCAGGTCTCAAAGAAAAGAAGACAGACAGACACACAGACACACAGACACACACACGCACACTACAACACAATAAATGCCATGTGTAACAAACTCACAGCAAACATCATAATTCAGAGATCGTACATTAACTCAAAGTCAAAAACTGTTTCTCTATGATTAAGAAAAACATGGCTGTCAATTTAACTGCTTCTGTTGGATACCACATTAGTCATCCTCTCTAGATAAACAACACAAAAGAGGAAACAGGACACATCCAGATTGGACAGAGGCTAAATCACTAAATCATCTCCTCTTCTTATGTGGTTTTATATACAGAAAACACTAAAGATGTTGGCAGGGGGTGGGGGGAAGCCCTGTTACAACAGATACAGTTGCAGTTCACAAGTATAACACTGAAGCTAAAATTCAATAAAGGTGTAAGGTATAAAAGCACTTCTATACACTGACAACGGACTATCCAATTTTTTTTAAGTTTGCAATAGCTACAAAAAATAAAATTAAATTAAGAATACTTAAATTTTGTCAAGTAAACGAATTTCCTGGGTGGGGTGGACATTTAACGTGATCAGGTCTTCTAATCCATTAGTGTAGGCTGCGCCTCCTTGCTTTTCTTAGTCAGTGTTTTAAAGATGCCAGGCCCAGGAGATATACAGACTCAGCACAATCTCTATCTAAATTCCATAAAACCAGTGTGGTCTTCTTTTGGGAAGAGTCTAGATACCCTGTGAAGTGTGTTAGGATTGTAACACAAAGCATATTCGGATATGAGCTTCCAGAAGTGTAGGATCTTCCCGGAAGAGTGGGTACGTGGTGCAAAGAAAGGGCAACTGAGTCAACTGAGCATAACTGCGGAGCTGTCTCCTTGGACATGTCAGCTCAGCTCAGCTTTGTTCCGGTTTCCTTTCTCCTGCTGAGCACATTGACCCCGTCTGAGTTCCCAGGGGAGCACATTCATGCCTATACACAGTGACAGCCATCTACAGGATGCCCTCCAGTGCTGCAGAAACTGAGCCTGTTTGGCTGAGAATCATCTGCATTAGACTTTGTCCTAGCCTTGGTTCTCAGCAGACCACTCATTCATTGATGGTGTTGCTCACTGACGTAGATCCTCATAAAACACGCTATCAATAAGCAAGTGGCCTGCTAAAAGCTCAGGCTAGACTTCTGCCTTTTTCTTTCAGATTTGACTCTTGGCACAGGTTATGGTACCTGGGATTTTGAGGTTCTGGGAATTCTAGGCCAGTGTATCAGGAGAAACGGGCACGGATGGTGCTTCTGCCGGCAGATGGGTGGTGTGACTGACTATTGGGCCATGGTAGTGGGAAAGGAAGATTTTTTTCATTGGTGGCTCTTTTGATGGAATTGCTCTATCCAGGAAAGAAATCTTATGGTGGCAGAAAGCAGGTCTCAGCACTTGCCTTGATTGCCCTGGGTTCCAGCCCTAGCTAACATTGTCAGCATCAACAAAATTATGATAAAGAATAATTTTGAGGAAGTCACAAGATAAACTTAAGAGATGCTGGATTTCTAGATGATGTTTTCCAGATCCTGCTTCAAGTTTATTTGTAAAAACATCATAGGACACTGGTCATCTACAAATAACATGTAGAAGGTGTGTCAGTCCGTCTGTCTGCACACTGACAGAAGCCTTCTCTATGGAGCCTTCACAGGGGCCTGGGCACCTCGGGGAACCTGAGCTGGAGCTGAGGCCTGGGCTTTACCTGGAGCTGCAGCCTCTGTCTTGGTTTGAACCTTGGGCTTTGGTTGGCAGAGCCTACGACCCTTAGCCACGTAGCTTTGGATCCTCTTCCCAAGCTTGTTCATGACTGAGTTCGAGGCTGGGGACCTTTGGCATCTTGGGCTTGATGGCCTGAGGCTTCACAAGGGCCTTGATGGCCTCTGCGTGTGCACTCACTGCCTTTGCACTGTTGGCCTGCATCTTCTTCAGGCCTTTCTTGTTGTGCTTCTTGGCAAAACACGTGTTCCTCAGGAACTTGGGGTCAACCTCCTTAAGGGATTTGTATCTCTGTGACTGGGGTTTCTTGATGCCATTTTTGTGCCATTTGCAGGACTGGTTGTGTGTGGTATAGTTCTTGGACTTGGCCATGTCAGCACGGTAACCTACAGGCTCTCACAGCACCCAGGACAGGAAGAGAAAGAAAACGGTTGTTTATTTTGAGCCATGGCTTTTTGGTGCCTTTCTCCCCCCAGTGATCAGTGCAGTATCAGTATAGGGACTATGGAACAAGTCATGAACACACTCATGGCTATCAAACCAGTCGTAAAGACAAAGCAATTTGCAGGAAAGATTTAAGTATTTCTGTTTTCTGAAGAGAGTTATTTTGTATTTTATTGTCTAATAGAATGTCTCTAGTTCCACACACACACAAAACAATACTAACCATGAAGTATTTTAAACAAAAGCAGATGGACATAGACCTCCGAAAGTTTCTGTGAAGAGATAGCAACTAAGAAACACATGCTAGGTGTGTTGGCATACACCTGCAAGCCTAGTGTATGAGGCTGAGGCAGGAGGATCCTAAGTTTAAAATCAGGAAGGGGGGGGATGAATGGCAGGCAAGCAAGTCGGCTGTAAGTGAAAATGCTGTTTTTATTCTACCTTAATACCCTCACACAGGTGACAGGTCAGTTGGTTGAAGCTGGAAGGTTAACAGACAGGGTAAATGGGGTCTCTGAAATGGAGGAATAAAGGGATGCTCAGAGAGAAGGAAGGAGCATCAGGTACCAAAGAGAAAGAAGGAAGGAGCATCAGGTACCCAGACCTAGGCACCCTTGTTGCCAGGGGTTGGGGGTGGGGGGATTGTCACCTTCCACCAGCTGAAAGTGAAAGCCAACTTGGGGCCTTCAGAATCTGAAACTCTTTTTTTTTTTTTTTTTGAGGTAGCTTTTTGGTTTTTGTTTTAAAGACAGGGTCTTGCTGTGTAACACAGACTGGTCTCGCTCACTCACCCTTATGTCTTGGCACTCTGAGCTCTAAGATTACATTGTGCCAGAGGCAGTCAGGGCTTACGCCATGCTGTATCTTTCATGCCAATGTCTTGTATTTTCTTATTCAAACCTTTGTGGCAAACTGTATTCCCAGGTGGCCCTTTCATTATGGTTCAGGCTGAGTGCCCCTGAACAAGTCAATCCAAAATCTGAAATACTTTCGAATAGAAAACCTAGTGATTCTAATGTTAGATTAAAATTAATTTTAGATTTCAGATTTTTAGATTAGGGTGCTCAACCAATAGTCTATCCAAATATTCTAATGTATGAAGAACTGTATAATCTTGTGTATTTCCAGTCCTTGATGGTCCTGAGTATATTTCTGGTCCTCAGCATTTCAATCAAAGAACCTCTTAGTCTGTATAACTGTCTTCACGGTGTCTGGTAGACATTCTTTGTCCTTCAAACTCAGCAGCATGGTTCATTGTCTCCCCGAACACAGTAATCTGTATAACACATTGAGGAATAGTGCTCCAGAAATTTTTATTTTTTTGATTATTTTGGTTTTTGGCTTGTTCCTATTTCAAAACTTTAAAGAAAATTCAAAGTGGAAAATACCTCTGCCTTTGTCTCTTCCCTAACATGAATGCTTTGCTCCAGTATTATTTGTAGACAGCTAACAGCTTCCTCATTTCATTTGGTAGGCTTTGGAGTGTTTGGATGTTCCTCTCAGTGTAGGTTGTTTTGAGGTAGCTTCTGTTTCTGTCTTGACCTAGACTTAGCCGCCCCTGTGCACCTGTGCCTTACTCCCGCTGGGGCTTTCCATGGATACTCTGGGGTGCAAGCTTTCCAGGCCAAGGAAGGACTTTTTCCTCTTGCTAGATGTGACCAGAATGTCCCCGAGAATGATCCATGCTTCTCCTGCCACCCAAGAGGCCCACGGGATACCTGTCACCAGCAGGCTTACCAGTGAGGCCCACCCGCTGCCTCTCCTTCCCGTTCCCAGCACTCTGGCTCCTTAGCCTCTCTCAGATGGCTCCTGACAGGGTGTGTTTTCTAGGTGCGATTCAGTGCCTTGTTGCATGAGCTAAATGTGGGCTTCAGTAGCTTCTTGTACAGTTAGCTAAATCTGCCCATGTCATCATGCAGGAATGTCTGTGTCCTGCTTCCAAAGAAATATGTAAGTGTTGGTAAGCGGCCATGCTGCTCACAAACCCGTGAGTAACTATGGGTCATGAAGCAGCTCTTGGATGTCTTTTATTTTCTCCTTATTAAAATTTCTTCTTGCCTCACATCTCCCTTGACGGTGGCCTGGGTGTGGAGGGAGAGTTTAGGCCAGGACTTTTTTTGCTCTTGCTCCTGGAGCTGGAGTTACAGGTTGCTGTGAGCCACCTGATACAGATGCTGGGAACCGAACTCAGGTCCTCTGCAAGGGAAGTGTGCACTCTGGACTGCTGGCCGTCTCTCTGGCATCCCCACAGCCCTTGCCATGTTTGTGGTGCATCGAAGATCAGTAAGACCTGGAGAATAAACTGCAGAACAGAATATAGAAGACTACACCAGCGGAGAGAGCTAGTCCATGGTCTCATTTAATCTCCTATGAAATGCATTGCAATAGCTCTCAGTATACAAAACCAGTGCTCTATCCACTAAGCTACGGAGCCTAAAGAGTTCCCAGTTTAAACCTCCAGACCTGAAACTCTGTCTTTGGACCCTCTACAAGGGCTCCAGGAGTGAGTACCTCTGAATGGGACACCCCTGAACCTGGCTCTTATAGGAGTTCCCCTTCTCCTCAACCCTCACCCAAAACTGTTAGTGTGCATGTCCAGGTGTCTTAATTGAGAAACTACAGGAAAAAAATGGAAGGGTGAAGAGTAAGAAGAGGTTTCTCATGAGTAAACCCATACCCGTTGGTTGTCTTATCCAACCTACCCAGGACACCTCAGGAGACAGAAATTGCTGCAGCTCAAGGTCATTCCATGTAAATAGGGATTGACATGGTCTCTTGACCTGTAACCTCTTTCTAGTGGCTAAGATGGTGGAGGCCTATATCCTTCCATATCACAGTTTAGGATTTATTCGTGATGTAACCTATTCTTTCTCTTCACCCTTCATTTTTTTCTGTAGTTTATCAAGACCCTGGGCATACACCCTAACAGTTTTGGGTGAAGGTTGGGGGGGGGCATGTGTAGAATCTTATCCACATGCCTAGTAGCAAGGCTGGGTCCCTGGAGGTGACCATGGTGGCCAAGTAAGAACTATGTGTTCTGAGATATTTGACAAGCCGGGACCAAGCTTGGGGAAATCAACAAGGCAGAAATGGAAAAACAAAACATATTGTCTTTTTAATTAGATAAGGGAGGGTGGCCTGGATTAAATGGGAAGAGTGGAGGGAAAATGAGGGCAAAGCAACCACGTAGGAATAAACCAGAAGAATGGGCAGTTAAGGGAGGGGAAGACACACGTGTGTAGCTGGCGACCTGTAGTGGTGGTGACAGTCACAGGATGCAGTCCTCAGCTACTGTGCACCACACAAGGTCCCTTCCAGTCAGAGTCACACTGTGCATTGCCTTGCTAACTGTCGGTCCTCGGGTGCATGCGTCGAGGGTCAGACAGAGTAGAGCTGCTCCTGGAGGGACTTAGTATATCAGCTGACCTGAACTACAGGGCAGTATTCTCTATAATTGGGGTGGGTTGCAACTAATTGGTTAAGAAGTCTAAAGAACTCAACTAAGGGCTCTCAAGACTCACCAGTCCATTGTCATGTGTGTGTGTGTGTGTGTGTGTGTGTGTGTGTGTGTGTGTGTGTGTATGTGTGTGTGTGTAAGGTAGGGTGATGCATTCATGAATACAGATGGAGGTCAGACAACAACTTGCCAGGAATTGGTTCTCTCCTTTTATCATTTCACCACGTGGGACCCAAGGATGGAACTCAAACTATCAGGTTTGGCTGATGAACACCTTACGCATTGAGTCATCCCGCTGGACCAAATTATTGCACAGCATTTGTTCTGTGTTCTGTGTTGTGAGTAACCAAGACGTGGGAAATTCATGAGAAGATACGCATAGGCTTTAAGGCAGTTCCACACCATTTCACTTGAGGGACTTCGGTATTTATGGTCTTCAGTAAGAGAAGACAGGATATTCTGCAGTAAACTCTCCAGGGACACTGAGAAAGGAGAGAGAGAGAGAGAGGGAGGGAGGGAGGGAGGGAGGAAGGGAGAGAGAGGGAGAGGGAGAGGGAGAGGGAGGGAGAGAGAGAGGGAGGGAGGGAGGGAGGGAGAGAGAGAGAGAGAGACCACTAATAGAATCCCCAAACTTTTAATTATGCTTAAAATGAGTATCAGGGTAACTGAACACTTCATTCACCGCCCTGTGTTCTCGTCTCTGATGACTGTCTTGCCCCTCCCATTTCCCCAGCCTGATGCATCAGTGCAGACTGTGGTAAGTCCCAGATCTTAAAGAAAGACCAGCCCAGAAGTTTTTCCATGAAAGGGGATTCCTTGCCATTGTGTCTGGGCCTTCTTCACCCCGAGGTTTCTCAGAACGTGGTACAAAAGCCGGGCCGAGAACAGTGACAGCAGTGTTCATTGCTTTGTACGAGTTTTTAGGACTCTAACCTCCTGGGACTATTCTTTGTATGTGCGTCTTGAGAATTTTGCTGCATAATGCAGGAAGTACTGATAGCTAACTCGATAACTATTAATCTGGGCTGGCATTGGGTTCCATGCTGCAAACCAGTGTGCTGAGCCCATCCAGGTCCCAGGAGTCATGTGTTAGCTTGGTGTTTCACCATCAGCATGGCACCTACCTCCTCCACCCCTGAGAACATTGCCGTATATACTGTCACACACATTCTTATACAGCTGGGGTAAAAATGAGCTCAGGGGCAGAACCAGCACATCCCGAGTAAGAGATCTGGAGGTGAGCGTCCAGTGCAGCTTCCGGGAGAAGTGTGCACATTTGCCACAGCGACACAGAGTCACAGTTGAATGGAAATACCCACGGCCAATTTCTTCCTCTAGATTAGCTTGTAGGTTAAAAAAAAAAAAAATACAGACTTGAGGAATCCCCTTGAAAATGCCACACAGAGAAGAAAGAATGCAGAAGTGAAGATTAGTGCTCTTCCCTTTCTGTCTGTCCTGTAGGGGCCAGACTGAGGAAAACAGTCTCATCCTCCAGAGGACATCAGAAAGAAACACAAGCTCCTAGGGATTACTTGTGAGGCTGGGTTCCTTCCATTCCCAGCAAAAAAAGGAAAAACAAAACAAAGGTTAACGACTCTGGGTAGCTCACTGGTTGGGTATCTTGAAATTCTTTTAAAGTCGGCTCTAAAAATACTCAGTCTCACCCCCATCCCACTGTGTAGCTTAAAAACATGATATTGAGAAATAGAACCAAGTCTCCGGAGAACGGACATTATGCATCTGATCGATTAGAAATGTGCAGCAAGCAAGCTCTGTTGCTGAGGAGTGTGCACTGAGGTCCAGCCTCAAGAGCCAGGACATGGTTATCCTAAGGGGTGGGTGTCCGGCTTTAGGAAGACCGTGAGCTGGCGCCAGTGTCTTACTCCATCTTGACTCTCCCACTGTGCAGGCATCTGGAGCACACACAGTCTTTCTGCACTTTACACCTCACGTGCTGCAACTGGATGAAAGTGTGAAGCTGAGTTGCCCAGTCAGACATGGGTTATGTTTGCATGTCAGGGTGGTGGGCTCTCCTGCATCTTCATTCTGAAACTCTGTCCTCTCCCATAAGCTGTCTCCAGTGAGGTGATCCAAGCACACACGGACCCAAGAACTTCCTATGTCACTTATTAGTTGGGGTGCAGTGGCAGTGACAGTGACAAATCCACTTTGCCAGCTGCTCTAAGTTACCTTTGGAGTCAGTCTGTAGAGTGGATAGTACCAGCTGCTCAAGCCAGCAGGGGGCGATTTAGTCTCTGAGGCCCAAATCCCAGGGGTATCAGAAGGACTAGAAGGACAAAGGGTTCCTCCCTATGGAACCACAAGGACCAAGGACTTGTGACCTCTCAGGTCCCTCCTTCAGGCTGACAAGGCTTGTCTTCTTAAGGATGTCAGACAGCCCTTTCAGGGAAAGATCTAAATCCCAGACTGAGGTAACATGTCTGATGGGTTGCTTGCCTGAGCTTGTCACTGGGAGCAAGGTGCATAGCGTGACAGTGTGTGTCCATGTATAGGAACTGGATCCTCCAGCTATGGACTGATAGCCCCGCCCCCAAGGCTGCTTATAGGAAAGTGGCTTCCCCACAGGCCCTCTCTGAAAGAAACTGCCCAGGAAAGGGTCCCTGAGGAATGCTGTTGGTCTAGTCAGCTAGTCAGTGGGGAGTTCTGGGGAAGTGCTTCTCTTTTCTCATCTCTGCCTTCCCAAGAGTTGAGATGCCCAAGGTACAGAGGTCCTCAGCAGGGAGTAAACCTACAGTGTGTTCCTGGGATACACCACTAATGAGTTCAGCCCCATGCCCAAAGCCATGAGCACAAATTGGTCTGCACATAAGCACAGCACACAGCAACTTCCCTCTTGTTTGGCAATTCGTATTTGTAGAAACTTCCTGGGCCCCACCTCAGCAAACAAACCCATCCTAAACTGTGTTTCATCAAAGAAACAAACTCATTAGCAGATGAACAAGGCCTGACTTGCAGGCAGGTGAAGCCTGAGAACCACTTCCCGTTCTCCGGGGTGTTTAACTCCCCCCAACCTCCACCCCTGATCAAATATCCAGAAAATTCTCCTGTAGGGATGGTAACCTGGAGGAGGGGTATTTGTGCCATAGCCATCTTATTTTTCAAGGACCCATGCATATAGGGTAGCTTGGATTCACAAAATCTCATTAAAATATTATAGTGCATTGGCAAGTGGGGGCTTTTTTTGGTGTGGGGGGTACTGCCTACAAGAAGTTAGGACAAGCAACATTAACAAAATCGCCTTTCCAAAGAGCTCACCTGTGTGTTGCCGCCTTCTCCCCATGTAGGAAGGAATAGTATCTCCTAACGACCTGGACCTGGTCATGTCAGATGGGCTTGGCATGCGGTACGCGTTCATTGGACCCTTGGAGACTATGCACCTCAATGCTGAAGGTATGCCTGCAACAAAGATGGAACTCTGTGCTGTTGACTATTTCTGTGGGCTTTATTAGCCACCAATGTGTGCTGTTTCCTTTTAAACAGAGTAGTAATGGCAGTACCTAGAAGGGACCCTGCTCAACCCTAGTAACTCAGACAGGTGCTCGCACAGATATGATATGAGCTGATATGTAAGTCCTCACGGGGTCTGCGAAGCTTGGGGCTCTGGATCCTGAGGCGTCCTTGACGGAATCAGAGAGGAAGGGAAGAAAGCGCTGTGACCTTGCTGTGCATCTATTGCTTGATTGGAGAGAGGCTGCAGCTTCTTTGTTAATCACGGTGCAAGAAGGAAAACACAGAAAGGCTTGGCGCTTCCGGAGTCTTCGTCTACACCGTCTACACTGGAGTGCCTGTGGGTGCCTCTGCTGAGCAGGGGGATGGCCTTCCCAAAGGCTAGGAGTCACAAGGCAGGTGTTTCACAGGAGGGGCCTGGCAGGGTAGGGCAAGCCAGACAACTGTCCGGAAGCTGCGGGAGTCAGAGTGACCTGGCAGTTCCAAAGAAAGATAACTTGAAAGTTAAGATCGAAGAGCCAAAGATGACGAGCTGATGAAACCCAGACCAAATTAAAGCACACCAGTGCAGCGATGTGCCAAAATCTGAAAGATGCTACCTATACTTTAGCTATCTCTTAGTATTAACATGATGGTAACTTTCCCTTTTTTTTCTTGGCCTGGAGTGAAGTCCCACTACATAGCCTTGGCTAGCCACAGTGCTTGATCTCCTGATGGAACTGTGGGCATGTGCCATATCTGATACACTAGGAAATGGTGTTTATGGTTTCTTCCCTTTTGTTTTCTTTTGTTTTGCTGGGGAATAAAACCTGGAGCCTTCTGCATGCTAGGTAAGCACCCCTCTTCCACCACCACCACCACCCTGCTGAGTGACAGGTAACTATCATCTTTTTAACTGCTCTGTTGCTTTAAGCTTCTACAGTGAGATGTAGAAGAGAAAAATACTATTTGTAGTGTCAAGACTGTATGTCAAAAGAGACATTGAGACATGAGATGTCCCCCCATAGGAGGTACAGAGGGGTAGGAATTGAGATCTCCCCCTGTGGTAGGGCAGAGGGGTAGGAGCTGAGATTTCCTCCCTGCAGGGAGAAGGGTAGGAATGTGTTCCCTTTGTTTTGTTTGGATACAGAGGCCCACTCTAATCCCAGTTGTTCCGATACTTACTGTGTAGCCCAATTAGTCTCAGATATCAAGTAATCCTCCTGCTTCAGTTTTCTCAGTGTTGGGATTGATTACAAGAGACCAGCCCCCCCCACCCCACAACTGTGCTACATCCTGCTTTCTGAGTGGTTGGGACTAGAATGGAAGACATAACAGGCAGACAGGTTTATGTTTAATATGTGATTGACGTGACAGAAAGAACTTTCTAGTACCTGGTGCTAGTGACCTGGGAAGGGAGAGCTCACACCCTGGATGAGCTAAAGGGCCACAGTAGATGTTGAGAGGGAATTACTGTCAGTGGTGCCTTGGAGCTGATGGTCTGACTTTCATCCCATGATCCCTTGCTGCTCTGCTACTAGCTCAGCCAGGTTCCACTGCAGCAGTTAATGACCAGGAGCCAAGGAGGTTTCCCAGACCCAGCATTATATGCTGAGGGTGAATATATGGCTTGAGGATGGAGCCACTACACAAGTCCTGCACTAGCAGTCCGATAACCTAGTCTTTCTTAAAGGCAAACCTTGTCCACAGCAGCCAACGGGAGAAAGGAGCCCCAGCAGTTGCCAACCTTGTGTGGGAGGATAATTGCTGAATATGAGAAAAAAACACCAAGAAGACACCTTCACACATGTGAAATAAGAGGTTTGAGATGTCACTGAAGTGGATTGGATCATTTCAGACATCTTTTCAGCCAGACCTTATGAGTAAGGAGCATAGCCAAGCATTTGAAATGGACATAGGCTCTGCCCGATAACCACCATATTTCTTTTACTTGGGAGAACTAAGATAGTTAAGGAATTGTGAGAAATCAATAGGGAGAGAACTGAGAACAGCTTTGAATCTCAAACAAATAGAAACGGGAGCCAGGGACACCAGACACTCCAGCATCAGTGGGGTGGCAGACAGGAAGGAGGCCACAACAATTTTTCAAACAAAACCTGATATGATAAGAAGGCTTAATTGGCTTAATATGATCATAGGGGTCGGATGTAGCTTTCAACTTCTGAGCATTCCAAAGCCCAGAGCTAGAAAATTAGAAGATCTGGCTGGGAACCAATGGCCCTTCATTCTTCTGCTGTCAGCCGGAAGGTTGAAGTAGGGAGCAAGCTTCTTGGCTTTGCTGACGTGGCTTTCATCTCAGGTTAAGTTTTTAGGCTTAACTGCTCCATCCCCGACCCTACCCCCAAAACAACTGCAGATACTCTAAGATTATTTATTTATTTATTTATTTATTTATTTATTTATTTATTTATAAAACTAGAGGATAATTTTATTCCAGTTAGAGAGAAAACACCAGGGCAGGCAAGGTATAAATGTCAGCAGCCACCAGGAGAAGGGGGTTATTGAAGAGGAGTTTTGCCTTTTGAGGGAGGGTCAGGGAAGCCTCAGTACCTGTGTGGGGAAAGGCTGGGGAAGCTTCAGAGATCAAGGAAAAATTCCCAGAGTTCCAGGGAAAGTGTTTGCAAACTCTGGCTAGTATCCGAAAGAAAGATAGAGAAACAAAAGAAAAGAGCTGCCATTTGCTGAGAAACCCGGAGAATTGGGAAGACCCTGTGGCGGAGGTGCTTTTGAGAAGCTGTGTGGGTGAGGGGAGAATTCTAATTAAATAGGAAAGCAATAGGGTAAGGTGCTTTCTCGGTTTGCTTTCTTGTCTACTTTTTTAAAAAGCGTCTCTTGTGAAACAGTGTGCTTCAGACTAGAGGTTCCAACCAGCAAGACAGTTAGATTCCTACCCTGGCTTTTCCATCTGTTAGCTGCTACTGTTAGACCAGCTACTTGATTCAGTGCACCTAAGTTTTCTCAGCTGTTCAGTGGGGGGACAGCAACCACTTCTGGCAAGTGGATGGGGGAGATGTGCAAAGAGACCACTTGGAAGGTCCAGATAGATTACGTGCTTAGTAAATGACCTTTTGTTTGTTTTATCTTCATTTGTTGTGGCAATGCCGGGGCCTGGAACCCAGAGCCTTAGACATGTGAGGCTGAGCTCTACACGTGTTTAACTGTTATCTTCATTCAGCTTGTTGGGTTTAGCTCATTACTCTTCCAGAGCTTTTATTTGGTTTTAGTTTCCTGAGGCTGGAGGGAGAAATACAGAGCAAGTGTAGATGAGGCGGGTTCTTGATTATGGGGTAGAGGAAGCCTTAGCATCAGGCCAGGTTTGTTTCTTTACTGAAACTCTGTGCCTGGCCTGGCCTTGACAGCATTTTGGACATTGTGTATTGCTGTCTCTGTGGAGGGACAACATCTGAGAATCTGGCCACCCCAAGTCCCCCTCGAGGTGAATTGATCGCTCCTTGTCTTGTAGACACTTACCTGGTTTTTTAGAAGAAAGCTTGCTGGAGGTCTTGTCTACGTTCAGTCACCATTGCTGATGGGAGCAGCTACGCTGGGAAAGGGGGGGTGTGCTGGAGTGGGCCCTGTTGTCATGACAGCTCTGTTCTTGAAGGACATATGATACTGTCATTCTGTTTTCAGGTCCTTCTGACCTGTTTTCATAAAATCTGTGAAACCATCTTAGCTGAAGTGAATCCATGTAGTTGTGGGTTCAGTATTGGGGAATGCCAGTCAGGTGTGGGTGCCAGCCAGGTACAGCACGGTGGGCCATGTCTCAACCCATACATTCGGCAGACAGGAGGGCTTCCTGTTGGTAGAGGTGCTAGGGTTAAGGAAAGCCCCTGTTTTACCCGGCAGGTCTTACAGCTAGAGAACTGATAAGCTGAATTGAATCTTGAGAATCAACTCCTTTCTGTGTGTTCTTTGTTCATCAAAGCGTCTCTTAAGAAATTGTGTTCATGGGTCAAAGAGTTGAGAGCAGCAGTTAAGAGTGCTGGGTGCTACTCCAGAGAATCTGAGTTCTATTCCCTGCACCCACACGGAGATTTACAGCTACTGAGCAGGTACACGTGCAGGCAAAACACTCACACACATGACATAAGGATCAATAAATCTTTTTAAAAGATTAGGCTTAGCTTCTGCAAAACCAAGGCTCTTTGGCACACTGAAAAGGAAGCAAAGCTATTTGAAACAAAATAGAAACCCAGACAAAGTTGGCTTCTGTTACGGTGTAGATCAATGAAAACTCAACCCCAAACTAAGCTCTTCTTTTAAAGGAGTATCTGGTGTTCATTTTGTTTTAGATAATCAAATACTCTCTTCACGGGGTAACCGAGAGTCTTCAAATTCTGGAACCTTGTGCCACAGCATTCTAATGCTGGGGCTTTGTGGCCCCTGAAGACTGAACAAGGCCCCCAGGGCTAGCTCAGTGGTAGAACTCAAGTCCAGTACCACAAAATGGAAAAAAATGATATGGGTGGGGGTCAGCACAGCCTGGACTTCCAGCACTTTGACCTCTGGGATCCTAAGCCTGGCTTCTGGCGTGTCTTGTCTCTAGCCCTGCGTATTCATGCAGACCCAAGGCTCAGCCTGTAAGAGAGAGAAAGGAGAAGACTGAGTGCCCTGGGGTGGGTGGCTATATTTTGGAAAGGTGCCAGGCTAGGCCAGGCTTGAGCTTTTCTTCAGAACTCATCTGGATTCAGTGTCTTGGCTTCAGCCCACACAGCCCTGGAGCTGCTCGTACCAACTGTGCGCCCCTCCTCACCCCCTATGTTTCTCCAGCAAAGCCCTGCAGTGGGGAACTGATCGTCTTGGCTGGGCTGGGCAGCCTGTGCACAGGGATTCAGGCAGGCTGGGCTCCGGCCCCCTTATACTGGAAGTATAAGTCAGTGGTGAATATAGCTCTGGTGCAGCCTCCCCTCTGCATAAATACCAGGTAAAGCATAACCTGCCCAGGAGGCTTAAGAGCACGGTAAGGAGGGAGTGACTTTCATTTTGACATCTGAGGTCCATTCATGATGATCCATGCCTGAACTGCCAGCATTTGGGAGGCTGAGGCCAGGGGATTACCAGGAGTTTAAGGCTATCGTGAGCTACAAAGTGAAACTCTGTCTCAAAGCAGGAGGTTAGGGGGTGAAGAGGAACCTGACGATGTCCTCATTTAGCACACATGACACCCTTGATCCGCATTCAGCAGGGCAGGAGTGGTGACACATGCCTGTAATCCCAGCCCTTGAATAGTGGAAGTGGGACATGACCTTCCAGGTCATCTGTGTAGCCTGGGCTACATGGGCCCCTCCTTCTGGAAGAAAGAGAAGGGTGGGAGGTAAAAGAAAAAGGGAAATGAAGTAAATTAAAAAAAAAAAATGCACTGAAGCCCAGCATGCACCCTTAACAGCAAATGGCTGAAGGAGAGATACTTTGAATACACCAGAGTATGAAATATGAATACCACTGGCTGGGGACCCCTGAGATGCATTGACTGAGGACCCCTGAGATGCTCTGACCAAGGACCCCTGAGATGTGCTGGTGAAGGATACTTGGCAGGCATGAGGGTGTTCTTACAGGGTTCCGTATCAAGAAATCTAGGATAAGGTCGTGCTTACCTAAGCCAGAGGTCACCTCCTGCCTCTTCTCTGCAAATTCCCCTTTCCCAGGACAGAACCTTCTGCATAGGTCTCAGGTGGGAGTTACAGACTGTTGATGCTGATGTGCGGGTCCCTGTTTTCACACCGTTACAGGTATGGTAAGCTACTGTGACAGATACAGTGAAGGAATGAAGCGTGTCCTCAAGACTTTTGGGCCTGTTCCAGACTTCTCAGGGGCCACCGTGGAGAAAGTTAACCAGGTATGTGAAAAGATGCAAGCTACCACATACCAGCCATCTCCCTCCCATGCCAGCCGTGGGTGGGGCTTTGTCAGTAGCTGCAGTCTTAACCCTCCATTCTGAAAGTTGCTTTTCCCACCTGCCCATAGTTGCGTCCTGATCTCCAGGATACCTAAGGACAAGGCAATGGTGACCAGCAGCTCATTTTGACTTGTCTTGGGGAAATCTCTGGGGATCTGGAGCTTTTGTTGACGATGGGGTTTAGAAGCGATACACACAGCTGGCATAAATAAGAAAACAGTTACATTCCTGGCAGATTTCTGCGTGTGCACTCTCTTATTCTTCCCCTTTCCTTCTCCCAGGACATGTGCATGAAGGTTCCTGATAATCCGGAGCACTTAGCTGCCAGGAGGCAGTGGAGAGATGACTGTCTCATGAAACTCTCCAAACTGAAGCACCAGATGCAGTCCCAGTGAATGTCCTGTAATGCCACTGCCTCTCCTTCCTGGGCAGCTCTGTTAGAGAGATGAGAAGCTCTTGATCCAATCCCTATGCAGCATCAAGAAGCCCAGGTCTGCTCCCCGGGTGTTTCACCGTGGGCAGCTGTGGAGGCCAAGCGTCTCCTGGTCACTCCTGCCTAACCGTGCACCGGGATATGGAAGCACAGCTTAGGTCCTGAGGCGTGGGCTTCCTGACACCTGGGCAAACAGGCTGAAGGTTCTCACCTTTTCTTTCCAGTGTGATCACACATGCCTTTCCAGGGATGATTTGCAGTTTTTTGTTTCCTTAATCTTCTTCAAGTGTATTTTTTGTAATCATTTTCTAATCTCACTCCATGTGTCCTGTAACTCTGCATGAGAAAGCGATTGCTTTCAGTCCGCTGCCACTTATTATTCTGAATAAAGTCTTGATTGCATGAGACAGTCTGTTTCTACACACACACACACACACACACACACACACACACACACACACACACAGTCCTCCAGTTTGCACTAGTACTTGGCCAAGCTTTTCAGTGGTACCCTGTGGTTGTTTCAGGAACATTGTAGGCTTCCCAACCCTTGCGATTTTCGTGTCTGTAGTAAATGAAATGGTGCAGAGTTCAGCCAAAGAGAGATCTGCTTTCGCAGTCATTTCTAGAACCTCCTACAATGTGGGGTCTGTTCCGGGCACAAGCTCCCAGGATACCGAGGACACCTGTCCTATGTCTCTCACGGCGACTCTGGTTACTGGACACCATCACAGGGCTTCTGGGCAGCTCTGGCAAGGTGCTGACCTTGCAGTTTTGGGTGAGGATGTCACTGTCATGTGGTAGGGAGCTGCATTTCCTCAAGGTGGAGGCTGCTCTGGTGTGGAAGCAGTGACCCTGACTAGGAAGTGATCATTTTCAATTATTTGTGAGTCCTAATCCACACACCCCTGTGTCCTCAGCATATTCTGAGTGGCTGAGGATCTGGGATTACCATGAAGCAATAAAGTGACCATTAAACCATTCTAGTGTCCGTGCAACATGGAGGAATATGGTAACACTGAAAGGTCCTGCAAGAGAGGCCTCAAGGACTTGGGCTGTGAGCCTCGGTGGACAGCAGGAATCATCCAGCACCTCCCAGCAAAGGAAGAATGTGGGGTCAGAGCAGGCTATGCATAGAATGGCTCAGCTCACAGTGGCCAGGAGAGAGCTCTGCAGAGAGGCCCTAATGGGCCTGATCAGGAAGAGACCCTAGACCACGCTATTAGACCTCAGCACAGGGTCCGGTCAGACTCTCATACATTCACTCTGACAGCAGAAAGGACCAAACTGGAGGCAAGTCTGCTGCGGGGCTGTCAGGAGGTGGACCGGGGATGCCTGCAGGTAGGAGCTGCTTGTCATGCCTTGACAGTGCTAGACATGCCCTGTTGGAGGTCAGAAAGTGAGAGGCAGGGCAGGAGATCTGAATGTGTTTGAAAGCCTCACTGGGATGATGTGACAGATGGAAAGGAAGTGTTGGGCCTCAAGGGCCTCGGCCTCTTTGCCTGATTGAGCCTCAGCTCCTTGAGCTGGTGACTCAGGCCCTCAAACTTCCTGGTCTATTGCTCCAGCCAACAGAGAACCCTGGCCTATCCCTCCCTTCAAGGCACTTTCCAGTGCTACTGCAGTCACAGCTTTACTCGCAGAGCTGCCTGCCTACCCCTCCCTGCGTCCTGAAAGCCATGCAGTCCCCAGGCCACGCCTGAGCACCCATATGGCCTAGCTAAGCACCGGGCACCGGTAGATCCCACTTGTGATCTGTCTGGCTCTTGGCGCTGATGGGCCGGGGAGTCCTGGAAGGGCTGGCCATGTAGGGGTGCCAGGCAGGGGCAGCATTGCTGTGGGGTCACAGGCACAGAGGTGGTGCCACTTGGAGCCATTGGTCTTTATTGTACGTCTAAGCTATATTTTCCTACTTTTGTTGCCACGTCTTCCTGGGAAAGTCAGACATGTTTAGAAGTATCTGCAGATTGGCAATCTAAGGAATTTGGCCAAATGGAGATTAAAAATTTTTGGAAAGAATTCCAGAAAGTTCCAAAAAGCATCATGTACAAACTTTCTCCCTTACTGCTAGAGCATCATTCCCACAGCATCTACACTGCACAAGCTGCTGTCACTCCTCTAGGGATGACTTACAGTATGTAGACAGATGTGTGTGGAATATTTTGCATATATGGAGCCATTTTATATAGGGAACTTGAACATCTGTGGATTTGGGTGCCCACAGGAATCCTGGAATGAATCTTACGGCTTCTTAGGGAGGATCTGATACAGCAGAAAGGTCTTGTAGCTGATAGGATATGCAAATGCAGGCCCTCACCTACATGAAAATAACAGTTAGATCAAACTTGAGGACAAATGGAAGGAAGCACAGACCCAGATTGAGGAAGATGGTTCTGGAAGCAGCTGGGAAGAATCAGGATTTGGCCAAACATGGAGGTTAAAGGGAGATGTGGTTTGGGATTAGACAAAGTGACCCTTGACACCTCATAATTGGGTCTGTGACACTCAAGTAATACTGCTGGGCCTTTGTCCATAGGCTTCAGTGATACATTTCTCTATTTCAAATTGCTACTATTAAAAAAAAAACAGGGAGTCAATCAGAAGGACCTGCCTGATCAAATATCATCCTGACTAGTTTCTGAATCA
The DNA here is from genome assembly GCF_963924665.1 of Micromys minutus. Taxonomy (NCBI): domain Eukaryota; kingdom Metazoa; phylum Chordata; class Mammalia; order Rodentia; family Muridae; genus Micromys; species Micromys minutus. Next base: position 11,925,760 of record NC_137981.1, read on the forward strand.
TTTTCTTGGGATTACAAAACCATAAATCTCTTTCAGCATGATGAATGTACCCAGTGTCTTTTCCAAAGCAGCCACAGTGTCTGTGTGTACTGACTCCCCATGATTGCTCCATTTGGGATGCCAACAGCGGACTGCCTACAGTTCCTGCTCAGCTTTTGCTGAGGATCAAAAGATGACTTTAACTACTTTGACATCTTACACAGCCTAAGATGACCTGAACGCTCTATCCTTCTGCCTCAGCCTCTGGAAACTAGGGTTATAGGTGCATCACCATACCCAGCATCTCTGTTTCCATTCTAAAAGACACATATCTATAATCTCAGCACTCAGGAGCTGGGCCCAGATGGGATCGCTGAGCTGGGAGAACCATGCTGTCCCCTGAAAAAGCGTTCAGGACCTTGAAGACTCCACCTGTAGGTTCAGGCGATTAGAAGGTCTGATGGAGGTGACCTACTGTAAGTGGGAGTAGCTCTCTTACATGTGGCCATCTTTACTACTAGGCTAACTTTTGGCTTGGCCTTGTTTCATCCCCTGTGTTTAACGGTGACTGCATTGTCCTGGCATACACAGTGACAGAGCTAGCTAGCAGCCTTCCATACAGCTGAGGCGTGGCCTTGATTCTCATTGACCTCGTCAGAGAGTGGGCCCTTATGGGAAACCACAAGAATGGCCAAGACTGTCCCACTAGCTGTCACAGTTTGTTAGAAATGTATTAAATTCCAGTGGATTCACTTAACAGTTATTGAATATCGGTCATATGTCAAGACTTACGTCAAATGTTGAAGATAGAGCAATAAATAAAGCAAGCAAAAAAAAAAAAAAAAAAAAAAAAAGAGGAAGAAAATTTCCCACATTGATTCCCTCACACTGCTCTCTGAACTCCACATGCACACTGTGTTCTGTAGTGTGAACACACACACACATACCAGAAAATAAGAGTAATGAACGTGGGTGGGGAAGGGTAATATATGTAGAACGAGTGTAGTTTGGGTGCCGGTTCCTCATAGCCACCCTCTCTGGTGTACTTGGAAGGTGCCCCTCTGCCAAGGGGCTGATCGGGTGGCATGGCTGCATCTTGTGCTTAGCTCACCAGTTTGCCTTGGTCTTGAGTCTTACTCTGAGAGGAGCCCAGGTTCAAGGGACACCTTACTAAGCCTTGCTTGACGCTCCAAGCAACATGGATACCCAGTGTGTTCTGGTCAGCTCCCCCCTAGTCTGGCCAGCCTCTGCAAACTCTGTGGATTGGAATGAAAAGATGGTTACAGTATCTCTCTCTCTCTCTCTCTCTCTCTCTCTCTCTCTCTCTCTCTCTCTCTTCTCTCTCTCTCTCTCTCTCTCTCTCTCTGTGTGTGTGTGTGTGTGTGTGTGTTTTCCTTTATACTCTGTCTTTATCACAAGCATGTATTATTTTTATACTAAAAGCTAGGGTGCTGTTAACATTGAACCTCCTGCTCTAGGGACTTCCAACCATTCAAGACCAGAGTTTGGTGAGCATGGTCTCCAGCACCCTCCCCTGGCTGGCTTCACATGTATGATAGACCTCAGTAAACTAATTCAACCATGTACAGATGGAGCCAGCTATATGCAGTAGAGAACCCAAGTACCTTGACATACAGGAGACGTTCTCAGTGCAGAGTGCTGGGGTCTGACGTGAGATCTTACTGAACTTTCAATAACTCACCACCACCATTTCAACACCATCACAAACACCTCCATCCCTCTCACCACTATCACTGTCTAAATACCACCACCACGACCACCACCACCACCACCAGCATCCTTCAGATTAGATGGGGGATTGGAGGGAGGGGAGGTTAATAAGGAAGCAAAAAAACTTTAATGCCAGAGAAAAAGGAAGTGTACAGGATTCCCAAGAAACCTTCTCCAAGGTTATGGAAGCAGTGAGCAGGCCCAGTTGTGGAGAGAATCTTGACCCTAATGAGCTGCCTTCAGGTCATGCAGAAAAAAATCCAAAAATACAGCTTTTGTGAGACATCACCCATATTGAGGTGGGCTTTTGGACGGTGCAGCTTCTTTTGACATCCTCGCTCCCGTAAGGAACCTGTCACCCATATTTCTGCTAGTAATTACAATAAAAACTCATGGTTCACCAGGTTGGACTGCACCAGGTTTGGTGCCATCATTACTTTGGTGGGAGTAGACAGGTGTGTTGAAGCTCCTCTAGGAAATGTCTTTCACCCAAGGGAAATGGTAAACAAAGATAAGTGGGTAGATAAACAAATGGCTTGCTGACTAGAGGATGCCCTGGAGTTCTGTGGCAGGGCAGCTGCAGAAGGTTCACTAGTGCTGGAGGGCTGGCAGACTTCTCTGGGATGTGGAAAGGAGATTCTAGGTCCATGCTACTCTGGGAAGGTACACATAGGCAAACATTGGCTCCAGCCTGGGCTGGGAGAAAGGACCCTCAGCAGGAGCAGCCAGGAGGTACCATGACAGTTGGGAATGGACTAGGAAGATTAGAGGGAGACAGATGAGTCAGGAACCCTTCTGAAGATGAGGCAAAATGTAATTCTTCACTATAAATAAAAGCTCCAATCCATGGGACTTAGACCATGGGGACATGTTGGAGTTCAGGCAAGTCTTAGGGTCTGATGTTTGGTTCAAGACACATTCTGTGTCCTCATCACACAGCTGTGAATTCTGATGAGAGGACAGACTTAACCTGAGGACAGATTTCCAAGAGCTCTAAAAGACTTAGGAAGATGGCCTCAGCTGTATGCAACTCCTCGAGGTTTTGCATGGTGTGAGCCATGAGTGTGGTATCTTTCAACCTTCTAATAACACTGCTGGAGACTCCCCGTCTGTACCTCTGCATCCAGTCGGGGTGACTGTGGAGAGAGCTGTGGGTCCTTCTCAACCTCTCACTGGCAGTACAGGGATGAAGCTCTGAGTCTAGAGTTCACCATCTCTGTCAGTGTTACATTTCAGGGCCAATGCCATAAGATAAATCAAGAAGAACAGGAAAAGAATGTTTGTGGTGCCAGGGCTCAAAACCACTCTGTACATTAGGGGAGTGTAGTACCGCTGAGCCACACCCTCAGTCCCAAGAAACGTGTGGCCGGGACTTTCACCTGATGCTTGGATCTGAGCAGTACAGACCACAGGCTAGGAGGCTTAGTCAGCCATTGTTTCTCAAGATCCTGTGGGCTGAGTCAGATTTTGAGGTAAAAGTTAACCAGCTTTGTCAATGCAATGCCTCAGCTTTAAAGCCAGTACGTAAAGATGTCCAGAGATCGCTCTGTATAGATAGGACCTTCAGTGAGTGTCACAAGGATATCTGCCACTTTGTCCTCAAATTCTGCCTGCCCAAAGCCAAAGGCTATAGAAGGGAAGGGAGTCAGGGCCTGCAGAGGACCAGGCCTCCTTCAAGCTTCCTTTCCCAACCTTTCTCTTCCAAGTGAAAAAGTGTCCCCTCCCAGGGGTAGGGTGCACAGAGGGGACTCATTTGTATCTAGTAGAAATAAGCTACCTCTTTGTAGGCTTTTGACTTTCTGTATCCTTTATCAGCTCAGATGCAAATGCCACCTCCCCTCTGCCACCCTCCAGCAGTCTGATGTAGGATTCACCTTCCCAACTAGAATTCTGTCTCATCCACCCTTCCTTAGGACAAGAGTGACCTTACACGGTGATCAGTCAGCCAGGCTTCCACCTAACCTCTCTAAGGCTCAGGGCTGCCTCTCTCCATACTACATGACTATGTTAAATGGTCCTTCCTATCTTTCTCTTGTCTTTTCTTTCCTTTTGAAAAACTGCCTTTTAATTTTGTGTTCCCAGAGCAGCCATATAGCAAGAGAGATTTTGCTGATTTTCTTCTTCTTCACCTGAATGATTCCCCCAAATAACTTTATCTTACCTCACTCACACCCTCGAAGCTGATGGGAAATACACATGCAATCTAAATGTGTCTCTTATCCTCAAGCCAATTGAGAGGAGTCATAGAAAGATGCCGGGCCATGCAGTTAAATTTAGACAGAAAACATCTTCTTGAGCCTAAATGGTGATCAAAAAGGAGAAATGCAGGCTTCCATTGACTGGAGACATCTTTGAGTGTGAGGAGGCCTTTCTCTGTCTGTTTGTCTGTCTCAGTGTGTGTGTGTGTGTGTGTGTGTCAGGTATACATGCCTCTATTTGTACATGTGTGCAGGGGTCAAAGGTCAACATCACTTGTCTTCTTTGTCTTTCTCCATCTTATTTCTTCAGTCTAACTTAGAATCCATGATTTGTCTAAATCAGCCAGTGAGCCCTAAGGACCCTCCATCTCTATCTCACAGTGCTAGAATGGCAAATGTACATCTCCTGCCCACCTGGCTTTTACATGGGCTCTTGGGAGTTAAAATCAGCCTCCTTCTTGCACGACAAGCACTTTGCTTACCGAAAAGCATCCTCAGGTTCTCCACCATTCTTTTTTATATTTGGTTGCTTTGTGTTGGTGAATTAAAGCCAGGACCTTGTGCGTACTAAACCATGGCTCAACACCATATCCTCCGACAATTCTCAACCCATCAACAGGAATACACAGAGTGAGAATGTATCCTCCTTGAATAAAAAGTAGGTAAGATGCTTTACCTGCATTTCCAGTATGAGTTGGTCATAGCTGGTGTGAAGGTGATCAATGAGGCTTTTGAATTCATTACTAGTAGTATAAGCCCAGGAACGTATCCTTTAATAGGCTAAAACTATGACTCAGGGAAAAGCATCACCTATCTTTGGCAACTGAGACCCCTGTCCTGTTGGCTTGGGAGGTTTTTGATACAGGTTGGCTGTTGAGAGCATCTTAGCTTGATGGTATGTCCCTTCTGGGAATTTTCAGAGTGCATATCACCTCTATCTTTGCAGTCTTATTTTATATTTTTTGTGTCTTTAGGGGATATGTATCTATCATCTATCTGTATGAATACATGTGTGTGTGTGTGTGTGTGTGTGTGTGTGTGTGTGTGTGTGTGCATGAAACTAGTCATTAGTTTATTTAATGAATACTTATTGAGAATAGACCTTGTTTAGATCCTATGAAAATGAAGAGATGAGAGACAAGATGACCTCCAGGAGGAGTGGCACTGGAAATTCAAAGATTCAGACATAGTGAAATGGAGAAGACCTTCCCTTCCCCCTGAATTCTATTTGATGCTTCAATTCAACAAACAGAATAAAACGGCATACTAAGTGCCCCTCTAGGGATACAATACAAATAGAGCCAGACAGTTTGATAAAAGGGCCCAATGACATCAGAGGTCATTTGGTGTCATACATAGCCCTAGGTCAGTCCCAGATTCTGTAGTCATTCAAACATAAGATAATATTACAAGCAATGCACATGTGATCGTTCAATGCAAATTTGGGGAAAATGGTATAATAGAAAATCTATTTCTTAAAATTTATTCTAGAAGACAAAAATTTAAAAGCTGTGTTATGGTTCATTAAATGTTACAAACATAACAAGAACTCATGGCCAGGTGCATCTATGCACCCTGCAATCCAAACTGGGAAGAGGTAGGAAAGAATATCGAGAATTTGATACTAGCCTGGGTTACACAGGCGCCATGTCAAAACACACACACCAAACAACAATGACAAAAGCCAAATGTCAAACCCTTCCCCAGGAGAAACATGAGGTCCAGCAGGCTTCTCAGGGTGTCCTCCAAGGGTAAAAGGAAGTCCTCCATAAACTCATGTGCCAAGGACACAGGTACCAGATAAGTGATGCTATTTGGAAAGTTCTAGAAACATTAAGAGATACCTAGTTGGAGGAAATAAGTCATTAGGAGCTGGCCTTTGGGAGTATCTTATCCTGGGGTACTTCTTGCCTCCCTGTCTCTGCCACCATGAGGTGAACAGTCTGCCAAACACTCCTACTACCATGATATTCTGCTCACGGATATGGGCCAAGCAGCCATGAACTAACTCTCTAAAACCATGAGCCAGACTAAGAAAAAAATCCTTCTTTTATATGGTTGGGTATTTTGGTCATAGCAACAATACAACTAGTGTATATTGGTTGCCTTTCTACTGCCCGATCAAACAGCATGACCAAAGCAATTTACACTTGATGGCAGAAAACAATTTACAGATTCAAGATGGCAGAGTTAAAATGTAATGGCTAGAACAGTTGAGAGCTCATATTCTGAATCACAAGTAGGAGGCAGAAGCAGCTAATGAAGAGCAACACAATTTTTAAAACCTCAAAACCCACCCCCAAAAACCTCCTCCACAAGGCCACACCTCCTAGTTCTTTCCAAATAGTTCCACTAGCAAGGGCCTACATATTCAGATGTATGAGCCCGCGGAAACCAATCTCATTTAAATTACCATACTTATTTTACAAATAATACCAGAATTGCTATAGTCACCCTCATCATTGGCAAATATTGTCTTCCATACTATAGTATTCATTTAAAATCACTCCTTTGTCAGATGCAAATTATAGATTACTGGAGCCAGAAGAGACATCAAAGGTCAGAACTCTCTGTCTATTGCTATATAATTTTATCATGGAGCATCTAATTCATCTTCATCTTCGTCTGAAAACTATGGTTTCTTTGGAAAGTCAGTTGTGTCGGATGGTGTTTTGCTGGGGCAGACCTGTGAAGGAACTGAAGCAGACAGAGGTGAAAGGATGCTTTACTAAAGGATTCATGATGTAAAGAAGGATTACAAATATAACCCAACAGATGGGTAGTATTGCTACACCTTGCTATTCTTTAGTGGTCATTTTTATGACTTCCTAGAAAGAAATGCACCAAAACCCTTCTTATTTATTTACTTATTTTGTAGTGCTGGAGATAGAACCCAAGGGCATCATGCATGTTGGCTGAGATTTCACCACCAAGCTGCTTCTTCAGTCCTAAGAGCTTCTAAAACCAGCTTTACTGAGACATAATTGTATACCAGAAGCTACCCATTTTAAATGAGCAATGCAATGAATCTTAGCCTATTTCTCTATACAAGATTCCATGTCAGGAGGAAATCAGCAACAGATGTGTTTAGTGTTTGCCTGAAAATGATTTTGGCCTGAATTTATGCATGTCTGTGATATGTATATATATGTTTGTGTGTGTGTGTGTGTGTGTGTGTGTGTGTGTGTGTGTGTGTGTGTGTATGTGTCTGTTTGTAGTATATATGTGTTTGTATGTATCTATGTGTGCCTGTGATGTGTGTGTACATATGTGTGTGTATGTTTGTGGTCCACAGGCACATGCACATGAAATCAGAGGTCTGTATCACGGGTTACTCTCTACCTTATTTTTCAAGACAGGCTTTCTCCCTGGACCTGGAGCTCATCTTTAGACTGACTGGTTAACGAGCTCCAGGACTCTCTGCCCTATACTGGGTCACAGATGTAAGCTGCCAGTTCCTGGCATTCACCCAGGACGCAGAGACAGGGCAGCTAGCACCTTGCTGAGTCAGCCATCTCCCTAGCGCTGCCATCCATTTACAGACTTACTTATTTGACCAGACTATCTTAGTTGTGAAGCTGGGGTGACTTTGAACTCCTGATCCTCCTACATCTACCTCCCAAGTGCTACTACTACATACACCTGCCATCTGGCCTAGCCCTCAGTGTTGGGGTTACAAGGCCCGCACACTGTTCCTAATGTGTTTGCAGGTCATAGTCCTCTAGCTACTGCAGTCTCAGGGAAGCCGGGCCAATGGCTCGTCAGAGTCAGAACTGTATTTTCAGATTATAACTCAATGCCCACATTTCTCCACCTAGAGCCTATCTCTTTGCTCCTTCCTTCCACCCCTTCTTATAGCTACTGTAGCATGCCTAACCGTTGGTGTCAATCCCTTGTCCAGGAAACAGTGTCTGGCGGACCACAGTCTTTCTGCGTTCCCATCACAGGTCTCATTGACTGTTTATTTGCTTTTCTTCTGTCTGGTGATTTTAAAGTTATGATGATTTGAAGTGTGTGGGTGTGCTGTAGAGACTCTGAATTGCACTAACTTCTGCTATTGAAGTCACCCTGCTTTCAGGCTTTGTTCTTCAGGCTTTGCAGTGATCTAGGACTTAGTCTCAGGATGAGGCGCAGGCTCCTCGGGGCACAGGGCTTCTAGTTCTTCAAGAACAGCTGTTATGTTTGCCAAACTCTGAAGGGGACTTGAGGTTGCAGCCGTCTGTAAGGCTTCCAGCATTGGAGTGTGCAAATGCATGCACACACACATGTACATACACACACAAATAAATCTTAAGAAAATAATATGTCTAAAAAAAAAACATTGTTGGTTTGGCACAAGACTCACATAATTATTATACCCATGCATAACAAACACACACCACATATATGCATGTATGCATACATTCACATACCATACATGCACACAAACACACACCACACATATGCATACACACACAAATACACATACCATACATGTACACAAACATACACCACACATATGCATACACACACACACACACACACACACACACAAACACACCATCACCACCACCACCACCACTGCAACAGCAGCAGCAGCAACAGCAGCATCACCAGCTCCAGTTAAAGTAGCCAAGGTCCTAGAGGGAGTTCCCCCCACCCCCTGATTTTGCGTTTTCCCTGCAGTCACCTGCTTTCTGGGATTCTCTTTAATTCCCGTTTTCATGTCAGCTCTGAGCTTAGCAGCTCCTTTCCCACAGTGACATAGCTGTTTCCTTTCTGTTCAATCACCATAATGCTTTTACTGCTGTAAGAAATTTTGCAAAGACTATTATTTTATACATAAAGCCAGGTAATTCTCCACTGCTCAGAACATGTTATCAGAAAGCGAATATGTGTGCAATACAAAGGAACTTCTAAATGTCTTGATATCAATTGTGATGACACAGGCCTGCAGCCTAGGCTCTTGGAGGTGGAGGCAGAAGGATTGCCATGAGTGTAAGACCAGCCTGAATTTGTTTCCAAACAGAACTCTGTTTACACACAAACTTCTTTCGTATACATTGGCAAAAAATGTTTCAACAAGTACAAGAATGTTCCGTGCACTGCAGTTTGGGGTAAAGTTTTCTTTGGGTGATAACCAATGGGATTGCTTGAACAAATGATTCCTATTCTTTGTGTCTGGCTGTTGACATTAAATTTATTGAGGTTAGTCTTTGGGAAGGTGTGTGGCTGCATCGTACAAACATGCCTGTCTGGGAACTAGGGATGCTGGCTGCTGGATCTGAGTCACGGTTCCTGCCCAGGTGTGCCTTAAACGGCCTTAATTTCCTCTCCGTGTTCACGGTTTTGTAATATCTTTCTGTGCCGTGTTTACTCTGCTGTGAGTGGTGAGGGTTGGTGAGGAAATGAGGGGAATTTGGTTTTAAAAAGCAACATGTGCCGCCCTTTCAGATAGGTGGACTGGACAGACATCCCTCTTGTATTGTGGTAGAAGGGCAGAGACGGAGGGTGAACACCTGACTGAATAGGGATCCAGAGAAATGATAAATTCTTAGCTGCTGCTTTTTAAAGATGTGTGTGTGTGTGTGTGTGTGTGTGAGTGAGTGTGTGTTAGTGTGTGTGAGTGTGTGTGTGTGAGTGTGTGTGTGAGTGTGTATGTATATGAGTGTCTGTGTATGAGTGTGTGTGTGTATATGAGTGTCTATGTGTGTGAGTGTGTGTGTGTGTGTGTGAGTATGTGTGAGTGTGTGTGAGGGTGTGTGTGTGAGTGTGTGTGAGTGTGTATGTGTGTGAGTGAATGTGTGTGAGTGTGTGTGTATATGAATGTCTATGTGTGTGAGTGTGTGTATGAGTGTGTATGTATATGAGTGTCTATGTGTATGAGTGTGTGTGTGTATATGAGTGTCTATGTGTGTGAGTGTGTGTATATGAGTGTCTATGTGTGTGAGTGTGTGTGTGTGTGTTTGAGTGTCTATGTGAGTGTGTGTGTGTGAGTGTGTGTGAGTGTGTGAGTGTGTGTGTATATGAGTGTCTATGTGTATGAGTGTGTGTGTATGTGTGTGTATGTGTGTTAGTGAATGTGTGTGAGTGTGAGTGTGTGTGTATATGAGTGTCTATGTGTGTGAGTGTGTGTGTGTGTGTTTGAGTGTCTATGTGAGTGTGTGTGTGTGAGTGTGTGTGTGTGTGAGTGTGTGTGTGTGAGTGTGTGTGTGTGTGAGTGTGTGTGTGTGAGTGTGTGTGTGTGTGAGTGTGTATGTATGTGTGTGTGTGTGTGTGTGTGTGTGTGTGTGTGTGTATAGGCCAGAGCACAGCTTGTGGGAATTGGTTCTCTCCAGCTGGGTTCTAGGGATCAGCTCTACACATCAGCTTGGCAGCAAGCGCCTTTACTTCCTGGGCCATCTCAAATGCCTTTTATTTTTATTTCTATTTCTCCACAAAGCTACCTCAAGAGACATAACCACTGTGGCCAATTTATCCAGAGTTAGGAATCCAAACCAGGGTTTCGTGCTTGCTAGCTACATTCCTAGGTCAACTTTTTTTTTTTTTTTTTTTTTAAGATGTTGCTTTCAGGCTGATGATGTGTCATTTGCAGAGAACTTAAAAGCACCGTGTCTTTTATCTTTCAACACCTGGTGTAATTACAATACATTTGGTTTATAATTATTACCTACTATTTGTTCTCTATCCATGCAGTTTAATGTTTCTGGTTTTTTGGGGGGGAGGGGTCCTCCATTATTTTGGAATTTTCGTGTATTTAATGTATTACTCTGTCATACTCAAATCACTCTCTAGGCACAATTTTTTTTTCTCTAGTTTTTCAGTGTAAACCCAGTGGGTAAAATTCGTCCTGCCCAAACCTGAGGATTTCTTTTAATTTTTTTCTTTTTCTTTTTTTTTTTTTTTTTCTTTTTCTTTTTTTCTTTTCTTTTCTTTTAGATTTTTATAAACTTGTTTTATATGAATGGATATTTTACCTGCATGTATTATGTATATAGAGGTCAGCAGAAGGCATCAGTTCCCTAGAACTGGAGTTATGAATGATTGTGAGACATCATGTTGGGGATGGGAACTGAACCCTGGTCCTCTGTAAGAGCCTCCAGTGGCCTCAACTACGGAGCCATCTGTCCAGCCACCCTACCTGAGTTTTATCTCTGGAATCCTTATAAGGCTGAAAGGAAAGACTCTACTCCACAGAGCTGTCCTGTGCCCCTGCATGTGTCCCTACATACCACATACACGTACAATAATAAGATAATTATTAACTAAGTCAAAACAAACAAAAACATCAACATCTTTAACTTTTGATTTTGCCCATGTTTTAAAAATTGATTCCACCATAATTTACCCTGGGGTAACGGGGAACCAAGGAGTTGTTGAATTGACTTATTGAGTTATTGAGTGTAGGTGGGGGCTTCCTCACAGGGGCCACACAGGAAATTTTTTACCCCTGATGGAAGATGGTTCCCCATAGCCACACACAGTTCACTAACCTTCCCCAGCCTATACAGTCTAGGACTTCTAGAATTCTGAAGCCTTGTGCAGTTAGGGCAGAACTACACACACATGGCTGAGAAAAGCAGCTGGAATCTCCTTGGGAAGGTTGAATGACCATCTACACCCCTCCTCCAACAAGGTGCAGATGATCTGATAAAGATGGCGGATGTCTTGCCCGGAGAACCACCTTCTACAGAACCAGACAAAGCAGGCATTTCTGCTCTTTCATGATGACTACAGAGTATTTGCATGTAACACGTTCCAAATCTATTTTAGATAAAATCCACGCTACTTATTTCCACATGCCTGCCCAGAACTGGACATCAGAATACTGGCTTCAAGTTACTGTACTCGATGGCTCACTCTTTCCATTGCAACTCAAATTTGCCAAAGTCATAGAATCTTGAGACCCTATACTAACTTTTATATTGTCATAGTCATGAGTTTTAATTTAATACGGTTCAAGTTTTACAGTATCACAGTTAGTTTTATAAACCAGTAGAGCATATTTACATATAAATATGCATTTGTTGTTCTTTTAGTATTCCTGGTATTTCTGTGCTTTGGGTTAATATCTTATTTCTTCTGACTGAAAATGTAATAATGATTCTTTTAGTATAGTAAAGTTTGTTGGTGAAGATCTTAATTTGATCCCGAATTTCTAATGCTATTTTCTATGGGTATTGTATTTTGTGTTGGCAATTATTTTCTTTATTGCTTAAAATAGATAACTGAATTATTTTTGTTTCTTGGCTCCAGTTGATTCTATGAATTATTTAAATTAACATAAAATGTTTCAGTGTGAAAATGCAATGGAAATTATACTAATTCAATACACACCAGCTCAACCAGCAATCCTGCCAGCACAGTAGTGCTTTGTGGGGAATTTCACGTCACGTTTGACTTCAGCACTTCCGAGGCTCTATCAGAATCCACTGAACAGGCAGAGTCATTTCCTGACTCCTGAGATTTGGGAACTAAGACCCAACAAAGACGAGTCTCTGTGTCAGTTACTTTTCTCACTGCTGTGTCAAAATGCCTGACACATTAAGGAAGGAAGGGTTGTCTTGGTTCAGCGTGATGAGTCCGACCATGGTGGGAGGCTATGGCAATGAGGTGTGAAGATCTGGTTTCACAGCATCCACAGTTTGGGAAGCAGAATCCTCAGCTGTCTTTCTCCCTTTTTTTAAAGCAGTCCTGGAACCAACCCACCGGATAGTGCAACCAACATTCAGGGTGGGTCCTCCCTCCTGAGTTAAACCGCATAGGGATGCCCACAGGTGTGTCTCCCAGGTGATTCTAAATCCAGGGCCGTTGATGAAGCCACCACAGTCCTGTCCAGCACCTTGCAATGAATGCTGAATCTCAGAACCAGTTTCTGCAACATCCATGAAAGACTGAAATACTTTTGTGTGCTAGCTAACCAGCTTCCATATAGTAGATATGAATGCTATTCGCGTGCCTCTGTAAATTATCTCTGGGCTTGAACTCAGCGTCTCACATGAGCTGGGCTAGTATGTTATATCTAGCACCCAAATCACCCCAGTCCAGATGTGGGACATTCTTTCCCTGTATGAAGTCCATTCCTCCTTTGCAGCAAGTTTGTCGTGAGAGATGAGATTTACCAGATGTGGAACTTTGTGCAAAGAAAATCACTTCTGGGGACTCTGGTCTGTCTGGTTTGTTGTCCTTACTGCAGTGTGTCTGAGAGTCACACACATGATTATGCAACAATCAGTGAATAGTAAGTGGTTTTTACTGGGTGGCTATGCCATGGTTCTCGTTCACCTGTTGATGGACAATGGACTCGCTGGGGGTTATCTCTTCAAAGTTTTGACTTTTAAGAATCAAACCTCTGTGAAGTTTGCATAGGAGTCTTATTGTGAGAAATGTGTTCTTATTTTATGTCTAAAACTGTCATCTAAGAATCATATTTTTCTTAGACAGCTTTCTCTTACTGTAATAAAATACTTGAGGTAAGCAATTGACAGGTCTCTGAGGCCCGTGCCTGTGAAAATGCGGTGCATCAGAGAGTAGTCATAGAACTTTGAGACAGAATCTAAACACGTAACTCATGCTGTCTCTGAACTTGTAGCACTCCTGTCTTAGACTCCAAAGTGATGGGATTACAGGGGCCGTGCCACCGTGTCCAGCTTCTGATTTTAAACTGCGCAGCCACAGTGCTCTCTCTGCGTGTTGGCAGATGGACACATGTTGGCACTGGACACCTTCCTAGCTTGGGGCAGCTGGAGATTAGTCTAATCCCTCCCTTAAGGATGCATCTTATCGTCAACTGCTTTAGAAGTGCTAGGATCAAGAACTGTAAGAGCTACACACAGGGATGGGAGTTCACTTGGGGAGGCAAAGGGGGGTAGACTAGTTAAAACAGGAACCAGGAATCCAGTTTTTCTCCTTAACCAAACCCAGCCAAGTGGAGAAGGCTGGAATTGTCAGAGTCCTAAATAAGGAGCTACCCCTTCAGCACACACCAAAGCCTCCTCTGCATACTGACCTGAGGGTTTGTCAGCAACCACAGACCTGGGTTCCAGGCATGGGCCATTTTTTTCTTTGAAAACAAAACAAAGTAGAAACAAACAAACAACAAACTCACGGCTCAGTCGCCAAGTGCATGAGGAAGGGCACGGGCTGGATTTTCGGCACTTACTGGGGGTGAGGGGAGAGGCAGGAGGATCCCTGGAGCTGGCTGGGCAGTCAGTCATGCCAGCCAGTGGGCTTCAAGGTTGTGGAGAGACTGTCTCAGAAACTAACGGGGAGGAGTGATTGAGAAATACATCTGATGTCAGCCACTGACCTCCATACTTGTGAACATACGTGAAATGTGCACACAAGCATACACAACACCACAGAACCTCAGGGGTCCTCTTCCGTCTCCTTTTTGAGATAGGGTCTCACGCTGTCCCAGGTCCCTTGGAACTCAGGGTGTAAACCAGGCTGGCCCAATCTGCCTGGCAATTATCCTGCACCAGCCTTCCATGTACTGAGATTCCCGGCATAGAAAGACAAGAATCATTCTTACACCTAAACAGAAAAACTCCTTCCAGAAAAGTGACTGTGGTGTGGCCTAAGAAAACACAGCTGAAATACACACAAAACACGCCAGGGGCTCCCTCGGAGAGTCTCACTCACGGCTTCTCAGTGTCAGTCAGCGTCCGACCCAGACTGGTTCCCCTGAAGGAAAACCCTCACATCAACAGCTGCTTTCTGTCCTTACCTGTCCTTCGCTCCTGTGGTCGTTCCACATATATTGCTACAAATCAACTACACATGGGGTCTGAAAATTAGCTATTTACTGAAACCTCAAGTCTGCCTAGAAGGGTGGGGTGTGTCCCTGGGTTGAGGTGCTTGCCTTGCATGAGCAGGACCTGGGCTCTATCTCCACCATAAGGAGAAGAAAAGGCATAGGAACAGATTTGAGTTAAGTTGGCTGTTCTGGCTTAAATCCCAGAAATGGACACTAGGTTCCAGGCTGGTCCAGGCATTGGTTGTAAGACGGCGAGTTTTTATTGGGTATATTTCAGTTGCGCTTTCTCAGGGAACATCACATCAACTTTTCTGGATAGACTGTTTTGTGTGGTAAATGCAGGGTAAACTTAAATGATCTGAGGTAAAGGTAGGCCTATGCCACAGACGGGTGTCCAATACTCCAAACTGTGTGCCTTGTCCCCACCAAAATGAGGCTCAGTACTCAGAGCAGCAGCCCTTCAGAAGCACTTGGGGACAGGAGGGCTCTACTCTGGTGAGTGAGGAGTTAATCAGTTATGAAGAGTAAGCTGGTCATTATGAGGGCAGGCCTGGGAGCTCCTCTCCCCTCTCTCAGAGTGTTACACCATCCCTGCAGTCACCCTGGACAGACCCCAGAACTGTAACTTTTCTATAACTTACCCAGCCTTGAGTGTTTGCTATAACAGTGGGAAGGGAACCAAGCCTCTTTTTCTTGAGTTTCCCCAAGGGCAAGGATGATATAGGCGATCCCCTGAAGCTTCCTGATGTTTTCCTTTTCTCCCTTCTGAACTCCCCATCCAGTCCTTTTTGTGTGGGGCTGTACCATCCATGCAACCAGCCTAGACGTGCTTTGTGAACGGTCAGGGCCGTGTCTGCCAGGACTAGCCCATGGACCTCCCTGGAGAGGAAGAGAAGAACCAGCAGGGTCTTCGAAGGAAATCACTCTTACCCAACCTTGTTTGTTTGGGAGAAGCGATGGAACAAGATCTTTGCGCTTATGCCAGCTTTCAATTAATGCCTTAGTCAAGCCCAAACCAAACAGCAGCGTGTCTTGTCTGCTGACTCCATGCTCAGAGCGCCGTACTCCAAATGCTCACCCAGGACAGATCAGTCTTTTCTTCACAGGGCGGGAGTCTGTGGGGAGACCCCTGCCAGCTGGAAGGGCCAGGGTTGTGCTTCTTTGCAGTATGATTTAGGAATACCAGCAGCGTCCCCTTGGTGGGCTAAAAACTGTAGAACTCTGCTGGTCTTGGGGCAAAACCCACACTGAAAAACAGGGCTTGGTGCCGTTAGCTCTGTGCAATATGGGAGACAGACTTTCCTGAGAGAAGACCTGGGTGACATTCCTGTTTCGAGAGCTAAATTAAAAGACTGGCTAGAATACACAGAGTCCTGCAGCCCTAGGCCTGCTACCTGTGACCAGACTGGCTTTCCTCTGGCAGCATCTTGCTATGTAGCCCAGGTTGCCCTCAAACTCACCATCCTCTCATCGGTGACCAAGAAGTGGGGTTATTACAGGCATTCACAACACTCCTGGTTTCAACAGGACTCTATCTGACTGGAACTCCTGTCTTATTATATAGGAAGCATTTTGAAGATCATCCTTGGCCGCTCAGCTTGAAGTTATTCACACTAAGG
This sequence comes from Micromys minutus, assembly GCF_963924665.1. Classification (NCBI taxonomy): domain Eukaryota; kingdom Metazoa; phylum Chordata; class Mammalia; order Rodentia; family Muridae; genus Micromys; species Micromys minutus. The sequence goes on from NC_137981.1 coordinate 11,942,025, forward strand.
TGCAAAGGGAGGGAGAGGCCTGGGGGACAGGTCTCCACCGATGTCTTCCACTGATATTCAAGACTATTTTGAAGGCTGGGTGTGATTTGGAATAGAGAGCACTGGGCCGGTGTGAGTCAGTCGGATGGGAGAGGAATGTAGCAAGCCCATTTGGAAGACAGGACACTGCCAGAGCAGCCCGCCAGGCGTTATGTAGGGGACGAATCGTGGTGAGCCAGGACTTCCAGGCTGCCTGGTTCTCTCCTCACTCACTTCAGTGTGGAGACATGGCTTGGTACTGTCGCTTTCCATCTTTGGCCTCAAGGCAGTTAGAAGCAGACTGGAACTGTGCTTAGCAGGTAGTACAGACTGCTGAGACGTGGGGTTTTGTGGTGTGTGTGTGTGTGTGTGTGTGTGTGTGTGTGTATGTGTGTGTTGTGTATGTCACGTATGGAGATCAAGGGACATCAGTTTTCTCCTTCCAACATACAGGCTTCCCAGAATCAAAATCAGGTTATCAGGCTTGGTGCAAGCACCATTACTGTCTGAGCCATCTCACCAGCCCAGAGCAGAGATTTTTAATATGGTGGGTCCTTACTGCATAAGAGAGGCCTGTCAGTGCTGGCCAGAATCACCGCACACCCCGGTGACTCCTTACACACAAGGTCAGAGACTCATAGAGTCAGCAGACACCCAACCCCTCCCCCCACCCGGTTGGAAGAGTCATCTTCTGGTGATTAGCACCTCGTATCATTTGCACGTCAATCACCAATAAGATAAATTTTTCCATTGCTTCCTGCGTCTCAAAAACTTGATACATGCCCTGTTCTGTGACTAGACCGGCCATGTGAACACCAGGTCTGATGAAGAGCATCACACAGGACAGTTCAGACAGTGCCTCCAGGGTGTGTGAGTTCCTGCTGAACTGAATTGTGCGTTAAAAACCCCTCACCCTGGTTGCTACCCCGCCAGAGATCATCAAGGTTTTTATCTTGGATTATTGCATAGTGATGTTACCATCTCTTAGCCCACCTTACCTGCTCTGTCTCACACCCAGAGACCGTCCACCTTTGTTCTTCAGAGTGTTAACTGAGTGCTCTGTACATACTCTGGTACAGTCCCAGGCATTCCTCTCCACTTTCTTTCCCTGCCCTCTAACCTTAAATCCAGACACCTGCCCTCCATTTGACTTGGATGGCTGAAAAACCCTACCAGTGTGCCTGACCCCCAACCTGGGAGATGCTCCCTTGCATTTACCAGCCCAACACCAACTCAAATATCACCAGCTCTGCCAGTCCTTCCTGTATCTTCCACACAGAATGCATTCACTCCTCCCCAGGTCCCTACCCCTCCTACAATACCTGGTATCTTGCCAGAATTCCGGTAACTTCTCTACCCTTAGGCTGTAAGCCATTGGAAGTCGGGGCTCTGGTCTTTGAGTCACTCTCGGAGCATGATCTGTGAAGCAGATGTGTTGATACAGAGCCGAATCAATGGGGCTGGCCTGAGTGGCTCCAGTTGGTACAGTCAGAGTGCAGGGGGAGCTGGGATATGGGCCACCTTAAGTTTGAAAAACTTCTTTTTTAAAACACACATTCGTTCATGTATTTGTGAAGGGAGAGAGAGAGAGAGAGAGAGAGAGAGAGAGAGAGAGAGAGAGAGAGAGAGAGAGTTGACTACGAACTGTCCTTGAGGAACAGCTGAGATTGTCTTCTGACCTCTACATGCATATGCAAACATGTACCTGCACACACATAATAAACACATGCACACACACCACACACACACACACACACACACACACACTTGTTTTGTTTTTTCTTATTTCTTGATTGTTTCCCTTTTAAACATTGGAATTCAATGATGGAAGAACTCTGTCTCACCAATAGAACTTTCTTTGTTTAAGGGTTTGAGCTTAAAGACTCAAACACACACACAGGAGCCTGGGACTCAGTAAGCAGTATTGAAGTACACTAAGCTGCTCTCTGCAGGTGAAGGGTCTCATAGTTCAGGGGATACTGGGCTCTGACTGTAGGTAGAGAACACCCCAGTGGGTATGGGGTGAAGCAGGTTGGTTCCATTGGGAGAGGGAAGGCAGAAGAGTGGTCAGTTACATCAGCTAGCATGTGAGTTAGACCAAGCTAAGGCGACAGAGCAGGCAGAGACACACAGAAGAGGAGTCAAAAGGCTTTGTCTTGTTGTGTGACGTGTCCCCAGTTCAGAGTGTCGAATAGAAGCATTCAGTGGCAACATGCATCCTTCTCAGTACACTTAACCCAGAACATGGAGAAGAACAAGCTGTAAGGACAGGTGTGACCAGAGGGGAGGCATCTATAGTGATGCTTCATTCACTTAAAAGGTGAGTGTGCCCAGAAAGTAGAAGACACACAAAAGGATGGACACAAATGTTCATAACAGCATAATTCATGATAACTAAAAGGAATTGGAACAGCTCAGTAGATGAATGCATCAGCTCAGTGTGGCACACCCATACAATGGAATATTATTCAGCCACCAAAAAGCAACAAAACATTGACATATGCTACAACCTGACCAAACCATATGAGAAAGAAGCCAGAGAGTAAAGGGCAGTGCTGTTTGAATCCATTTATGTGGAATCTCCAGAGTAATACATACACAGAGAGAGGAAATAGCTTAGAACTTCCCCAATGATATGTATATGGTTTTTCTTTCTCCAGAGTGATGAAAAACATACCCTGGTAGGCAATCACGATGCTCTTACCACTCCCTGAACTGGTGACTGAAAAAGGGATTTGTGGAGAGTGCTCATCTCCATAAGGCTGGTACGGAGAAGCTGGGGTGTCGCTGTGTAGAAGTGTTTGTCTGGGATGTGCAAGGCCATGAGTTCATTCCCCATGGCCAGCAAGCAAACCAAGGTAAAGCCAGGCATGATGTTGAAGTTCTGCAATCCTATCACTCCAGAGGTAGAGGCAAGAGGATTGAAAACTCAAAGTCAGCTTAGGCTACAAATAAGATGATTGTGGCCCAAATGCCACGAAACACTTCCCTTTGTCCTTTTCTGTCACATCTCAGGCTTTTGGTCAACTTTTCTAACAGGCAGAGAGTTTACAGGGCAGTTCTCTCTCAGCCCTGGCATCCCTCTGATAGTGGACACATTGTGGAGAAGGAAGTGCAGCGGGCTGGGGCGGCAGCAGGGTCCCAAGAGCAAACTCCATTCTTGTCTGGCTGGTTCCTGTACCTCTGGCTGTGCCTCTGATTTCTCAAGCCCATGGACTGTTCGTTGCCTGGAGGTCTAGCCGTTTACCACGGGGCTACAGCCAGTGGATCTGCTCTTGGCCCTCTCTGCTGTGTCAGGGGAATGACAATAGGACCCCAGGCTACAAGAGCAGGACCAGAGCCTACAGCTCACTCTAGCACCACCCAAGTGATGCCCAGGTCAGCGCTGTCGGAGTTGGCTCTGGGAACACATTCCCACAGGGAAGACAGACAGTAGTGTCCTGGCTTGAGCAGGGCAGTGCGTCACAACCAATGAGATCTCAGCAGGGAAGCAGCAGGGACATACTGAGGGACACTGAGCCATCTGGGTCTCGGTCCAGCACAAAGAGAATGGAACGGACACTAGGCCCCATTGTTTGTGTGAGGGGAAAGTGCTCACAAGTTCCCTCTAGCTAATTTACCATTCTCTGTGCTGCCCTTCTCCATCAAACACAAAATACGCAGGTTTCAGAATATCTGTGAGAATGGGAACTTTATGTTCTTTGCTGATAGCCAACATCCATGATGTCCTCACGTCCAGACGTGGTCATTTTCTTCATCCGTAGCTGTCTTTAGGTGTCTTAGTCTCTTCTGTCGCCATAATGCAATATTTGAGGCTAGCGAATGTTTTACAAAAGAAGGTTGGAGTAGTTCCCAGTTCCTGAGTGGAGGCTTTGTTGAGGGCTCTTTCGTTGGAGAGTGGTGGGCGCAGGACACCATGTTGGTACAGTATGTTTGGAAAGAAAAGGACACATGCTAGGAGCAGACGTCAGAGGGATCAGAGGTCAGGGTTGGCCTTTTTACAACACCCCAGTCTCTGAAGAACTACGTAGAATTAATTCCAGCTGAGGGCAGTGTCACCAGTGACCCAGCACCCACTGGGCTCAGCCTTTGAACCACCCTCTCCTGCTCTGAGGACACAGCCTCCAACACACAATGCTGTTGGGGAAAACATGGCAGAAGTGAGGACAGGAAATAAAGCCTTCACCTCTTTCCATCATAGGCCAGTAAATAAATGTAAGTAGCCCCTGAAATCCTCCCAAGTAGACACGGGCATCTCTATGTATCGGCCAGTGTTTGGGATGTCCATAATGGTCTTGGGTCCCAGCTGGTAATAGCCTTCTTTGGGAGACCGAGGCTACCATGACATCTCAGCTCCAGCTGTAGTCTGCTGTGAATTGTAATGCAATCCAGCACCTTCCACAAACCCTCCTTGGTTCTGAGGAGCCCAGCATCCTCATCTGACTGTGACAGCTGATGATGTATTTCAGTGAAGCACACAGGTCACAGCAGCTCTGGAATGCTGGCTGTTGAGTCGCCAGCTGAGGTGCCAGGGGCGTCGTAAGATAAGACTCAGGTGCTGCTTATGCCTCCGGGAGCAATCCAATCCATCACGTCACCTTCAAAGGGTGATCTGAATTCACACTTTGGGACTGAATATATTTATAAAAACGGGTGGATGAGTGATGAGGCTGGTCTCAGTCCTCTGAGGACATCTGTTAAAATGAAAAAATACAGTCTGAAGAGAGGAAGGGCGAGAGGAACACAGTGAGCCCATTCTGTGTACCGCTGTGATGGTGAGTATGTGTTATCCACATGACAACACCAACAGCTGTATGACATCAGGTGACCCTCATGGAAACAATGAACACTAATAAACAGGCCACGGTTTCCATGACCTGATAAAGGCATCTCTATACCATAAAAGATATTTAGAAAACACAGAAACCAGAGGAGAAGGTGGAGGTCTTCATACCCAGCTCAATTTTACTGTAAACCTAGAAAAGCTCCTTTTAAAAAGGTCCATTACTAACAGACCTTGGATGCTTCTGTGTTCTGACCTCTTCCTTTCTGGTCAAGAAGAATATGCTGGTGTTGAGAGGTGCAAACGTTTTGAATTGGGAGGGAAAGGACCAGGTGATCTAGTTCTAAGCTGATTCTGTGAAGGAGACAAGAAAATCTGAGATTGTATTCACCCCATTTGGCTGCACTCTGTCTTTTGGGAACGCATAAACTAGGGCTATTAAACAACAACAACAACAGAAATAGCCCTTGGCAAGAGGCACCAAGGCAAATTTTTAATGACTAGCTTCACTCAACGGAGGTTTTTAGCAAACAGTACGGCTGAGAAGACAGTACTACAGTGCTGGTGAACGGGATACCAGAGGGTCTGGAACTTTCATTCTGGTAATGGATGGCCCCTTGGCCAGACCCCAGGAAGAGGTGTTGTACGTCTCGGACACTGATGGGTCCCCAGCTGGTTCCCTGAGGTTTGTCTCAGCATTACCAGCAGGCTGCCTGCACTTGATGTGGGGTGCAACCGTACAAATCTAAGGTTCTGCTCGAAAGAATGGGTTGGAATAAGAGCCCAGAAGTCTGCAGTGTAAGCAACAGTACAAATCACTGCTTTGCACTTTGACTCTGAGGATCCCTGTAGCATCGCTTCCAGCTACTTAATTGGAAGAGAATTTGCAAAAAGAGCCATGAGGGGTTCGGGGATGCAAGGTTGTTTCACAGTCTGAACCTGCTGTCAACAGGAAGGTGGGAAGGTGCCCGGTGCCTTCTTCATGACCCTGGGAAAACATACAAAGTCACAATGTACATTAACATCTGGACAGATTCATTAGAGGAACTGAGGGAAAAACACTCGGGGCTGGGCCGAATTCCACCAGTCATGTGCCAAAGAGAGTAGAGTCTGTCTGCTGACCTCCCTCGGGAGAGACCTTTGCCTGCAAACCTGACTTGGTCTCTAATGCTCCAAAGTTATCTGGAATGTACACACTCACGTGTGTGAAGTTTTAGGAATCAATCACATTGACAATTTCTCATAAAGAGTAGCATACGTGAACACTGACACAAACTCAAAACAGCTCATTATGCATAGTTCAGGTGCATGCTGGGTAGGTTTTTGTTTTGTTTGTTTGTTTGTTTGTTTGTTTGTTTGTTCTGTCAACTTGACAAAGGCTGTAGTCATCAGAGAAGCTATCCTCAAATGAGAAAATGATTCTTGGCTATAGGCAAGCCTATAGGGCAGCTTTTCTTTTCATTAATTTATTTATTCACTTTATTTCTCAATATCAGCCCCCCTTTCCTCCTAGCACCCCCTCTCACAGATCCTCCCCCCAATCTCCCTCCCATTCTCCTCTGAGAAGGGGGAGCCCCTCTGGGTACCAACCCACCTTGGCACATCAGGTCACTGCAGGACTAGGTGCATCCTCTCCCACTGAGGGTAGACAAGGCTGCCCAGTTAGAGAAATGGGGACCACAGGCAGGCAGCAGATTCAAGAACAACCCCCCATTCTAGTTGTTAGGGACCCACATAAGACCAACCTGTGCATCTGCCTCATACGTGTGTGGGCTTAGGTTCAGCCCATGCTCACTCTTTGGTTGGTGATTCAGTCTCTCAGAGCCCCCAAGTGTCCAGGTTAGTTGACTCTGTTGGCCTTCTTGTAAAGTCAGGACATTTTTAAAGTTAGTGATTGATGGGGGAAGGCCCAGCCTCTTGTGGACAGGAACACACCTGGGCTGGTGGCCTTGGGTTCTATAAGAATGCAGACTAAGCAACCCATGGAGAGGGAGCAAGCCAGTAAGCAACACTCTTCCGTGGCCTCAACATCTGCTCCTGCCTCCAGGTTCCTACCACTGAGTTCCTGTTCTGATTTCTTTCAATGAGGAACAGTGATGTAGACATGTAAGCCAAATAAAACCTTTCATTCCCCAACTTGATTTGGTCATGATGCTTCATCACAGAAATAGTAACCCTAAATAAGATAGGGTTGTGTGGGTTTGTTTACTTAAACAAACAAGGTAGTAACAGCCGGTCCATCTGGGAAGGTGATATCTGAGGTGATACAAAGAGCCAGCTCTCAGAAGATCTAAAGTAGAGATGCCAAGGGGAGCAAAGGCCCTAGTGCAGAAAGAAGGGCACAGTGATTGCGACCCCAAGGAAGAGAGAAAAGTCTGACAAGAGCTTGCAGGGGACTGTTTTTTGTTGTTGTTGTTGTTGTTGTTGTTTTTGTTTGTTTTTTGCTTTTGTTGGTTAATAACCATAAATATTTTTGTTAGATTTATGAATACTCCAAGGAGCTCATATAATTCCATCCTTATTTTTTCAGACCCCTTCAATCTCGATGTAAAAGAAACTCATTGAGGTGTCTCAGTCCTATTTCCTGGCTACCCCCCCAACCCCCAGGGGGTAATCACTCTCTGTAGTCCAGTCTGTGCTGCAACTCCTGGCAATCCTCCTGCCTCAAGTCCCCTCAAGTCCCCAAGTACTGTCCTGATAAAGATAGAAGAAATCAACCTCCTTCACATCTGCTCCCCTTCCAGGATGGCCCCTTTCCAGCTTCATTCCTGCGTGGAGAGCCCAAGGTGGGGAGCCCGTCCCCCACTCCAGAGCACCTCCATGGTCAGTGCCTCTGCGGGGAGAAACGAAGGTGGTGGGGGCTCAATGACACTGAACCAGGCCCTCCCCTCCCCCATCCAGCGGTGGCCACATAGGCAGAGCAGGAGCGCTGAAGCCCAGAGTCTACAGCAGAGCCTGAACTGCTCTCCCTGTGGGCCCGCTGAGAACACAAGCGTCGTTTTATATGCTATGAAATACAGTGTATATAATCTTGATAATATAGAATACTATAAATTACACCCACCCCCAGCTCCATCCCCACGACCTGCAAAGGAAATGGGATGTACTGGAGGCAGGATAGACTCGCAGAGGGATGTTGAGCTGCTCAGGAGGTGGACGTGGATGTCAGTAATGATGGACAGATGCTGGCAGGTCTGTAAAGGGCTCTGGAGAGAAAGTGGCACAGCTTGCCACGAGCAGAGTCTGGAGAGATAGTAAAAACCAAGAGCCGCCATGAGGCCAAGAGTCACCGAGCCACTGGTGACATATCTACTAAAATGAGAAAGACTGAAGTAGAAGGAAATCGACCATGTTTTGGTCAGATTAAATCTCAGATGTCTCAGATGAAGATAGTGCTGTGGGGCATTCACCAGACAATACTGTTCAGACATGGGTTAAGGCAACAGAAAATCTTTATTGGGATGCTGAGTTTGAGTCCAGACTGGACTATGGAGTGAGTTCCAAGACACACACAGACACACACACACACACACACACACACACACACACACCAAAAACAAAAATCAACAACAAAAACAATAAAAAGCAAACAAACAAAAAACGAAAGAAGAAAAAGAGAGTCTTTATTAACTGTCAACAACTACATTGGGAGTTTGGGATCCTAGTGCCGCACTGATCCTTTCTCAAGGTGAGCCTTAAACACAAAAATCATGTTCTGGGTTGACATACTTCAGTTAAGAAGAACAGTTAGACAGAAGCCAAAAAGCCAGGTCAGTACTTTTAGAAACTTTGCAAGAGCTGTTGACTTGAATGGATTAGGCCTTTGTTTTCATTTCGGCAGGAGGTGCTGTCTGTGTGCTGAGTTTTGCAGCCTGAATGGTGACCATCATGGAGTCAGTAGTGCTAAGGTCTAGAGCCCTGTTCTAGATACAGATGTTTGGAGCACAGGACTGACACTGGAGCTGGAGATGTGCATTTGAAAACACCTGGAAGGCAGATGGTCTGTGGAGAGGCTTGGAGTCTGTCTTTTAAGAGGCAGATTTAATCCACTTTTATTTATTACCACTGTTAATGTATTTAGTTTTTCTTTTAAATAACTTCTTATTTGAGCCTTAATCACACCTAACATTCACATATCTGGTCAAGTGACTTAGTCCAAGGTGTAGAGGAAACAGGTTTACTTTCTTACACAAGAAAAATAAAATATTTCCTTTAAAAAAGTAGCCCCAGGGGCCAGCAAGCTGGCTCAGTGCATAAAGGAGCTTGCCACCAAGGCTGACAACCACAATTTGATCCTCAGGACCCACAGGCAGGCAAAAACCAACACTTATGATTTGTCCTCCCACCTCCACGTGTGTATTATGGCATATAAACACACGAGATAAATTTAATAACTTTTTAAAGTAACTGTTGATTATGTAAATCTGGATCTTTTAAAACACAGTGTGTGTGTATATGTGTGTGTGTGTGTGTGTGTGTGTGTGTGTGTATGTGTCTTTCCTTCCACTATGTGGGTTGAAAGTACCTTTACTGCCAAGCATCCTGCCAGCTGCAGACTGAGTTGTTTTAAGTGGTTTTGTCTATATAATAAAAGGCTTGCATGTGTAATTTGTCTTAATTAAACATGGAGCAAAGAGCTCTCCACAAGACACTTCCTCAGACCTTGTTACTTTAACAAGTTTCACAGAGACTGAGTCTCACAGCACACTTATTTGGGGTAGATAACCCAGTGACTCTCAGGACACTCACAGAGTTGTGCCATTGGCAAACCAACTCTGGGACATTTCGATCACTCCACAGCCATGCCCCTGTCATTTGTCTCCTCAGCCTCAGAAGACTTTGCATCTCCCCCATTCTCTACACCCGTTCATGCAGGTGGATGTACACATTATCCAGCCTTTTCCAACTGGCTTCTTTCACTTGTCCTAATATTTCCAAGACGTGGTGTGTCGTGGTCAGTGTCACTACAGTGTGTCTTTTAATGGCTGAGAACGGCAGGAATCTTCATAAAAGGACTTGCCATATTTGTCTGGTCACTCTTCGGGTGACAGACATTTTGATTGTTTACGTTTAGGTGATGCCAGACATCAGAAGCCTTAAGTAGACCTGACTTCATGCCTTCTGCTGTAGGAAAAGCACGTTAGCTGACGGCTGACACCTGTGTCGGAGCATGCGCTTCCAGGAGCCCGCTGTCCCTTTAAACCGCTCACGGCAGTGCAGATTCAACAGGATTGAATTCAAATTTCATGCTGAACTGTGTGTGAACCTGGCTCTCCTCGGCCTCACTGCTGGCCGATTTGGCATTAAAATTCACCCCAAAGAAGTGACAGTCAGACCCTACCAGTCACACTCTGGCTTCAGTTGGATCCATTTTATCTTAGAGGGCAGGGTGTGGAAGACAGGAAGGAAGAAAGGACTTGGTAACTTGTGCAACTCCCTCTGACTTTTATAAATTGACCTTTGTTATAAGATCAGATAGTAGCATTAAGATATTGATATCCGTCCCATGTTATGCTACATCTTGGAGCCGTCCTAAAGCCAGGTGCAGGAGGCAAAGCCCTGCCAAGGCGGAGTTGAAAGCAACTTCCCCAGAGCTCCACCTGGTGCACCCTGCTTTGTGGGCTCCCCAGGGAGCCTCTGGCTGTGTGGAGCATGTCCAGCTGTGAAGATCAGTGGGAAACAGATGCTGTGTTTGGCTCTGGGCATGCTCAGATGCATGCTCTGGGCACAGACAGAGAAGAAGGGCAACACAAACCCTACTCCCTGGAAGGAAACAGATGCGGTTGTGCTCTCTTCAGGGTGGACTCTTGAGTACCGGCATTCTCAACTTCAAAGCAGGGAACAACCATCATTAATATTTGGATAGGCCTGGCCACCATGGACGAGCGACTCTGGCCACACACCTGTGGAGAGGGTCACCTCTCTGCTCTCTTGTTTTCTGCAGCTTCAGGGAGTGTCTCTGTAAGGAAGCAGGGCAGGACAGGCAAACCCTGCAGTGTTTAGAAACATCTGTTCTAGAGAACTGTGGGAAGGTCTGGTGCCCAGGGCAGCCCTGTCCTGCAAAGGATGCTGGTGGTCCAGAAGACTCAAGCACAAAGATGGAGACCAAGAAGACAATGCTGAGAAAGCCCATCCATTCAGTTAGCAGGGCACCTAGCACTGGGTGCCACCTGGGCAAAGGCACACACACCAAGGACCCTCAAAGTGTGGCCCTGGGGAAACAACCTCAGGCAGGAGAACTCTGTAGAAGGAAGAGCCCTTGTTTCCAAGGAATAAGAAATATCCATGAAGGCAATGTTATACTCCCTAAAAAGTGAGGTACTAGACTGGGGGTTAGGGGTAGCAGTGGTGGGGGTGGGGGGACAAATAGAAGTAGACCATGGGTGGGGCATGTGATGGCTTAGCACGGTTTGAGTGTGGTATTTTGCCTGCATGTATGTCTGTGCACCACATGTGTGCACGCTGCCTGAAGGGGGCCAGAAGGTGTTGGGTCTCCTGGAGTTACAGGTGGTTGTGAATCACCATGTAGGTTCTGGGAATCCAATCCAGGTTCTTAACCACTGAGCCATCTCTCCATCCTTGGCGTATGTTTTTTTTTTTTTTTTTTTTCATTAAAATTGAAAATGGGTTTTGTTCCTATAATGTATTCTGATCCCAGTTTCCACTCTCCTCCCAGAACCTCACCATGCATCTAATTCCATGTCCTCCTTCTTTCTCTAGTTAGAAAACAAACAGGCAAATAGAGGAACAAGCCAGAATAACACAAAACTGGCAGAGAAGAAGAGAAAGCATGAGAAATACACATACAAGCAGCGACACATGAATACGCACACAAAAAAATCCATAAAAGCACAAAATTGGAAGTCATAATGCATGACAAAGCACCATGACACGAAAAATGTCCCCAAATACCATTGAGTTCATCTACTGCGGGCATGAGCTGACCTTAGTGTGGTTTCATATCTAGTGAGACTCCTTTGGAGAAAACCAATTTTTCCTGTGAAGCAGTTGTCAATTTGAGACAGCGTCTTGGTTAGGAATAGGAGATAATATTCACTTGCCCCGCTTGGTGCTGGGACCCCATCTGTCTTGAACGTGTGCTGATCCTATGGGCCGCTACCATCTGTGAGTCCTGTTGTGTCTGGAAGACGCTGTTTTCTCCGTGTCCTGCATCTCTCCATTTCCTCTGCTCTTACAATCTCCTGCCTCCTCTTCCACCCAGCTTCCTGGTCCCCGAGGAGAGGGGTTAATGAGGATAATCATTTAGTAATTCTTCCAGTGGCCACACCCCCATTTTTAAAGTCATCTTGTGATGTGATTCTTTTTTTCTTCCCAGAGAAGGGATTGAACGCTTACAGCCTCTGTGGCAGCGGAGTTGTGGGTATTTTATAAACTTTCCTTTAACTTCTCACAAGAATGATCATTTTCCATCTTCATTCATGAGGAGGCCAACGAATGATGAAGAATCAAACCAAGACTGAAATTCTGCCCATGCCTTAGCTTTTCTCCTCTGTGACTACCACACAGCTCTGCTGGGCTTGTTGTCGTATACTGCACGTAAGGCTTTAGCTCAAGCTGATGGCTCAATCTCCATCCACCTACCTGCAGGCCAGCATAGAAATGTTCTCGGTAGAGTGATGGTCCATCCTTTGCTTTGCTCTAAGTCCTGCTGTTCACCATGCAGGATGCCCATGGGCATTTGCTTCAGGCAGTGCAACAGAGCTAAGTGGGAAGAGAAAGGTGTCGGGTTTGGTCAGCTAGAGTTCTTAAGAGAAAATAACTTTCACTGGAGTGACAGTCACATAAAGACAGGGGGTGAACTAGACCTTCCACAGGAGTTGAGCCTCAGTGGCACCTAGTCCATCACCACCATGTGACCTGAACCGAGCTTGGCTTCTTACGGAGTAGGTCACTGGTTTGTGTGTTACTGTACTATTCTTTTTTATTATTATTTCAGACCGTGTTTTTACTCATTAAAATCTTCATAAGCCACTCATGTGTCATAAGTCACACATGTCTGTGACCTCAGCATTTGGCAGGCAAGAAGATCAGAGGTTCAAGGACATCCTTAGCCACAAAACTAGTTCCAGGCCAACCCAGACTATATAATACTTCCCCAGAAAGAAAAGGGAAGAAAAAAATCACTGTAGGCAGAGGCAGCCTCTGATGTCTCCTGTTGACCTCCTAACTGCACCGGCAACCTCCTGATATGACTGATGAAATGGTCCAGAATGTTCATGCAGGAACAAACTCAGCTAAGGATGCCTTCTAGATGTGGGTCTCCACTAAACATGTGTGTGATGAGTCTCAGTCACATACAACAGCCCGCTGTCCCTGTGGGTCACTTGTGTTGTCTGTCCTGACCTCAGGCTTGAGTTCTGGGGACCTGTTCTGATGCAAGGCTGCCAGACTTGACAGTCTTCTTGGCTTAATTAAAGTCACCTGGGTGAGAAGAGTGGGGGACAGGGAAGAGGCTGGGCTTGGTAGGAGCAGATGAACATGCTAAGCAAGCCATAGATCCTTTTATGGAAAAGAAAAACACCAATGAGTTAAGTGACCTAAATTACACACCTGGATCATCAAATAACCCAAGGCAGGTCGTTCTTCCTGTGTGGACTCAATGCCTCTCTCCAAGGTGAAGAAATAATACTGTACTAAGCAGCTGCCTCCTTTTACTTCCCAAGGATGCCAGGTGAACTTCCGGGGAGCTTCCTCCATCGTAAACACTGCTCACGTCCCAGTGGACTGGTCTCTGGTTCTTTATTTCATGGGTTACAAGGCTACACGGAAAAATCTTTCTGATAGGAACCCGGAAATCACATTGAGCTCCTGAGATAATTCTAAACTTCAGTTTCTGCCTGTCCAAATGCTCTTTCTGGTTCTAGAAGTGTAAAGAAGACTCAGGCAATTTCTGGTGTGCAGGGTGTAGCCTCCTAGCTACCTAGTGACAGCCTCATTTTCCTTGGACTATCTTTTTATAGCTGATCACAGCCTGACAGTTTCCTTCATGAGCCACCCGCCATCCAACCAGAGCTGGCATTTTAAGGGGAAGCCAGCTGGCCACAGAAGAAGAATCTGGAATATTTGGACAGAAAAGGCAGGTTCTCATGGCTGGAAAATGTCTTGGCCTTCTGTTTCCAGCCCCATGTCTATAGCCTTTTAATACCTTTAAAACTAATGAGGCCTCACTCTGTTGAAGAGTGCATTGGGCTGGTGCATCTGGTACATGCCAAGGACGGTGCCCACACAAATGACTGGTCTCCTTCACCTAGCTGCAAACAGCACATTAATCACAGGCCCCTGTCACTCGGCATGAGTGACAGCAAGCTCTAAGTCTATTTATGTATCCACCCATCTTTCTGCATGTACACATATATCTAATTGTGTCATCCCTTGATGCAAAGAGTTTACGAATAGAATTCTCATAAAGAAATTCACAAAGGAGGCAGCTATGTGAGCCACCTGGGCAGTCGGTCCTCTGGTGCACTTTCCATGGTGGCTCCAGAGTTTCCTGAACATCCCTGCCTATAGAACACAGCTATCTACCTTTACAGTGTCGTGACACAATGGAAGCGAATCAAATGCATGAAACCAGGCCTTATGTAAAACTATAAGAAGGGGTGAGATCTAATATGGCTCTTGGCTATGTTTAAACTACTAATCAGAAACCATAAGATGTCAGTTGCAGGTCTACCTTGTCTCCCCACTTAGGGTGTAGGGAAAATAGTATTGAACCAGTGTGGAAGGAGCTGGGACCCGGCTCCTTTTTCCCCACAGGCAGCTTGTGACCCTGGATGAGTCATCTGAGCTGTGCTGAGCTGTCTCTTCATTTATAAACCAGTAATGCCTTTGAGTCCTGCCTGCCTGCAAGGCTGTTATTAGGATTAATAATAAGGCTCCTGTGATTAGTATTTGCAACACTCCTGTACCCGCCCTGTGCTATAATTACTCCCATTAAAGATGAGACAGCCATGGCTCAGGAGAGTGAAGTAAGTTGCTGATGGACACCCAGCTACAAAGTACTGGGTGTGGGATGTAAACCTTCTAGGCCAGAGCAGGGCAGGGTCCTTAGGCTTCTTCTCCCAGCGGATAGGTGCAGAGGGTCACTGATTGTGGTGGCTAGCTCTTTAGGCACTTTTGGGAGCTCAGAAATATTGAGCCACTCTTAGTAGGTATCTCTCTCTCTCTCTTCTCTCTCTCTCTCTCTCTCTCTCTCTCTCTCTCTCTCTCTCTCTCTCTCTCTCTCTCTCTCTCTCTCTCCCTCTGTGTGTGTGTGTGTGTGTGTGTTATGCCTATATGTGGGTTCACATGCAGAGCAGAGGTTAATTTGGGGTATTTTCTGCTACTGCTTCCCACCTTGTATTTTGAGACAGGCTCTCTCACTGAACTGGAAGCTCATTGCTCAGCTACACTGGCTTGTCAGCAAGTCCCAGGAGTGTGTCTGTCTCCACTCCCCACCCCACCCTGCCTCCCAGCTTCCCCAGTCCTGGGATAGAGGGCTCACTCTGCTTCACTTGGAGTGTAGCATTCACTTGCAGTGTAACATTCACTTGGAGTGTAACATTCACTTGTAGTTTAACATTCACTTGGAGTGTAACATTCACTTGGAGTGTAACATAGGTGTTTAGATCCAGACTCAGGTCCTCAGGTTTGTTCAGCAAACACTACACCTAGTGAGGTTTTTTTTGTCCAAAATCTGTGTGTTTGTAAACAGCTGTCTTCATATGTATACACACACACACACACACACACACACACACACACACACACACACACACTTGACATTTAGTCATAAACATAAATTTCAAGTGTCCTTGCTCTCTCTGTCTGTCTGTCTGTCTGTCTGTCTGTCTGTGTGTGTGTGTGTGTGTGTGTGTGTGTGTGTGAGAGAGAGAGAGAGATCTGCATACATGCATGTACATAATACATGCTAATAAAATGTGCATCAAAAGACCTACAGAGAGGGCTAAGGATGTGGCTGAATTGAGAGCCTGCTTGGTTGCCTGCAAGCATGAAGTCCTGGGTTTGAGCTCCAGCACTGCATAAGCCTGGTGTGGTAGTATGTAACTAAAACCCTAGCACTTGGAAGGTAGAGGCAGAAGAAGGTCATCCTCAGCTATACAGTGAATTCAAGACCAGCCTGAGCTGCATAGAATCCTGTTCATAAATAAAAGAAAAGAAAACCAAAAAACTCAAAGGAGAAAACAAAGATGCATGCACCAATATGTCAAGCAGCCACCTGAGTCTATGCCCAGCAGCCCTGAGAACTGTCAGGCTTGCTGGTACATGCACACATGCATCTGTGCATACTTGAATCTCCCTTTCAATTCTGCTGTACATACAAGCTTGAATAGTCTTTATTTACAATGCTATGGACAAGAAGCATTTTCTATTTCAGAATTTTTCAAATTGTGAAATGCTTTTATAGATATAAAGAGATAGGTGTCTCAGTGACAGGACTGAAGCCTAAACATGAGAGTCATTGTGTTTCCTACCCACCTTAGACACAGCCTGAGGGTAGATAATTCTATACAGTATTTTTAGTGGGCTTTCATTCTCACTGTGATCTGTCAAATGAAGCAAGGACAGGAATTTTCCACTTGAGGTGTCTGTCAGCACTCAAAGAAGTGTTGGAAGCCAGGCATAGTGACACAGGTATGTGTGTAATCTCAACACCAGAGAGGCCAAGGCAGAGGATTAAAAGTGTGAAGTCCACAGCTGCGGGGGCAGGGGGGGTACATAGTAAGGCTCTGCTTTGCAATAAAAGTAATGGGGAGGGAGAGGAGAGGGAGGGAAACATTTTCTTTAGTGATGTAGCCACCTGCTCAGCAGGACCTGCTGTAGTGGGCACACCTCTGTGAGTACCTGCTCTACCACTCATGGGCGCACAGGTAGCTAGGAAGCAGGAAGGATGAAGAGAGGGAGGGGGAGGGAGGAAGGGGGAAGCAGGAAGAAAGGAAGGGGGCAGGTTTGGATTTTGGAAACTTTATATAACAATTGTCTGAGCTGCTACTGGGTCAGGATCCAAACTGCCAAGGCAATGAGGCAGTATTTTTCATAGGGCAGTATCATAGCCCCTGCACCCCAGAGGCAATCTTTCCTGTGAGGCTCCTCTCCACTACTGCCCAGCCAAGCAAGCTCCCAGCTCCCAGCTGTGTTGGGTTCCACCCTGTCCTCTGCCCTCCGATAGATGGTTTTCCCCAAACAGAAATCTACACTGTTCACGCCCCTCTGAAAGCCTCTCCCTGACCTCCAAGCCCGTCACCAGAGGGAGGAGGTCTAGGCTGTGGGGATAATGAGAAGCCCTCTGGGCCTCCTGCATTCCCTCTGCACATGGGGCTCCCAACTGCCACACCACAGGCGTCCCTACCTGCCTCGACTTCCTCTCTAAAACTATGAACAGTGATACAGAGGTAACCTATTTTCCTGAGGACAAAAGGAAAGGACATCTAAAAAAGTCAACATGCAGATGCTTTCAGATAAGGAAAGGGTTTAAATATGTATTTATTTACCTATTTTTATATGTATGAATGTTTTGCCTGTATCTATGTCTGGGTATCACGTGCAAGCCTGATGCCCACAGAGGCCAGAAGAGTGTGTTGGATCCCTGGGACTGGAGTTACAAACGGTTGTAAGTAGTCCTCTGGGTGCTGCGAATCAAGCTTGGGTTCTCTGGGAAAGCAGCCAATGCTTTTGACCATTGAGCCATCTCTCGTGTCCCTGGTGTTTTCTGTTTTTGTTTTGTTTTGTTTAAAGAGCTTTGAATACTATGTGATGTGAAGTAGTAAGGGTAATACCAAAAAGGTTTAACCTAAAATTTGGCTGAAACTATAAGCTGTGATTCGATACAAAGGAGAGTAAAGGGATAGATCTTCCACATCCTTCTCCAGGGCCTAGCTCTGTGAATAAACACAACTTGAAGATATCACACCAAGTGAAGTAACATTGTGTGTTCTCTTTCATCAGAGGATTCTAGATCCAAACCTTTAGATGTGACTACAGAAACCAGGAAAATAAAAACAGGACCACTGTGGACAGGAGACGGGTGAGTGATAGGATACGGGTAGTCTGACTGGGGAACTGGGAAAGGGGGTGTCTTAGTCAGGGTCACTGTTGAAGAAACACCATGACCAAGAGCAACCTGGGGAGGAAAGGGTTTACTTGGCATGCACTTCCATATGGCCACTCTTCCCTGGAGGAAGTCAGGACAGGAAGGAGAGCAGAGCAAGGGGCTTTGGAGTTGTTGGTACAGACTATACAGACTCCTGAAGCACGCAGGATATTGCTATTGCCCTCCGGGGTGGAAGATAAATCCCTGTTGCTGAGGCCCTTTCACTTCAGAAACAAGGGATGCTCCTGAGTGAGAACTGGCCTGAATGAGGGCCAACTTAGTAGCTGACTAGCTATCCAATACCAAATGGTCAGCCCTGGAAGCAGACACAGTAATGTTACACAGACCAAACAGGTTCTATTTGTGCATTTGGGAATATACATGTGTATATTAAAACATGTATATGCATAGAACAACAATCAATGAGGAAAAAAACATGAATTTGAAGAGAATGAGGAAGGCTATATGGAAGGGATTGGAGGAGGGAAGGAAAGGGGAAATAACTGTAGTATAATCTCAAAAATAACAGAAAAACATTCAAGTGAGACATTAGGCAGGGGATTGAATCATGAGGGCAAGGCTCTTGTATAGACAGTATATGCTCATGAAAGGGACTGACGGAGACTCCTCACTCCTCCTGCTGGACCTCCAGCCACGGAGACACAGCATTCCTCCTGTCTGAGAAGATACAGCCTCACCAGAAAACCGAACCTAATGCCGAACTGGGAATTCTCAGCTTCCAGAACTGTGAGAAATAAGTGGGGTTTTTTTGGGGGGGGGTTGACTTTGTTTTGTTTTTAAGTATCTTATCAAAGATTGTTGTAGGAACAGCACACACAAATCAGATTAAAAGAGTGAGGTAAAATGTAAAAGATGAAGTTTACCAGAAGCCTGTTTTCTCAGAGGTTGGGAAATTCAAGGCCTCTCTGTCTCCCTCTGTCTCTCTCTGTGTGTCTCTCTGTCTCTCTCTCATACATGTACACACACACACAGTCACATGCACACATACACACTCACATGCACATGAATACACACACACTTGAATGTATACACAGTCACATGCACACGCATACACTCACATACATGTACACACACAATCCCATGCACACACACACACTCACATGCACATGCATGCATGACTATCTGGCATTAGTAAGCTAGCAAGGCCTGAGAGTCAGCTCTTCAAATACATTTCAGCAAATGAGAAAGAGATGAATTTGGAGAAGACAGAGAAATAAAAGAAGAAATAGGAATCCACAAAAGAGAGAACTAGTCTGTGGAGCAAACTTAACTCTTTATATCTGCTTCACTCAAAAGAAAAAGAAGGAAAACTAAGAATGGTTTTATCTGAAGTCAATAAAACAACCAAAATGTACATTTCAATGGGAATGTAAAAGAGAGCAGATACAGGGAAAGGCAAGGTTTATTTTGGCTTTTTGTTTTTAGGGGTCTCAGGCCATGGTCACTTGGCCACACTGTTTTGGACATAGAGTAGCGAAATCCATTAAGTGGGAATCATGGGCCCACCACTTGGTTCTACATGGCTACCACTTGGGGTCAGAAAACAGAGGCAAGGGGCTGGTAGATGGCTGGGCATTTAAAGGTGCTTCATCACTTATGAGGACTGGGGTTCAGACCCCGTAGCTGAGCAACCCATGGGCTCCTGTAACTTAGCTTCAAGAGATCCGATGTCCTCTCCTGCCTTCTTCCTATGTACACATGTATGTAGCTGCATGCACACATGTGCATATACACTACATTAAAAAACAATGTTAAAAGAGGCAGAGGAAGCGTATTCCTTTCAAACTGTGTCATCAACAACCTAACTTCCTTCCATTAGCTCAGCCTTCTAGGTTTCTCCATCTCCCAATATGGTTGGGAAAAGCCTCCAAATACATGGGTCTTTGTGGTCCTGCAAGATTCAAGAGCAGCTTGAATCTTTGAAAACTGTCAAGGCTTCCTGGGGAAGCTCTGAATGCGGGACTTAACATTCCCTTAACATACCCCTTAACATACCCTTTTAGGATCCTTTGGTCATTATCCAGGTCTTTTGTCACCCTGGGTGCCTGGAACACACCGCAGTTAACCACCTATAGCTTGAGGGGTGGAAGTCACTGCCATAATTCAAAGTTTACTGAAAATGCTTACATTTCCCTTCCCTCTCCTCTCCTCTCCTCTCCTCTCCTCTCCTCTCCTCTTCTCTCCTCTCCTCTCCTTTACCTAAAGCAATTTGTTCCAGCTTACAACTCTCAGATTACACTTCATCATCTAAAAAAATCATGGCAGAAACTCAAGGCAGGACCTGGAGGCAGGAGCAGCTGAGGAACAGAGGAGTGCGGCTTACTGCTTTGTACCCACCCACAGCAGGCGCAGCCTGATTTCTTATAGCACCCAGGATCACCAACCCCCAGGGTGGCACTGTCCACAATAGGTTGCCCTCCCATATCAATCACCGATAAAGAAAAGGCCCTACAGACTTTCATACAGGCAAAAACAAAAACAAAGCAACAACAACAAAAACTAGAAGCATCTTCTCAATTGAGAGTCCCTCTTCAATTCTAGCTTGTGTCAAGTTGACATAAAACAGTTAAATATGCAAAAAAACATAATTCTTTTATTCAATACATTGTTTGTGCCTGTGTGTGTGCTGTGTTCAAGCACAAGCGTGTGTGTGTGTGTGTGTGTGTGTGTGTGTGTGTGTGTGTGTGTGTCTTGCCACTTACTAGCTATGCAACCTTAGGCATAGCTACTAAATTGATAACGTGTATGCCTGCAGGGCCCTTTATAACACAGAGACCGTTGTTTAGAAATATCACTGAGCTGAATGAAGGGAGGCTTACCCCAAATGCAGCCCTGTGTCTGAGGGCAGCAATGTAACCTGTGCAACTTGGGAAGTTGAGCCTAAGGAGATGAGGACGTCATGTTCAGGGAGTGACTAGGGGCCAGACACTGGCTCAGCCTGGAGTCCAGAAAAAAAAGCCAGAGGCTGGACCCAGGGAAAGAGCACTGTATCCATGACTACAGAGCTTTACAAAAGAGACCTGAATAAAAGGACCTTTGCCTCCATGGGTTTTTGAGTACCTGACTACGTATGTATCAGCCACAGGCCAGAGTCCAGAGATAAATTAGCCATTCAGAAAAACTGGCAAAGATCACCAGGAAACGGGTAACCTCCAGCACCAATCAAAGCTGGTGCACACATCTGGGGCTTGCACATGCTACCCCTGAGTGGAACACTAATAAGATGGGACATTTGAAAGCTCCTGCGCAGTGCCTTCAAGGCCCAGTCTTCCCTTGTTCACACCCTGGCCACGTCTTACTTAACTGACCTATAGTTAGCAGGCATTTTCCCAACCATAACAGAGAAATGCAATTTCTTCTGGGAGCTTTATCTCAAACTGAGCCGTACAGAGAACTTTCCTGGAGCCTTGAGCTGTTGGAGAGCTCACATCACTGTCCTGTGCAGCCTCCAGCCACACATGAGTCCAAGCCAATAGAATGAAGACAAGATGCAGTGTTTAAATGCTGGGGCTACAGGCCTGAGCCCCACATCCCGTGTCTTTGCTCTTTAAGTTGTTATTTTCCCCACCTCGGGAAGTTTGTCACAGCAGTGGAAAGCTGGCCAGTACACCCTCCAAAAGTAGAGACAGCTACTTTTACTTCAAGGCAAACTCAGAAGCAATGGCACGCCACAGAGCAAAGCATCTTATGAATTAGAATGGTATATTCAATATGATAATATTGTTGGTTAATATCATCACATAAATTGCATTTCACTTGGCTAGTTAGCTTAAATTCTTGACTGCCAAGTGGATTATTTTTGTCAAAAACATTTTATAATTTGTGCGTGGATATGTGTGTATGCATGTGTATTTGTGTGTGAGAGAATGCATGTGTCAAGAGATAGATACCGAGTGTGTGGAGGGGTTTATGCCTAGGCTAGAGATCTGTTTCTTGTATTGAGTAGTCTAGATTGCTTACCAGTGAGCCTTAGGCATCTGCCTGTTTCTGCCTCCCCAGGGCTGGGATTTCAAGTGCACATGACCAGGCCTGGCTTTTGTGAGCCAATATGTGGGTGCTGAGAATCGAACCCGGGTTCTCTGGAAGAGCAGCCAATGTTCTTAGCTGCTGAGCTGTTACTCCATCCCCATACAATTTTTATAAATAATAAATACTTACATCATCTATTGGTCTACAAATTTCTTTCTTTTGTACTGGAAACTGAACTCAGGGCCTTATGCATGCTAGGGAAAAGCTCTATGACTAAGCTAAGTGTGTGTGTAGGCAGCAGGGAAGCTATCCAGATGGAGGCAAAGGTCCTTTTATTCAGACGGCAGGAAGCCTCCTCCATAAGAAGTCTTGGGTCCTTTGCCCGGGTCCAGCCTCTGGCTTTCTCTCTGGGGCTCCAGGCTGAACCATTCACTCTCTGAACATAGCACCCTCTTCTCCTTAGGCTCAGCTTCCCAAGTCACACAGGGTACATTGCTGCCCTTGGATGCAGGGCTGTCCTCAGGGTGAGCCTCCCTTCATTCCGCTCAGTGATAATTCTAAACAACGGTCTATGTGTTATAGAAAGATCCTGTGGGCATTCGTGTTGGCTTGCCCAAGGCTGCATAGCTAAACATCTTGCTCTAGTTTTTATTTTTAACCTTCATGGGGGACAGAACAACAACTGAATGCATATATAGCAGATGTGCCAACCAAGTCAGGACAGCAAGCAACTCTATCATCTGAAATATTTATAATTTCTTTCTTTGAAAAACTTCTAATTATCTTGAAGTACAACATTGCCTTAGTTAGGGTTATGGTTGCTATGACAAAACACCATGACCAAAAGCAGCTTGGGAAAGATTACTTATTTGGCTTATGTATTTTGAGTCACACTTCATTGAGGAAAGTCAATGCAGAAACTCCTATGGAAGAAACTGTGGAAACCGGAGGCTGGAGCTGATGCAAAGGCCATGGAGAGGTGCTGCTTACTGGCTTGCTCCTTAGGGCTTGCTCAGACTGTTTTCTTATAGAACCCAGGTCTACCAGTCCAGGAATGGCACCACCTACAATGACCTGGGCCTTCCCCTGCCAATCACTCCCCCCCCCCCCCGTCTTGCCCATATCCTGGTCTTATGGAGGCATTTTCTTAATTTAGGTTCCCTCCCCCCAGATGACGTTAGCTTGTGTCAAGTTAGCATAAAACTAGCTAGCACAATTGTGTATGCTGTGGTCATTCAGATGTGCTATCAAATACCCAGCTCACTCTACCTGTCTCCTGGTGTTTTGATTCTGTTATCTTGCCTCTCTGACAGGTACCTCTTAGACGCCATCGATGAGACATAGGCCAGATGAGAAGACACTGTCTACATATCTGTACTTTTGCAGGGATGGTGTATGATGTGACCCAATCTAGACTTTATTCTAGCTCTTCTAGGAGTTACTTATTTAACATTTCCACAGCTCTCAGTTTTGTGGTTATTTGTATGTTATGGGGCCCAGCTGCTTGGTTTTGTTTGTTTGATTGTTTTAGTGTTGTTGTTGTTTGGTTTTTATTCTGGTTGAAAAGGTTGTCCGTTGCCTATAATATCTAAGCCATTTGATTTTTTTAGAGATTGATGCTGTAAAAGGAAGTACTCCAACTGAACTCTATGATACCAATGAACCTCCATTACCCAAAACACCCGAATTCTAGCAATTGGGAGCCAGTAGAATAAGAGTTATTACTGAACAGAGTGCTTTGCTTTGCTTTGCTTTGCTTTGCTTTGCTTTGCTTTGCTTTGCTTTGCTTTGCTTTGCTTTGCTTTGCTTTGCTTTGTGGTTCCTGGGATCACACAGCTTCAAGCCACCTAGAACTGCCCAGCAGGTAATAACATCTGGAGTCAGGACCAGAGGTCCTAAAAGATGAACTTTCCCTGTTTGATTGGTTATTTGATTTTATTATTTTGTTTATATGAGTACACTGTAGCTGTCTTCAGACACATTAGAAGAGGGCATTGGATCCCATTACAGATGATTATGACCTACCATGTGGTTGCTGAAAATTGAAATCAGAACCTTTAGCCCCAAACTTTAACACTAAATTCTCCTCAGGGAAGAAGCCAGCACCTCTCCTTCATAGCATGAGATGCGTGTGAAAACACACTGTCCAATATGCTTATGCCTTTATCCCTCTGGGTATACATTCTTATCTCAGATTAATTTACCCACTTTAGGAAACCCTGAGAACTTTGGAAGACTCCACATGGTCTCCTTATTCCCCTCAACACTTTAACTTGTGTGACTATTCTTGGTTTACATTCTAACATGATTCCCACCAAGAGGCAGATACGTGACTCAGTCAGGATTTGGTCCTTTATTTAAATTTAATGAGTATTGCTTATAAATTTTTTACAATGAGGAACATCTATGTGTCTTTGATGTCCTGGGGATTGAACCTAGAGCCCCACACATTCTAGGTAAGAGATATAACCCCAGTCCATCACATCTATGTGCCTTTAACATTTTTTAATTTGCTGTCTTCTTGAGGCCACAAACTTTCCTAGAAGAGTGTGATCAACACAGACTAATCTAATGTCAAATGTCTAGTTGTCAGCAACAAAATCCCTCCCAGAAAACCTGGTACTCTACACATAACTCATGGGTTCCTTTAATGATAAAGACAAAAGACATCAACGGCTCCAAGATGGGACATGTTTCTGCCTCCAGAGAATGGAATTCTAAGAACTACTTGACAGTGCTTTGTGATCAGTCAATGTCATCTGAGTACAAGAGCTTTACTCTTAACAGCTTTCTCATTTCGTGAATTAACCATTTAAAAAGCTTTCATGTGGGGGTTGGAGGTGTCAAAAGTGTTGAGATCAGAGAACATCTGTTTGTGGAGTGGATCAGATCTAAGAACCCAAGACCATTTTGATTAAAATCTGATTGAACTTTCTGCTCATAGTGTAGACATTACTTTCTAGATTTTTTTCCCAGAGCCCTCAAGACAATGTTAAACGCACATCCTTCTGGAGCCCCGACAGCTCTCTCCAGAGCCTCCAGCCCCACTTCCAGTGGAGACAGTGCATGTGTATTCTCATTTAGACCCAGACAGCTTTTCATGGCAGAGCTGGATGCTTGCTGCTAAATGCTGAAGACTCTGGAAATTGCTCTGGGCAGATCAATGTGTATGCTGAATAAACGCATTTTAAGTGATATTTATTTTAAAAGGAAAAAGACAGAAAGAAACTTACAAGAGCCAGGAGGCAGCCAGGTGAATAACCCCTATGGGAGTCAGAGCCAAGGGGAGGATCTCAAGAGATGTACAGAATCTGGGATGGACCAGGATTGAAACCACCCAGAAGATCCAGGTGACAGCATTGCCTTTCTTTTTTTAATCAAGGGCTTTTATTAAGGCAAAATTAGGATTGAAGGGTGGGGAAGCTTCTTGCCAAACAGAAACCAGAGCATATCAGCCCTATGACACTGCTGGTCACATGAGGATATCTCTTAGGTGAGTCCTGAGTCAAACTCACTGTAGAGTTCTGTTGGAAATCCTATTCAGCTTCAGGTTAAAGTCTAGAAATGACTTTGCCCAAGGCAGCCCTCTTGAGAGTAGAAAAGACCTGAGCCAAAAGATAGCAATGGGCCAAATTCCAAACTAGAGCCACCTGAGACCATGTCACTGGTACATATTAGAACCAACCTAGAGAAGCTAGGCATAGGGAGCTATAGCCTTCTTAAACATTTTTGTTCGATTAGATCACCAAAAAGAGCCACTGAGTACATACAGGACAGATGGGAAGGACAGATGTTTATTGGTCTAGCTCTTGCTGCTGTAACAGAATGCTCCAAGCTAGAAAACTTATAAAGAATAGAGGTTCAAAACCCTATGATTCTGGAGAGGGTGGAGCCCAAATACGTGGTGTGGACATCTGGTGACAGCCTCTCTCACATGCCTCACAAGATATAGCAGATTTCTCTCACAGTCAGACTGCAAATGTGCTAGTTCAGTCGTGTCTGCTTCTTATAAAGCAATTAATGCCATTGTGGAAGCCCCACCCCTACGACCTCATCTAATCCTAATCTCCTCCCATAAACTCCTACCTCTAGAAACATCAACTAGAAACCGGAGGGCTTAGTTTCCAGCATGAGCATTTGAGAGATATCTTCAATGTTCACAGTGACATCGCTGTAGGGTTCATCACAGCAGAGGTTCCCACCACTCAGACGTATGCTGTTCTTGAACTGTGCCTTAGTGACCCACCCACAACTTCATAGTATACATGGAAAGTAAGTACCTTGATACAACAGTCCTCAGTGGCTCCAGAGCGATGGGGGCATTGCCATCCTGGGAACTAGCAATTAGCAGCCTGAGGTACCGTACAGGTAGAGTACTGTGTTGTGATAAACAGCAGGGACAGGAGCCAGAGCCAATCAGTCCTCATGTACTGTGGGGGTTAGCCCATCGTCAAAGGGCCTCTCACATTTGGAGAAAATCACTTTACTTTGGGACTAAAGGCACCCGCCACCTTGCCCAGCTTCTAAAGCACTGCCTAAGGGCCCGCAGCGTCTTCTGTTATAATATTAGAAGTGTACTCACTTTGCTTTGGGGTAATATGAAGACTCTGTTTTCTTTGCTTTGATCATCATTTTTGTAAGGAAGTGAGTACCAAGGAAAATACAAATGGATGTAGGACATTTCTGCTGAACTCAGCAATGTCTTTAAAATAAATACAACACTAAAAACAGAAAATCCCCAGGATCACGCACCATGCCTGCCCCTCACAAGGCATGATTCGAGATGCTGCCAAATCCTGGAGCGCACACTCCTCCTGCGAAAACAGTTCTGAGATACACAGCCAACTCCACTCCCAGCAAGCTTTCCTTCTTCTGACCTCTGATATGAGATGCACTTTACAAAGCGTCTTCACAGAAACAGATTGATATTCCATATGGTTTCCCTGTTTAAAGTGATTTGGGGAATGTTACTTAAGAACCTTTTCAAGCTACAGAGGGTCTATGTAAGTATGGATTTTGTTACTGAAAACGCTTAGGGTGTTTGGTTTAGTGAGTGGCCCTGAGCCCATTCACAGTCCTGCATCTCTGTTATCTACCTCTGAACTGTCGCCCTCACCCCCAGAGGAACTCAGCACCCACAGAGTACTAGCTATCATCCCCCTCCCCAGTCCTTGGTACTCACACCTTCTGACTGTCTCTTTAAGCTGGCCTCTGCTTACAAGAAGAGTCATTTCCTGTTTGTCCCTTGGGGTGTGGATTATTTCACTGGCATGTTTCCTAATGTTCATCCGTGTTGAAGCTTTTACCTAACGCCTTATTACACCTAGGTGATGTTCCATTGCGGAGAAGCTGAAATGTCTGTTTCTATGACATTTTAGAAACCAAATATGTGTGGACAGTCCACATAAAAAAATTCTCCAGCAACTGGAGATCCTACAGTTTAATTCCGTCATGACAATAGTCCCCAAGTTAGTGTGAACCCCATACTTTAAAGAGAATGCAGTGTCATAGACTATCTCTATGGATATTCCAGGCTGAACTCTGGCTCAGACTAGCCCCGTATCTAAGGTTCCCTTGACCGCCTCTCCTCTGGCTCAGTATTTTGATAGAACAGCTAAGAAAACACTTTACTTGTGTCTGTTGGTTTATTATGAAGGATACAATGCAGAAACAATGAAATGGAAGAGACTTCATGAAAAAATACATGTGGGAAGAGAGGGTTATGGCAACTCCATGATCTCTGGAAGTATATCCTGTACTTCCATGTGCTTCCCAACCTGGAAGCCCTCTGACCCCATGCTCATGTGTTTTAAGGGCATTCCTATGAAGGTATATTTGCTTTCATCATTGGCTTGATTAGTTCTACCCTCTTTTTCCTACCCACAGGAGGTATGTGTGGTTCCAACCTACAATAGCTTGGCTTGTTCCTTTGCCAATCAGCCTCCATCTTGATACTCTCTGGGAGCCACAGACATTGCACCAGCTTGCAAAGTGCTCTGTATTACTTTGAGGTTTTCTTGTAGACTAAAGTCTAAATCTTTCTTATTTCAGAACATACACAAAAACACACACTTCATCTCTTAGTGATAACATATAATCATACTATTCAACTATACGTATCTGTTCTCAACTCTTTGGGTCTATTTCTAGGGGTGGAAGTGCTGTGTTACAAGGCAAATCTACATTTAGCTTTTGAAGACTCTCCAAAATGCCACAGCTGATGTACATTTTATATCCCTCTCAGCAGTAGTTCTCCGAATTCTTCTCTTCTTGTCTGTTATCTTTATTTGTTTTCTTTCTTTTCTTGTTTTATTTTTAAATGAAGTGTAGCTGTTGTAGTGGGTGTGAGATGATACCTCAGTGTTGTATTTATTTGCTTTTCCCACGATTGGGAGATTTTACATATCTTCTTTAAAGCAATGTCTCTCCAGTCCATTGCCCACTCATTGGTTGGGTTGTTGGTCTTTCTGGTGTTGAGTTGTAGTTATTCTTTATGTCTCTTCATCAGACACATGATTCCCAGTGTTTTATATCACTGTGCAAATTGCTTATCATAGTCTAGATATGAAGTGAAGTCATGATCAATGTTTGGTCCAGTAGTACCTCTAATATGAGACGTGTTAGGGACATTGGCTGGAGAGGGGGTGAGATACAAAAAGGAGTTCTCAAGGGTTGTGCCTTTGGAGGTTAGACCTGGTCCCAGAATCCCTTTCTCTCCCTGCTTCTTGGTCACCATAGCTTTCTCCATGTATTCTCACCTCAATGATGCTCAGACTAACCTTGGGCTGAACATTCTGCCCTGTACTTCCATGTGCCTCCCCAAACCAGTGTTTTCTCCTTTAAGTTGTGGGTCAGGTGTTTTGCACAGGACACAGATGCACAGCATCTTGTATTGTCTTAGCATTTAAAGTCCTCATTTGAGTGGTGCTTCATCTTCATTGTCAACTCGACTAGATTTAGAGTCACCAGGACACCAAGCTTTGGATGTGTCCATGAGAATGTTTGCAAAGAGGTTCATCTGAGAAGGCAGGACCTATCCTGATGTGCGTGATGAACTCTCAGTACTATATGATCCTCACAGAATGACTGCCACAGGGAGAAGTCACCAACAAATTTCACAGACTCCTCAGTGCATAAAAAGTCTTGGGAAAACAATGAACTTTTCTTATTAGCCTATCTGCTAACCTCATGGGGATTCTAGTTTTGTTCCTGCAACAAAAAAACCCTACTCAGATGATGATGTTTCTGCACTAGAATGTAAGATGCTTTCTACACTTTTCTCTAGTGTTCTCAGGCTTTATCCTACTGGGTTTCTAAGTTGGTCGTCTTTCCCTGCAGCAGATCACCTTACAAAGAGGAAAGGCTTAGTTTTGAGCCAGTTTCAGAACACCATGGTAGGGTTGTGTGACAGAGCAACTGCTGATCCCACGGTGGACCAGAAGCAAAAGGAAGCGATGGAGGCACTGGGGCTCAAATGTCTCCATTAGCAGCATGTCCCTGGAGACTTCCCTCTTCCCTCTTACTCAGCTCCAACTCTTAAAGGCTTTATCACCTCCCTATAGGCTGGGAACCAAATCTCTGTGCATAGGCCTTTTCAGGACAGCCGTGGTCCAAACTACAGTTGTTTCAATCTACAGGATCGTCCATTTTTTGATATGTTTACATATAATTTGTAAGAAGGAAGCCATTTTAGTCCCATCTCTTCTGTCAATCTTGCTCTCTGCATCTCAATTCTCCCTCCATCTTGCTCTGGCTTTTATTTCAGGTTTAATTGTTGAACTACATCTGTACGGTACTAAATGTGCCACATTTAGTTTAGCCGGGTTCCCACCCCCCCCCCATTTTCTAATTTTCCACCCTCCCCAAAGAGTCGTTTAAGCTTATAAAGATAAAGATGACATAACATCATATGTGTGTGTGTGTGTGTGTGTGTGTGTATACATATACATATATGACTCAAAATATATATATTCATATATTAATGACTCAAAAGATAAGTCATTTGTAGATGACTTCCAGCAAAACAAAAGAAGTACATAAGCCACACTTTAATCCTGTTGACCTAATGGAAAACGACTTTCATTTTTAGTCAGGGATTCTATTGGTTCTGGCAGAAGCTGAACTGTGTTTTAGGAAAGGGATTAAACAGAATGTAGGCAGAGGGACACCTGAATCATGACAGATTAGATATAAAGCAATTTATTTTCTAGTTTCAATTCTGTTATAGTGGTTTGTTGTTGTTCTGGTGGTGGTGGTGGTGTTTTCTGTTTTGTGGTACATAGGTGTAAAAGAATTTTAGCTGAGAGTGGAAGGTGAAAGTGTGAATTATTAAGGGAAGCACCTTCACACTGTGCACAGTTCACTGAGATTGACGAGTTTGGGACGGGCCACATTTGAGTGGCTTCCTTAATCCAATCATGTGATGCTTCAATGAGTTAGTTCACCAGAATAAGATGGTTTTCTTTTTTAAAAAAACAATTTATTTATTTTATGTATATGAGTTTACTGTTGCTGTCTTCAGACACACCAGAAGAGGACATCGGACCCCATTACAGATGGTTGTGAGCTACCATGTGGTTGCTGGGAATTAAACTCAGTATCTCTGGAAGAGCAGTCAGTGTTCTTAACCTCTGAGCCATCTCTCAGCCCAATTTTATTTTTCTTAAAGCAAACATAACGTTTAAAATTTTAAGCAATTAGGAGCTTGGTGTAATGGCTCATTCTTGTAGTCTTAACACTTGTGAATTGAGAGGCGGAGGCAGGAGAATTGCCAAGAGTTTGAGGCTACCTTGAGTCACTTAGTGAGTGTAGCCAGACCAACCTAGGCTACAGTGTGAGATCTTGTCTCAACAGAGAATAGAAAGAAAGAGATTGGTTGTAGCATTTTAGAAGAAGGATCCATTAGTCCATTTTACAGGAGGCCAGCAGAGACCAACATTGCTTTGTAGCTTTCCCATCGAAGGTTGGTATATCTGCAGCTCAGTTCAAAGTTTGGCTGCAGATGTGTCTGAGATCTGACTAACAAGGGCCTTCTGGCTCCATTGAGAGTCCTCCAACGTTTTATGTTGTTTTAACTTGGCAATTTACACTGGGAAATATTTCAATGGACTCCCCCAGAAACTAGTACTATTATAATAATTACTCCATGAAATGACTTTGATGTTGCATCCTTAAATGTATCCTAGGCATTTTCGCAGCATGCCAGAAAAAACAAAGCCAACATATATGTGTAAGTATATATGTGTTACAAAAATGCAAGTCTCCGGGGATAATTTGCTTTTAAGGGCCCATGTACCAGCCTGGTGCATGATCAGTGCGAAGCTTTCAATGTGGAAGCATTTGGTATTGTAACTTGTGCTGCTTGTCGCTGCAGCCCAGAAGCTGGAGGAGGCCTCTGACTGGTCTTCCAGTCTGACTGAAATCAGATGGACTTCATCTGAAGTCAGCAGTTGAGGATTAGGGGGAGGAAGGAGGATGGGCTGTTGTGACTGAGTAATTACTGATGTTTCCAGACTTCTTGCCTCCTGGAGATGGCATGGAGCTGGTTCCATTAAGGATGAACCTCCCTCAGCTCCTGGGAAGACAGGAAAAACCTCCCGGTCCTTCCGAGACTCCCACATCACTTAATTAACATGGAAGTACAGTATGAACCCTTACCTACTGTGTTCTCCCCCTCTGGGGCAAATCTGGATCACAGTGAGAAAGACAAAGGCGGAGTGGGAAGGACAGGGGAACTGTTAAAACATGGGAAAACCTAACATCCTAAGCCAGACATTCCCAAAGGAGCCTCATGCCAGCATAGCCTTCTCTGCTTTTTTTAAAAAGCACTTTAGATCATAACTAATAAGAAGAAGAACTTTATATTGTGACCCCCACACACACTCACACAGATGTGCATACCTGCACATATGTACACAACTGCACAACACACACATACACACACATGTATTTCCACTTGTGCATGCAACCGCATACATACATGTGAAATAAGTTCACAAGACAGAACGTCCCTTGAACCATGTCATGTACTCACTAGTATTCATATTTTCAGACTTTTTGCCTCCTTGGGATGACATGGAGCTGGTTTCATTAAGGACAAACCTCCCCCCAGTTACTGAAAAAACAGGAAAAAGCCCACTCTAGCTCTAAGTAGTGTGAAAAAGTGACTAGGCCACCAGGGCCAGGTGCGTATGTATTCTCCCTGCTTCACTCTATTTTGGGTTATCTTTGGAAAGTCATTTGACACCCTGGATCTGCCCATCATCTCTGCGAGGTGACAGTCAGAACTCAAGGTCTGCCCACACATGCTGAATGAGGTTTCTCCCAATCTCTTGAGCTCGGGATTCAAAGACATTGCAAAACAGAGGTGGCCACAGGACAGGCCGGAATGGAGGCAGGTGCTTCTCCCTCAGTTGTCAGTTCTCTGTATACAGTGGTTTATAGGGTGGGGAGACCTGGTTTGGACTGGATATCACCCTTTTATCTCTAGAGATTATGTGTAATGTAGAGAGAACTTACACAAACTATTTTTGTGCTAAATACTTCCATTCCAAAAGGACATTTACAGTGGTGCTTTTTAGGAACTTGACCCTCAGTTATGAAAAGGCTTGTCTCGCCTACTAGATAGTCACACAGAAGAAGCCATGGGAAGACTCTGGGCTTCAGCTGCTTAGCCTTTAAAGTCTTGCTCTCCAAAGACCTTGCTGCCTATAAGGGACATGTCATTAGGAAATTAATACTACACAGTTAGGAAACTAACTTAGAAACTTATATACTCTTCAACTTATATGTAATACACCCACCAAGAAAAAGCCTCAGCATGCTTGTAGAAAGTCTCTTCCATGCACAGACCACAGCATGGAATGAACATGGCCACAATCCATCAGCTTGTAGAGCAGAAATCTCCAACTTCTTACTAACCATACACAACCAGCCTCTAGTCTTCACTGGACCGGCCCAAGGGTTTCC
The DNA here is from genome assembly GCF_963924665.1 of Micromys minutus. Classification (NCBI taxonomy): domain Eukaryota; kingdom Metazoa; phylum Chordata; class Mammalia; order Rodentia; family Muridae; genus Micromys; species Micromys minutus. The sequence goes on from NC_137981.1 coordinate 11,974,895, forward strand.
ATCAACATCTGCTGTTCAGGGTGAGAAGCCTCATGGGGTATGGGGGGGGGACGTTGGACACAACTACAGAAACTCGGTGTTTCTGTTCAACGTACAAAGCCGGCCCTGTCACTCTAAACCTTCTCCCTATCTTTGGGTTTCTTTGGATTCAACTTATTCCCCCAGGAAATTGTGCCCAGAGATTAATGAGTGGCTTCATCTGTATTCTAGGCATCAGAAAAGTCAGAGATATGCCTGCTTCTAAGCTGTGAGCGGGAAGCATCTATATAGTTTCTGCTATCACTTGGATGTATCTTGATTTACAAAGCTAAACAGATTCCCTTCCAGTTTGTATACTAAAGATTCAGAATGGGATGGGCATGATATCTCATTTTTAATCCAGACACTCCAGAGGCAGAAACCAGAACATTTCAACATCCAGACTGAAGTTTAGAGGAAGGTATAGAACACATCTATCTATCATTTCTATAGATATATAAATGGCAGAGCATATATAGATATATGTAACCATACTTTTGCTACTTTGGAGGTTCTTTTTTCTTTCACCCCTCTTCTTCTACTCTTTCAAACCCCTAACACTAAGTAGGAAAGAAAGAAAGAGAAAGATAGAGGGAAGGGAAAGGGAGAGGGAGAGAGAGGGAGAGGGAGAGACCCTGAATAAGGTCTGGGGTAGAAAAGGTGGAGATGATACCATTACACTACTTCCTGCTGATTTGGAGTGTTGAATTCCTTGAGACAAGTTTGATCTTAGCTGCCAGGATATCTAATATCTTCCTCTCATCTCTTTGTGCTACAGCAACCAAAAGCAATCAACAGCAATCTACCAATAACTGCTCACCCACTCTCTCAGGGCCCTAGCACTTATTTAATATATCTTCTGAAAAGTCCCCAGGATTCCCAAGGTCAGACAACCCATAGAAACTACCTGCATCAGGCAAACCCAGGCCCCTGCTAGAGCATGATGCAAATCATAGTCAGATGCTGTGAAGCAGCCCCATATCTCACACCTGGGATTAAAACAAAAACATATTCCCATAATATTTGTGTTTTTAAAAATAGAAACCCAAACTCTCACTACAGAGATAGATGGTGGTGACAATATAGACACAGATCTTTATAAACAGAAAGTTTTACTCCAAGAGATGGGGTCACATGATGACAAGGGTTGTGAGCACACAGTCTTAAGGGTAAGTTAGTGAGCTAGAGACCCAAAGAGCTATTGTTGTGGAATCTCCCCTTTGAAAACTGCATTATAAAGAGTTTCCTCTCTTTCAGGAAGACTGTGATGGTTTGAATAAGAATAGCCCTTACAGGCTTCTATTTTTAAATACTTGGACTATAGTTGGTGGAACATTTTGGGAAGGATTAGGTGGTGTGGCCTTGTTGCAGGAGGTGTGTCACCAGGGATGGACTCTCAGATTTCAAAAACTCATTGCCATTCCCTGTGCCTCTCTGTGTTGTGCCTCAGGGTTGTGTCACAAGATGTAAGGGAAAGAAGGCATGGGATTGGCTGATGGAGGGGTGGGGTGGGTCTGGGGGGAGTTGTCAGAAGAAAACTGTGATCAGAATACATTGTATGAAATACATTTCAATTAAAATTTTTAATTAAAAAGTGAGCTCTCAGCTATTGCTCCAGCACCATGCCTGCCTGCTGCCATGCTCCCCAACCGTGATGAACATGGACTCATCCTCTAAAACTCTAAGCTTCAAATAAACACCTTAATCTGTATGTTGGCTTGGTTGCATGTCTTATATGAGCGATAAAAGAGCAAAATAAGACAGAAGCTCAATATTTTATTTATATCTAGGATTTAGATGGATGGACACGGCCATCATATTGGGCACAGAAATCTTCCAAACTCAACCTTCACTCATTTTAATGTTAATCTCATCCAAATGCCCTGCTATAGTCTAGATCTGGAATGTCTTCTATAGGCCATGTATTGAAGGCTTGGTCTCCAGCCTTTGGTGCTACAAGGATATAGTAGAGCCTTAGGAAGTAATTCAAGGGTAGACAGTAGGTCATTGGAGCAGAGACAGACTCTGAAGGGAGATGGGGGGCTGGCCCTTACTGTCTCTCACTTTGCTTTGTAGCTAACATCAAATGAGCAGGCCTCATCTACCACAAGCTCCCATTGTTATAGACCACACCAAATGACCCACTGTGGTCTAACTGAGATCTCTGAAATTGTGGGCCCAAATACTTTCTTTTCAGTTGGTGTTAACTCTGATATTTTGTCACAGTAATTGAAACAAACACCCTCACAAAAGCATCCAGAATAGCATTTTGTGTACCATTGGGGAGCTATGGCTCAGACAACTTGACATATAAAAGTCTTTCACCAGTGTTTGCCAATGTCAGCCTGCCACTAATACATCTCTTTAAACAAGGCCACACTTCAGCCTAATACAACTATCCAGGACGCAAACAAAAGTGCACTCTTTCCCATAGAGGATACAAAGTTTTCGGTGGTATTTGCTCTTCTTTTTAATTAGCTATAACTAAAATAATATGATGAAAGTTAGCCATATATATAAATGCAGAGCTCTAAGGTCAGTGTATTCCATGTATATGAAGAAATAGGGAAGAATGTTCTGACAAGACTCATCTTTACCTTCTGTACTTGGTCACATGTACACAAATGAATTTATAGCTACCTTAGTCTTACTGTGTAGTCCATACTGTACAAACAAGCTCCCAGTTGTGATTTCTTTTCCTCCTAGTGGGTTGACCCAAATCATCAAACCTGGACTGATTGGACCATTTTATAAACAACCCTGCTTTAAGTGAGTTGTTGTGATTTTCTGTCAACCTCACTCTCTGGGCATAAAAATGTTGAAAGAGGGCTTAAGGAATTTCCTTTATCCCAGACACACTTTTCCTTCCCTCCTTTGGAAGAGCAGCCCAGCATTGCTTCGGGAGTCAGTATCTGTCTTTCCAGCCAGCACAGTAACTCAGCTTTGCTTTTCGACTCTGACCTGGTTCAGCAAGTTGTTCTTCAGCATCAAGTTCCTGAAAGGGAGGACCAGGTGATCAGAAGATAAGAATATAGGAGAGTTTGAGATCAGGAGGTCTTATATAAGCTATCTGTGTCTTATGCCAACCAAACTTATTAAGAAGTACAACATCTTATATATTGTGTGGGGGGTGGGGAGAGTCAACAGAGAGTTATCATACAATATCATGAGCTAATTAGCAAGAAGCGTTGTGTAAAGAGGACTCAGGGTATCCTAAAACATTACAGACTGAGCTCCCAGCAGCCTTGGGACTGACAACCATAGCTCCTTAGGGTGGGAAGGATTGGGATTTTAGGATCTGAAGCCACAGTTTCACCAGAGCCTGGGCCCAAGTCATTACTGGCTCTGGCAAATATATTCTTGGTTTTAGAGAAGGAACAATGTTCAGGGCCTCAAGAAAAGCCTCACACTAATCTAGTCCAGTAGCACTGCTATTGAATCTTAATACAAACATCCTTCTCTGAACTTAAGACTTCCAGGCCAACCAAGCCTAAGGTCTTAGGAATAAGAAACTAAATGCTTTTTGGAGTGTTACTAGGAGCAAAGTGAGAGGTTTTGCTCTCATGTTTAACCCTTGATTGCTGGACCATGATTTCTGACTATGGAAAAAACAACATGTATATTTGATAATGATTCAGAGCATATGCAGCCTTCTTCAGCTAAATTCTTTAAAGGCCATTTCTCCATTCTAGTGAGTCGGTTGCTTGAGTAAAGTAGAAAGCTCGGTAAGACAATAGATTGTATGTTCGGTGCTCATTGTAGTTTATTTGCTGTGAAGTGAGTTCCTGGGCCCAGAGCAATGTTTGTGGGAGAGCATAATGTTGGGTAAGACACTTTATAACTCTACAGATAGCAGTTGTCTGATCACTCTGGGGAATGATACACTTTTTTTTTAGGGGAGGGGTTTAATGCTGGTCTCTGTTGTTGGCAGGTTAGGCATTCAGCCTTGGGGAATGTGATTCTGTATTTAGCTGATCAATAACTTTCTTCCCCTCACCATGGCCACTTTGCTCATGAGCCCACTGGGCAATGAGAGCGCTGGCTAGGGAGAGGAGTTGCCTGGTATCTGTAGGATGCATTCTCCTACCATGTCTCCTTACCCTTCACTCTGGTGAGCATTCACTGGGGATACTCAAATCCACATCAGCTTTGCCCATTTGGAGGAGTTCTACCCATATATCTCTTCCCTGGATGCACTTGTGCTCAGTTGTCCAACCATATTTCTTTCAAGACTCTGACAACTCAGGCAAACCACTGGCTAAGAACGTGGGAACTGGTGTAGTTGGAATCTGAACATCCCTTCTTCTAAATCAAGGAAAAGCTGAGCACGCTGCTACATGTGGGCCATCAAGGCAGTCTATTCAGAGGTGCTTTCTGTGTGGCCGCTTCAGGGCCTTCGCTAATTTTAGAGCAAAACCTCTGCAATTAAACAAATCAGAATAAAGGGGATTGGAAACTACCAGAGTCAAGGAATTTACGTACTGCCTTATAATTCATAAGTTATGCTGCTTGCAAAAGCATTGAGTGTGACCAAGATGGTTAACATTACAATGGAGACAGCAGTTATCAACTGTCCCCCCAGCATCAAGAGTTCCTCCCCGCATGGCTCCACGTATATTCCCTTGGGTCTTTTCACCACCCCAGTGACTTATCACTGACTCCTCCCAAATCCATTCTTCACCCCTACAACCCAACCTTGTGCCACTGTTACACATGTGGATCTAGAAGGGACCCACTGAGAGTTCCAGGTTCCTCTGTCTTAGAACAAGGAATCAGAGACCAGGGACACACAGATAATGATAAAGATGAGAACAGATGATAAATATGAGAATAATGCCCCCCCAAATGGAAGTGGGATAGTGAGTCTAAGCCTCAAAAGTCTCCCTCTTCCTCAGCATCATGACCATTTTAGGTTGCTTAGGTTTTTCTCACATTTGGAGAAATGAGGGCATTCTTGTGTATCCCATTTATTTATTCATTCATTCATTCATTCATCTATTTACATTGTCGCCATGGTGGGGGAAGATTTCTTGTCCTTCTGCCAATTGGCTTTTTTAATATTAATCTTGATGTCTCTTTCTCTGCTCTTATTTTCCTGCTATGCCAAGTACATATTCATCATCCTGAGCAATGATGAATAGAAACCTCTATCTTCATCTCCATCTTAGATGTCACCACCATACACCCAGTTGCTCAAGACAATCTGAATCATACTTCTATTATCTGCACATCTGATTGGTCACTGGGCTTTGTCATGATGACACACAAATACACCATAGTTTTTCACATTCTTCTCCACTGCCCTCTCTTATCATTATCATTTCTCATGGAATGTTCTTAAGCATCCCAGGGGCTTCCACACCTCCAGGCTTCACCTACCTTCCTTCATCTATCTTCTGTCTTCACTTGAAATTCTTCAACAGCTCCCCATGGCCAATGTCGAACACTGTGTCCTTCCTGACGTAGCTCTGTCAAAATAGCTAGCCTGTTGAAGAGCAGGATGTTCCACCTACACAAGTGTTTAAGGGCTGTTTAAGGTTTTGTCCATAGGTAAAATAGAATTAGCCATGTTCATGCTGTTAAAATAACTTTAACATATAATATATGTCTTTCAAACAGGTAACTCTAGGTATAATGACACTTCTGATGATCAGGGTCCCCACCATAGATCCTGACTTCTGGGCTGTGTTGTAATAGGAGGAGGCCCTGGATCTCCTAAGGGGTGCCCATGGGAATCCCTAGTTTCAGGGTGAGGAATTCTCCAGACTAAGTCATAGCATTATGGCTGCCTCTCATCATAGCCTGTTAAAGTCCACCCCATCCATTTCTGTTCCTTTACCCATTGTACTCTGGCTACAGTCTCTCCTGTTGAATCCAGCATCTTAGTTCTACTTAAAATCTAAGTCAATAGGTGGGACCTGAAGGGTAGGAGGGGAGCAAGACATGAACTCAACCACTCTGCTTACTTTCTACTTACCACCTGTGCATGACTGTGACGTCAGGGTGAAGTTGATGGATGCTTTGGCTTCAGTGTCTGTGTCTTAGGATTTCTATCGCTCTGAAGAGGCACTGTGACCATGGTTACTCTTATAAAAAATATTTAACTGGGTCTGGCTTACAGTTCCAGAGGTTTAGTCCAATGTCATCAGTGCAGGAAGCCTGGCAGTGTGCAGGCAGACATGGTGCAGGAGGAGTGAGAGTTCTACATCCAGATCTGCAGGCAGCAGGAAGTGAGCTGGCTAGAGCTTCTGAGACGTCAAAGCCAGCCCCACAATGACACACTTCCTCCAGCAAGGCCACATTGTTAGTCAGGGTTTCTATTCATGCACAAAGCAACATGACCAAGAAGCAAGTTGGGGAGGAAAGGGTTTATTCAGCTTACACTTCCACATTGCTGTTCATTACCAAAGAAAGTCAGGACTGGAACTCACACAGGGTAGGAGCTTGGAGGCAGGAGTGGATGCAGAAGCCATGGGAGGAATGCTGCTTACTGGCTTGTAAGCAGGGGAACCTGGCTTGCTCAGCTTGCTTTCTTACAGAACTCAGGTCTACCAGCCCAGGGATGGCACCACCCACAATGGGCTGGGCCTTCCCCCCTTGATCACTAGTTGAGAAAATGCCTTACAGCTGGATCTCATGAAGGCATTTCCTTAAGGGAGGCTCCTTTCTCTGTGATATCTCCAGCTTGTGTCAAGTTGACACAAAACCAGTCGGTACACACACCTTCTAATAGTGCCACTCTCTATGGACCAAGAGTCTATGAGGGCCATTTCTAGTCAAACCACTACAGACTGTGTTGTTCATAAAGAATTAAGAAACAGGAGCTGATGTGATGGCTAATCCTGATGTCCTAAATTTGAGCCCCAGAACCCACCTGGTTCTTTGCCTTTCACATGTGCAACATGCCACACACATGTCCTCTGACAATCACTGAAAATGTTTTTAAAAAGTGAAATAGAAAGAAACAGGTCAAAATGCCACTCCTTCCTCTTTGTCCTTCTGAAGCTCTCCCCAGCCCAGGCACACGATGGTCACTCCAGTGTCTGTGCTGTTTAACTGAATTGGGGAAGAATAATATAGATGTGGCAGATAAGGACACTTGTTAAATCAGTCCACAGAATACCATCCAATTTCAGGATTACTCTCAATGCCAAGGAATACATAGCCATTCAGATGCTAGGCAGTTCTATTAAAAAATAATCAAAACGGCCCTGGAAAAGCTAAGTGAGCATCAGGTAGACTGGCAGGGCACTGATAGAATTACCCAGTGGCTCACAGGCAGTCTTGGTGCACACGTGTTCGCTGCACCGGGTTACTTAAAGGAACAGAACTAACAGGTGCATTTATGAGAATCTATTACACTGGCTTACATGAACATAATGGCAAACATTTTTCAGGAGCACCACCAGCCACCTATGCCTCCTTCACGTGAGCTAGGAGTAACAGCATCTGCCCATGACACAGCAAGGCTGGTGATAGGGACACAGAACTCCCAGACAGTATAGCTCTAGCAACAGCTCTACATCTGCTTACTTAAATGTCACAAAACCTCAGTTTTATAAAGCAGAGCTGAAAACTGCATCGAAGCTTCCTTCAAGTCCAGTGTTGTCCTGCACACTGAGGCCATACCACAGCTACCCTTGGGAAATCGTCAGCACACACACAAATCTCTAAGGACCCCAGCACTACTAACAAAGGTGCTGTTTGTCTGGACCTGTGGAAAAACAAAAGCATTAGCATTAGGATTACTGTATTGGGAATCAACTAAGCAGGGCTCATAGGGGCTCACAGAGACTGGGGCAGCATCCACAGATCCTGCATGTGTCTGTGCTAGGTCCTCAGCAAGTACGTTAATGGTTGTTAGCTTGGTGGTCTTGTGTGATTCCTAACAGTGGGAGTGAGGGTGTCTCTGAGTCTTGTGCCTACTCTTGGACCCTCTTGCTTCTAGTGGGTTGTCTCCTCTTGCCCTGATATGAGGGTTTATGCCTAGTCTTATTGTACCTTGTTATGACTGGTTCAGTTGATATCCCTCGGAGGCCTGCTCTTTTCTGAAGGGCAACAGAGGAGGAGTCGATTTGGGGGCGAGGGGAGGTGTCAGGGATACTGGGAGGCACGGAAGGAGGGGAGGCTGCTGTCACGGTGCATTGTATGAGAGAAGAATAAAAAGGATTGCTGTAAAGTGGGAAATTCTAGTTCGTTGGATAGTTAGTTACATCAAATGATATTTTCCTGGGGCATATAGGCGAAAGACTGTCTTGCTAAAAAAGCAAACACATGAAAGACTGTTTTCAAGAAGCAGACTCGGGTAAAAGGAAGTTTGGATATAGCAGACACTTGGAAGGACATTTGATGAAGGAGTATAAATATGACCCCACAGACAGTGGGAGACGATCACTGAGCTTTGGGTTTCCCTGCCTCGCTGTTCTTCACTAAAGACACACATGTGTTGGTCTGCCTTCCAAAGCGTTGTTGAATTAAACTTGTGGTAATGCCACCATTAAGCTACAGCAGCCTGATGTCTGCTGAAAGGACTAGACTGTAGCTGCTGGTTTGTGCCTGGTGTCTGCCTGCTTAGAGGACTGCAGCTGCTGAATTTTATTTGGTGTTTGCTACAGGACTGAACTGCTCCGAAGGAAGATGGAGCTTGCCCCCAAAGTACTATTGTTAAACAGGTCCACTTCCCCATATCCTAATAACTTTTCTACTACTTTTTCTGGGTGGTAGGCTAGAGGAGAGGCTAAACCCTTATTAAAAGTAAGTTGCAAAATATTTATGTCTACATTGCTGTGGTGGTTTTCTTTCAGAATTAACCAGTCTCTCATTTTATATATTGTTCAGTTCAGTTTGCCAGTGCTTGGTAAGGATTTTTGCGTAGTTGCTCATGAGGAATGTCAGTCTATGTTTGCACATATATGCATGGGTGTTCGGGTAGAGCTGACATTGGGCCTTTCCCTCTGTAGATCACTGTTTTGGGTACATTGCCTGATTATCAGATCCCAAGGAACCTGTCTCCCCTGGCCCTCAGCCAGGTGCTAGCACCACAGGGGTGTATTGCTGTGCTTTGTGTGGGGGGGCCTCTGGTCCTCACACCTGCAGCAAGCACTTTACCACTGAGCCAGCACCTCATGCTCTGGGATTTTTCTTCTTGCAATGATTTCATCTGGTTCCGCATCAGGATAATGCCAGCATCATAAACCAAGAGATTCCCCCTCCCCTTTTATTTTCTGTAATCGGGAATATTTCTTCTCTACATTATATCTATCCTTATAAATTCAATTTCCTTGCTAGATTTAAAGCCATTATGAACTCTCATTTCTCTTTGCTATGATTTTTGAGTTACAAAAACAAAACAACAGCAACCAGATCCTGTGTAAGCACATCATGTGCGAAGTATGACGGTAGAGGGGTAACACTGGTCCATCTGTGTCCGCATTGGCAGACACAAACCTTAACAAATCCTTTGGGATCCTGGGATGGATCCATGACCTTGGTTAGAATAATCTGCAGTCCTTGGTCTTGTATCTATGAAACCCTATTCCTGGGGTGAACAGTGAAGGCAAGCAGACAGAGCTCCTGGTTGGGGTCCTCCGGCCTCTTCTTGGCCTGGGTCTCCATGGGTTTCCCAAGGGCCTGGGATGACCTGCCGCTTGGAGCACTGCCTTCACGGCGTCTGCCTGCATCTTCTCCGGGGATTTTCTGTGCCTTTTTGCAAGATGAGGTCGACCCCCTTTTGAGATTTCTTTCCCTGTGACCAGGGATTTTTATGCCATTTCTGTGCCATTCACAGGAGTAACAAGTGCTCTGGAATCACCAGGATCCAGAAGGGGGCGGGGCACAGTGCATCATGGGAAATAGGGTCGCTAGGCTTGAAGAGTTACTTCCTCTTTGATATTCGCCAACTCAGGCCACTGTGTGGACTGTATTGACATCAAGCGCCAGCATCTTAACATTGCCTGATTCTTTAACTGCATTTAGGCCTTCAGTAACTCATCTTTTGTTCTTATTACTGATCATTATTTTCTGTCTTTATATTGTGACCAGTCTTGCTAATGGTTTATTAATTAAATTTTAACGTTATCATACACATTCGTATATGCCTCTTTTAATTATTACCTGGCTTGAAATACGTCATACTTTGTAACTCACAAATACTTAGGAAGTTTAAGGAACATTTCCAGGTACATTATTGCTATTGATTTCTAATTTAAATCAATTGTATTCAGAGAACATATTCTCTAGGAAACAAAACAACAACAAAAATCTTTTAAACTTACTTTATCATAAAACGTGTATCCTGCCTGGATGAATATTCCATGTAAACCTGAAAATATATTGGATATTATAGTCCTTTGCTGAGGATATTCTTCATAAATGTTAATTCATTCTTCATCTACCGTTTACTGTGAGACATTCAAAACATCTACATACTATTGTTTATTTATTGCCCCTAGGTACTGCCCGGTCTCCTTCATGTTTTACAAAGCTCTATTCTGAGGCATATGTACTAGGATCAATGTATATTTCCAGATAAAATGGTGCCTCTCTACTGCCTTTTCTCAGAGTTTGCTTTAATTTAATCTTACATTAAAATAGCCACACCAAGTGTTCTTATTTTTTAAAAAATCACATTTTACTATTATTATCAACATTTCACAACCAGAACTAAACATTAATCCCACATTTACTACATCTTTGTCTTTGATGATGAGTACATATTAGTATTGATTTAACTTAGAACTTTGGAGAAAACGTGATATTTTTCACTGAATGGGGTAACAAGGAGTAAAAGCTACAAGCTACTAGTTTCAATGTGCATTCTAAGTCCTGTCACCTTAGTTGTTTTTCCTCTAGTCTCCCAAGGTAAATTTCATTGTAAAATTTTTTTAATAAGTTTATATCAAAGAAGGAAAAAGGGGATTCATAAAACCTATTTTTCTTTGTAAGTATAGGATGCAGATAAATGAATAGACTTAACGCAAAACTCCTGCTTCCCATTTAAAGTTAAGAATAGAGGGTCAGCTGCAAATCCCAGTACTGCAAACCTGTGTGTCAGGAGGAGCTAGGCCAGCCTGAGGGTGACACACTTGTCAGTTACGTTAGTCATTCGGTGCTCAGAAGGGCAATGGCCAAATACTGCTTAGCGACAGACATTGACAAATCAATCTAAAAAAATCAATCAGTTCCAAGGAGACCAGAGTGAACAGAAATACTCATTCCACACTTCATTTGTGGATCAATATTGTCCACCAATGCAGACTTCTAGCATTCACTAACACTTTCAAGACAAAGCCAGTATGCTGAGCTGCTAAGGTTCGAACACAAAAGCATCACTTACGGTGTGGTGCTTATGTCAAACATGGGCAAAGTGTGGTGCTAGAAGAACAAATGCAGGTCTGTGTGCAGGCCTCTGTTAGCCTGGAGTATATTTTACTGTGTCTCAGAAGAGACCTGTGTGGTTCAGGCTGGCTTTGAATCCACAGTCCTCCAGTGTCTGCATCTCCTGTGGGATAACCGGCGTGCACTGCACATCCAGCAAGGGTGAGTCTTTTTTAGTGCTGCTAATCTCAGGTACATTTTATCTTTTCTTGAGCCAGGGTCTCAGGTAGCCTGGAATTTGCTAGGTAGCCAAGGATAATGGTGACTTTCTGATCCTTTTTGCCAAATTCTAGGGCTACAGGCATGTATAGCCCAATGTCCAGCTTACTTAGGTGCATTTTTAAAAATAGACTAAGATAATTTTTCCCACTGATTATAGGGTAAAAATAGCCACTGAAAGAGAATGCTTCTTACTTCTCTGCAGCTTGCCCGTCTAATGTCATTTGCAAGATGCAGAATAATCAGCCTCATTAGAGTATGTCCAGCGATAAAAACATTTTTTTCATGTAATTGTTTTACAGGATTTATTGCCTTTTCAAATTTCACCTTTAATGGCAAGTTGTTAAAACTTTTCTAAATGTTTCCTGATATTAGATTCTTTAATGAGAAAGAACACGCCATACAATTAAGTTTCCTTCCTTCCTAGAAAAGCCAACACATCTCTTAAAATCCAAACTCATACTCCCTTTCTTAAAACACAGGCTAACAAGTATTTAGTGGGTTTGTATTCAGGATACAGAAATGAACGTTCCAGGCTGTGTGAGCCCCTTGGTCTCTATTGATAAAAGCAGTGCTGTATTTTAAAGCAATTATGCTTCTGAATTTATTTATTTTTATATTCTATTGTGAGTATAGTTGACATGAATTTCTGGAATGGGTAGTGAGTGTATTTATTTTAAATACTTTGATTCTGTTACATTCTCATTAAGTTTTTAAAACATTAAATTAGATACTAAACTGTATGGATATCACTTTTAAATTTTACAATAAACTCTCATTCATGAAAAGCATGATTACATGATTCTTAATAGAAGAATCTAATGTGGAGAGTTAGCTAAACTTCTAATGTTCCTCATCAGAAGAGTGGCTTGCTGCTGGATTCTGAGTCAGACACTGCATCCAACTAGACACCAGTTTTTTCAAGGTGACTAATGATACCACCTTAGTTCTGAAGCAGGGGTGGCCAACTGCCCTTCAGGCCAACTTTGGTAGGCTGCACCTTCAGTCATACTATCTACAAAGATTTTATTTTATTACAATTGTGCATGTGGGTATGTATGTGTTGTGGTTTGACCTTTTGGGAGCTACTTTATTAGGTTCTTTTACCTACCACCTTTCTCCACCCCAGTCCCTTCCAGTACCCCAGCACTAGGTAGGAGAGAAAGGGGAAAGGATATCTCCAATCAGCAATCTAGCAGCAGCAGCAGCAGCAGCAGCAGCAGCAGCAGGCACAGAAGGCACTACAAACCCTCTCATATAGCTTTCTCGAGAGTTTCCAGAATTCCAAACATAAACTATCTATAGCTGGCAAAAATCACACCCCTCCTAGCCCCATATTCCACATCTGGGATTAAAACAAAAGCATAATCCCCTAACATTACTGGGTTTCTAAAGAAACCAAAATTCTCACTACGTGTGTGTGTGTGTGTGTGTGTGTGTGTGTGTGTGTGTACAAGTACCTTAAGAATCAAGCACCAGGTCCTCTGGAGCTGGACTTACAGGTGGTTGTGAGCCACTGGCATGCTGGGAACCAAATCTGGGTCCTGGGTTAGAACCCTGCCTGCTCTTATCCATTGAACCTTCTCTTCGGGCCACTTATCGCTTTGATGACATAACCTTTTCTCTCCTCTGCCTACCCATCAGGACATGTTAACGTGTGTTTTCCAGAGTGCATCTATTTACATAATCCTCTTACATCCAGATAATCACCTACACTGCTGTGAGTTTTGGATTTGTGTCTGTCATTTTGATATGCTGCGCGTGGGGCTCTTCTACTTTTACATCAAGTCTTTGGTTCTTTCTTTCTTGCCTTATTTTAAGCCTGTAAGAAGCCTCTTAAGATTCTGTTATAATCCCCCAATCATGCTTTCTCTGCAGTTACAACAGTTGATAACAGGTATCTATTTAGAACAAATATGGCCCCATCTTACAAATAAGGAAGAATCTCCCTCCTGCCTTTGCTCTGGTTCATCCATCTTCTCATTTATTTGCTCATTTCCATACATAAATATACATCACATCTTTACATTTTCAGTCTTCAGCTTCCCATCTGCTTATTCCAACCTCTGGATGGTCAGGAGGCCTGCCTCTATTACCTGTCGTTTTTCTTGATTATGGGTCACAGACCCCATTTTTCACACGTCTATAACCTCTATGCTCTACACTGCTGATGGTGTTCTGTATGGACAAGGTCATGTGCTAATAGAGGCTGTTGAGGACCGCACTTGTGTGGTTTTACTTTGTTTGGGTGGGTCTGTTTAGGTTCTGAACTTAATTACAGGGTGTGACCTTCCCTCTAGGATGTGGCCTTTCTCCTGAAGCAGGTCCTTTCTAGGTTCTTAACTGAACTACGTGGTGTGCTGGAAGACGCCTCCACTGTGGCCAGGGCAGAGCTCAATCGTCTGCCAACTGGGCATAGCCTGCCACACCACCATCCTTGTCTCAGCTCACAGCAGTGAGTCAAGCCTGCATAGGTCAGCTATGCTCCAGGAAGTACCCCGAGTCTCCACCAGCATTCCTGGGCTTCTACCATGACCGTGCTAGATCCCTGCCCTAAAACCCTGCCCTGCTATTGTATCTTCTTGTGTACCCTGAAGTCTGGCTCTACTTGTTCAGCTCAATGAGATTTCCTTGGATTTTGACACATCACACTGTAGTACAGGGCTCTTCACACTCAAAAGACACCTTTTAACGCTGTTCCTCCTGTCATCCAGCCCCCTGGGTGACGGCTGGAGTCTTCTTATATATCAGATACAAAGAGAATCTGTTAAAAAAAAATGTGAGGTAAGAAAACAGAGCCACCAAACTTAAGAGGTTCATGATTTGTACTGGAAATAATTATGGCCTGGTTCAGGATGGGAGGAGACTCTCTGGACATCAGCCACCCTAGGAACACCCTTCTTTTAGTTTCTTGAATGTTGCTAAGCAGGTGAGAGGTGATGGAGTTACAGATGTGACATCCTGGCCCGGACACTGCCCTACTGCTATCAGGGGCCATCCCAGTCAATAGAAAGAACAGCCAGGAAGATCTGGTCCAAGACAGGTTCTACCTGGTATTTGAGTCTTAAGCTGGTAACCCGATGCCTCTGACCATGTTTCTTCATAGGAAATATAATAGGGTAACACTGCCCAGTCTGCATGGGTGTTCTGTGGATGTGAACATTGAGGGTGTGGAATGAAGCTTGTAACACGCTTGACATTAAGCAGATACACACATGGGTTGGCATTCTACCTCTTAGGAGTCTGTTTCTATACTGTCTTAGTCTTTGGGGTAAGCCACAGGATTGATGGTTCCCTCCCCACCTTCTCCATAATGAGGAACAGGCAGCCATGACTCACACTGCACAGGCAGTTGGCAAGATGGCTTCAACAGGACAAGCTGGACCTAATTCACATCCTACCTGTGGCTGAAGAGGGACCCAGGAAGGGCTGAGGATCCACTCTCTGATCCTGCATGCTCTCTGGCTTTGGAATCCACCTTGCACCTCATCTCTCTCACCGGTTAATAGTTAATGGTGGCCTCAGCCTTGTCACAGAGCTGTTAGAAGGCACCTTCCAGGTCAGCACCCAAAGGACAGCACTCACCCTTCCCTCTCTCTTGGCTGCTTCATTCTTTGCATCTGCCACCAACCAACTTTAGCATAGCACCGAGCAGTTACCAGAAGAGCACTGGCTATGAGCTGGACAGGACACCACACCTCAGAGGGTATGCCTAAAGACGAGGTGCAGGAAAACTGTCCCATGTGTCCCCAGGCTCTGCTGCTCTCACTGTACTATGCCCCTTCACTCCTGGACTGGACTGCCCTGTCCCACTGGTCCCCCACTGAGCCACTCTGTATTAGGGAATGCTTGCTGTAGCTTTTAGAAAAGAAGAAAAATTCTGTGCTTGTTGAGTGCACATTCTGCCAGGGGAAACAGAAAAGGGAGCACGTGGTACTGACAGCTTTGTGGAAATATAAAGCAGAAAACAGACGGAGTGGGTGGCGGGCAGGTTAAGTGTGTGTGCGTGAATGTTGCTAGATGGATAGTCACCAGAAGAGGTCTCAGAAGGAGATACTTGATGAGGATGAAGTTCAAATGAGGAAGTAAGACTTTCAGTAAGAGAAAGATACTAAGGCAGGAGCATGGCCAAATGATGATCAAGGAACAAAGGTCACTAGAGCCCAAAGAAGACCATAGGCAGAGGCCAGTTTTACACCTGGGGAGGGCCACCATGTGGACAAGTGTCTTTACATCTCTGATTCTGAATGACTGCTAAGGTTAACATGTAGAGAGCTCCCCACCTCCATTCATGAATGATGAACGAAGGTCTGTCTACCACTTGGACAAGCTCCTGACCACAACAACACACAGTATAGAGGGAGAGTCTGAGCACCTACCATGGTCACATCAAGTAACGACACCACCAGTCACAGAGGTAGTAGCAGATGCCACCAGGTGAGCTGGTACTGGCCACTGTTAATCATATTCATTAATTCCTCTAGGGTCAGAAAATTTCTTTATATATTTTTTTTAATTTTGCCTCTTTATTTATTTGTTTGTTTGTTTGTTTGTTTTTAGTGAAAAGATCCTCTCAAATGATCACTTCTCTATTCCATAGTTGCTTCTCATCCTTCATTATCTATCCTCTTCTTCCTCAAAAACAAAACTCAAATCATTGGCTGATACACTTGAATAAGTATATTTTTTTATTTATTTCAAAATCATGGCTATATGCCTGAATTCTAACTTCTGGGATATTCTTGAGTTAGGGAGTCATTTTAAAGAAATGGGCTTCACCCACTCACTCTTTTTTCTTTCTTTTTTTTGTATTTAATTCTTTTTATTGGATATATTTTATTTACATTTGAATGTTATCTCCCTTCCCAGATTTTTTTCCATATTTCCTATCCCATCCCTCTCTCCCTGCTTCTATGAGGGTGTTCACCCACCCACCTCCTCCCTCCTCCCCACCCTGACATTCCCCTACACTGCAGCATCAAGCCTTGGCAGGACCAAGGGCTTCTCCTCCCATTGATGCTCAACAAGGCCACACTCTGATACATGTGCAGCTGATACCATGTGTCACTACCGTTTCCGGCCAGCAGAAAAGTTCTTCTCAAAGTGGTTCATTCAGGAACCTTACAGCATGCAAGTTAAAAATCTTTCTGTCTCCCCTTCTCTCTCTTTCTTTCTGTTTCTCTTTCTCTCCCTCTGCCCCCAAGCACAGTCCCTTTATCCTCTCTCAACTCCACATCCTCAGTTGATGTTGCGTGGCTACGGTTCATAGGTCCGTGTTATCTGGCCTGATCTCGCATCATGGATGCGCCTGTGCAACTCGCACGGTGGGAGTGGCTAATCTTGAAGGGGTGTGGCAGGAGGAAGTCAAGTGCTAGTCACAAGACTAGGCCAGAGTCCCAAGCGCCATCTTTGGACTGCCGCCACACCGGCTCTCCACAACCACGGGTCCGTCCATGTGTACTTTTTGGATAGTGGTTTAATCCCTGGGAGCTCTGGTTGGTTGGTACTGTTGCTCTTATGGGATTGCAAATCTCTTCAACTCCTTCAACTCTTCTTCTGGAGTCAGAAAAATTCAAACCACCTACACACTCTCTACCTTCCATCATAACCTCTAAGGGGAACCAAAGTCAACTTGCACACTTTTATTTTGGCCAAATAATCATTTCTTGGATAGAACCAAAGGTTGTTTTTAAGGGCTATTTAACCACACTAAGGCTAATGTTCATCTTCTCACCACCCAGAATACTCAGTGCAGCTTGTTCTGGTTATATTTATTTGCTATGTAGTGGGAACTAACGCATCTATCCCTCTTGGGTCAGGAGCAGCTCAGTGATAGAGTATTTGTCTATCATGTGCAAAGCTCCGAATTCCACCTCCTATGCCACAAAACCATGATATGTACTTGTACACTCCTTCAACTAAGTCTTCTGTTCCCCTTCATAAGGAGAAGCATGGAGCCTACACTGAGCGGGGTGTTCTAGAACTGGAGCCATTCTGTATTAGTTGTGTAGACTAATAGCGCCCTGTTAATCACAGGAAGAATATGGATGGTAAACCATTAGAGGCCAAGGAAGACGAAGGAGTATGACTCTTGCAATGCATACATTTTGTTAGATTCATGTAGAAGGAAAGGCTAAAAGAAAGAGAGGTAGGGGAAGAAAGGAAGGAAAGAGAGGAAAGAAAAGAAGAAATGAAGTGGGGACTGGAGATATGGCTCAGTGGTTAAAAATACTGACTGCTCTTACAGTTGACATGGGTTGAGTTCCCAGCACCTACCTGGTGTCTCCAGTTCCAGGAGATCCAATGCTCTTTGACCCCACATGTGGTGCACATAAACCCACGAAGGCACATGTAAGTACATACACAAATAAATAAATCTTTTAAAACTGGAAAAAAAGAGTACGGTCATAGTTACCTTACCTCAAGACTATCTGTGTTGACCATGCATGATTGGAGTTTGTCTGTGACACATTTTCTGACAACCAAGTGCTAGATCAGTTCCTGTTTTGTTTCACGCACCATTTGTGACTTTTGTTTTCCTCTATCTCTATTATATTAAAAAAATGTGGAAATATGGTCAATTGAACAAATTTTTTTTAATATCTAAATTTTTTATTGTCCCCAAATTGTACTTGTGATCAGGGTCTTGTTTCTGGAGCTAGGAAACTGAGGTCTCATTCGTCAGCCTGCTGTACGGTTCCCTTCTCAGACACATAGATGCCATCCAAAAACTTTCTGATATCCTTGTTTTTAACTGTTGTGGCTTGCTGAATCAGAGCCGCTGAATTTGAAACAAGTTCAATATCATTTCCTTTAAGGATTAATTCATCCTTCTGGGCTTGAGAGACCGAACAAGCAACACCTGTCCTCATCCGAACCCTGCGGATGTATTTTTCACCCAAGAAATTTCGGATTTCAACCAAAGACCCATTCTCCTGAATAACGACGTTGATGGGGAAGTGGGCATACACAGACCTCATCTTGTAACGGAAGCCCAGTGTAACACCCTTGATCATGTTCTGAACATGACTGCAGATGGTTCTGACAGTGGCCAGCTCCTTTCTGTTACCCCACCATTTGTCAACACGGAGCCTCTTCTTTTTCTTCCCAAGAAGACTCAGCTCTACATTGATGTAATTGAAGTCCCTCCGCAGAGTTCCCCTGGGGCCCTTCACAATGACTGTGCGCCCCTTCAGAGTGATTTCCACATTATCTGGAATGTCGACCGTCTGATTGCTGAGAATGGTCTTCATTCTCGCAGTAGATGGGGGCAAAGACGAACAAATTTTTAATCACTGTTTTTCCCCAAGTCTCATTAAAATGTCCAGAGAATTATCTGGGAGATGTACAAATCCCTATGGATAGAGCCAGGGATAGACAATAGCAGAGAGAGAGAGAGAGAGAGAGAGAGAGAGAGAGAGAGAGAGAGACAGAGACAGAGACATAGACAGAGACAGAGACACAAAGAGAGACACAGAGACACAGAGAGATATCATCACAAGGTGACAAGGTGGGAGCAGACAGCAGATGGCCGAGTGGCAGCCATTTCAAAAGACCCCAACAACTGCAGCCTCTTCATCTTCGTGTGTGGTCAGCCCATGCTGCCTACAGGACACTGAGGGAATGGGAACCTCTAAGGGTAAAAGTGGGCGGAGCTGAGATGAGGACTGGAAGAAGTCTTGAGGAGTGCTAAGACCACAGGCACTAGGCAGGAGCCGGCTCTTCTCTGCGGATGGAGATAGAAGCAGGCTCTCCGGAGTGGTTGGACCTAAGAAACACTGGCCTTAGGAATATCCATATAATGGTCTTAAAAACAGATGTTCAGGGAACATCTGGATCCTGAACAATGAGAAACCTGACCTCAGTGAGGTACCAGGTTCCCATCGATCCCTCTGGAGGGAAATCTGTCCATCCGTACCCTCCATGTGACCTTCCCAACCAGCTTTCCAACCATACTTCCCTCAGTATTAGTAGTAAACTGGGTCTCTGAGGAGCGTTTTTTAAGAAAAGAGAAAGCAAAACAGAAGGGAGTGGAGAGAGGGAGGGGGAAGGGGGACAAGATATTGTTTTTCAGGAAATGAGAAGAAATAAAGGTTATGAAAATAGGGGGCCAGGGTAATCAAGGTATTAAGGTAACGCCCACAAAAGGGTAAAACCAGAGAATCAAAATTTACAAAACAAACAGGAATGATGTCACAGGTGTCAGAACAAGGCTTGGAAGACAGCCTCTCCATGGGTAACCAGAAGGTTGCCAAGCCTGACGAAAATTAAGGATTCCTTTGGCTTTTCGTTTGTTTGTTTGTTTTTTGTTTTGTTTCTTTGGAATGTGAAAGTCTAATGACAAGTAACAGAAGTAAGGGCAGCTGAAACTCAGAAGGGCAATATGATTTGGACATTGAATGTCCCTTGAAGGTCTGTATTTTAAATTTTGGAGTCCAGTGCAGCACGCGGAGAGACGGTGGGACTTTCAAAATGCAGGGCCTTAGCGCTCTGAAGATACTGTCGGAGCGGGCTGTGGGCACTGGTCCATTGTTGTTTTTTTTTTTTTTTTTTTTTCTCCATCACATGCTCCCTGCCATTACCATACTTTACTCCGTCAAACAAGAGCAATGGGCCAGAGATTATGGGACTTCCAGCTCCAGGAGCTAAGAAATCATTTCTCTCTGTAATCTAATTATTGCGGGCATTTTGTCATAGTAACATGAAGCTGACTGCTGCAGAGTTCCTCCCAGAGTGCATGTGTGAACGGTGGCTTTCTCAGTCAGATCACCGTCACCAGAACAGTGATGCTGGGCTGGACTCTCCCCTACTTCAGCTTTCAGTACCAAAGGGATAAAAGAAGCTCCAAGCTCAGAGTCAACCGGTGAACACCTCTCGACTTTTCTACAGATTTCTAAAGAAGTCACTCTAAGATCATGTTAACCACAAAACTGACCAGAGATGGGTACCATGGAGTATGCCTGTAATACCAGCACTGTGTGGGAGGGGGTGTCAAGGCAGGAGGACCTCAAGTTTGAGACTAACCAGGACTACACATTGACACTCTATCTACAAATAAAGTAAATAAATTCAGAAAAGATCAATGGCTCAACCATAAGACACCCTGCCCCCCCACCAAAAGCTATAAAACTCTCAGAGAAAAACGTAGAGAAAAGTTCATGACCCTGAATTTGATGATTTATTAGATAAGACTCAAATACAGATAATCATAATGAAAATGTGTAAATTATACCTCACTAAACCTGAGAACTTTATGCATCAAGAGCAATATGAAGAATAAAAAGATGGTACAGAAAATAGGGGAAGACATTTGCAAATCATCTCTCTGATGGTCTGTTGTGGACAATCCTAACTTCTGTAACTCGAGAACAGCGAAGTGAAACCAGTTTAAAGCTATGTAGCATGCTTGCGTAGACTTGTTTCTCTAATGTCAGGCAAACGGATGATGAAAAGATACTCGGTGCCACTCATGACTAGGGAACGGGAAGCCATGTTCACATCATGAGAATGACTGGACTGAGAACAGCACTCAGTGGTGTCAAAGACCGGGGACAATCAGAACCCTAGTGTACTGGGTGTCACCACTATTCAAGACAGTTCCGTGATCCCTCAAAAAGCTATACACAAAATTACCAGTTGAGCCAGAAATTCCAGTCCTTGCTTGATTCATAGCAGAAAAGAGACGCCAACATCTACTTATATATGAATGTTTATAGCAACATTAATCACAACTCCAGAAAATGAGAACAACCCCAGAATCCATGAACAGATGTGTTCAAACAAAATCTCTCCCAATCTCTCTCCCCTTCCCCATTCTGTGATATGCATGTGTGTGTGCATTTATGTGTGTGTATGTGCTTGTGTATACATTTATGTGTGTTATGTGTGAGTGTATGGTGTATATGGTATGTGTGTGCTCTGTGTGTGTGTCTGTGTGTCTGTGTGTCTCTGTGTACATGGCCATCAGGAATAACATTTGAAACATAGTACAATACAGTAAGTGACACTGTTAAGTGATACAAGCCAGGCATTACTTTCAGAAAAGTTATCAAAGAATGAGGATGAGAATGGGGTGTGGAAAGGCATGGAGGAATCTGCCCAGAGGTTCAGAGGGATCGTGGTCACTGTGATCTCATTTTCTAGCCTTCAGAACTTTCTGAGTTGTTTTAAGCCACACAGCTTGGGTTCCTTCTTATAGCAGCCCTGGGAAACTCATGCTTACTTTCTTAATTGACAGCGTTCCCTTCTTGAACTGCCCCTGGAGCAGCCATACAATGGCTACATCTGACAGATCTAATGGCCACCCGCCTTACCTTCTCTGTCAACACAGTCTTACCTCAGACTTTGTCACACCACAAAGATCTGATGACAATCTTTTGCTGAAGGAAGGATTCACGTCCTGTGATTAGCACAGGTGTAGTCATATGTGCCCATAATCTCAGCACCAGAGATGGAGGAACAAGAATTAGGAGTTCAAGGCAAGCCTCAGACACATAGAGAATTCAAATCCAGTCTAGACTGCATGAGACCTTGTCTCCATAAATAAATAAGTAAATGCACTTTAAATCATAGGGCATCTGGGCCCAACTGAGTAGAAAGGAGCTTTTTCTTCATCCCTGGTTAATCCCAGTGCCCAAAGTCTTCTTTTAGATTGGTTTTCTCCATTTTCCCGGGGCCCAGCCAGATTGTGGCTCTGGGGTCCACTCCGATCCCCATGTTTTCAGTACAAAGGCTCCTATCCAGCCCTTTGCCAACATGGTACCCACTGACCAACCAGCTCTTATCTGACCTTTGTTTATCCTGTTCTCTTGTGAACAGGACTCTGCCCGGAACTGAGTTAGCAGCCAAAGTTTGCTAAAAGTTTCCCAGGGTACTTCTGAGGCGGAAGGTCGGTCTCTCTTGGGGGCTGTGACAAAGCACTGAATTTACCTAGAGAACTGAGACCTAAGTGGCCTTCTGACCTCTACCTTTGCACTGGCCTTCCCCTCCCAGCTCAGCCACCCACCAGCTCTGTCACATCTTGATCTTGTCAGCATGTCACCG
This sequence comes from Micromys minutus, assembly GCF_963924665.1. NCBI lineage: Eukaryota > Metazoa > Chordata > Mammalia > Rodentia > Muridae > Micromys > Micromys minutus. The sequence continues at coordinate 11,997,551 of NC_137981.1, forward strand.
CTCTGGCCTGTTCCACCTCCAGGATCTCCTATTAGGAAGGGCCTCCTGGGAGGAACGTCTACCCTCCCTCTTACTCACAGCCCGGGAGCTTGATCTCCTTTGGCAGCTGCTCCTGAACTTGCTCTCCTACTCCTTAGATACCTTCCTTTGCAGATGGCCATCAGTACCACTCCCCCTCAGAGCCAGAAATGGTGAGTTAAAGCTACACAGTGTGAGTTCATCCTAATTGCGTTTAAATTACAGTTCTAGGGAGTTCAGTTTAGGAATTCAGATGATGTTATTTACAAGATTCGTGTGTGTGTGTGTGTGTGTGTGTGTGTGTGTGTGTGTGTGTGTGTGTGTTGTGTGTGACAAGTACCATATGTAAGTGAGATAACAAACTACTCAAACAGGAGAAAGCATAGTTAATCATTGCACCTGCCTGTTGAAAGTTTGCACCACTAACTGCTAGGGGGGAGGAAACTGGGTGTCAGGTGTCTAATGGAAGAGTTTAGGAAGTTTGCTAAGGACCATATTCCCATGACAAACCTCCAGGTTTGTCACACTAATAGAAGTTTCCAGAACATAGCAGGGCAAGAGTGGACTCTAACAGTGACTTACACCTTGTATCAAAGGAAAGGATAGACCCGAAGAGCACCCCCCACACACCCCAATACAGGGAGTCCAGGGAGCAAGCACAGATGTACTGACAGGGACTGCATTCACCCCAGCTCTGAGATAACGGCTCTCAAACTTAATTTTTCAAGTACCGGAATTCTTTCTCCCAATTAAAAAACAAAAGAAAGCAAAGCTCTGATTATGGCTGAGATCAGAGCTCTGAATCCTCATCATTCAGACCAATGGACTCTGGAATGGATTCCAAAGCTGCTTATTAGAACTATGAAGAAAGGGGTGGCTGGGAAGCTCCACGCCTGGAAAAACTGCTCTCTCCTAAGTTTCTATTCCCAGCCATCCTGCCTGGCCACCCGCTAAGCATTGTTGTTGAAGTATTTTGTGCTAAGATACCTGGACATCTGTGCACTGTTACAATATCTACCAGAGAGCTGAAGTTACAATACCTCTCTATTTGACTTTCCCTCTCCTGAAATTTGCACACGTCACACCTGTTGTTTGCTCTTAACTTGCACACCCAGACACTGTTTTGGAGCATCAGTGTGGCTCTGGGTACTCTCTTCTTTATTCATCCGTTCAATCAGTATTAATAAACAATTACTAGTTGTGTCTATAAGTGCACATGCAGTGAAGAAATAGTCGAATTGGGTAGTCTTTGCCCCTAAATGCTCGTAGTCTAATGAGGAGATTACCGTAGATACGCGTAAAAAGCACAAGACTAGAACAACACCCAGGACACCAGGGGATCCTCCTGGAGAGAGAATATATATTAGCCTGTTTCAGTGAGCCAGAGACACAGTCCGGAGAGGGGTAACTGATGTGAACATTAATTAATTAAGCTAAACTCAAATGACTCAGTAGAGAGACAGTCAAAGTTCAGACTGAAAAACTTGGTGCTTTATTCCTGTTTCACTGGTCAACAAACATAACATGGTTAATGTTAACTGTCAGCCCGACATAATCTAGAAGTCACCTGGGAGATGGACCCCTGTGTCTGCTATACAGGTTAGTCTTATATCCACTTGACACGGGCTAAAGTCACCAGTTAGAAGGAAGCCTCAATTGAGAAAACGCTCAATTGAGAAAAATGCCCTACAGGCTGGAGGCAAGCCTGTAGGGCATTTTTCTGGTTCGTGATTAATGAGGGAGGGCCCAGACCATTGAGGGTGGGGCTAGCCCTGGGTTTTATGAGAAAGTGAGCTGAGCAAGTCACGGGGAGCAAGCCAGTAAGCAGCATCCCTCCATGGCCTCTGCATCAGCTCCTGCTTCCAGGTTTCTGCTTTGTAGTGAGTTCCTACCCTCACTGCTTTTGACAATGAACTGCTATATGGAATTGTGAGTTTAATAAACCCTTTAATCTCCAATTTGCTTTGGTCATAGTGTTTTATCACAGTAATAGTAACACTAACTAAAACATTTGTGAAGGATTATCTTAATTACACTAATTGATGTGGGAAGACCCACCTACTATCTGTGGCACATTTCCCTGGGCAGGATATCCAGGAGAAAATGGACAGAGTGCTAGCATGCATTTGTTCACTGCTTGGCTGTGGATATAATGTAAGCAACTCCCTCCAGATCCTGTTGCTGTGACTTTCTGCCACAAAGTCTATGACCTGCAACTTCAAGCCATATAAAAACCTTTTTCCCTTAAGTTGCTATGGTGGTTTGCATGGGATGTCTTTCCATTGCCTTGAGCATTTGAACACTTGGTCTTCGGTTGATGGCACTGTTTGAGAAGGCTTAGAAGGTGTGGCCTTACTGAAGGAAGCATGTCGCTGGGAACAGGCTCTGATGTTTCAAAAGCCAAGTACCATTCCCAGATCACTCTCTGCTTCCTTAGTGAAGTTTAAGATGTGAGTTCTCCTCTATTCCTGCCTCAGTTCCTGCTGCCTGGTGCCAAGATTTCCTGCCATGATGGACTTTGTCCCTTTGGAACCATAAGCCCGAGTAACCTCTCTTCTATAAGTTGTCTTGGTCATGACATCTAATCGAAGCATAGAAAAGTAACTAATAAAGTTGGTCTTACCAGGGTATGTCTCTTATCATAGCAACAAGAAAAGACACTGGGTATGAAAAGACACAGAGAAGTGATCATGGTTGCTAGAGTCTCACCCACCACAGTAGAGTAGCATGGTGGGTGGTGGGGATGAACTGTTGAGCACATGGCCTCTGGTGACCACACAAATCTGCCATGTGCTAAAACTCACGGTACTGCATGTCTCAAAACATTTACTGCATGATCGTGAAACAATTAAGAATGAAATAACTCAAAACTATAGAGCTGCTTCTCAGAAATTATAAGTAGCTGATCCTGGGTCAACCATTTGACACACTGGGAGGATGTTTTCGTGTGGGCTCTCTTGGTGGAGCTGCTTGTTGGTTTTCCAGAACATTCATTAAGTCATCGGGTCACAGTGTATGGTCCACTCTCTTTTAATTGCACCCACAATGATGTACTGTAAAATTTGACTCCCAATTAGGTTGATAAATTTTATCGTTTAGGCTTTATATTACATTGAAAATAATATTATAAAACAAGCAGATAAAAAGAACAGTTGTGAACATTTGATATTTTCTATGAGCATTATAGTTATTCATCAATAAACTCTCAAGTGTAATCTCTTATGCTGAATAGTTCTTTGAGATAAGATCTCATTATGTAGTCCTGAAACTTACTGTGTGGAACTTGCTGGCTTTGAACTAACAGAGTCCCACCTGCTTCTGCCTCCCTGGTGCTGGGATTACAGGCATGCATCAGCAGGCCTGGGCCCTGCTAAACAATTATTTTTTTATTTTGTGTGTGTGAGTGTTGTTGCTTTCATGCATGTCTGTATACCATGTGCACACCTGGTACCCACTGAGGCCAGATAAAGGTGTTGAGTTCTCTGGACCTGGAATTACTTACAATTGTGAGCTGCTATGTGGATGCTGGAATGGAGTCAAGCCTAGGACATCTGGAAGAGCAGCCAGTGCTCTTACTGCTGAGCCATCTCTCCAGCTCCAATGATTTTAATAAATGTGTTTATAGTTATGAAAAATATAATGGTATTTCTTGATTTCAATTTATTTTAAAAGATATTAATTAGATTAGCTACTTTTGAGACGGGGTCTTACATAGCCCAGGCCAGCCTCTCTTAGTCTTCTTGGGCCTGCTTTCTGAATGCTGCGATTACAGGTATGTGCCACATATCCTGCCTAATTGGATTTCTTAGTATCAACAGAAAGTACTTCAATCTGAAGATTTCAAAAGATAATACTGCTAACAGGATACAAATATGAAGTGTCCAGTTCTTGTCATTTATGTGCCAATACAGAACCCACAAATAACAGCACACCTGTATCTGAGGATGAAACTAGTTAAAGATATTCAAGGCTTCTCTGCAGGCACTGTGAAACACTACAGCACAAAGTATACAGATTAACAAAGTCCTGGTGAGATGGCTCAGTGCAGCTGGACCTGATGACCCGAGACCCACATTGCAGAGAGAACCAACCTTCCGTACGTGCATGGTGGCACACATTCACCCACATTCATAATAAATACAATGCAGTGCGAGAGATGAATCTAAATAGACAGAAGAATGTATTATGTACTTGAATGAATAACTCAGTACCATAAAAATGCCCACAGTAAACCAATGCAATTCCAAGAAGAATCCCAAAAAGCCTGGGTATATAGCTCAGTAGCAGAGTGTTTGGCTGTCATGAACAAGTCCCTGGGTTCAATCCCGAGATCCAGGGGAAAGAAAAGTGTCATGGAATATTCTCCCTCCCTCCCTCCCTTTCTTCCTCCCTCCCTCCCTCCCTCCTTCCCCCCCTCCCTCTCTGTGGGGGGGGTGTTTCTGTGTGTGTTTGTCTGTGTGTCTCTATGTGTCTGTGTCTGTGTCTGTACATATGTGTGTGTGCATGTGTCTGTGGTGTGTATGTGTCTGTGTGTCTATGGTGTGTATGTGTCTGTGTGTCTGTGGTGTGTGTCTGTTTGTGTGTCTGTCTATGTGTGTCTGTGGTGTGTATCTGTGTGTGACTGTGGTATGTATCTGTGATGTGTGTCTGTGGTGTGTGTATATCTGTATATGTGTCTGTGTGTCTATGTGTGTCTGTCTGTGTCTCTGTGTGTGTCTGTGGTGTGTATGTGTGTTTGTATGTGTGTCTGTATGTGTGTCTGTGGTGTGTATGTGTGTTTGTACGTGTGTCTGTATGTGTGTCTGTGGTGTGTATGTGTGTTTGTACGTGTGTCTGTATGTGTGTCTGTGGTGTGTATGTGTGTTTGTATGTGTGTCTGTATGTGTGTCTGTGGTGTGTATGTGTGTTTGTATGTGTGTCTGTATGTGTGTCTATGGTGTGTGTATATTTGTGTGTCTGTGGTGTGTGTGTGTGTGTGTATCTGTATCTGTGTGTGTGTGTGTGTGTGGTGTCTGTGTGTCTCTGTGTGTGTCTGTGTGTGTGTCTGTATCTGTATCTGTGTGTGTGTGTCTGTGGTGTCTGTGTGTCTCTGTGTGTCTGTGTGTGTGTCTGTGGTGTATGTATGTGCCTCTGTGTGTGTCTGTGTGTGTCTGTGGTAGGTGTCTGTGTGAGTGTGTGTGTCTGTGGTGTGTGCATGTCTGTGTGTGTATCTTTGGTGTGTGTGTGTCTGTGGTATGTGTGTCTGTGGTATATGTGTCTGTGGTGTGTATGTGTCTGTAGTGTGTGTATGTGTGTGTGTGTGTGTGTGTGTGTGTGTGTGTGTGGTATGTGTGTGTGCATACTCACCTGTGTAAAGCCAAAGGTTGATGTTGAGATGTCTTTCCTTGATCACTTTTCTGCCTTAATTTTTTGAGACAAGATGTGTCACTGAATCTGAAATTTGTGATTTCCACTAGACAGGTTGGCTGGTGATCCTGTAGAGTCTGCTCATCTGCCTTCCAGCGCTGGGGTTATAGGCACATACTGTCCTGCATGGCTTTTACATGGACTTGGGGATCAGAACTTGGGTCCTCAAGCACAACAAACAAGTATCCTACCCACCAAGCTGCCTCCCCAGCCCAGTTCTGCGTTTATCTTCCAAGAATGCTGCCACGTGCTTGCCATCCCAGCAGCACTCCAGGAGCAGAGCAGGAGAGCAAAGGTTGGAGGTCAGTCTGAGCTATGTAGCAAGACACTGCCTCAAAAACCCAAACTAAAGCAACAACCAACCAACCAACCAACCCCCCAACCAACCAACCAACCAACCCCCCAACCAACCAACCAACCAACCCCCCAACCAACCAACCAACCAACCCCCCAACCAACCAACCAACCCCCCAACCAACCAACCAACCCCCCCAAAAAATACCCAAAACAAACAAACACACTAAACCAGAAAAATAGTAGGTGTGACTCAGAAGTTAAGCATTTTCCTGCCGGGCATAAAGCCTTGGGTCCCCCCAACCCCCAGGACCTCCACATACCTCTCTTCTAGCCACCTACATACATGTGGGAAATCACAATGAATTTTTTAATGGTTTGTTTATTGCTTATCTATTTGTTCATTTGTTTTGAGAATCTCTTTCTCTTTCACACACACACACACACACACACACACACACAGAGTGAATGAGGGTAGTGGTGGGAATATGGGTCAAAGGGTACGAAGTTCAATTTATATTCTAAAGTTGGGTATGAGGTGTGCGTGGCCCATCATCCCAGTGTTCAGGAGGCTCTGCAGATAGAGCGTGAGTTTTGAGACCAGCCTGGCTATTTGACTTCCTGGCCAAACCATACTGCATAGCCTGACCTTGTCCCAGAACCAAACCAAAATGCTCTGTAGGTCTGATGGTGACAGGGCTGACTTGGCTGATTATATTTGAAATCTGCTAAAATCCCGAGCATCCCCACACAGGCCACCTATGTGAGGTGATGACCACATGTAGTTTGATCGTGATAATCCCTTTATGATGGGTACACATATAGAAACATCAAGTTATGCACCCTGAAGAGATACAATTTTTGTTTGTTGACTGTATTTCAACAAAGGTGAAAAAAACTTTGTGTGGAAATGCAATGTGCTACGGATAACCAGAGAGAACCTGTTCTTCCAGTCAGTGTGGGCACAGGCTGGTGAGCCACCAAAGTGAACAGAACATAGTTCACAAGACACACATGCACAGCAATTGCATCACCTATGAGCAAGGGGCTGCAAATAATCTTTGTGTGTGTGTGTGTGTGTGTGTGTGTGTGTGTGTACATATGCATATGTATGTGTGTGTTTGAGATTCTTAGATGACTCTCTTAATGAGAATAAAATGAACCCTTTCTCATCATTAGCAAAAATCATCCTATGTGAATTTTAGATTTAATGGGAAGAGCAAGAGGACCCGAAACTACTAACACCAAGGGAAGACGCTGGGAAACTCTATAGGAGAGATGGGGACCCAGAGCCTCTAGCTCAAGCAAGTGCCCTGCCACTGAGTTTCATCAGCCTCCCTGGGATTCTAATATTTAAGGCAGAATTACTTATGACTTGGCAGAAATTTCTTCCCTCTGTTATGGCTTGCATGCACAATGTCCCTCAAACCTGTTCTCCTGCTTGTGGTGCTAGTTTGGATGGTGCTGGAACCCTCAGGAGGTATCAGCCCAGCTGGGATAAGCAGGTCACCAGGGATGTTGCACCTAAGTGCCAGTCCCTTTTCCTTCCTCTTGTCCTCTGCATTCTACCCCCTATGAAGTGAATGGCTGTCTTCTGCCAAATGACATGATATTCCACCCAAGCACATGGAGCCAAGTGACCTTGTACTAGAACTTGAGCTAAAACAAATAACACCCTCCTTTCTCTCAGTCACAGATTTGCAAAATAAGGCAATACATTCATAATTCTAGAGGCTAGACATCCAAAATCAAGGTATAGGCAGAACCAATTTCTTGGGAGGCCTCTGCCTATCTTGCAAATGCCCACTCCCTTCCTGTGTCCTTGTGGGATCCTTGCTAAGTGTGTGCCCCTGAGCTCTTTTTGTCCTTGAAGAATACTTCAAATTCAAGATTTGGCTCATTCAAAAACAAAGCAAAACAAAAGAAAGGAGCCAAGGAGACAGCACAGTTGTCAAATGGCTTGCCACTTGACATGGGTTGGATCCTTAGGACCCAACCACATTAAGGTTGGTGTGGCCCCCATAGTTCATGCACAAGACTCACAATAGCAAGTACCCAAGTAGGTCATTTCCTGTGCTGTGATAAACACTATGATCAGAAGCAACATCAGAAGGAGAAGGCTTATTTCAGCTAAAAATCTCTAGTCACAATCTATCATAGAGAAATCAGGAAAGGAACTCAAAGCAGGAACCTGGAGACAGGAGTTGAAGAAGAGACTATTAATTAACATTGCTTACTTGTATGATCCTCTTGGCTCGGTTTCCTTTCTTATGGAGCCAGAAGCACCAACCCAGGGGTACCACCCACAGTGCACTGGGCCCTTCCATGCTAATCACAGATGTACCTACACACCAATATTGTAAAGGCATTTTCTCAATTAAGGTTCCCTCTTCTCAGATGACTCTAGCTTGTGTCAAGTTGACAAAACAACAACAAAACAAATACAAATTCAAACAAAAACCAACCAGGACAAATACACTAAAGGACGGACCTGGGGTCACCAAGGTGAGTCAGTGGGTATAATCCTGACTACCCAAGTTCCATCGCATCCCCAAGACGCACAGGGTGGAAGGAGAGGGCCAGCTCCCAGAGGCTGTTCTCAGACCTCCACATGTGTGCTGTGCACACACATACCCACACCCAGAACACAAAATAATGGGACAAAAAGATGATTTTGATCTAGAAATAAAAGTTTATGACTATGAAAATGCATTCATGACTTATTTTAATAATGTAGAGAAAATACATTAGTAAGACAAATTCCATTCACATACCTGTGACCCCCTAGCACCTGAAGGGTAGAGGTAGGACAATTCAGGAGTACAAAGTTATCCTTGTCTGGAGTTATCCTTGGCTACAGAGCCAATCTGAGCTACATGAGATGCAGTTTCAGAAGAACAAATAAGTACCCAAGCCCAATATTTCCTAAAGGATAAAAGAATCTATCAACTGATGATAAAGACACTGTTGGGTTTCTAGTGCTGTGATAAATACCAAGACTAAAAGCAACCCGGGAAGGGGAGGGTTTATTTTAGCTTACAACTCTCTGGTCAAATAAGTAAACTAACTACTAAGCTTCAAAATCTGTTCTTGATTGGTGTATTTTTAAAAACAGATTCAGAATTATTTGATATAGAGATTCATTTTCCTTAAAAATAGATTTGAGCACCACTCCTAATTTTCAGAGTTCTAGAAATACTTGGGTTTAGAGAATATGGGTGGGTATGTTTTGCTTCTTATTACTAGAGTGTTTCATGGCTGTGTGGAAAGAAAATGAAGAGTTTTAATCAGAATTGTCCTAGAAGATATAGGTATAGTTGGTAGAATGGTAGGCATGCACAAACACTGTGTTCTTAAATGTCTTCAAGAAGATACGGGGTCAGGGGAGGTGGGGCACTGAAGAGGTAGCTCTGTGGTTAAGAGCACTTGTTGCTCTTGCAGAGGACCCAGGTTCAGTTCAGGTATGCACATGGTGCACATAACACATAGGAAAACAAGCCACTCATACACTTTTGGTTTTGGGTTTTTCTGCATTTCTCTGTGTAGCCCTGGCTGTCCTGAAACTCACTCTGTGAGAACAGGCTGGCCCCAAAGTCATAGAGATGCTCCCCTGCCTTGGCTTCCTAAGCATTGGGATTACATCAAAAGCCTTCTTCTGTGCCCTTTACATAGGCTGCTGCAAGAAAGTATGGCACCGATTTAGAGAAAGTCTTCTCACTTTGAAGGTTCAAAAAAATTCCTCACAAGTACGGCTAGCTGCTCAAGTGTTTTAGTTAAATCCAAATTTGTTCAAGCTGGTAGCCAAGAATAGTCATTGCAGTTATTAACTGGGGAAATGAGAAATATAAGCTACCCTGTGGGTTATTGACACATGACTTGACCCTGATATAAAACTATAGATGTGCACCTTCAGTCACCATGGTGAAACACAGTGACCAAGGCAACGTATAAAAGAAAGTATTTAATTTGTGGCTCACAGTCCCAGAGTTAGAATTTATGACCTACAGTATGACAAGCATGGCAGCAAACAGGCAAGCATGGCACTGGAGCAGCAGCTGAGCGCTTACGTCTACAAATACAAGGCAGGAAGAACTACTGCAGATGATGTTACCTTTTGAAACCTCAACACTCACCTTGTTGGAGGAGTGGCACGCCTCCTAGTCCTTCCCAAACAGTTCCACCAACTGGAGAGCAAGAATTCAAACATATAAGCCTAAGGGGGGGGGGGGGCATTCTTATTCAAACTACCATAGGTGGAGAAGGTAGTGTCTGGGTTTTGTAGCAGGAGGTACCTACGTGAGGGAAGGCACAGCTAAGTAAGAAGGCACCTACGTGAGGGAAGGCACAGCTATGTAAGAAGGCACCTATGTGAGGGAAGGCACAGCTATGTAAGAAGGCACCTACATGAGGGAAGGCACAGCTATGTAAGAAGAGAGATGAGGGGCAAGAGAGTGTCAGCAGACAACCCAGGAAATACCTTCAGAGAAGGACACTACCAGCCCCATATCAAACACCCAAAAGCAGGGGAGATTAAAGGCAGCAAAAGTACTCCCAGGTGTCAGCCAGGGGTGACTCTGACAGCTGCCCTGAGGTAATGAGGTGGCAGTCCGTCTGCAAGGGGTCAAAGGGTGAGTGAGAAGAAGGTAAAGTACAAAAGTCTTTTCAGAATCAAAGCTGTGGGAAAAAATAGAGCATAGGTGACCTTTGAGAGGCTGGGGTGACCTCTGGGAAGTGAGCAAGAAACCCATAGGCTCCAGTGTGAGGAGGCCAAAGTCAGAGAGCAAACTGGAGCAAAGAGGGCTGTTCCACCCAAGGAAGCCAGGGTACCTCAATAGCCATCCCAGACTGGGTGGGCTGGGTGGAGACAGGCTGGCTGCCCTGAGAGGTGTAGGGAGAGGGCAGGAGGGTCACTGGAAGCAAGGAGTGGAGCATTAAACTACAAGGGTGTGTCGATGTCTCCTCCTTTTGTCCTTGCAGTGTGTAGGATGTGGTGTGAGGTGTGGGCTTGACACCTGAGGCTGGATTTATCACGGAATGAGCAGAGCAGACAGCAGGGAAGAAGGAAAAACTGGCCATGCTCAAGGGAGCTGACAAACGGACACTTGCAGGACTCGGGTGGGGGAAGAAGTCAGTGTTTAAGAGACACTAGACAGGAAGAACGGGTTGGGAACGAGGCAGTGGAGGTCATGAGTAAGTGGGGCGGAGGTAAGATAACAGACTGCTAACATTTAATAGAGACAAGGTTTTTAAAATGGGAACAAAGAGTCTGACTCCATTGAAATATAACATACCATTTCAAATACACAGTTTACCTTTGTTACCATTTAGAGAAAATCCACAATTCTCTTGATGTCTCTAAAGGCATCCGTGACTTGGGCTTTGGCTGTTTTTCTGCCTTGCCATCTTAGCCAAGGGCTTCTAGTCTCAAGGTCACCATAAGACAGTGGTTCTCAATATTTCTAATACTGTAACACTCTAATAGTTTCTCATGTTGTGGTGACTCCCGACCATAAAATCATTTCGCTGCTACTTTACAACTGTGATTTTGCTACTGTGTGAATCATAATGTAAACATCTGTGTTTTCCTATGGTCTTAGGCGACCTCTGTGAAAGGTCATTCGACCACCCCAAAGGGTCGAGCCCCACAGGTTGAGAACCACCATGTCAGACTTACTATGGCCGCTGTGTGCCAGCAGGTACATCCGTATTCCAAGCAGCTGCATACTTTAAAAATCAAAATTGCCTAGCCCCAGCTGAATCAGCCTTCCAGGAAGCTCCACCCCAACACATCCCCTTTCATCTCTTTCCACCCTAATCTAGCCACCAAGCCAGAAGAAAAGAAGTCAGAAAAGTCTATGAGCTTCCCCCACCTTTCTTTTTTAAGAGAGTGTCTTACTATGAGGAACAGTCTGTCCTCAAATGCTTTGTTCTCCTGCTTCAAACTGTAATCACACATGTTCAACACCACACTGCACAGAAAAGCTATTTTTCATTCAAGGCAGCAATGGTCTAGGCTAACACCAGAGTCTCCCCATTGCTGTGACCAAATGCTTTGCAGAAGCACTTGAGAGAAGAGTTTATGTTTCCTCGGGCTTTCAAGGGACCTTCAGCCCATCGTGGTGGGGAACACATGGCTGCAGGTGGTTCTGCCCATGATGGGATCATGCAACAGCTACTTGTCACACAGCACTGATTTTAAAGCTGACTGGTACCTTGTAACACTCAAGGTCTACCTACAGTGGCCTTAAGTCAGCCAGTTAGGCCACATCACCCTGAGATCTGTAAACTCCACAAATGGTGCCAGCATTTGAAGACTAAGTGTCTAAACATATGTGGACATCTCACGGAAGCCTAGCACCAAGGAAGACAGCTTTGGCAGGCAATTAGTAGATGCCCTTAAAAGCAAGCCATTGCACCTGAGGGCCACAGAAAAATGGAATCTGCTTTCTCCAAAATAAGGTTTTTGTTCCAGGTGTAGTCACTGCCTAGGCTAAAGTCCCTTTTGGTGAACTTGGGAGGCACCCCTGGTGTGATCATAGTGTGGTCATCATCAGGTGTCTCTGATTGCTCTTCCATTCTGTTTTTAAGCTGACAGGAACTCCAGCTAGACAGTGTAAATTATCGGAGCAGGGAAGGGGTCATGAGAGAACAGCATCTTTCTGAGCACCTTGCTGGGCTTGGTCCCCCACTGTCCACCAAGGCAGAAGACTCTTGGTCTCTCTCCTGCCACCGCCCTCTGCATCCCATTCACTGCTAAGCCAGCAAGGAGAGTTCACTGAGAAACACAGCCCAAGTGCCAAGGGCTGAGCATGCTTCTTCCCCTTCCACTTCTGATGACACACAGGCCTTAAGAGTGGGTCCCACCTCTCCAATACCTGCAGGGCTCCCAAACATCCTAGAGTATGTCCGAGAAACAGGAACACCTGGTCAGGGGCTTACACAATTCATAAATGAAGAACCTCAAATAATTGAATACAATTAGAAATACATTTAAAACTGGGCCCCCATCCTCCAGCTTTGGCCACCAATAAAAATCATTCTGTATTACCACTGCGTGTGGTTCGGCTTACTTTTCTCCTCAGTTTTACACTCTGTGTTTGCTTTATCTGTATATTTTTAACTGACATACAGGTATTGCAACTATGGGTGTGGTGGTTTGAACAGGAATGGCCCCCATAGACTCGTGTCTTTGAATGCTTGGCCCGTGGGGAGAGGCTCTATTCGGAGATGTGACTTTATTGGAGAAGTTATGGCCTTGCTAGAGGAACTGTGTCACGAGGGGTAGTCTTTGAGGTCTCAGAAACTCAAGCCTAGGTCTAGTGGCTCCCTGTCTCTTTCTTCTGCCTGAGGACTCAGATACAGAGCTGTGAGCACCTTCTCCAGCACTGAGGCTGCCTACACATTACCTCAGTTTTCATCATTTCGGTAATGGATCAAACTTCTAAGCTATTAGCAGGCTCGGTTAAATGTCTTCTTTTATAAAAGTTGCTGTGGTCATGGTGCCTCTTTACACTAAGACCCTAAGACAATGTGGTACCATGTGACATTTCAGTATGTGTATGCAATGTAGAGTTAATTACCAGATCAGGGCAACCAGCAACTCCATATCCTCAGATATCCACCATTCCTTTGTGCTGTGGATGTTTAGAATCTTCTCTACCAGCTATGTTTTGGAAATATTTATATTTTGCACATTTGTCATTTTGCTTGTTTGTTTTGAGAGAGGATTTCATTCTGAAGCCCTGGCAGGCCTGGGATTTCTGTAGAAACCAGGTTGGCCTTTGGCCTCAACTTCACAGAGCTCTCCCTGCCTTTGTCTGAGTTCTGGAATTAAAGGCAGGCATCATCATGCCTGGCTTGTTTATTGTTCTCTAATTCTTGTGTATATGTATGAGACTATATCTGTGATCAAATAACCTGGCACTGGAGCTACGTGAGGTGTGGGTTCTGGAACTGAACCCCTGTACCCTGCAAAAAATAGGATGCATTCTTAAACACTAAGCCATTTCTCCAGCCCCATCGAACCTTAACCCATGTGTGTGCGTGTGTGTGCGTGCGCGCTCTTAACTGCTGAGCCATCTCTCACTTTCTAGTAACTACTTTTAAATATTCCATTCATTATTGTCAACCATAGATGACTACCTACTTCACTACAGAATATTAAGTTATTCCTCCTATCCAATCACACCTCTTGTCTCCATTAATTAAATGGAATTATATAAATGAATAACATTGTATACTTGTGAATTTACCAGTTAAGTGAATGAAGAAACAAATCTCCCCATTACGGGAGATTGCTCCAAGGTGCTCATAAGCTTCAGAAACACCCTTGAGAGAATTGTGATTACATTCAAAGACTGAGGTGAATTTGTGTTTCTCAAACTGAGAGAGAAGCTTCTAGGCCCATTGGGAAGTTGAAGCTTTTAAACACATCTGGGAGCCAGGTAGAGTATCACATATATAATCCCGATACTCGGGAAGTTGAAACAGAATTGCTAAGAGTTCAAGGCCAGCCTGAGCTACAGAGTGAGCTCCAAGCTAGCCTGGACTAGTGAATAAAATCATGACTTATAAAACAAATAATGAAAAGAAAAGAAAAAAAAAAACTATGTGTAAACCTTCCCTTCTCCCACAGGACTTACAGAAAAGATGTCCTTTCCATCTCCCATTGAACAGGGAGCTGGTCTGGTGGCTGTAACCAGGTTAACCCTGTGTAAGATCTGCCAGCAACATGGGGCTGCTGTCTCTGTCTGGTTCAGTCACGCTCAGTCCTGAAATCCTCATAACTATTCTCACGATAAATACAGAGCTAAAATACATGAGAATACGTGCAGGAATACATCTAGGGGAAGACGCTGTGTGGTGAGCGAGGGCTTCCCTCAAAGAGACTGGCAGAATCATTCCATGCCCTAATGTTCTTTGTGTCCCCAGAAGCACCGGGAGGCGGGCTCTGCAGGGCCACCTGGCTGGCTACAAGTGTTGCAATTCCCCACCCAGGCTGAACACCTGAGAGATGCTGGCAGAACAGCCTGGGAACTGCGGTGCGCCGTCTGCCCAGCAGAGAGTGTCTGTGGCAATCCGGGCACCGCTGTTTGTTTTCGGTGTGGATGCCAGTAGAATTGGAAGGACCCAGTCAGAGCAGTCCAAATCCATTCAGACTCCAAAGGACAATTCTCCTTTGAATCATAGCTTTGCAAGGCTGCCCTCCCTTTGAAGGCAACTGTTGTTGTTGTTGTTGTTGTTGCTGTTGTTGTTGCTGCTGCTGCTGCTGCATGGTATCTGCCAGAAGCATAACTCTGAGGACCACTGGGCATCTGAACATGGTTTCCACTCAAAGCTCTACTTCCCTTCTGTGTTTAGACCCAGATGACCTGGAACTCAATAATCCTCCTGCCTCAGCCTCTGGATTGCTGAAATTTCAGATATGTACCATTACCAGTGCAAAGCTTCGGGGTGAAAATTTACAAAAGCAAAAAAGATACCTGTCAAAAGGAATGTCAATTTTTTAAAGACAAAGTGTCATGTGTTCCAGGCTGGTCTCTTACTCATTATGTAGCGGGTGATGGGACTGATTGGCTTCCTCCATCTCTGGAGTCCTGGGATTATAGGAATGCATCACCATGCCAGGTTTATGCAGTGCTGGAGATCAAACCCAGGGCCTCAGGCGTGCTAGGCAAGAACACCAGCAAATGATCCATATCTCCAGCCCCTAGGACAGTGTCTAGCAACAGCTTTGTGGAATCACACAGCATCCTAAGCAGGCATCTTTAGGAGTTTTCATATGCAACGGGAATGGTAGTTCCATCTCATCAAGTAATATAAATAAAACAGACAGGCGAGCACCTTCTTTGACACAATGGCAGACCGTGCACACTCGGTTAGCATTTGACTGAAATAAATAATGGCTCCCAAAGCCTTTGGTGCTATGACTTGGGGCAAGTTATTAACCTCTGTAATCCTCAGTTTGTTTGTCTGTGAAATGGGGATAATAATAGTTGTACTTCATGGGACTGTTGTTTGGATTAAGTAAAGGTGGTGATTAGCAACGGTTACATCTACACACAGTAAACATTCGAAAACTGGAAGCTACCTTTATTTTGTCATTACCCACTATAAAGTAACTACTGAGAGGCTCGTGAGTGTTCCCCATACATAGATTATTCTCTCTTTAAACATTTGGACATTACTAAACCAGACTCAATATTATTCCCCCACCATGCTGTGTTCTGGAAGAGTCTCGGCCTATTTAATGCATCAGCAAATGCAGTATCTCACTTGGATGCAGTCATAGCACTTAAGGAGTAAACGAACAGAGAAAACATCAATGTTGAGGGTTTGTCAGTCCTGCCTGTTAAATCAACAAATACTGTGTCAGGTTTGCGAACAAGACTAAGAGCTGCATTTTCTCTTGCAGAAACGCTAACTCCCAAACTCGTTTGCCAGAGACTAGGTCAGTCTTTTAGAGTCTGCTTTTTAGAACGACTGTGTTTTGATCATACTTTTTTAGAGGAGATGGTTCAGTAGTAAGACTGGTTTAAGTAAACGTCAGAGCACATCACTGTGTTCACAAGTATGTGTGCACGTGTTTGCAGGTAAGTATGCGTGTCTGCATGTGTCCTCTCCCTCCTGTCCAGAAGTGTGGGGGACTAGGAGGGAGAGGACAAGTGAAATTTCCACCAGCTATGAATGTTTGATGAAAATATTTAAATCAGTTTCTCCCTCCTCCCAGGCTCCTGCCTTCTCAGCAGCTTGTAGATAAAGCCTGCCTTTGAGAAGGAGCTGGCCCTGCCGCTCACAAGAGAAGCACATGAGCATCCCTATCGTCCCTGTCCTGTTTTCTCGAACTCTCGGTGACCTTCTACAGTGAACAAAGCAAAACACCCTAGCGGAGTTTTAAAGTTCTTTCATGTCATCTTTTCGGCCCTACAACACAAAAGGTAGAAAAAGAACAAACTGCATTTCCATGCAGTGAGATGCAGATGTTGGCACCTTCTGCTTTGGCATGGTCTCAGATGCTCAGGGTGATGGCTGTCTCTGACGGCAGCTGCTGTCTGAGGATCCGGTGTTCTATAGGACACCTTGGCTGAAGCCCACCAGACCTGGGACAGCCTCTGCAAGGGCCAGCGAATACTCAGATCCCACCAAACTTGCTAAAGACTTGCTCAGAGCAAGCCTGGCCGGGTGAGGAGTCCTGTGAGACTGGTCCTCCACCTTCCTTCTCTTCCTCACTCACTTACCATCTGCATTCATAACACAGGGATAAGATGAAGGATGGATAAAGAGATGCGTCTGACCGAGACCCTGGTCCTGAAGTCACAGTCACCTGCTCAGACTGGAAAACCAACCAGCTTTCAGCAGAGCAGCCCTGGTTGGTACCCAGCCAGCTCTGCGTTGCTCTAGTCGGCCAGCCTTACAAAGGCCAGCTCCTGCCTGCGCTGACCACTGCACAGTCAAAACAGAACTGTGAGCAGGGGCCCTGCAGCCTGTCTAGATAGAGACTGGGGCACCAGTAGGGGTGGTGGGAGGGTGGGTGGGTGGGTGAGAGGGTGGGGTGATGTCTTCAGGGAACTCAGAGCAAGTGGAAGACAATGTCACCCTGTCCCCACAAAGCCCACTGTTTAATGGGAAAAACTAAGTGTCACCCATCAGCACAAACCTTGTCAGGGTGAGGTTCTGGAGAACTCTAAAGCCTGCCACGGCCCAGAAATTCATTTTTATGTAATTCCTCCTTCAAAGAAATAAATGTGGACAATAAAAATAAGAAGGGTCAGGCATTCGATCAGCACTAGAGTGTCAGGCTTTGGATTTGACTCCCAGTACTACCATGACCTCCAGAAGAGGGAGGGAGGGAAGAAGGAAGAGGAGGGGAAGGGACAAAGGACGGGGGGGGGGAGGGAGAAGGGAAAGGAGGGGGAAAGGAGGGGAGAAGAGGGGAGGAGGAGAAGGAGAAAGAGGAGGAAACTTTTTCATTATATTGTTGAAAATTAGCACCTCCAGAAGACAGGCACACATCCAAGGAGTATATAGAAAGTTCAAACTGGCTTTGATAGGTGGGAAGGAAAGGGGAGGGGAGGGGAAGGAAGAAAAGGGGAGGGGAAGTGGGGAGGGGAGGGAAAAGGGACACCAGGTTGGCTTGATAGAAGCAGGAGTTGGGGGAGGGGAGCACATATGATCAAAATACATTGTATTCAAAGAACAAATTTTAAAATGAGAAAGAAAAATCCTTTTTAAATGTTTTAGATAGAATTTAGTAGTGATCAAAAAATATCCTGGTTCTCACAAACATTCCGGGGAAAGCTGGGGTTACTGATGGGTTCCGTCTGTTCTGTTTGTGCGGTATGTCTCGGAATTGTTTGAAGAAGTAGTTTGGGCTTGTTTTGCTGTTTTCGAATAAGGAGTAAGCAGTTGGCAACAGGAAATGTCAGAGGGGCCCAGCAGTCAAGTTCTCAAACAGTCTTCGCTGCTCAGAAAAGGAAAAGGAAACGATGAAGCAGCCACCGGGCCTCAACCTGAACCCAATCCAAAAGGCAGACTTCCCTGAGTGACCTACATCGGCTGACTGGTCATTTGTCATTCAGGTTAAACACAAGACAGAAGTGAGCATTGTTCTGATGCTGGCCCTGATAACATCCCAAGAAAACTGGTGAGAGAGAGAGAGAGAGAGAGAGAGCAGACCATGGTCAATACTGTCACTGGAGTTTCAAAAGCATGATTTTTCTTTTAAAGGAACATCTTCAGTTTCCAAGGCTGAACACACAATTCCTAAGAGCAGACTAAAAGTTTCCACTGGACTCACTTGTGAGCAGCAACTCTATTCAGGGGCCAGTGAGCTGCCAATCTCAACTGTCCCCAAATACTAGACACTGCCCACTTCACAGTCACGAGCCTCGCTCCCCCACCACAACCACTTTCTGTCTCTCCCTTGCCTAAAAAATACTTTTGCACACTAACATTCCTAGGCTACTGCTGTCTAAGCTGATGAAAACAAAGCTTATGATGCTGCAGAGTTCCTAAACCCGTGTGTGTGTGTGTGTGTGTGTGTGTGTGTGTGTGTGTGTGTGCATAAGTGTGTTTGCATGTGTGTTTATGTTTCTGTGTATGTGTCTGTGTATGTATATATGTGTCTGTGTGCAAATGTGTATCTGTATATCTGTGTGTATATATATGTGATCTATATGTGTGTGTGTCTATATATGTGTGTGTTTGTATGTGTATATGTCTGTGTATGTATATATGTGTGTCTATGTGTGTGTATATATATGTATATGTCTCCATGTATGTGCATGTATATGTGTGTGTATCTGTGTATGTCTATGTGTATATGTCTGTGTATATGTATATTTGTGTGTGCATTATTTAGTCCTCTAAGTAACCCTGGAAAGAGGCTATTGTCACTCCACCCCTCTTCTGCTCACTACTGAAGTCAGTTCTCAGGGGAGTCACTTGCCTGGGGCCACCCAGGGAGCAGGTGGAACACAGCCAGGCCCAGCTGGGCTCTGACTTGGCTCTGTTGCATCCAGAGGCCTGGCCCTGCAGCTGGTGGATCAGCTGCTGTTCCTCCGGGTTGCCAGAACCTTCTGTACCTCCAATGACTTTCTCTACCTGGACTTACACATCCCACTTCTCCAGCCCTCCTCCCCCTCCTCCTGGAAGCTGTTTCAACCTGTTACCTCTACTGTTCTGTGTGGCTTCGGTGGGCCTGTTGCTGAGTCTTCCATGAGCTACAAAGCAGATGTGAAGTCTTTTGTTCAGATACAGAGTGTTTGGTTCTTCCAGTTGCTAGAAGGTGACATGTGACTTTCAAATCCTCTCTCTTCTCGGTACCTGATGGAAGACGCACTTCCACAATTTGAGGCAAGCAAGAAGAGGGTGATTAAGGGGATACGGAGAAGGAAGGAAGTTCTCGCCTGAGATCTGGTTTCTCTATGTCTGACAGAGACAAGAACCCAAGCACAGATGACAAAAATCAATCAGCTGTAAAGATTGCCTGGATCATACGGCAGTTCTGTTTTTAGGTTCTGAAGAACCCTCTCCTTGATTTCCATAGCAGCTAGACTGACTCTCATTCCCAGCAGCCATGTGTAAAAGCCTCCTTTTCCCACGTGCTCACCAACTTATTTGTTTTCTCAACTGACTGCCATTCAGTTACACCACTCCTAGGTATTTATCCAAAGAACTCTGTGTCAACATATCGTCACCCACAATAGCTACATAATGGAACCTACCTAGGTGTCCAAAGACAGAGGGATTGGAGAAAAAAATGTAGTGTGTGTGTGTGTGTGTGTGTGTGTGTGTGTGTGTGTGTGTGTGTGTAATTTTAGTCTACTATAAAGAAGAATGAAATTCTCTTATTTGTAGGAAAACAGAGGTTGTCATATTAAGTGCGTTGAGCAGGTTTCAGACAAATATCGAAGGCTTTCTTTTATCTGTAGATGCTCCATGTTATGTTACACTAAATCATGTGTGTATCATACGCCATGAAAGTAGAGGTAAAGTTGTCCAGAACGAAGACTACTAATGAGAAAAGGAGGGAGACAAACAAAAGGGTAAGAGAATATGGGAGAACATGGTCAAAGTATATTATACACTTAACATGAAAATGCCTTTATAATTTGACCCCAAATTGGTCCTGTCTAAAAGAAATGCAGGGACAAAGATGAAACAAAGACTGAAGGAATGGCTGACCAGGGACCAGATCATTTTGAGACCCATCCCATGGCCAGGCACCAATGCCTCACACCATTACTGATGCCATGTTGTGCTTGCAGACAGATGCCTAGAATAGCAGGCTTCTGAGAGGCTCTACCCAGCAGCTGACTGAGACAGATGCAGATACCCACAAATAAACATCGGACAGAGGTTGGGGACCCCTGTTGGAGAGTTAGGGGAAGGAGTAAAGACCCTCAAGGGAAAGGCAATTCCACAGGAAAACCAACAGTGTCAACTAACTTGGACTCCTAGCAGCTTCCTGAGACTGAGTCGCCAACCAAACAGCATACACGGGCTGGTCTGAGCCTCCCCTGCCCCAACACATATGTACCAGAGTGCTGCCACATCTGGCCTCAGTGAGAGAGGATGCACCTAATCCTCCAGAGACTTGATTCACCAGGGTAGGGAGATACTGGAAGGAGGTGCCCTCTCAAAGGCAAGGGGATGGGGGGTTGGGGGAGAAAACTCCTCGAGGTGGGACTAGGAGGGGGACAACATTTGGGATGTAAATAAATAGAAAATGCCTTTGTAAAACTCAGCACTATAAGTATACAATGAATATACACTAAGAAAAAAAATGAAAAGATTCTCAATTAATGATAACATTCCCTTTGCAGAGAGATCTCAAACCAGTCTGTTACAAGGATAAACAATGTTTAAAGCCGAAGCATGCGTTCTTTTAAAGGTACCTATGGTGATTTGAATATGCTTGGCCCAAAGAGTGGCACTATTTGGAGGTGTGACCTTGCTGGAAGAAGTGCATGTGTGACCCCCATCCTAGCTGTCTAGAAGCCAGTTTTCCACCAGCAGCCTTCAGATGAAGATGTAGAACTCTCAGCTCCTCCTGCATCATGTCTGCCTGGATGCTGCCACACTCCTGCTTTGTTGATAATAGACTGAACCTCTGAACCTGTCAGTCAGCCTCAACTAAATGTTGTTCTTATAAGAGTTGCCTTGGTCATGGTGTCTGTTAACAACAGTAAAACCCTAACTAAGACTATATTGTCAGCATTTCTCTGTCACCCCTAAACCTAAATAAGTCACCTCATCACAGCACCTATAGTTTCATTCACAAAAAGGAGTTAAGATCAGGGAAGTAAGCAAACCAGCTCATTTTTTAAGTTAATTTTTAAATTTTGCCTAGTCTTTGAATTTGGTTACTTTAAAAGTAACATGGCCAAAAAGTGAAAGCCCCAGTCTTTCTGAGGAAAAAAAATAAGTGTATAGCACCCTCTCAGAGTGTGGTACTCCCAGACCTTAAATCATTAATAATCCAAGAGCTAAGAATATAGCCTTGTGGCAATTTTTCATATTCAGAAATCGTTATGTTTAATCTATACACACCAAGAAAACTCTGACTGTTTCCATGTTACATTCTGTTCTACATGTACTTTATGCTTATGGTAACCAGTAGATTTCAATGCATACTATCAAACTTTTTAAAGAATTAAATACTCACAAAATATATTAATAAAGTGTTATGCCAAAATGCCTTTAAAAATCTGTACATGTATCTGTCTTTTTTTTAAATAAAGTTGAAAGAGGGGAAAAAAGTAACATGGATTCAAAATCATGTAGATGACTATTGCTAAGACATACAAAGGCACTTCCCCCACTGCATACATACATACACACACACACACACACACACACACACACACACATACATGAATACATACATACATACATGCTTAAGTGAGAGAGTATACAACTGACCTACTGATGCAGTTTTGAGAATAACGGGACCCTTCTCAATTCAGGTTGACCCAGGCACTTAGGGTATAGGAAGCTCAACCTGGGCTATCAAGTTCATAGTCTCCAACCAGAAAGACACAGATGTGTGTGGAAGGAAGCAAACTTTCTTGAGGGAAACTGAGAAATTCCTGAGTGGGAGCAGTTCCCAAGACAGGAAAAAGACAACAAACTGGTTTTGTCTGGGCTTGTTTTGTTTGTTTTGAATGAGACTTACATCAGAAACTGGACAAAGACTGAGGTAATTTCTGCTGAGGTTGGCTTATTCCCTGGGCTGTCATGGGCCAAGCCAATGGAGGGCCTGCACGCTCTAGTCCGGTCTCCCAGGTCCAAGCAAGGTGATGATCACACTTTGTTCACACGCTGCCCACCCAGTTAGGGGTTGATGAAAGCTCTCTTTGTCCATCTCTCACTGATGCTCTGTTAGCTGCTGACCTGGACTGTCTGCTCACTTTCGCCCACTAGTCATTGATTCTGAAGGTATCTAGCTGGCCACTAATTAGAACCACAGACATCATCTTATGATCCCATTGACCCAAAAGACTTAATAACAAATTTAAAATACAAGACTTCCAGTCTTAACATGTGGGGAACAGAAAATGGTATGTAGAGGTGTGTGGATATGTTCAAAGTACAGCATATAAACATGAAACTGACATAGTGAACTCATTCTATACAAGTAATATAACTTAAAGTATCAGTGGCTATTTGTGTGATGAAAAATAAAAGCACACTGAGGAATTTAGGATGAGAAGGTTTGTGTTCTCAGTTGATTTGGTCAATCAAACTGTTGGCTTGCCTTTCTCTTTTATGTGGCCTTGAAAAGAATTATATTAGTTATTTGCTGTTGCTGTGGTAAAGCACCGTGACCATGGTAACGTACTGAACAAAGAGTTTATTTGGACTTATGGTTCCAGAGGGATGAGCATCCCTGGGGGCTGAGAGAACAAACTGGAAATGGGGTAAAATTTTAAACGCTCAAAGCCTACCCCCTGTGACATATTTCCTCCTGGAAGCCACACCCCCTGGACCTCCCAAATTATATCACACTCTGGGGGCCATGTTTTCAAATATCTGAGCCTGTGGGGGACATTCAAACCGCCACAGGAACACTGTCCAACATGATTCTGCAAAAGGTAGAAAATTCCCCATGTTGAGTTCTCGTCTTTATAAAATTGAGATGAGCTAATTCCACACACAGCTGCTGAAAAGGTAGCTGTGATTCATTTTCTTATTAATGTTGGAGGATCAGTTTCCATACTCACATAGAACTAAATGAGGCTTCAGAGTGGTCCAACACCCAAGAGCGTGCTGTTATTGGGCAGGTCACTTCACAAGGATTCTATAATACATTTCCCAAGCATGGGTGAGATTCTAGCTTAAATGAAACCCAGATTCCAGTTGGGGGTGCTTATAGGACTGAGAAAGAGAACTGCAGGACACATTCTTGTCTCCAGGAGAAGGCAAAGGAGAAGACACACTCCTGTAGAAAAGCAACAGCTTTCATTACACACACACACACACTTACACACACACACACACACACACACACACACACACACACACACACACGCAGCAGCAGCAGCAGCACCAACAGCAGCAGCATAGTAAGTGCATGCAATTGTCTATAATTTTGTTGTTCCTGCTTGTAGCTCCTGACATCTGTCAATTTATCACTCTTGTCAGAAAACTGTAAAACTACAAGTTTCCAATAAAAACCCCCTGGGCTGAGACTTCTTTCATTGTTAGCCATATTCCCAAGTTTCAGACAGTGCATACACATAGAAGAAACAATATTGCCTTAGTTATGATTTCATTGCTGTAAAGAGACACTATGACCAAGGCAACTCTTGTAAAGACAACATTTAATTGGGGCTGGCTTACTGGTTCTGAAGTTCAGTCCATTATCATCATGGTGGGATGCCTGGGAGTGTCCAGGCAGGCATGGTGCTGGAGGAACTAAGAGTTCTACATCTTGATCTAAAAGCAGTCAGGAGAAGTCTGTAGGCCAGGCAACTGGAAGGAGTGTCTCAAAGCCCACCCCCACAGTAACACATTTCTTCCAACAACACCACACCTACTCCAAGAAGGCCATACCTCCTAATAGTGTCACTACCTGGGCCAAGCATATTCAAACCACCACACAGATATATACCCATAAACTGAGGAAATGAATATGTTAAGACGTTTTTCACAGTGAATAACAAAGTGCCAGGTGGCTACTCAATAATTTCTGTGTTTTGGAAATGCGCAGAACATGTTGGGGCTCAAAGAACATGTTTTCCAATAACAAACCTTATGAAAGTGAGAGGTACAATCAGCCACATAGAAGAGAATTACCAATCCAGGCACGGAAGGAGGAGGCCTAGGAGTTCAAGAGTTTCCTCCTGGAGAGGGTTTCAGGCCACCCTGACCTACGTGAGAAATTGTCTCAAGGAAAAACAATAAAAGGGGAACAAGAAAGAATGAATGATTGCAGAATAAAAAAACAAGAGGGGAAATTAGAAATGGAGAGATGGCTTCACAGTTAACAGCACTTGCTGCTGTTCAGTAGGAACTAGGTTCAGTTCCCAGCTCCTGTGCCAAACTGCTCAAAACCATCCGTAAGTCCTGCTACAGGAGATCTGATGCTTCTGCCGCTGAGGTCCCCTGCACACATCCGCATGCAGGTATGCACACCTGCAATAATAGTAATAATGATAATAATAACAATAACAATTGATAGGTTATTTCTCTACCCCAGTGAAATGAGCCAGTTCAAGCCAGATGAGAGTGTATTAAAGGCAGGTTTATTGGGTGAGTTCACTGACCTTAAGAACTGAGGGGACATGGGGAGAGGAGAGAAAGGACATGGATAGAGGAAGAGAATGAGAAGTAGGAGGAAGAGAGAAGGGAGGGGGAGGGAGAGAGTGTGCAAAACATCTACATAATGTAGGGAAGAGCCTCTGGAGGAAGGGCCGCCCTGGGCTGGAGAGTTCACTGTTGGGGGCAGGGTATGCCAGGTAGGAATGCTGGGAGAACCTGGAGGCCAGGCCTGCTTTGATATGTAAAATATGTACCTCAGTCCCTTGTCCAGGATCCAAAACCAAGCAATAATCATAATAATCCAACCTTTAAAAAAAAGAGAGAAAGAAATTGATGAGGCCCGTGCACATTGTCAACCTGTGGAAGCATCAGAAATGGATGTTATAAATGGATCACGTGTAAGAAGGTGGGAGACTAAGAGAACCAGGCACCTGGGACCAAGAGAGAAATGAAACACTCTGTTTCAGAAGAAAGAGTTTTCAAGGTAAACGGTTTTCTATGTCAAAGCTTTCATCTTTCCTAGCATTTTTCTGAAGAAGAGTTTGAAAAGAAAGCGAAATAATTACGGATCAATATCGCAGTGGCACAGCCCTCTAGCGTGGAGCTAGAAGTGGTCTGTGGGCTCTTTTAGCCAGACCTTCTGTCCCAGGTCAGCAGACTCCTCAACGGCCCGAAGTTGTCCCAGCAAAATCTCCAGGCCTATCAGGCTGGAAAGGGCTATGGGTAGAATTTACACATGCTCCAACAGCTCGTCCCACAGAGCTTCCTGAGAGCCACAGGCTCAAGGGCAAAAGCATCAGAGAAGGAACTGCTGATAGGGGCTAATTCAGAAGCAGCAATTCCAAAGAGAAACAAAAGGCCTGGCTGAAAGAAATGCTGGACGCAGGGTAGCAGCCGGAAGCCTTTAAAAGGCCACAGTGGCTTCTGGGAATAGACAGAAACTTTCTCACAAGATCCCTTCCTCTGTAGGGACATAGACATAGACTGTGAACTTGTAGCAACTTTTGATGGGCTCAGCGTTCCTCTCTCTCCTCTACAAAGTTTCACAGTGCGTCCCTCATTGAGCCTATGTTTTTCCACTTTAGTTTTTTTTTTTTTTACTCATATTCAGCCAACCAGAGCACAGCTTGCAACCACAGCCCTGTAAATGCCAATAGCCTACAGCTTTACAGACAGAACTGTTAGCCAATTGAAGGAAGAAGGAAAGGGAAGACTTCAGAGCCCTGCTCCCAGAAGATAACTGGATGTGTGAAAGCTTTTGGAGCCAGCCCCAGCCTATTTCCTCACCACAGAAGTAAGACTCGCCTTTAAAATTCTCTGGGAACAGAGTCTTCAAAAGCTTCCTGGCTTTAAGGCTTCTGCCCTGGGCAAGAAGCTCGCTTAAGAGTGGGACAGGACCAGCGACTAGGCAGGATTCATTCCTACCTCAGTCTCTAAGACCCTGCCTGCACTTGGACTACAGGTGAGAATGCATTCCTTCAGGATCTTCGAGCTTCAGGGACCTGGAACTCCAGCCCTCAAGCCCCGCCACTCCTGCTACACCTATCCCTGACCTACGGACATGCGCTGCAGGGGACAGCTTTTGCTTGACTCCCCCAAACCCTCTAAGAGCCTTTGCGTTGTACTTCTCTGAGCTGTCGTGGCTCTTGGTTCATGGTTCTCAGTCGCCATCCTGCTGCTACCAAATGTTCCGAATCTTTCTATTTAAATTTGGCACAGTGGACTATCTAATGTTATTGTATCCTGCCATTTACTTTCTGATTTGTTCCCTCTCCGTTCTTGGAGGAGGTTGGGACACGCAGCCGGGCGGATGCAGGAGATGCCCGCTTCAATTAGACAGAGGCAAGTGTTGTCCCCTGAGGTATGGTTCTGTGCAGTGGAGGAGGTATAATCAGTTGCTCTGCAGATCCTATTGGGCAATTGTCAAACATGTTTTAGACACTGTAGACAGGTCTTATCACATGCTCTTAAAAATAGATAACAGATAGACCCACAAAGGCGAGAAAAGGAAGAGCGACGTCTGCCTTGCCTTCCTTGTGGCCTGCCTGGTGCTCCGGACCCTCTCCGCGGTATCTAGCCACGGCTCATGTGTAAACAGTTACAGATGCCTAGTGTCTAATAAGCTGTAAGTCTGGGATGATTTCTTAGTGAGGGAGGCATCTTCCGTAGACTGCCAACCGGACTAGAAATTCAGTGTTCATTCAGCTCAGGACTTCACACTTCGTGAAAACCCTGCTCTTTCCACGCCACCTTTACGCTAAGAGCTGGATACTAGGTGCTGGTGGTGCTATGAGGTACTACTAGGTGCTAGGCAAGGAAATGAGGTTTCTGTCACCAAGGGTTTTGTACTCTAAAGGCATGCAAAACAACATCCAAAATAACATGGGCAAAAGAGAAATGTTTCAGGTCAGAGGGAAAAATCATCATTATTTGTGAGGATCGAATTATCTTTGAGTCTTGAAGACTAAAAGTGACTTTTGAAGATGAAAAAGCAAAAACAAACGAAACATAAATGGGAGAAGCTGTATGCAGATTCCGGCTGCTGGGCTGCGTGGCAGTAAGGGAACTGTGTGCTCTGGGAACCTAAAGTACAATGCAGACTGTGACTGAGGGGAGAGCTGGCGCACCTGACTGACATGCTCCTGGTGCTTCAGGAGTCCCTTCCTTTCCTTGTCAGGTGTCACAGCCTCTAGAATGCTTTATCTGAAAGCCACAGGAGGTGCCACCAGCTTCCCAGTGTCCCATCCATCTCATTTTAAATCCTCTCTGTGCTTATAGTATTCCTTCATTGTTCCTATGGCAGGGCATCAGCATGGGGACAGAGGCTGGTGACCTGTTTGTGGCCTGGGCTTCACAACACTTGCAGGTACTCAGAAGACTGTTGATTGAATGAAAAGGAGCCCAAGGGCCTAAAGCAAGCCATCAAAAAGATAGGGAACCAGCCAGGCATGGTGTTGCGTTGCTGGGTGGTACAGGATTGAGTTCAAGGCCATCTTGAACTACATGGAGAGGTCCTGTCTCTAAAAATCAAGAGTTGGGGAAAGAGCTCAGTGGTAGGAAGTTTGCCTAGAATTGCAAAGTCATGGTTTCAAGCCCTAGTACTGCTGGGAGAGGGAAAGAAAGGAGGAGGGGAAAGGGAGAAGGAGGGGTTAAGGGAGGAAGAGGAAGGGAAAGGGAAAGAAGACAAGGATGGAGGGGGAAGAGGAAAGAGAGGAAGGGGGAAGGAGAGAGGGAGGGAGACAGAGAGAGAGAAGAGAAAAGAGAAGGAGCTGGAGAGATGGCTCAGTGGTTAAGAGCACTGACTGCTGTCCAGAGGTCCTGAACTTAATTCCCAGCAACTATATGGTGGCTCACAACCATCTGTAATGGGATCTGATGCCCTCTTCTGGTGTGTCTGAAGACAGCAACCGTGTACTTATATATAATAAATAAACAAATCTTAAAAGAAGGAGGGGGAGGAGGAGGAGAGGGAAAAGGAGGAAGAGGAGGAGGAGGAGGAGGAGAAAGAGGAGGAGGAGGAGGAGGAGGAGGAGGAGGAGGAGGAGGAGGAGAAGAAGAAGAAGAAGAAGAAGAAGAAGAAGAAGAAGAAGAAGAAGAAGAAGAAGAAGAAGGGAAGGAAGGAAGGAAGGAAGGAAGGAAGGAAGGAAGGAAGAAAGAAAGAAAGATAGAAAGAAAGAAAGAAAGAAAGAAAGAAAGAAAGAAAGAAGAATTAAAATCCAAGAAAAGAACAGAGCTGGTAGCTGACTGCTGCTCCAGAGGCATAGAAGATGCTTAGGTGTCTAGCCAGAGAGGAGAAGGCTACCAGAGCCTGGCCAGAGATAGGCCCAGAAGGAAGAAAGGATTCCTTCAATCTTCAGATTGTTCTGACCTCATCACTAACCACCAGGCTGCCCACCCCCTTGCTAGGAGCTGAAACTAAGCCTTATAAATAATAGATGTTCAAAGTCTCTTCTTTCATATTCTCCCCATTCCCTTGCTCCCTGGAAAACTATCACACAAGAAACAACATCAAGCACGTCACTCAATCTGTCAGGCGATATTCTTCGCCTGGGTCAAGTAGGTGAGCAGTGGCCCTAGTGTATAATCCAACCCATCAGAGAGGCTCCTCCAGTATGAAGCCTCTCAGACACGAGAGTGTATCGTGGCATACTTACTGCTCTGGTGCCTTCTGACACCAGCTGGAACAGTCAAGGTGAAGACAGACTCCTTTATCACCAGTCTTAAGATGGACGTTGATCCTTCCCTGGGCTGTAGTTAGTGATTATGCAGCCAGCTCTCCACTGGGCCAAGTGTTTACTTAAAGACTCAAAGCAGTGAGGCATAATCTGGTTTCATCAGTTAAGACAGAGAATCCTGTCTGCTTGGATTGCTGTCGCTATGGGGCTTTGATACAAGAGCCTGGAAGATAAACAGCTTAGACTCCCAGTCAAAGTCTGGCAAAGTGTAGGTACAGGTCTGGTCCACAGAGCCAAGACTGAAGTCAGGTTGGATACTCCTGTGAAGTAGCTCATTGCTCATCTTTTTTCTTCTTTTTTGTTTATAATATTTTTACTTATCCTTTGAGAATCTTGTATATGTGTACAATGTATCTTCCTCAGACCCACCACCCCAATCCAGCTCCCCTCTGACCCCTCCCAGTACATCTCTACTTCCTCCTACCAACTTCATGCTCTCCTCTTATTTTGTTTTTCTGGACTACTAAGTCCAGCTAATACTGCCCATTTTTGCTCCATGGAGCTATAGGGTCACTGAATGGAGCCTCATGAGCCCAGCCTCCCTCCTTGCTAGAATGTTTACAAGCTTGATCTTGTGCAAGCCTTTCGAGGCAACCACAGCTGCTGTGGGCTCTTGAGTACAAAAGACAGCACTTCACAGTGCATCCCCAAATCTCCAGCCTATACTCTTTCAGCACCCCAGTTCTGAGCCTGGGGTAAGAGGAGGTCATAAGTGCTTTACAAAACCTTGTTTGGGGAAAGTGACAAAGCTTTCTACATGACTTGTCTTGGGTCCTGTTCAAGGCTGGTTTCTAATGAAAATGAGAGGTGTGATGGGCCACTCCTCTAATCTCAGTACCCGAGAGGCCAAGGCAGGAGGATCAATGGGAGTTGGCGCCCAACTTGGGAAATGGAGTGAGATTCTCTTTGGGGAAACAACACAACAGTAAAAAAAAAAAAAAAAAAAAAAAAAAAAAAAAAAAAAAAACAAGAATGTAGCCTCTGAACTTCCTCCTAATGGGCCACATCACAGGAGTTGTTAAAAGGTGACCTGCTCATGAAGGCTGGGGGCAGCTGTAGCTATAAAGATTGGAGTGAGGAGCAAAGTGACATTCGTGCAATCTGAGATCCAAATGAACCATAGCTTAAGATTTCTCAGCTGGATTTATTCATTCAACAAACATTGGACATTAAGCCTGGGATACAACAAGTATTTGACTACTTGGGAATAAAATAATAACAAAGTCAACACAAGAAGCAAAAGACAACACCTTTATGAAGGTAAGGAAGTACTTGAACATCTTATTGTCTTATCTTTATGTAAATGCTGTTATTGAATATGCTCCCGTTAATACAATACCTAACATCGAAGAACCAAGAGTTTTTTTTTTTTTTTAATTAGCAGATATCACTGTTACTTACTGTATTTTATTTCTTGTGCTATCTAAAATCCTGTGCCACACCTACTCACTCTTGCATCCTTTCATATCCACTGACATTTTCACTCCCGTCAGAATCCTGCTGTAGACAGTCTTCCCAGACTGCCTTGTTTCACTCACCAGAGCACACACACAGTTCCTCTGTGGGGTCTTAGTTCCATACAGGTTTTTGTTCATTGGTGAGTAATATTTCACTGCATGGATGTACCATACTTTGTTTACCTGTAGAAGGAAGGCCATTTTGTTTGATTCAAAGTTTTGCCACTCACAAATAAAACTTCTATGAGCATCGTGTACAAATTTTTATAGGAACATCAGTTCTGACTTTCTTGGGTAAATAACAAGGAATTTGTTTGCTTGGTCATAAGGTAGCTTGTTGAGAAAGTGCCAAGCTGTCTTCCAATGTTTCACCCCGCCAGGAGTGATAAGATCCCTGTTGCTCCACATCCTCGACAACACTTGGTGTTACTGGTGTTCTGAACTTGGACTGTTCTAAGGGTGTGCTGTGGCATCCTCACTGCTGTCTTAACATTCGTTTCCTTGAGGAGACGTCACGTGGGACAGCCTCACTCGATAATGTGTCAGATAATTGGGAAATGTCTGTTGAGGCTCTTGCCCTTTCGTGCTATAAACTGGTAGCTGGAGCAGGACAAGGACTGGCCTGGAACCCTCTGCATAGTCCAGGCTGGTCTCAAACTTGTGGCAATCCTGTCTTAGTCTCCCAAGTGCTGGGATTACAGATGTGAGCCACCTTTCCCAGCTTTGAATGGTTTGTGGAGTTTGAGGCCCAGTTTAAAGAATTCATTGTCTGTCTTTGATACTAGCTCATAATTAAGTATGTGCCTGCACATCCTCACACACACACACACACACTCACACACACCACCCATGTCTTAAATGGGGCACAGAGTCTGGCTTCCAATTCTTTCTGGGATGATGCTTTTAATGTTGTACCTAATATGCTATCATGAACCACCGTCACCTAAATTTTCTCTTCCACTTGTTTTCTAGAAGATTTACAGTTTTGCACACTTCATTCAGGTCTATCATCCATTCTAAGTCAGAGATCCATTTTGCGAGAACTGTCACATTTTTTAAAAAAGATTATCTTTTCTCTAATTCCTTTTGTTCCTAAAAATCTAAATTTTTGAAGTTTGAACAGATATCGCCTTTTGTTATTAGACAGGGCCTCACTGTGTAGCTCAGGCTGGTCAGAAATTCGAAGTTTCACCATCCCACTCCGCCCAGTCCTGGGATTATAGGTGTGTACCGCTACACCTAACACACATTTAGTACATCTTGAACAAGAGAAAGGAACAATTAGATGTTCTGAGGAAATATCTTTCAAAATAAAGCATGAGAAACCCATTGGACAGCTTTGAACCCAAGGCCTATGCTTTAAAGTGTTCCTAGGTAGCAGCTCTAGCCTACAGCCCAGCTCCTCCCTGGCTATGGCCTCTGTGGCCCTAGTGACGTCACCACATTCCCTTGCCATGTGTTTCCTGTGCTCATCTTAGAGCAGGGGATTGAAACGATCCAGTGCAGGTGCTAAATGAGACACCAAAGACCAGAGGAACAGAGGACCATCCGTGACAACATGACACTGTCCACACTTAGACTAGACAATGCTTCCCATACCACAGTGACACAGTAATACCATTAGCACAGCATGACAAGAGAAACGAGCAAAAGATAAAAAAACGAGATGTTATATATAGGAATGTCTAATAGACGATTGTGTGTTGTGTGGGAGATGTCACTAGGAACAGAGGAGGCATATACAGACACTATGCCTGGACAATCAGAGGTAAGGTCACCTTTAAGGTCACAATTCTGTAACTTAGCTCCTCTGTCCCAAGGATAGCACTAATAGAAAGAAGTAAGAATATGAAATAGAGAAGAGAAGAGAAGGAAGAATGATTCTGTCAGGGACACCCTGCAAAGATGTCAGCTACCGGTAGAAACTTGTCTAAATTCCCACATTGCACCTTCAAAGGTTTCACAGCTGCAGCTTGGCTCGGCTGAGATTTATCATTGATGAGACCTGTGTCGTGGCTATAGTTAAACATTCTACAACCTACACAGCCCAGGGAGGCTTTCAGAACCATGGGGGATGTGCTGAGGGATGTGCCACAGACACAGAAGTCTGCTCACAGTGACAGTCACATCCAGGAAACCACCAAATGTAAATGCATGAAAAGTTAAAGAGCAAGAATGAAAGAGAGTGAACGAAGGAAGTTGCAGAGGTCAGCTTCAGTAGAAAGCAACTAGTGTTTAGGGCATCCTGGAATCATAATGGCCTCCCTAAAAAGGAGATCTCTTGTGAGTTGGTGGACAGTTGAGATCCTACCTCACCTGTAGTATCTGTGAACAGGTGACACATGACACAATTCTTCGTAGGGTGTTCTCGTCTTTGGAGCGATGGGTGTACTGGGCTTGAAAACCCAAGAAGGGAAGGCCTTCCTGAGGTTAGGACTCTGAGGGAAACACAGGAGGGACCCAGCAGGGCAGGGAGTTTGGAATCTTGTAGGAGCTGCTTGCATTAGTCACTGTCACGACACTGTAACCAAAATCCCTGAGGTAGACAACTTCGGTTTATGTCAGCCACAGTTTCAAAAGGTTTCCTTGTGACTGGGAAGACACAGTGGGAGAGCTTGGTCTGTGGAGGCCGGAAGCAGAGAGGGCAAGGCAGGAACACAGATAAGATATAACTCTTAGTGACCTATTTCTATTAGGTAGGACCCAAGACCCCAGAGTTTCCAGGACTTCCCAAAATAGCACTGCATCTAGGGGTCATAGGAGATATTACAGTCTCCAGCACAGCCCGCTGCCTTTCTCAGACCTGTGCCTTCTTTCCCATCCTCCTACACACTCAGCTTCAGATCTCCTGTTCTCTCTCAAATGATACCCAGAATGGTCTGAAATTACAATCACAACTTGCTGCCCATTGAGTGTGTCCCCAGAGCCAGGGAACAAGGCTCCCACATGCCCTCCACCTCTATGCCACACACACTGCCACTAGCCAAGGAAAAATGTCCTTCACCAGGAAGAGTGATTAGAGCCATTGTAGCCAAGAGAGGGTGGAAAGGGTGGATACTCATCACTTTTCTAGTTGCTATGACAAATTATCTGACAAAGAGAACTCGGGTTTCTTTTCAGCTTGCTGTTTAAGAAGACCGTAGACCTCCATGGTAGGGCAGGTCACATTGCAGCTGCATGATGTCACTCGGTTCTGTTTTTCCTTTAAGTCCAACCTGGAACCTCTGCTCAAAGGATGTCTGCCCACACTCGGGGTGGGTCCTCCTGCCTCCATCAGTCCTGTCTGAAAGTGCCCTTACACTCCCACCCAGAGCACTGTCTCCTAGGTGACTCCAAATCCAAGCCGGTTGACAATGGAAGGTGAGCCATCATGGTACATTACTGAGAAAGTTTGCACAGAAACACTGAGGAAGACTCCAGTGAGACTTATCAGCAGATGGTCTACTTTACACTCCCTGGCCCAGCAAGTAGTGTGTTCAGTGCTGCCTGGTAATTCTGCTGGGTTCCTTACTTCTTCGTCAGGACTGAAAACACACAGTCTTCTGCCCAAGCCCTGAAAACATCCACTGGCAACTTACCCACCTGCTAAAACTGTCAAATCCTCAGGCTTCCAATCTAGAGAATCAGGAAACAAAGGCTAGAAGATCTCAAGTTCAAGGCCAACCTGGTTGTATAGTAAACTTCTGGCTCACAACAAATTTATGGGAGTGCATAGCACAGATAAAATGAGGCTCTAAACAAGCGCCAGCTCCATCCAGAAACGTTTTTGTGACTGTCACACTCTTGGCCACAGTGGATGTAGCCCTTGCTTGACCTTAGCATGGTCCTTACCAATGTTCTACACTTGGATGCTTACAAACCATTATCCTCAAAGAAGTAACCTGTGGGCTGCAGAGTTCAAAAGCTTAACCCAAGAATCAGCTAGCATCTGCTGGTGGGGGATGAATGAGGCCACATGTGCTGGTTAATGTTACATACAAACTTGCCCTAGTCCAAAGGTCCCAGATGTGTCTTGACAAGCATCAGTCTAGATATCACTATGAAGACAGATGTGTGTAAACTTTTAGATGTGAATAACACAAACGGCCCAAAATGTGAGTGGTCCTCACGCAGTCAGCTGAAGGCCACCAGAGAGAAGGCTGAGGTAGGCTAAGAAGGAGGGACCTCTGCCCCAGACTGGCGTGAGACTCTGCACTGAGTCACCTGCTCTACCTGGTTCTCCAGCCTGCCCCGTGAGTTACTGACTTGGTGGCCCCACATTTCAAAGGCCAATTCGTTAAAGTGAATCCCTCTGAATACACACGCACACTGCCTGTGGGCTCTCTGTCTTTGGAGAACTCTTGACTCACTCCCACATCATCCTTCAGGAAACCGCCCCGCCTGGGAACACATTGCCACACTGGCTCCTCCCCTTGCCCTACCTCATGTCACCCTCCCTAATTCCTTCTTCTCACTCCCACCCCAGGTGAGCCTGTGTGCTCTGGATCCTCCATACTGTCTCCAACCCATTCCTACCAAAATGCAAAGCTATGGCAAACCCTGGCTTTTGTTCACAGTTCTAGAACCAAATAGGCCTCAGTGTCAGAGCAGCTGAGAATTGGAGAGTGTAGTTGCCTACACAGCGCCTATGGCAGAGTCAGAATGATCTCATACGGGACAGCCTACCTGTCCCCTGCATAGTGTTTCAACTCATGTGTGTCCATTGGTCATCTGAAATGATTGAAGCTCAGTTGCCAAGGCTGACTGACTGATTTATTGACTAATCGATTATCTGTACTAAAGCAGGTTGTGTTCTGTTGCACAGGGGCATGAGTACAAAGGCTTCCTCTGGCTTGAATTATGTTGAACAGAGAACTCACTCTGGCCGACCAGCAAACTGTATGCTGATTTAATTCCATTTGAACTGTACTGTCTCATGACTTCCATGAGTGCGTTCCAGAATGTAGGTGGGTGGGGGCAAGTCAGCGAGAAGGAGACAGGGCCTAGGAGATTCCATAGGAATGAAGCCAGGGAAGAATGGATGTGCGGGCACATGTCTGCAGCAGGCACAGGACCGGAAGGAAACCACACAGACAGGACCCAGGGTGAGGGCAAAGGGGCAGAAGCAGAGCTTGTATTCTCCTCCAGAGCGGCACTGCTAAGGGCTTTTTCAGCTCAGCCCAAGGCCAAGGTCACCAACACCCGGTACTCTTAAGATCGCATTCTCTGTCAGCATTCTTTTCTGCCAGTGGCAAAAAAAAAAAAAAAAAAAAAAAAAAAATGACTCTCTGGCTCGCTGGAATGTCTTCTTCCTGAGAGGCAACTGTGGCCCAGCAATCTTCATTCTCAGACCCCGGGGTTCAGTTCTACACTGTCACTTGAAAACCTATCACCCCATGCCCCATTCAGCATTCCCTACCTGTAAAGCCATTCTCTGGCCTCGGCATGGTATTGCCTGACACACCCAAGCTGCTTGTTCTGTTCTCAGCTGTGACTCCTGTGTCAGAACATGGCAGGGGATGGCTGGCTCGTAGTAGCTTAGATAATATCCATCCAAATTTCCATAGCTGCTGGCTACTGAGCAGGTTTAACGCTGCCTTAAGAGAACACCGCAGACTGAACAGTTGACCATGAGCACAAAGTTACTGGCTCCTGTCCTGAACGCTGGGACATGTAATGTCAAGATGCTGGCCAGATGAACAGCTCTGCTTTCAGAAGCACTCCATCTTCACATGGGAGGAGGGAAGGGGCAAAGACAGAGACCAAGCTCACCCTTTTATGAAGGTATTAATCTCTTCAGAGGGGAAGCCTAATCATAGCCTAATCACCTCATAGCCCTGTCACATTCTTAAATCTTGCAGGGCCATTTCAAAGGGAAGACCCGCCCACCCCATTGCAGGCTGTCGGCTGGACACGCGTTAGTCAGCAAGAAACCAAAGGTGGACAGTGCAGAATCCTTTGGTAAGGTGGCCTACTTGTAAATACTTCAGACCACTTTACCAGAAGGCCAGTGTATCGGGCTCTTGTGGTGGAAATAACCCTTCAAACCTTGCAGCTTTTATGACCCTCTCTCTAGTCTCAACAGCAGATCAGTTGTGGGTGTTTCCTAGCAGATACATCTCCAACAGAAAATGCACTGGCATTGTGGCCTAGGATGTAACCCTTTCTGAGCATGGTGTCTTCAAAATAGTCTTCCTGGACCTGGAGAGTAACGACCCGCAATGCTATCCCATATAGTTCTCTGTAAACGCCTTTTAATGGCTGGCTGGCTGGGTTAGGGACCGTATCTGTGTTTGATGCCCTCCTATCATACAAAAGCGTATGTCATGCGTCACTGTCTGGTTGAACCATTCGTTACAGAAAGCACAATGTTGTGTTCTAGCTGCCACCATGTTGTGTACAAGGCACTTGACTGATGGCCAAATGTGCTAGAGACACTCAGTGTTGTCGTTGTTTTAAACCATTAGTTGTTGTTGTGTTAAACCAGATTCTTCTAGTGTCTGCAATTAACCATCAAATAACTCAAGCTGGCCTCGAACTCACTATGTAGTAGAAGATACTGTTTTCTGACTCTCTTGCCTCTTCCTTCTGAGTGCTGGGGTTACAGGTGTCCACCACCACGCCTAGTTTAGACTATTCAGGGCATCAAAGCCGGGGCTTCGTGCCTTCTAGGCAACGGTACCAATCTGAGCTACATCCCCCGTCCCACAAATGCTTCTCAGATGCATTCACCTGACAACCTTCCAGGATCCCAAAGTACATCAAAACATAACACGTGTGTTTGTACAGGGGTCTGAAGAGTCGGATCCTGTCAGCGAGGATCTCACAGCAGAGCAGGAAGCCCAACAAAACAACGCAAGCAAGCATGCATCGTACAGTGGAACTCCAGTAAAGGGACACAACTCCTTAGAAAAATGCCTGATTCCAGGGCTGGGACCAGGAGTATCTGAAGAGAGCCTACAGCATCTTACAGACAGACGGAAATGGCTGCAGCAGACACACATGCCCAACGGTGGGGCGCAGCAAAGGGAGGGGAGAAGTGAGTAAAAAAGTAGAAACAGTCTGAACAATAAAACTGTGGACGCAGCACTGGCTTGTCATCCGAAGAGCAGAGTAAATACCTGTGAGGACATGCAGAAGAAGTGGCTGGGAAACGGGACAGATCTCACCTGCAGAAACCCACAGATGGTGTGGGCTGTGCAAGTGACCTCCTTCAAAGAAGTGCTACGTGGAAGTGGGAGAGTGATCTTGCAGTGGCAAAACCTGACAGCCACGACCTCAGCCACTTGGCCACAGTGGGTATCAGCAGTAAAGGGGGAGGGGTTGTTAGTTATGTGTCTTTGATGTGTGGAAAACAACTCTTCCCTTCCATGGCTGTTCTCTCAAAGTACTTAGCCCCCAGTCAATCCTTCCAACAGCATCAGACAAACCCCAACAAGGGATGCTCTGCTAAGTACAATCTGGGCCTGTTGCTGAGTGAATTGACAAATGTTTGCTTTTATTTCAGGGAACACGCATTTTTCTGTCTTCCTGACAGAGAGAACCGTGCCAGTGATTCTGTTTCCAGACTGGACAGAGAACGTCTGAGCATTGAGACAGGGCGCTCTCCTTACATACACCAGCTGCCAGGCAGGGGAGTAAAGAACCCCTTCTCCTCCTTCTGCAAAGGAACAAGCAGGCAGAAATGTTCTCAAGAGCCTCTTGGGCTCACCTCCTCTCCTCTCATATTGCAGAATCCACGCGTCACACATCTCGCACCATTAAATTCGAGGCCTTAGAAACCACCATTGCAATGCAAAAGGAAGGCAGCATCCAAACTAGTTCCGGTTGCCAATTACAACCAAGTCTACAAGGGCCTGTCTCAGGGTGGTCTGATGCTTCGAGATGGTAGATTTGTCCCCTGAACATCTTTACATCTGACACACAAAGTCACAAGGTCCGTCCCCACTCCAGGCCTCTTTGTGTCTTCACCACATGATGTTTAAACTGAAGTCAGTTCCTGATGAGAAGCTAGCTCATCAGATCCGTAAGCTCACCAAATCTACCTTAACTGTTCCAACAAAAAGAGATCACTGAACAATGAAGGTGCCAAGAAGGTGCCAAGAAATATGTGAGGAGAACAAAGGCGTCTGCTCTGGCACAGAGGATGTGAGCAAGAAGGGGGTGATTTTCTGTGCTGAGTGGGCTCTTCTTTGGACACCCGAGTGGCGAGGCAAACCTCTGGGCTCTTTCATCTGATGTCTGTCCTATGTGGTCCTACAGCATCTGCCTCCTGCCTGTACAAGGAGCCAGAACCGGAGTAATACCATGTCATTCTACAAGAAGAAGCAAAACTTGTCCTCCGGGATTATCTGCTGGGCTGGTTCAGCTCTGTCAAGCAATGCACAGATCCTTGTGGACCTACTGTGTGCAAAGTGACCATTTCTGTAGGAATGAAGAAAGAAAGCAAGAACTTAAAACTTTAAAAAGAAAGTTATGATTCCCCCCAAAAAAGTTTATAATCTGCTGAGGGGAAATAATGGCCACAGGTGAGTCTGCCTGGATCTGTGCCTTCAGGTGGGGTGGAGAAGGAACTAAGAGCGTGCTGTAGCCAGACTGTGGGAGGCAGGAATGCACACCAGGGCAGCCTACAGCTGTTTCATTTTGTCTCCATCCCTGGGTTCAAGTTCATTCCAGAGACCATCTGATGCATGCTCCAGATTTTCATGATTCGGGTCCAATTCTGGGAACCCCGTGTTCAAATATTTTATAAGGTGGGAGAGACATTTTAGGAGGCGCTATTATTCTTGTTTGGTGAGAGGATATGACCCAACATGTGGAAGGTAGCTATAGTGAGTATGTGTCGATAGGTAAGAACATACCTGCCAACCAATTTTGTGAAATAACCAGGTTACACTTCTCTTGTCTGATGCAGCATAGAGCAGGTCCTGTAAAACCCAGTCCTTAAATGGCTTCCAACCTTTCCATCCCAGTACCTGCTGTACCACCCTCTATGCTTGCCCTGATCTTACCCTGAATTGGCTGTAACCTGACTCTGTGGGGTCTCTCAAGAGGGAAGTCCACTGCACTTCCCTGAATGAGGCAGTAAAGGATTCAGGTGACTAATAAAAACAAACCTTTGAGACTCCTAAGTGGTCATTAAGGAATAAAGAACCTCCAGGCTGCTCTAGGAGAGAGGGTGCCCAAAGGGTCCAAAAGGGATGAAAACAAGCCAGCTGCCTCCTAACAGGACTACCAACGGGAGCTGACACACTACTACTAGCTGGGTCCACTCACCCAAAGCCCGTTCCCCTGGTACTCTGGGCAGCCCTAGCAAGGCCTCAGCGGGCAACTCTTCCCTGCCCTTGATGGGATCTGGCTGAGCTTGCCCATCACGGTCCACGCTCCACCCACGTCCACAAGAAGGGACATGTTTTGTGTCCCCAACCCAAGGGAAGACCATCCTACACCTGGCCTCTCTCCTAGGGGACACTCCAGTGGTTCCTAGCTTCAGAAGAAGGGTCCAAAACGAATGCCCCAATTTTCTACCCCTAAGACGAACCGCTCTGCTCCCCCCACCCCCTGGCCCTACAGAGAAGGTCCCCCTGCTCCCTGCTCCACAGAAGGGGACCCGCCCCGCTCTGCTGTCCCGGAGGGAGGGCGGTGCACACCGCAGCAGGCGCGTCCTGTGCCCGCGCTCCTCTCCCGCAGCCCTCCCGTGTGGCCCGCGTCAGGCAGAGGCGGGGTGGGGCGCGGTTAAAAGAAGCCGCAGGTGGAAACCGGGGCTCCACCCGCACTGTCCCCGATTTCGTTCCCGCTGCGAACCGCCGGCGCCTGATCCGACCAACCTACTCGCCGGACCGGAGCTTGGGTGTCACTGCCGCTGGGAGTTGGAGCAGGCTCCCACCGAGCAGGTAAGCGCGAGGAGGAGCAGTTCCTCAG
Organism: Micromys minutus; assembly: GCF_963924665.1. Classification (NCBI taxonomy): domain Eukaryota; kingdom Metazoa; phylum Chordata; class Mammalia; order Rodentia; family Muridae; genus Micromys; species Micromys minutus. The sequence continues at coordinate 12,038,127 of NC_137981.1, forward strand.
AGAAGCCCGAGCAGGTGAAGGAAGTGGTCTGTCCCCTTCCTCATCAGATTTGTGGGTCGCTGGGGTGGCGACTGTCCCCAGGTGGTCGGGTGGTTACAGGCAGAATCTTGACGGTGCGGGGGTGGGGGGGAGTTGCCCGCATCCTTATCTGCCTCCCATCGGCATCCGGCCTTTGTGCGCCCCCCCCCCCACTAGAACCGCAGCAGGGTGGCTGTCCCCCGCACTGCCCCCTCCCTTGCGCAATGCAGCAGGAACTGGGATGGATTAGTTTGACTTCTGCATGCACTATGCCCCTCTGACTTGCACGACAGGTTTTATAAATACATCAGGTTGTTTAAAGTGACCAGAGTCCATACTAAATCCCTTTTCTCATTTCCTTTGCTGGTTTTGGACTGTCACCGACCTGTTGCGCTTGGATTTGGGCAGTAGACAGAAAGGCAAAGCAAGGAATGATGTTTACAGTCAGTCGAACCCTGTGAGTTGGAGAGAAATGCCCGTGCAGACTGCGTGATTAAGACTCGGGAACTTATGAAACAAAGATGACAGTAGAGTCCACAGTAGTAATTAAAAGTAATTGGTGACATGTCAGATTAAAAAGTTCAGACCTGGGTAATACTTCCTGAGTGAGCCTAGTGCCAGGTGTTAGCAGCCTGGATTTTGCAGTCTTGGGCTCTCTTCTGTTCCTGGGGACCAGGCCTCCAGTCTCAGAGAGTGTGGCGTTCATACCTATGGACACTGGAAGCCGAGGTAAGGAACGCCAACAGACTTCAGTCAGTTTGTACTTGATTAAGTTTAACACTGCAGCCTGTTTCCCTTCAAATAGATGCTACACTTTCTTTGCCCCAGTTCTAGCAGAATCTAACCAGTGTTCTAGAAGAAAAAACGTCCTGTCCTGATGCAGTTTCCTTAGAACTGCAGGATGCTGCTCAGAACTGCCCCTGTGGAGAGCTTTGTCAGCTCTTTGGATCCAGCAGAGGCTTTGGGGGTGTTGTCTGAACAGTGCCAAGAAAGGGACATGGTGACAGAGTGAGTCTCCTGGGTGCTAGTCTGTCACATAGCTGGGGTGTGAAGGGTTCCAGTTCACCTAACACAGGGACTTGCGACCCAGAAGACGGCTCCATCAACCCAGATCACACTGGTGGCTGCTATTGAAAGGTAGATTCCCCGTGGGGACTTTGTTCTGTTTCTTTTTCTGTCTTGCAGTAGGAGAGAAGGAGACTGGGTAGGGTCTTTGAACAGCTCCGTCAAGAGAAAGAAAATTCTGATTTGCACACCCTCACCGTGCGGTTCTGATTCAGACTAAAAAAAAAATTGCAGAGACTAGGTTTGGGTGCCTTGGTTAAGTGGAATACAATTATGGGGAGGTTGTTTTTAAGCCAAGTTTCTTGGCCCCTGAGGCCATACTCTTACATTGTCCTGGGCAGGACTTTCAGGAGCTGTTTGTGCCTGATCTGGGGGAGTAGAACTGGGTCCCAAGAACCTCCCCTGTTCTTTCAGAGTTTTTTATTGTAATTAAAGAAAATGTTTGGAGAAAGGAGGGCCTTGCTTGGAAAAGGCAACTGCTGAGAAGACCTGGGGATGGGATGTTAAAATGGATTGTCTTTTGGAACTGGAGAGGAAACACAGTTTTGTGGGCTGCCCATTCTTTATCTAAAGGCATAGCGAAGGTTTCGTTGGCGCCGAGTCGATGTTGACAAGGTATATGAATCCTAAACCTGACGCCGTCACTACTCACTGTTTTGAAATCACAGATCCTGATGGTTTACGTCATTAAATTTCAAACTGGACTATCAGGTTGTCTCTTGGGTCACCTGAGATTTCTAGAGATTTCTTGATTAAAGGACAACTTTTCAGATTTGCTTTTTTTTTTTTTAACTCTGGTGCTGGGGATGCAGCTGTACCCAGCTTTTCAAATGCTAGCACATTTTGCATATTTGAAAGTTGGGTTTGAGGTTTGAGATAGTGGATTATCATCACCACCATTGCTGTTGTGATTAACAGGGAAATAAAGCCACCTGGAGAGAGCCTTTCATGGGGCAGGGGAAACCGACAATTTCCAAATCCACCCTTCAATGTGTCTGGTGACACAAAGTTCATCCAATGAACTTGCACAGAATTTGACAACATTGGCGACACTAATTTTCCTTTCATTCAACAGGTGACATTCCCACTGCCACCCTAAACAGAGCAGGGGTACAGTGCCACCACCACCACTAACACTGCTGACTTCCAGAGGAGTAGGAGGGAAAGCCAGAAGTCCTCCTGGAGGGACTTCGCAGCAGCTCTTGAACTGGACGCACTGGAAGTCCTTGGGAACAGACTCAGGTTTGGGTGTTTTGCTTCAACTGGGTTTTCTTGTACTTTCAACTCTACAGAGCTCCATGGGCATTGTAAGGGATGCACTTTCCTCTTTGGTCTAGTAAATAACCAGTAAATGATTTTTTTTCCAAAGAGTACTATAGATTGATGTAGAAAAATAAAGCTCTCCCTGTGTGCTGAGGGGTTTGTTTTGGGTCCCATCTTCCATGGAGTTAAAATGACACATTTTAGCCAGCTGTAATTAAATTCCTAAGTAAAAAAGATTCAGATTGTCCTTGCTGAGCATACAGGTCTAAGGCAGAAGGGGAGGCTTTCTCTCCTCTTACCCGCCCCCTCCGCACCTTGGCAGCTGCTGAGAATCACAGCTCACCTGCCCTGATGTTTCCTCTTTAATAAAATTGTCCTAAGACTTCAAATACCAGAAGCCTCAAAAGCCAGTTATTAAAACATACAGCTCCTTGAGGGCTGAGACAGGAGAATTGCTATGAGTTTGAGGTCACCCTAGGAGTCCAAGGCCAGTTAGAAATACATAGCGAGACCAGTCTCAAAACAGGATCGTAAAAGTGATCAAGGAATTATATCACTTCTGGAACAAAAGTAGACCCAGCTTATTTGAAATGTGAAAGGGAAGAACAGAGCCACTTCATAAGTGTGTCCCAAAAGTGAGCACACTGTTGTAACTTTAGTGTTAAATTATAATATTTAGCATTGGAATTATAAGATCAAGAAAGAATGAGTATAAAGTTATGCAGTGTAACTAAATACATCACAGAAACATGTGTGACTTGTCTTCTTAAACCTAAATGGAATCACATTCTTGTAAGGTGACATTTATGGGGCTAAGAATATCTATGTATTTGTTCCTTATAGTCAAGCCAGAAAGCTGTCAGATTAAACGAACCTCTCTGGTCTACAGAGAAACAGCTAATAGTTTGATTTCCACGGAAAAGGCCCCTCCCCCCAGCTCTGGCCCAGCTGAAGCATGGAAGTGAAGTGGGAGTTTGTTCACTGCAGCAGCCAAGGGTTCTGGGGGCCGCAGTAATTTGAGAAATGATTTCTGCATTAGTGACCTTTTCTCAGAGCGATGGCTACTTTCTCTCCTCTCTAACTAAAGATCCCTCGAGGTCCCAGGTACCTACCAAATCAAAGATGCAGGAACTTCCTAGGCCCCATGTTCAGTCTGTCCCACTAGCCAGGGTGCCTTTGCCCACTGAGAAGGCAGGCCAGAAGGAACAAGTCCTTTAATCTCCAGTTGTCCACCATGTCCACTCCTCATGGGGCTCCTTGGGCAGGGAAGAGTCTCCTGGGACCATCCAGGAGAACCATCCAAGCTTTTCCAGGAGCAGAAGTCATGTATAAGAAAGTGTAGGGCTCAGGAACCTCCAGAACTATTCATCACCCTGACCTGGCTCCTGATACTTGTAAGGTGACCTCCATTTCTTGCTTCGGGCTCATACAAAACTGCTGTGTAGGACAGATACCCAAGACCTTATGGAAGACCCCCTCAGAAATGACATAATCTAGACAAAGAAACCACAAGAACCATTTCACTGATGGAAAAGACCAGCTCAAGTTCACCTCATGCCCTTGGTGCAGCCAATTAGGGCCAGGGTGAGCTGCAGAACATTGTAATAATAGCCCTCTTTCTCACTCCTTTCTTCTGTTATAAACAAGTCATTACAGTTGTTCAGGAAGATGCCTTGAATCAGGTGCCCTACTTTTTACCCAGTTGTCTTGAGTGACCAGTAGGCTAAATATGCCAGTATTTAAGTTTAGCCCTGTTTTCCTTAGCGATTTAGACATCCTATGTCTTCCTTTAAATCAGCTGTTCTCAACCTGTGGGTCAGGACCCCTTTGGGGTAAACTTACCTTTTCATGGGTGTTCCCAAGACCCCTGTAAATGTCTGATATTTACATTATGACTTGTAACGGTATTACAGAATTACAGTTATGAAGTAGTAACAAAAATCGTTTCATGGTTGGGGTCATCCCATGAGGAACTGTTTGAAAGGATCCCGGGAAGGTTGAGAACTGCCACTGTAAAGGTTTAGATCCATCATTGAGGTTGCTTTCCTTTGTGGTTTTTATTTGGTTTGAAGTATTTAAGACAGGAGCCTATAGCCCAAGTGGGCCTGGAGCTTCCAAGCCTTCTGCCTGGCTATCCCTGTACTGGAATTAGAGGCACGTATCACCACACAGAGCTAAATGCTTGGCTTTTAGTAATATAGTAAGTGTATTGAAAGTTGATTATCTTCTGTTTAGGTGTGGTAAGTAGATAGGAAGAAAGTCTTGGAGGTCCAGGGTCATGAGGGGACAAACATTAGAGCTAGCTCCAGCATTTGTCTCTGTCCTGCTTCTAGGATTGTGGGGCAGATATTCTTAGGGAGAAAACATGATCTCTTGACCTCAGCCCCTCAGCATTCATTCAAGCCCTGCCTGTGGTCCTTTGAGACCCTGATCCATTTGCTTCCTAGATGTCAGGTGACTGGTGACAAGGGATATGATAGAGAGCTTACAGAGGAAGTAGGCCTCTAACAACAGGACCATTCAGACCCCATGAACATTGCAGCCCTGGGGGAAGAGGAAACGTTTTATTTGAAAAAACTCATCCATCGGGTAAATTGTTGAGCAGACTGTGGGAGTTACGTGCTAATCAGTTAATGAGAGGAAATTTTTTTCAGTCCTATTTTACTTTTATTTATTGGACTTTTTTGAGACAAGTCTCTCTTTCTCTCTCTTTTTGTTTAATATTTTATGTATTTACATTTCAAATGTTATCCCTTCCCTCCTCCCATTTCCCCTCCCACTCCCCCTGTTTTTATGAAGATGCTTCCACTCCCACCTCAACACCCTGGTATTCCCCTACACTGGGAAAATGAGCCTTCACAGGGCCAAGGGCCTCTCCTCCTATTGATACCAGACAATGCCATCCTCTGCTACATATGAGGCTGAAGCCATGGGTCCCTCCATGCATACTCTTTGCTTGGTGGTTTAGTCCCTGGGAGCTGGGGGCAGGGGGATCTGGTTGGCTGATATTGTTGTTCTTCCTATGGGGTTGCAATCCCCTGAGCTCCTTCAGGTCTTTCTCTAGCTTCTCCATGCAGTCAATCCCCGTGCTTAGTTCGATGGTTAGCTGCAAGCATCCTCATCTGTATCAGTATGGCTCTGGCAGAGCCTCTCAGGAGACAACAAATCAAGCTCCTGTCAGCAAGCAGTTCTTGGCATCAGCAATTGGATTCAGCCTCCAAAGACTTCCAGGACTGAGCATCAGTGCTTTATGGAGAGCTTATTTCAATCTTTCAAACCCTCAGGTTGCTGTTAATGCTAAACACTCAGTCCAGCTTCTCCGTTCAGGTCAGTGCAGGGTGTGACGCTTTCTGCTACAGCTGCCAACACTACTGCCCTACAGTCCAGACCCTCAAACGAGTTTGTCTTGGGCCTCTTAGCTGCTCCCCTTGAGAAGTAAGAGACTCTCATTCAAGATTCCACCACCTACTTACACTCCTACAGGTGCCCCGGAACACCAGCATCTTACCTGACCCACGAAATGGGTTTGTCTTCAGGGAGCCTGGACACTCAGTTCTCACAGAACCTTAGTCTTTTTTTTTTTTTTACTCTAAGAGGAAAGACACTCACGTCCTGCTGATAACAGACTTCCTCCTACAGAGCTCAGGTACTACAGAGTTGTGGTGCACTATTAAAGGAACTGCAAGGATCATGTGACTGATGTTATGAAATGGCTTACAAGCACTAGTTATACCTAAGATGTTGCCCATGCCATTGGCATAATTGTTACCAAGATACTTAAAGGGTGTCATTTTAGAACTTTGCTGGAGGTTAAACAGTATCCTAGGTCAGGCTCCTGGATATAGTTCAGTGGGTAGGTTGCTCACCTAATGCATACAAAGTTCTGGGGTTTGACCCCCAGCATTAAGAATAAATGGATACCTTTTATTGGTTGATAATTAAAATGGTTCTGTCTGCTGCAAGGCATATTGGCACATGCTTGAGGCATGTTGGCACATGCCTATAAACCCAACATTCAGGAGGTACAGAAAGAAGAATCAAGAGTTCCGGGCCAGTCCAGGCCTCGTGAGACTCTCTCAAAAACAGAAACAGCAGTGCCAAAAGCTATAGCAATGTAATCCAAGACTATACCCACTACTGTTTGGTACTTTGGACATATTGTCTGTGTCTGTGTGTGTCTGTCTGTCTATCTGTCTCTCCATTTTATAGTGTGGATGTTTTACTATTGTCTTCCCATTTCCTTTTTGTCTTATAGGTTTAGACCTCTACATTAACCTCCAATCTGAGTTGTCCCCACCTCTCTGTGGCTTTAGGTCCCCCACTGTCACCTGCCCTTCACAACAAGAACACAATTTTTAAGAACCCTCCTCCCTCCACTTTTACAAACCTTTGATGCTGAAATTCAGTTCCTCATTTCTATTTTTAAAATATTAAGATTTAATCAGTCCAGGCTAAATTAAAATCACTGAATCAGTTTAACACCTGTACTGGAGAAGAGGTTTTAGCTAAGGTCCAGTGTGGCTCGGGACCCCCCCACCCCGTTCTGGTGATACTTCTTTTGTACTCACAGCCTGTGGTCAGCTATCACTATCGGAATTATGAACATTCCAATCAATGTTCTGGCCCATGGCAGGGGGACAAGTTCTTGGATCCAAAACAGGGAAATTTCCAGATATTTCCTATCATGCCCGATTTCACTTCCTTTGTGTGCACCTCAGAGGCCACCGTCTGACCCAGCTGGAGCAGAGATCAGCACACAAATGTCAGATGGGCATGGCTGCTAATGGGTGGCTTTCTGAGAAAAACACAGACTCTAAAATTAGTCAAACCAAGGACATCAGAAGGGGCACAGTGGTTAGGTAAAGAGTGACCCAGACCACCAACAAAAGGACTTTGGTGGCTCTCTTATTCCCTCCAAGTGGATGAAAAGTTGCCTGAGGGGACTTGTCTCTAAGGATGTCCAGAGTCTGTCACTCATTACCCACAGTCATGTACACCTTTTTTTTTTTTTTTTTTTTTTTTTAGAACTTGCCAACCAATTCGTTCTTCTTGGTCATGTAGGATAAATGGCTGTTTGTAGTCAGGAAGTCACTGAAGAAAACTCTTTACAAGTGTGATTAGGATGCTGAATTTAGCTCTCTACAACTGATGGTTTCTGGGTGGGGTGCACTGGGGGAAGGACTCAGTTCTGTTTAGGGGCAGGCCACTGAGAGTTCGATCACGCTCTGGTGAGTGTATGGATAGCAGCTATTTTCTCTTTCTTTTCCATTTTTATCTTCATTTTTATTTTTACTTTTGGGAGAGGGCACAAGGATGGGGAGCAAACATGAGAGGATTAGGAAGTGACTGTGATCATGGTACAAGATATGAACTCCCCGAGAATCAGTATTAGGGAGAGTTGCCACATAGCACAGCATTTCTCAAGTTTTGGAAGTCGAAGGAACCTTTCACACGGGTTGCCTAAAATCATTGGAAAACACAGATGTTTACATTGTGATTCATGACAGAATCAAAATTACAGTCATGAAGTAGCAACAAAAATAATTGTGTGGTTGGGGGAGGGTCAGCACAACATGAGGAACTGGATTAGAGGGTCCCAGGATCAGAGTGTCCCAGGATCAGAGGGTCCCAGGATCAGAGGGTCCCAAGAATAGGAAGTGGCACAGACTGAAGAAGGTCTTTTCTCTGCCAACCCAGACTTTCAGAAGGGAGGACAGCCCTGGGCCGCTGTGGCCCCTAGTGCAATGGGACCCGTATTTTTTGTGCAACAGCTGACACATGGCCTGCTTCCACCAGAGAACAAGGAAACAGTTTATGTCAAACCTTGTGATTCTCTTTTGGAAGAGGTAGTTGAAGATATTAACTTTCCTAACAGCACATGATTTGAGCAGATGGCCCATTCAAGCTAAAACTAGAAATATAAATATTAAAGGTCAATCAGTGACATTGTTTCTTCTTAGTCTGCTGAGCTAATCAGAATGTGCGGTTCTAATAGAGACTTTTGCTGTGTTTTGTGGCTTGGATAAGCTGCTTAATAACTTAAAAAATCCTGAGTCCTTGAATAAAACCGTGCTTGTTTACTGGCATTGGTGAGTTAATGACAAATAGCAACCTAATGTACAACCTGCGTTCAGTTGAATTTTGACAATTTATTTTGCATGTAAAAGGCATGGTTATTTTGCAAAAAGTGAAATTAAGTATCTATTTACAGTGCCGATCACTGACTGAAACAAACCCTTCACCTAATAAGGGAGTTGCCTGGTTGATGTTGCCTCGTGGGAGGAATAAATGAAGTTTGTCCACTATTTCTTATTTGTGGTCAGAAATAAAGAACATATTTATCGTGGGTGTTCCTTATCAAAAAAAAAAAAAGTACAACCTTGTAATTTCACTATGGTATTGGTGAGTCAGTTCGGAAATGCCTTCCACTAATTAGCTTTGCTTCTTTCTCTCTGTTTAAGGATAAAGGTACAAGATGGATTGGGGGACCCTGCACACTGTCATCGGGGGTGTGAACAAGCACTCCACCAGCATAGGGAAGGTGTGGATCACGGTCATCTTTATCTTCCGAGTCATGATCCTAGTGGTGGCTGCCCAGGAAGTGTGGGGGGATGAGCAGGAGGACTTTGTCTGCAACACTCTCCAGCCAGGCTGCAAGAACGTGTGCTACGACCATTTCTTCCCCGTGTCCCACATCCGGCTCTGGGCCCTGCAGCTGATCTTCGTGTCCACCCCAGCACTGCTGGTGGCCATGCACGTCGCCTACTACAGACACGAAACTGCCCGAAAGTTTATCCGTGGGGAGAAGAGGAACGAGTTTAAAGACCTGGAGGACATCAAACGTCAGAAGGTGCGCATTGAGGGCTCCCTGTGGTGGACATACACCAGCAGCATCTTCTTCCGCATCGTCTTCGAAGCCGCCTTCATGTATGTGTTCTACTTCCTCTACAATGGGTACCACCTGCCCTGGGTGCTGAAATGCGGCATTGACCCCTGCCCCAATCTCGTGGACTGCTTTATTTCGAGGCCAACCGAGAAAACGGTGTTCACGGTTTTTATGATTTCGGCATCTGTGATTTGCATGCTGCTCAATGTGGCCGAGTTGTGTTACCTGCTGCTCAAAGTGTGCTTTAGGAGATCCAAAAGAACGCAGGCCCAGAGAAACCACCCCAACCATGCCCTGAAAGAGAGCAAGCAGAATGAAATGAATGAGTTGATCTCAGATAGCGGCCAGAATGCAATCACAAGCTTCCCGAGTTAAGCATCTCAAGGTCAAGTGTAGGTGAGCCCTTCTGAGCATGCGCCCTCTCTGTAGGCACTGTCGATCTGACTCCTGCTCTAGATCAAGAGTTTGTCCATAAATGACTCCTAGCAAATAGATACTTGAGTTCGATTATTGTAGAACACCTCGACTATTCACACATAATGTAAGTCAAAATTGTGGTCTAGCTCTGAAAACCAAGCCCTGTGACAACTAGACCTTGGAAGTCACCTGAACAAGCCCTGTGTGAACTGTATGACTTAGTATTTTCTGAAAATTTATATAACTTGTTTATAAAGAGCAATTTTATCTAGAAGTTAATAGTTTTATCAGTAAGATATTTTTATAGAAATGAATATTTTAGTTCTGACTTTGAATTTATATAAAGTATTTTTTTAATGACTGGCCTTCCTCACCTGGGAAAAATATACAAAGTTAGCTTTTCAAGTGCTCTCCAAGGATCTGAAGTTTGTACTTGTAAAGGGTCTTGCATATTATAAATGTTTTCTTCACACTGTCCAAGGACAGTGTAATGAGCTAGTGTGTGCTCTTAAGGTGGGAGGTGTTCGTTGGACAATATACATCGTGCCGTTTGCTAAATAAGAATGAAATCAAAGGAAGTGGGACCCTTTTTAAAAATCAGCCTTTCCACCTATGGTGAACAGTGCAAACATGATCACGCCAATAAAGCCTGACCCTGTTGCTTCAGCCTCTGTGTACACTGCTCATTTCTGTACCCTCTGGGCCCTAGACCGTTGTCACTAGACATATGATGTGTTAGTTGTTGCAATAAATATTAAAAGTGGATGGCTTATCACTCCGAGGGCGCCGCTTCTAGTGTGGAGTCGGGTGCACGGACTCTGTCACTCAGTCCGAAAGCTGTTCTCTTCTCTGGAGGTTCATTCCGCCTGCCCTACTGCCTCTGTCATGGGTGGAATTACCACCCTGCCCAGCACGAATATGACTCTAATGCCTGATAGATTTTCACACAGGTTAATATATTCAATTCTCAATCTACAAACCAATACAATAAGATTACATCCAATAGACAAAGATACAGACCATCCTTCCATATGAGATAAAAGACCTATAAAATCCTTAAAATGTTCGCAGCTACCTAACGCCAATTAAGTCCACCTGGATCCAGTTCATCCTTCTTGAGCTCCATCTTGATCCTCCTCTCTTCCCTCTCCCTTTCCCTTCTCTTCTGACTCTCTCTCTCCACCTTCCCTTCCCCTGCCCAATCACTGGCTGTCGCCTTTATTTTACTAATTAAAACGGGAAGAAGGTTCTGATGAAGTCACCTGAGTAAGTGACTAGGCAGCCCTTCTTGGGGAAGTAGAATTAATATCAAAATACAAACAGCTCAGGACAATCCACAACATTAGTAAGTTTTTTTCTGGAGAGTTACTATAAATTGCTTTGTAGGCACCAACAGAGGCTGAGGTTAGCTCCCTCAGCTCGGAAAGTGATGCTCATAGAACTCTGGGAAGTGTCTTCTCTGTCAGTTCAACCTTGATGGTGCGCCTTAAGACACAGCAGAGCAAGAAGAGGTCAGCATTGGCTACACAATGGGTTTTAGGCTAGCCTGGGCTACATATTAAGACCCTGTGTGTGGGGAAGACTTTTTAAGAAAAAGGAGGGTGGAAGTCTTATACAAATATCTTGGTCCATATTGTGATATTGTAGCAAAGTGCTAGAGACTATGTGACTTGGAGGTTTCCAGCATCTCCTGAACACTTAGGGCCTTCCAGGTCATCAGGATATGGAGAATGGCTTCATGGTGGGAGTGGGTGTGAGAGGGAGAGATTATAGGCAAGGCAGAGAGAGGCAGTGAGTCAGGGGATGTGTCAGGTTGCCTATCACAACCTAGGGGTTCCCACAAGACCATCGTTCATCCCTCCTAAGGGCTGCCATGACCTAATGCCTTCCGGTAGGTTCCTTGTCTCTCAGGTTCGGCCATCAACATCGCCTACTAACTACAATTGCAACACCCTCTCAGAACACACCCAGCCAGTAGCAGCCTCTGACAAAACTGACCTTGCAGGGCTTGCCACCTGGGCCCTCTGGTCCACAGTGACTGAGCAAAGCACCTGTACCCCACACCTAGGGATGGGGAAATGCCATTCTCCTCAGGGACTTCCAGATTGGACACATAGGCTTCCTGGTGGGCGTGAGCAGGTCAGTGCAGACTGGTCACTCTTGAGAATAATGAAATAGCAACACAACCTCTCTCTCAAGGGATTGTTAGCATGCCGCTCAATGCTTCGCCATTCCAAATAACTAATGACATCAACTGGAGGACACCTAGTCAATGATGAGCAAGCATTGAGTGCCTGACACAGCACTCCAATTCCTAAAAGACCTGCTTTGGAGTCTCTCTAGAAAAACTAAAAAGTAATCCTTGGTTTCCCCAGGCTGGCCTTAAACGGAATCCTCCCACCTCAGTCTCTGAGGTACTCGGATCACAGGCATGTACTCCCATGCTTGCTTTCTTAATGGCCTATCATAACCCGCTCCTCTGATCCATGAAGGATTTTGTTTTGTGTTGTTCTTGTAGATAGGATTCCAGTGTGTACCCAGGCCACACACTCAAACTCCTAATCCCAAGCGTGCCTGGCACTTGCAGATATTTTTGCTGAAAAAGGAATTCTGGGTTGACTTAGAAGTTGTCCGGCTGCCTGCTCCCCTGGCACCTCCAACAGGAACCCCTCTGCTTGCTCCCCTCACCCCTACCTCATCAGGTAAAGTGTATACCTCCTGATTTGTTCCTGGTCTCCAAGCAGAACCTACGTACGTAGTTTAGTAAGTTTAATTGTGATGTCGTGAATTGATTTCTTAGAGTTTATCCTGCTCCACTTTCACTTCTTAGCTCTCAGGCTAGGTCTCTTGCAAAATTTGCCAAGTTTTCAGCAAATATTCTTTCCACAAACTTTTTCCAAACTGCTTCTGACACAGAAACATTGGGGCATCTCTGGAACTCTTTTCCTCCAGTCTGAGTTCTCCCCCTTTTCAAACAGAAGGCTCTCTACCCCCAGCCCCCTGAGTTTGTACTCACCCGCCTCTAGGCCGCACACTGAACTTTCTGTCTGCTGTAGTTTTCAACTCCAACATTTTCATTTGGCTCTTCACATCATGTTTATGGTGCTGTGTACCGAATGGACGTCTCATACAAGTGGGGCTGGCACGCTAGCTCTGAACCACCTCACCAGCCCTGGAACCACCCATCTTTCCACTGAGGATTTCTGTTCCTTCATTTCTTTCAAACGTGTTTATAATTGCTCACTGAAGCCTCTTATTACAGTTGCTTGAACTCTTTTGGTGTGTGAGTATGTGGTATGCGTGTGTGCATGTGTGCACGCGTGTGTGTATGTGTGTGTGCGCATGTGTGAAGTGTGTGTGCATGTATTCGTGTTTGTATGTGTGTGCATGTGTGAAGTGTGTGTATGTGTGTGCATGTGTGAAGTGTGTGTGTATGTGTGTGCATGTGTGAAGTGTGACTGTGTGCATGTGTGTGTGCATGTGTGTGTGCATGTGTGTGTGTACATGTGTGTACGTGTGTATGGTGGCCAGTAGTTGGCGCCAGTTATCTTCATTCCCTCCATCTTAGCTTGGAGGCAGACCCCCTCACAGAACCTGGAGCTCACTGGTGCTTCTAGGCTGGCTACTCATCAAGGCCCAGAGAACCTTCCCAACCTCTCCAGCCCTGGGATTACAGGCAAGGTAATCAAGGATGCCTGGCTTCTTACAGGAGTGCTAGGGATTAAATTCAGCCTATTGATTTTTTAATTATTGTTACTCTTGGTTCTTAGTATAACAAAAGAATGAGTACCAAGTGTATTTAGAACGTATGTGGGTTTCATCAAAATTTGCTATTTCAGCCAATGCTCTCTGAGATCTCTCCCAAAGGCAAGGGCAGGTGGCTTCTGGACACCGTTAATTGGAAGGAAAGTGTAGAGTTTGTATCTGCTACCACTGACAACCAATGTATGTGGGGTTCCTTACGGCTGCTGGACAGAACTAGCTCTAGCTCCTACTGTGATCTCCACCCACACCCTGGTGGGGAGGCCACTGGTGGGAAGGTCACTGGTGGGGAAGATTCCCACCAAGGCTCCTACAGTACAACACAGGGTTAGGAAGGCAACCCCTTAGTCCAGGCAGACACCATAACACGGAGCAGAGAGGCCTGGGCTCCAGCTGGGATGAAAGCCAAGCTCCTACGTGGGCCTCGCTGACTCTTGGTGGAGAGAGCACTCACTAGTCTCATCAAGATAGCCTGTCCTTACTGAGCCTTTTGTGGGGTAATGAGCTAAGTTCAGTGCCAGTATCTAGACTCTGTCTCACTAGGAATCAATTTTCCTGGTCAGAAAAGACCTTTCTGAAGTTATTTGTAATTGGTTAACTAGGGGGTTGTGGGATCTTAGTTTGTGGTCACTGGGTTTCCTGCTTGTCTGCCCTGAACACTGTCCTCTCATTCAAGGCTCCCCAGCCGGTGTCTCCTGCTCTCCAAGGCCACTGGCTTGCTCTTGCCTCTGGGCACTGCAGAAACTCTCTAACCCTGGAACGTCCTTCCTTCCTGTCTTCTCAGCATCCTCTGGACCAGTCCAAAGTCTGCACGGTGGCCATTTTCCCTCTGCCAAGGGCAAGCCCACTCCTCCACACCCTCCCTTCCAGCCTGCTCTTAGGCTATGTGAGCTTTCTGGAGTTCTCCCTGCTACTTCAGGGGTCCTCCTCTTGGGGTGGAGGGAACTGTTCCTTTGTCCCCCAACATGCTTCACATAATGAGAACCCATAAACGTGTGTTGGATGGATCAGCACCCGGAATACCAACTTTTTTTTTTTTTTTTTGGTGGCTATTGGGTAGGGATGAAGGCTCATTAGCTTTCTTACTCTTACCTTAGGGGCTCCAAGACCAGTAAACAGTGTCCTGCCTGCCAGCACTGCGTTGCCATGGTCTCTCTCACCCCCTAGGACTACTAGGTGAATGCAGATTGACAAACTGAGCAGGCCTGGCCAAGGCCTTTTCAGGCTGTCTTGTGGGGGTGGGGAGTTGGTGCCTTAAAAGAACGCCTTGAAACCATTCAGAGGGCAGGGCACAGTGGGAGAGCTGGGGCTTGATGGCCAAGAATCTCTTTAAAGATAATAACCAGGAGCAAGAGACTCCGTCATTCATCAGCCTCAGAAACATGAAGGTACTTGTCAGCCTAGATCATTTCTACAAATGATTTATTAGACAGGCAATAAAATAGCCTTTCTCACTTCTCCTAATATCTTTGTGTATGTATGGACTCAGGATTTATGTGGTATTTTGATTTTTGGTTAGCATTAATCTTGTTGTAAGGAACCATTTAACTGTTTGCAGTGTGACTCTCAGGTGCCACTGGGAGGCTAGTCTACTGCTCAGAATTCACTTGTAAAAATACGTTTATATCTTCTTTCATTTATATATTTATTCATTTATTCCTTTTTCCCTAACCCAACGGGTTCTTTGTATATATATATATTATATATATATATATATAATAGATTCCCGGTTTGGGGGTTTATGGGATTCTAGAGTGTCTATGTCTGCATCGGTCTCCTGTCCCTTTTCCTTGGTTCTTCTCCTTCTGTTTGTTTTGTCCTATTCCCATGTGGTCATTTTTGTTTCATCTTATTACATTGTATTTTTATTATTGTCCCTTGGAAGCCTGTTCGTCTTCTGCAGAGAGACAGAAAGGGGTGGGTCCAGCTAGAAGAGAGATGTGGAGGGACGGGAAGAACAGAGAAAGGGGAAACCATAGTCAAGACTATTTGAGGGGAAAAAAATCTATTTTTAATAAAAGATAAAAACTTTAAAAAAAAATCAATACACCTAGAGGCTGGCCATCAGTCTGTTCAACATTCCACACTCAGAAACGGGGAGGACAAACTGAGCTGGCGGGTCACCCCTGCGATCCCAGCACTTAGGAGGCTGAGGCAGGGGTGCTGGGATTGGGCTAGATAGTGAGTTTCAGACTAACCTGGGCAGAAAAGGGAAAAGCGAAACGCAGAGCAGAATTCATGTTGCTTTTGGAGCCTCTGAATAGTCACAGGAGAGGGAAGTTTACAGCAGTGAAGAGTTGGGGTTTGAACTGGTTACAGTGCGGTGTACATGCCTGTAATCCCAGCACTGGCAGGCAGTGAGCACAAGGCCAGCCTGGCCTAAAGAATGGAATCATATCTCAAAGGCGTCAGTATTTGAGTCAGAGATAATCACGGCTAAAAATGTGTCACACCTTCTCACCCGTGCACCAGACGCACGGGATTTGTGACTTTAGCTGGGGAAGAGGTCTTGAGGGTCCAAGGCGCCTTTTTCAAAATTGTCCTGGCTTAGTCTGAGGCGGCTTTAATAGAATACCATAGCCTTCGAGGCTTAAAAACAATGGAGCTCTATTTCTCGAAGTGTGGGAGACCTCGGTGGTCCAAGATAAGGCACCCATGAGTTTCCACTGGTGTCCTGTGAGAAACCATCTCTTACTTCATGCAGTGATTTGAGCCTGGGGCCTCAAGGACATGAGGGATGGGATGAGAATTCCTTTCCATCCTATCCCTCCTAAAACCTTCACATTGAGCAGGATTTCAACATGTGAATCCAGTGACCAGATCACAAGAGTCACGTGCTCATGGAAGACACAGGCCAGAGGTTCCCAAGTCTATGATCAGAATGTCTAATCTCACAGCCCAGAAATTCTCAAGCTCCTTAGGCCATCCTCATGCTTGTTCTAAATAGAGGGAGAAACACCTACGATTTCCAGTAAGTCCTGTAAAATAGCAGCCTCTCTGAAATATCCACTCTGGAAATCTGTCTTGCTCAGCCACAGGGTAATAAAAACAACTGTCTAAACACTAAAATCGTTCTTTACAGCCCAATGGGCTCTAAACAGTAATTTGGTCTTTCCCAACTTGTCCCCTTCAAGGAGTAGATCTGGGGATGGTCCACCCCCACCCCATGACTACCAAGAATGTCTCCAGCATTATACTGGTGATCAACCCTCCAGAGGTCAGTAAGTCATCCTTTCCACTACGGTGCACCTGCTCTTTTCCAAAGAGGCCACACCTCAGACCTCTGCTGAGTTCACCTGGGTCTCCCTCCTTTCTTTATCCAGTTATTTTACTCCATTCTGTGTCCTTTGCTGCCCTGGCCCTAGTGGCTTCTATGCCAGCAGCCTGCTTTGTTTTTGGAGCTATCTTCTTTCTCTTTCTTTCAGAATGTTCTCTCTTATCTCCTCTGGTACCACAAAAGGTCAGGAGGCAAACACATCCCCAGGTGAGAACCAAGTGTCCCCATTTGCTCTGTGCTCTGTGGAGATTGGTCCAGCCCCTCCATGGTGTGGTTATTTGAATAAAAGGTCTCTTTCCAAACAGTCTCTCCTCCCAGGATGGGGGTGGGGAGAGAGCTCTGGCCTAGTAGTGCCCTCTTCCAACCAGGATTTCCTCCATTGTACCAAGGGATCTTTTCCTCAAGAGCCCACCGTGATGCCATACCAGGTGTTATCCACCCTACATGGTAAATGTGTGCAACCTCAACTCCTCGAGAACAGGTGCAGGTAGCCAAGCTGTTCTGCCTATGGCTACCAAGTTGACAAGGGGAAGGACCAGAGACTAAGGGGAGGTAGAGATGTGGTGAAGGGTGCACACAGCCTACCTCGGATGTCTCATCAAAGATGTTCCAAGGTTTTTTTTTAACGTTTTGCCCTCAAATATTACACCCCAGTGTGCTGTCCTGAGGAGAAGCAGCCTGCTAGGTGACTCAGAACCCGCCCAGGGACACTTTTTTTTCCCATTCTGAGTGCTTCTGACTATCTCCTGATCCATTCTCAGAAGCCCGTTGGTATTTCTTGTCTGTCAGCACATGGCTTTGAATCCTGTGACACCAATTTAAACACTGTCATCTTTATGACCTGTTTATTCCAACACTGAGTTTCACATTTTTTCGGGAAACCTAAGATAGAAATGTGGGTGAATCGCTCTAAACTGTCTTTTGTTTTAGACGCACGCATGTACTTCTCTGTCTGCTTTACTTAGAGTGCATCCTAAGACTTTTATCTTTATGTTTTTATTTTTATCCATTTGAAATGAGTCTCACCTATTCGGTAGACTTGGGAAAAGGATCCAAAGGCCAAGACCAGATTTGGCAACACTGTAGAATTTTGGCTCAAAACAAAATAAGATAAAAATAAAGTATTTTAAATTTTTCTTATAATTATCTTTTTATTCATATGTTATTGTTCAATTCCCAAACATTTGGTAACTTCTAGATACGTAATTATCAAATTTGGTTCTATAAACATTCATATAATTTCCCTTCTTTATAATTTATTGAGACTTGTTTTATGATTCAGATTCTTTGGGGGTAACAGATGGTACCTGTGGGAGACAGTTATGAATAGGTAAGTTTATGGAAATGGGACTCTTGATGTTCCACAAATATTAATGATAAGGTTTAGATATTCTATGCCTGTAAAGATTTTGTGAACATTTTCTATGAACTCTGCTAGTCTACAAATACAGAGATGTCATTTTTCCCCTAGAATTTTCAGTTTTTATTCTTGTGTTTTACAACTCTGGTATGCAGTTAACATGGGTATCTTCCTGATGAAATAAATGGCACTTTGCCCTGCAGAGCCTTCTCGATTCCTCCTGTCTTACTTTGAGCTGTGTTTGAGGATATAGCACTCGGCTTCCCTTTGACTTGGGTTGGCATTCAACTTGTCTTCCTCCCTGGTAATTTCCATGTATCTGTGATCGACTTCTCAGTGTTTATTCTCTTGACTGTGGGTTTCATTTCCCTGCTTCTTTACACACTTTACAATCTTTTACCAAATGGTGGAGATGGTGTATAAAATACCTCCAGTCCAGTGAACGTAAGCCCTTTTCTCTCTGCCAGAGGTTAGACTGAGACCCTCAGCAGTCGAATTTCAAGGTGAAGGTGGAGCTGAGGCTGGGTCAGACTGAAGATGTGAGCACATTACTGAACCCTAATGGGAACAATAACCCCTGACTCCTCCCCCAGACCACCATTCCATCCCTCACACTCCATGTTTTGTCTCTGGTCTCTTCAGTGTCTCAACTAGGGAAGAGTAAGTATTGCTCGAGACACACCTTGTGGTCAACTCTAACATGGTTCCAGATCTCAAACACTGGGAAGCTCCTTTCCAACCATGTTTCAACTGCCACTTTTATAGTCAGTTGGGAGAAAATGTGGTATAAAACTGCAGATGTCATCACTGCATTTGGGTCAGGTTTCTGTCTCTGTGACAAAACCCCTAAGGAAGCTTACAGGGAGGGAAAGCTTTGGAAGCTTCATGGTTGACTTTTTGTTTGAAGTTTGTGTCAGCATAGATATTAAGTATGATTTCTCATATCTGCACATTTTGACCCTGACCTTCTTTCTGTCCCCGTCACTCCTGATCCTCTTCCTCTTCTTAGCGAGCCTTCCTTTACTTTCATGTCAGGTTCAGGGTGTTTTTGCCTTGAGAAGGATTGTTGTTTGCACATGCGAACGAATGAACTTCATTAGCATTATTTACAGGAATATGGATATAAGTTTATGAGATCTCATTAACATAGGAAACATGCCAGTAGCTCCTCCACTAAGGAAGAAGCCTCCCCTCCCTCACCAACCATTAACCCCGTGGATCCCCACCAGGTCCTCATGCTTTCGTGGCCACTTTGCCAACTGAGCCACTGACTCTGTCCAACTCTCGGATTCTTAATTCTGTTTCTAGTGGCTGGAAGGATACATTGGTAACACCATTTATAAAACTCAGGATTTGGGAGGCAAAAGCTGTAGAGGAAAGCACTGTAAGTTCAAGGTCAGCCTGGTCTACTTAGTGACTTCCAGGTAGTCAGGGATGCCATAACAAGTCCTTGTCTTAGGGAAAAAGCAAGCATGCAAGAGACCAGAAACTTTCTTCATAGTGCGATGAGATAAGCAGATAGAGTCTGCATGAGTAGAAACACTCAGTTCTGCATAAGTGATTAGCTCACTAACCTGCATTGCTTTATACCCAGAGATTCCTTCACGTGTGTGTGTGTGTATATCTGTGTTTTTGTCTACCACTTACACAATCTAAACTTAGCTATGTTACATCTGCATCCTTTGATAAATCATAAGCAAAAAAAAAAAAAAGCCCCCAAAACAAAACAAAACAAACTAGCAAGAGACCAGTCATAGTGGTGTATACATACCTTTAATCCCAGCACTTGGGAGAATGTATGAGTATGAGGCCAACCTGGTCTACACAGAGAGTTCCCTGAACATCCATGGCTACATAGAGAAACCCTGTCTCAAAAAACAAAATCAAAATCAAAATCTGCAGCCCAGTAGACTTCATGCTGATCATGGGATTGTCAGAGAAAGTGAATCGTCCCTTCCAATGGTCATGCCAAGACGCTGCAAACCGATCAGCACCATTTCCATGCCTGTAAGCTGCATGTATACAGGATCCCCAAATCACCACAGCAGCAGACTAGTACCCTAAACTTCTCACCAATACATCCATTTCAAATCCAGGAGATGACACAATGCTTCAACATTTGCTGTCTCTTCTCAGAGTCTGAACACCCAACTCAAACTTTCACATTGAGAGTATCCGAGAAGAGGTAGGGGAGATGGTCCAGCGGGTAAGTTACTTTCTGTGCAAGCATAAAGACCCACCTTTGGGTCCTCAGAGCCTATGAAATCCCAGCGCTCCTACAGCAAAGTGGAAAGCAGGCAGAATTCCTGGGAACTTGCTGGGCAGCCAACCTGTCTCAAAAAGGTAGAAGACAAGGACTGAAACAAAGGTTCCAACACTACTGTGTCACACGTATACATACCCCCCACACACAGAACTGTGCATATACACATGCACACATCACACATGTGCACATTTCCATGTTGTTCTTTACATACATGAGTCCACTAAAATGATGGATAAGTGACAGTGCTCTAATTATACTCCTTTTTATTTAGTAAACAACCTAAAAGCAAGGCGTGGTGTGCACACCTTCAATCTCAGCATGAGAAGGCAGAGAGGCAGGTGGATCTCAGTGAGCTGTAGGCCAGCCTGGTCTACACAGCAAGTCCCAGGCCAGCCCTGATTCAAAAGAAAGAAAGAAAGAAAGAAAGAAAGAAAGAAAGAAAGAAAGAAAGAAAGAAAGAAAGAAGAAAAGAAAGAAAAGAAAGAAAAGAAGGGAGGGAGGGAGGGGAAGAGAGGGAGGAAAGAAGAGAGAGAGAATGGGGATGGGGAGTGGGGAGAGGAAGACCTAGCCAGGCATTGTTATTGCTGTCAGCTCAGAATAGTGAGTCCTGGGGAAAGAGGTCTAGCAACAGACCAGATGTCCTTCTCCAACCTGAGGAAAGTGCTTAAGCTGCCCAGCCACCATACATCTTGCAAGCCTGGAGCCTGCTGGAATTGCCATCTGTGAACTTAAGACACAGCAGAGAAAGGATTTAGACATTTAGAGGCCCCATGTCTTTCCTCTGTGTTAGAAGCCTCTTCGCCTGCAGTCACTGTGACAGATCGTGTCACTCCGGAAATGGAACAGAACAGTAGCTTTCCACATTTTCTATGGAAGAGACTGACAGCAAGAAGTGCACTTTGCACTAGAACTGGGAGTCCACACGTGCAAACTCTCTCTCTCTCTCTCTCTCTCTCTCAATTTTATTTTAATTGTTTTATATATGCTTAAGGAAGAAGAGGGTGAGGGTTGGGAAAGAGGAAGGGGGAGAAGGTAGGAAGAAATAAATTTATTTCCCAACCTACTCAGGAGATCAAGAGGGGAACAGTAAACTAAAAAAATAAAATGTAAGCTGCTCTCCCAGTACAGGGCCTCTGAGCGAGTCTTAACAGTGCCATCTACTGTGAGTTCTGGGTATTGCAAGCATTTGAGGTTAGGCGGTTGTTGTGTGGCCCTGAGATTTAGTTTCCTCCTTTTTTTTTTTTAAGAACACCCCCCTCCTCCAAAGTGGAAATGCTTTCCAAACAGTTGAAGGAGAGGTTTAAGCGAATAACTACCACATAAGTTCTATTCCTAATCTTAAGACCAAATACTTGGGGGGGGGGGGGGGTTGCAGGGTGCAGAACACACTATAACTAAGACCTTGGGAGCAAAAGCCAAACCATAGTCAGTGGTTCCCAGAAAAAAAAACCTTAAATTCAGAACCCTGTAGACAAGTGTTTCACACTGAACTGCTATTGTCTATCAATTATAATACACCAAAGAACCAATAATCCATTATTAATCCTGACTATAATTTTGTTCTATAATAGTACATGAGGTTTTCTGGTTTTCGTTTTGCCTTGTTTGTTTGTTTTTGGTTTTGGCGTTTTCTCCCCAGCCTCCCCCAGCTTTCTCCAAAAACAATTAAAAATAACACAGAGCACAATACCATTGTCACAAGAACTGGAATACAGAAATCTCGCTGGCTCCTCTGTGAGTAATGGAGTGTCCACGCTGACTAGCAGCACACGAAATTTAATATTCAGTAGAAAAAAAATTTCCTCCTGGCCAGCAAAGGTGGCTACTGTTGCTTTCACAGTGATCTGTGTGCGCTTTTGACACAGACATGTTTGAAAGGATCTTTGTAACTGTTCCTCCGTCTGCTTAAGTAACCAAAGAAACACTGCCAGAGTCTCTGCTCACCCAGCCCTGCCACTGAGACTGGTCTCTCCCACGCGTGCTCACAGCCGAGACACGGCCACTTTGGTTTCACGGGATCCCCTTATGTGCCAAAACCTAAAAGAAGAAAAAGAAATGAAGAAACAACACTTATAGTGGCTGCCACTGCTAAAAAGTTAGGGACTTAGACGTCACTAATTTGGAAGAGGTTAAATTGTTGGAAGTCTGAAATGCCTTCTGGTTTTACCCTGGATATAACAACTGGTTTCTTCTCCCTAAACGGTCTCAGATTGGTAAGTTTTGGGGAGCACGGAAACTGCTTTGACTCGGGGTGAGTAAAGATACGGGTCAGAGGTCCAGCCATGTCAGCACTAAAGTCACAGGGCAGAAGCAGTAACTCACACCGTCCTTAGCCACACAGAGAGCTCAAGGCCAGCCTGGGCTGGAGAAGCTGACTCAAAACAAACAAAATAAAGACAGAAGTTGTGGAGAAAGCGCATCCCATAAAATAATCACCCACGCAGACTGGCAGGGCCCAGAGAAGCCATTTCGGCCATGACCGTACATTACCAGTGTAAGGCATTATTAACTATCCAGGAAGGCTTCCACAGGCTTCCTTCGGTTTCCACAGGCTATTTTGGGAAGAGCTGACTATGATTTATTAATCATGCCGATAGGATTAATGGTTCAATAGCAAACTCGGGAAAGCAGAATGGAGCCCAAAGGGCGGGCGACTCTCCCCATTTTGCCTGAAAACTCATCAAGTGGCAGGACAGGAGCTCCAGACATTCACAAGCCTTTTCTTGTTCGGAAGCATTCTCTGCCATCACCTACACTTGATTTATGAGTCAGAAATGCGAGACGTTTTTTATGTGCGTTCGGAGCAACCTTCCCAGCATTCAAGAGACTGCCCCAGGGGGAGTCAGCAAGCAGTCATCCGTCAAAACGGCAAGCTGTATAATTTTATATATGTATGTGTATATGTATATATGCATGTGTGTATGTGTATATGTATATATGCATGTGTGTATGTATATGTATATATGCATGTGTGTATGTATATATGTATATATGCATGTGTGTATGTGTATATGTATATGTATATATGCATGTGTGTATGTATATATGTATATGTATATATGCGTGTGTGTATGTGTATATGTATATATACATACATATATATATATATATATATATATATATATATATAAAGCAACTATAGAATTAAGATGCCAAATAGCTTAAACATTGGTCATCTGGCCTCATAAGTACTTTCAGTATCATCAGGAAAGTTCAGCTGATGAACTAGAGTTTATGGTCTCAGTACTGACCAGAGCAAAGCAGCCCTCTCCTGTCCAGACATGTGAAGGTGACAAAGTTCAGTGGTCAAAGATCCTCACTAGTTAATCATCAATAGCTGCTTCATAGGCCCCTGGTCACCCCTCACCACATCTGGCCTTGCCGTTCCCTTCGTTCACCACCAACCTACAAGATGCCATGGAATTCCGCTTAAAGCCAAATCAAAAATGAGTCTCTGTCCGGTTAGCTTCTACACACGACTAAGACAAACGTGAGCTGGTCTGCTGTGGGCCCATGCGTTCCTGCTCCCTTCCAGCTGTTGCTGTAGCTGAGCTTCTCATGGGTCCGAGTGTTGAACCAGGAAGACATGGGGGCTGGGATGAGAAGACTGTGAGTTCCAGTGCTCACTTACTTAACCAAGGTAAGGCACAACAAGCCGTACACAAGTTCCTTTTTATGATCTGCTAATCAGATGCACATCTAGACTCATTTGAAGAGAATCTCAACGGAACCGTCCCGGCTCTGTTCTAGCTTCCTCTCTTCCGTCTCCTCTCCCCACTCCTCCCCTCCCTTTACCTCTTCTCCTCTCAAGTACACACATACACAAACAAATTTAGCATTTCTTGCCCTAGAGGAGCCTCTGGTCTAGTTGGGAAGGAAACATAACGCAAAGAAACAAGAGGGGATGGATGGAACAGAGGAGGAGATGAACTATAAGTTTTAATATTCCAGCAGCTGTGACCATCAGCTAACACGAAGCCATTATGCAAATCTGTGGAAGTGAGTTAGGGAACCTGTAATCATAACACGGGCACTAAACCCCAGGAGAAATTGTTCAATGGGGAAAGTGAATCAGTTCTGATCGCCAACCTATCTCTTTCTGGTCAGCCTCCTACAATGATTCTAGAAGCTTCTTTCATTCTCACTGAACAGGAGCTCCACGACTGTTGTAAAACTGTGCTGCCCATGAGAGGCTAAAGGTGCGGACTTCCTTCCGCCCCTGCCTGCTGCCACCTCCTCCTCACCCCTCAATTCATCTCTAGATGTGCTCAGGCCAAGGGAGTTGTACCACCCCATCTGGCTTGACCAGTTATTCCTCACAAGCTGATTCAACACATCTCTCTCTAAAGGGCTGTACAAGGATCTGAGGCTCTCTTCCTTAGAGACACTCCCTCGTAGATTAAAACTTACAGTTAGAAAGGAGGTGGGGGTAGTAGCCCGTGCAAAACCCTCCTCTGCCCAAGCAAGAGCAGTCAGGTCTGCCCACGGCAATGAACCAGCTTTGCAAGGAAAAGCATGGACCTCCAGCTATGGTCGTTTTTCATTGAGAGCCATTCCTTAGACCAGGTGAGCCTTGTCAGAATGAATCGCTGCCTCTTCACTTCATCTAAGCCTGATTTGAAGAAACGTTGTGAGGATGTGTTATTTGCACCCCAAACCTTGCCCCTCTAGGACTCGGGTTGCCAGTAACTGAGTAGGGTGAAGGGAGCTGGCCTAGGTATCCCCCCCCCGATGGGTTTGCCTAACCTCTGCTCTTCTCCCCCTTCTGCACCCCACCACAGAATCTGGGCACCCCCTTCCTTGAAACGATCTCAGTTGTGGAAAAGAGGTCACAGGCAGAGAACCCTTCAGAGACTGTGTGACATGTCCACTTCCAGGCCAGCCCTGGAGACTCACCTCTCCCCCTGGCCTTGCCACTGGCACCCGTTTCAAAGTGATCGAATTAAATCGGGAATTCAGGGAAATAGAAGCCAGAATTTGGCCAGCCCCGGCGGCGCCCTCTGTTAGTCCGACTTGAACGCAAATTCTAGCCGCCTGCGCTGCGGGGAAAGGAGCCTCCAGTGCGCTACTGGAAGCTGCGGGTCTACACAAAACCAGAACATCCGTTCATCTAACATACATAATGTGTGTTACTACAGCAAAACTTCGAGTGCAAAAGCACGCTTTCCACTAGTGGGAGTTGTAATAACGACATAACTCTCTTTCAACATCACCCACTCCGCGAAAAGCCGGGAGCTGGGACTTGGAATTTTGTGACCCGCGTCCTGGGTGAAGACACTGGGTCTGCGGGCTCAGCTCGGGCTGCGCTCAGGACAGGACACTGGGAGAGCTTTGAGCTCCAAGAGAGCTGAGGGTTGGGTGGGGTGGAGTGGGGCGGGGAGTGACCTAGGCTCCAGGAGAGCTCACGGGTCCTGACGGCTCTGGGTTCCCGGAGAGCCCCGCCCGCGGCGCGCTCCGAGCCGCCGCCTCCGCAACTTTCTCAATCGCTCCAGGGTGAGGAAGGCGGGGTGAGGGGTTCGGTTAAAAGGCGCCGCGGCCGGCAGGTGTCCGAGATCGCAGCGCGCGGCGCGCTCCCCAGCTCGCAGCCAGACGGCGGCGCTCCCGCCTACTGAGCGCAGCCTCCGCCAGGACCCGCGGTGACCAAGCTCCGGCGACCCGCTTCGGACCAACCCAGGAGCGACCCGATTCCCACTCCGGACCAACCCGGGACCGACCTCGGGACCCACTCCAGACCTGCTCCTTACAGGGGACAGCGCCTCGCCGCTTCCCGCCACCCAGGGCTGCACGTTCCTCGGTACACAGGTGCGACCGCCAATCCGCGCCACCGTGAGTCGGTGTAGCCCGCCCCTGATCGCGACGCCCCCACGGCGGCTGGGGCGCGAGACTCTGCCAGTAGGGACGCGTGAGGTGCGAGGAGGGGTGCGGGCCGCCACGGTCCTGGGGAACCGAGGCCGGAACGCACTGCGCTGTTCCCACGGGCCACCGCCACCGGCGGATAGGGACCCGAGCCGCGAATGCGTGTCTGCGGCTGGAGGCGTCAGGCCGAGCTCGGGGTTGGAGCTGGCTGCTCTCGCCGCGGCGCACAGCCTTAGCCCGGAGGTCCCGCTTAGCGCGGGGTGGGGAGGGACGCGGGGGCTAGGCTGTTCCGCGCGCGACTGCGACGTGTCGCCAGTGTTCCTTTGCTAGAATTTCCCGGAGGCTTCCTGGCTGCGTTATCTGCCGCCATTGAAAGTTTTTTAACTAACCGAAAGCTTAGCAGGAAAACTCGGTTTTATTTGTTAAGCAGGAGGCCTCCGTGGGAAGACACTGACCTTTACCACCTAAAGCACTGGGGTGACGTGGGCGACCGTCCAAAACGGCGCGTCCGTAACCGCTCCCGCGAGCTGGAGAACCCCAGCCTGCACTCGGGTGGGGAGTTTGATTGCTTTTTCTCTTTCCGTAAACGCTTTTTAAGGATTTGCGTCCAGGCGGGACGCTGCAGCAGGAAGGGAAGCTTCCAGGCACGGGTTTACAGATGGTATGCTGCTGAGAAACGTGTCCCTTAGGACTCTTGCATCAGCCCCTAGGTGCTGCCACATTGGAAAGGAGCATAAGCCTAAATGGGACAAATTGCTCAGGTCCACGGGACTGCTCTAAGAAGCCTGGCACAGTCATGGCTCCGTTTACCCCAGAGTCCTTTGGAAACTATGGGCTAAGCTAGTCAATTGTGAGAAGGGTGCCCTGGGGTGGGCATCTGGAAGTGTTCCACCAGCTCGGCGAAGTGTCCTTCAAGGCAAATAAGGGTCATATATACTGTCCGTGAGTGAATGAATGAATGATAAATAAGCCCCCCCCCATTTTTAAGGAACTAATGATTAAAGGGTTCAAGTCAATCTGCATATGACCCAGGTAGGGACCGGCATGCTACCACCTAGTCCTAAGGCCAGCCTGGAAATCACCTTCTACACCACAGTTGAATATTGACGATTTCACCTGCTGGCTTAGTACTCCTAAAATTTGAGAGGTCAAATTTTAACTTCCCCCCTCTCTCAGAAAGATGATTTAGCAAGCAGCTGCAATCAGATATGCGGGACCCACAGCTATGACCCAGCTACTTGGTTTGGCGGTGGAGGCGCTGAGTTTTTGTTTTTTTGTTTTTTTGTTTCGTTTTGTTTTTCCTCTTTGGCCTTGTTTGTTTAATCCGGCCACCCCTTTCTCGGTTTTTGTTTGTTTTTGTTTTTTTTTTTTTAATTTTGTTTTGGTTCTGTTCTGTTTTGTTTTTGTCTCTTTTGTTTGTTTCTTGAGCCAGGGTCTTGCTCTGTAGAAAAGTTAGCACAATCCTCCTGCCTCAGCCTCCAGAGTTCTGCTATTATAGATGTATACCCCCACGTCGTGCTAACCCCAGCTGCATAGATTTAGAAGCCAACCTGGGTAACACAGCAAATTCAAACTCAGCAAACACTTTAATTTTATAAACAAGTGCAGAGTTTACGCAGAAGCTGATTTTTTTTTTCCTGTGTTGATAATTGGGCTAGTCTGTGGCAGGCAGAAGCACATGCCCCAGGGATCCCCCAGCTCTGTACTTTGGGTCAGGTGTGTGGATGTCCTGATCTCCACTCAACTGAGGGGAAGGAAGAACAGAAGGTCTAATTCCAATCAGATTGTTTTGTTAAACTTGGAACACTGTTGCTTTTCAATCTTTCTGCTGTTGGGGGCAGACCACATGGAGCTGTGAGACCTTTCAAAGGACAACCAGCTTCCCTAAGGGCCTCCGACAGTCTAGGTATAAATGGGTCAGGGCTGAACCTGCCCAGCCACTGTTTCTCCCTGCCGAGTTTCTGTTTTCCAAGTTGTATGGGACTTGGCGTTTTACTGGTGTATAGTGTATGTCAGCTTCCCTTAACTTCCAAGCCCCTGGCCTCTGACCAAGGCAGAAAAGAGTGGGTTCCACCAAGTGGGTTCCACCAAGTGGGTTCCCTGGTGCCCTGCCACAGCCACTACGGGCAAGGATGGACTCTCTCCTTGCCTGCTTTGAGTCCACTGGGAAACAGGATGTCACTTGCTGAACAGGAGGGTAGGACAGTTTTAAGAAAGAGCAAGGGATTCATTACAGCTTGGAAGGGTGCAAGCAAGTGAGTCAGGACAGCAGGGAGGGTGGGATTTAATCAACAGAGATGTTGATTGTGACAGACAGGTGTAGGCATGAATCAGTGAGGACACAGACAGTATACAGTATGTCACCCTGTGCCACCCAAGGCAATATACACTGTGGTGTCACCCAAGGCAAAACCCCCATCAGGTGGTTCCTTGGACCAACAACAGGTGAACCACTGAGCTAAATTTTCCCTCATTTTTCATCATATATTTATTCTAGAATCACTTCAAGGTTAAAACCACAGTCACTTGCAACACATATCAAAACAGACACGGAGCGTGAGCCAAGCAGTCCCAACTCCATAGTGGAACTCCCAGCCTGTGGATAAAAACCTAAGTGCAGAGACTCATTTCAGTGTTGTTTGGTTGATTGGTTTTCTTTTCCTTTGTTTTTTGCCCCGTTTCTCTCACACAGAAGATGGAAACAAGGCTTATAGTGAAAGGTTAAGTTGAGGAATCTCAAATGGAAATATAAACCATTAGTAATGGCATATGGCTCTTGCCTCCCAAGCCTATAAATATTAAAATATTCTAAAGAACTGGCGTTAGCCTAGAAACTATAGGGAAACAAACCTGGGTCCTGTGGAATTTCACAAATTCTGTCATAGGAACCAGGCAGCCATTCCTCTAAGGTGAGGCTGTCCCAAGCATTTGTCTGTCATTGTGATACACAGCAAAGCTTGCTGCTACTGACACAGCCCACCAAGTGAGCTGTATGGGGCTGCAAACCTATGAGGTGGGCTTAGCCAGAACTTGGTTTTGCCTTCCTAGTAACAAGTACTCTGCTTTGGTATACCTCATACCCACATCTTTGGTATCTAAAGACTAGATGAATCAACTCAGGCAAACAAACTTTTGGGTGGCGGGGGGAACTGTACTAGAGAGCACACAGAACTATGTTGGAGATGGTTCAGGAGCTACATACTTACTTGTGGCAAAGTAAGTTGTGTCAGCATCCTAGAGAAGGCCGTGTGTGCTTTGGTGTTTGCCCAGGAAGATAGTTAAGAATGCATATCCAGAACCAGAGATAGGACCCACTTTCTGGCCAAACCGATGATTCCTGTTTTATGGTTTGTTTTTTTTTTTTTTTTTTTTTGTGTTCTCTAGTGCCTACCACCCAGAGGGCAAGATGGATTGGGGCACACTACAGAGCATCCTCGGGGGTGTCAACAAACACTCCACCAGCATTGGGAAAATCTGGCTCACGGTCCTCTTCATCTTCCGAATCATGATCCTCGTGGTGGCTGCAAAGGAGGTGTGGGGAGATGAGCAAGCTGATTTTGTCTGCAACACTCTCCAACCTGGCTGCAAGAATGTGTGCTACGACCACTACTTCCCCATCTCTCACATCCGACTCTGGGCCCTGCAGCTGATCATGGTGTCCACGCCAGCCCTCCTGGTGGCTATGCATGTGGCCTACCGGCGACATGAAAAGAAACGGAAGTTCATGAAGGGAGAGATAAAGAACGAGTTTAAGGACATCGAAGAGATCAAAACCCAGAAGGTCCGTATTGAAGGGTCCCTGTGGTGGACCTACACCACCAGCATCTTCTTCCGGGTCATCTTTGAAGCTGTCTTCATGTATGTCTTCTACATCATGTACAATGGCTTCTTCATGCAGCGTCTGGTGAAGTGCAACGCTTGGCCTTGTCCCAACACAGTGGACTGCTTCATTTCCAGACCCACGGAGAAGACTGTCTTCACGGTGTTCATGATTTCTGTGTCCGGAATTTGCATCCTTCTGAACATCACAGAATTGTGCTATTTGTTCGTTAGGTATTGTTCAGGAAAATCCAAAAGACCAGTGTAATATTAGCATTGCCTGGCTGCTAAGCACGGGAGGGAGAGGATGAGGCATCCGCACCAGCATTTCCCAAGGCAAACATTCCCATCTTAAATGCCACATTTTGAAGTCCCTGCAGGCCTCCCATGAAACTCCAGAAGCCTCCATGGGCCTCCCTTCCCCCAAAGCTCTCAAACAAAGGCCCAATTCTATGTCTGTATTAATGGGTTCTAAAGTTAGAGACCCCGTGCTGGTGGCCGCTCTGCTGGTAGGATACATTCACAGTTTAAACAAAGGGATCTCACATTGTGTCTCTCCTGTGAGGACAGGAGAGATGAGCCCAGTCCTGAGGAAGGTGCAGAGACAGTTTCTCCCTCCTTCCCCAAGCTGCCCCCAGTTAAAGGTAAAGAATGTCCATTCTGTTATTCGCTTTAATAGTTTAAGTCAGCCTCAATGGACAAAAGCTATTTAGTGTTTCAAGTGCTGTGTACTTTTAAAAGAAAAGGAAAACCTTAAGACAGGTTCTTTTGTTCTTAAAATGATTTGGAAAGCAGTACACATTCCTCCTATTTCAGAGGTCAGGTTGTGATGTGAGTGTGGTGTGTAACCAGATCTCACAGGTCTTTATGCTATAGGAAGCCTGCAGTGTGGCTGAGAGTCCACCTATTGTATTCATCCTTGGTGTGCCCGGTACAGGGCAGCACAGTCTCAGCCTGTCTCAAATAAGACAAGAAGAGGCCTCCGTTTAAAAATTCAACTGTAATTTTGTGTAAGAGACAGATAGGATATGCCAACAACTGCCACCTCCCATGAGCCTCGCTCAGCCCCCCGCCTCCCACCCCAGTTTGTCTACTCTGTAGCTGTGAGGAGTCAGCATCAGAAGACAAATCAACTTTGTGAGCTTACCTGGGGATTTCACTGCCACGCAGTTTAATGGTGCAGAAACCAAACAGGGTGGTTTTCAAAGAACCAATGAAACTTCTAGACTCTAAATACTGTTGATTAAAACTGAATTTTTCTACTTTGAAAGTCTGTTTGCCTCGCTCTTCAGCATTGCCTTCTTAACTGGAAACAGAAATGTAGATATTTGGAAAAAATAAAAGAAACTAGTTTAAGTCAATATGTAACTTCTCTAGGGCAGGTTGAACCGTTATGCTTAATGTGACAAGGTGACAGTCAACAAATCCAACAGGGGACACTTCTTCCTGCCAAGAATGTCATTGGGAAGCCATTTTGTAACAATAAATAAGAGTTGTGGTTTCATGCTTGTCACTGATATAATTTTGTAAATTTCTAAATGTCATTTATTAAAACATGATTATTTTGTATACTTTAAAATTAAATAAGGTTTTTAATAGAATGCCAAACTTTAACCTGATCAATAGTAAGTTTTTCTGGCTTTGATTTGTTTTGTCTTTAAGACAGGGGCCTGACTCTAGAACTGTCAGCAATCTGCCTGCCCCTGCCTCCTAAGAACTGAGATTAAAGGTTTGTACCACCATGCCCAACTACACTAATTTGTGAGTACATATACTTCATAGTTTATATCTTAAAACATCCCAGAAGTATGCTCACATGTTATAACACCCACTGTTCTGGGATTCTGCTCCAGTTACAAAAAATACCCTGGGGCTAGAAAACTTGGTAGAGAGAGGGAACAGAACATTGCTGCCCAAATCCATAGCAATCTTCAGAGGTTCAGTGAACCCCATCCTAGGACTGTATGGTCTGAGAGTCAGAAAGAAGCATAAGGATGCTAAGACCTGAAGGACAGATCAGTCCAGTTTTTAGAAGAACCAGAGGAACTTGCAGTTTACAAGGTTCTTAGGCTCTGTGTAATCAGTGCTGTCTCCTTGTATGAGTCCCCATACTGGAAAACCAGTATCACAAAATAATAACAAATAATACTCTTTATACGTAAAAATTAAAACATCATTCACTGTAAAGACTACAACTTGAGAACCGTCCTCTGTGGCACTTTCCAAGATGGTGTGTGTGTGTGTGTGTGTGTGTGTGTGTGTGTGTGTGTATGTGTGTGTGTGTGTGTAGAAGCATGTGGCCCAGGGATGGCTTTAGGCTTTCTCTATGTCTATTCTCATGGAATGCACCTTCCCAAGCAAGCCAGTCCCAGGTGACTGCCTCTCCGCAGCTCTCTCCTGGGTGGCACCAACAATTTCCTCTTTGAAGGGACAAGCTTCACACTGATAGTATCAAAGCATTTTAAACATCAAAGATACTATATTTTTTATGGAGGACCACATGGCATGACTTGGAAGGGGTAAAACTCAGCCCACTTCACCCAGTCAACAGAACAGGTGAAGAGTTTCCCCCAGCTGCCAGGGCACCCCGGACAGACCCTGTTAAAAGAGCACACTGCTCTTTAAATGGCTAGTACCGCTCCTACGCATTATGAAGATTACCACTCTTGAGGTATTAAAGAACAGAGCCAAAATAATTACAAACCACCAGCAACCACTTCGTAGGCTGACAGAGAGGTCTGGCCACAAGCCTGAGAGTTAAAGCCTAACCTCTGGAACACGGTCATCCTGAACCAGCAGTGGGCAGTTTGTCGTGAGTGACCTCTGCAGGTTAGGTGATGCCCCCAACCTGAGTGGCATTCACTGACAAAGGAAACGACCTGTGGGGAGGCAGACCGCTGCTGGTCTAAGTGGAGCAACAGTGTCCTGTTGGTTTCCCTGGGCCTCAGCTGTCTACTGTCTGCCACTGTTCTAACTAGGTGACTCACCAGGGAGCAGCTTGGATCCGATCCCAGTGAGTAGAAGGGAGCTAGCTCCCTGCTTACCCTGGCCCAGGCCCTTCGCCTTACAGCGGGCTTCCTGCACACTTCCCACGCCTGGGAAAATCAGCGGGGGGCGATTTACACGGGCCCTCCCCTCCACCTGGGACAGTGGAATGATATTCCCATCAACGTGTCCTAGCTTTCCCACTCGATAGACCCTGAGTGACATGGTGAATGACACCGTGAATAGGAATGTCTTCTGCAAAGCTCAGTTAACGGGAAGCTTGAGAAGGTGCAGGTTGACACTGACTGAAATAAATGTAACACAGTGACCTCAGAGACCAGCGTGTCAGCAGGGGAGGGAGCGCTGGGTGCAAGGACAGCACAGTGAACCTGAGTGACAGGCCGATAAATAATCAAGGGCTGGAGAGTAAGTAGATCAATGCCAAGATGCTACCATATACCACACAGGCTCCATCCCCAGCCTGTGCCTACCACACACTGCCACAGGCTCCATCTCCTGCCTTGGAGAAAGTAAATAGAAAGGGCACTCTGAGGTGGAGGCCTGCAATCCCAACGCCTTGGAGGTGAGGGTGGGAGAACCCGAAGCCCGGTGTCAACCTCAGCTGCATACCTAGTCCAAAGCCAGCCTGAACGTCATGAGGCTCTGCATCAAAACAGCAGACACTAAATGACTAAATGAATATAGACAAGCAACTAGGAAAGGGGCCAGTATGGTAAGAATGAGTGTTACAGGTTTGTCCAGTCAGGGCTTCCGTACTTCCTAATGTGTATACCACATCTCTTGCTTCCTGTCATCCTCCTTGCAACGTAAAAGCCATCAAGTCATCACCTGCGGAGTGGTAGGGAGAGGTCATGAAGAAGGCACAGCTCTGGTAGCTGTCAAGATGGAGAACCAGCAAGAATGGTTCAAGCACTCGGAGGTAATGTTGATAGGCCTTGTGGAATTATTCCTCCCACAATGGGCCCACAACCTACGTCTGTCACAACGGCTGGCTGCTGGAGTCCATGGTGTAACTGCAGCCCACCCCCCCAAGATTCCCAGTCTATTCCTGCGCATCCTTCCTGATTCACATCCAAGGAGAAATCCTCGGCGGCTATCTACTGTGCACCGGCTAAGCACCGGGCACGATTAGTCCCTGGGGCTGGAGCTGATAAACAGAACCCTGTTGAAGAAAGCTGTGTGTCAACAAATCCCATAGATTTGTCCCTGCAGCAGGCCAACGCCACAGCAAAAGAGGGAGCAGGGACTGCCAGGCACCAAGGCATGGTGCCCACACAGGCTGGTGTGGGATGGTCACTCTTCACGGAAACAAGTAACAGAACCACCTGTCTCGTCTCTGGGCAGTAAGACAAAAGGCTAGGAACGGGTTCCAGGGTAAGGAGATGATGAGGCCAAAACAGGAGACCGCGCGGCCCCTGGGTCTCTTCTGTGCTACGCCCACAGCGGCTGCGTTGCTGTCCTGCTCTTTGTCCAGCCTTGCTCTGCTCTCACTTGGAGGATCAAAAGCGGATCTGTTCTCTACTTGGGCACTCCGCAAATAACCGAGCAGAGAGCCGAGCTCAGCCCAGCCTTGATTCTCAGGCTGATCATCCGCTCGTTCCACAGTAAGCGATTGCTGTATACAAGCCTTGTGCTCAGGGTGGAGCTGCTGCAGAACCATGGCCCAGAGATGCTTTTCTAGAGGCGACGCTGCTGTCTGATTTCAATCTAACGATTTAACGGCACCATCTCCTTCGGTCACTTTTAATGAAAAGGCAGCTGATGTGATGTGTGCAGATGCTAATATGGAGACACGCTCTTATTTCTAATTAAATCGCTCAGGAGCGTCAGAAGTGGGACTCAGCCACACGTCACCTCTTGCCCAGAAATCTCGGTTATCCATCTCTCCACAAATCCCTCCAGTCTTGCTGTGAAACTGAGCTAAAATGCTCAGGAAAGTGAGTGGAGTTAATAGAACTCTTTTTGTTTTCTTCTGTTTTGGTTTAATACGGGGTTTCTCTGTAGCCCTGGCTGTCCTGGAACTCACTTGCAATGAGATTTTAGGATATGAGCCTGTATTAGTCAAGGGCCACCTATATGAATACACATGCATATATAACAAAGATTCATAATGGTTTTGGTTCACATTTCTGCATTTTCTCACATTTATCTAGTTATTATTTATTTTGCTGTGGATGAGGACGGTTAGTGAGTATTGTGATGTCTGCAGAGGTCAAAGGACAACTTGGAGAATTCAGTTCTCCATCATGCAGGTTCCAGGGACTGAACTCAGATCTTTAGTCTTGGATGCAAGAACCTTTACCAGATGAGCCATATTACTGCCCTTTGCTTCCATTTCTAACGTCGGTTTTTCTGTGCACAGTTCCTACTTAGTGATGTCTTGGAACTCCTCCTAGATTCGTATATTCAAATATGTGTTCCTTGATTAATATCTAGCTCCTGGCTAAGGGACAGTTACATTGTTACCCAGTTTTCACAAAAACTACCCTCCCCTTCCCTAACGAAACACATTTCCCACATGTAGGACTTTTTTAACCTGTCCATTCCCCCTGTCCTTCCAGACCTGGAACCCGGTTTTCTGTTTATTAGCCATTCCTTCACCTCTTAGAGATCCAACAGTTTAATAAGCATGATATTTCATGGTCACTTAAGCCAATAAAAAGTGTTAAATATGGAATGTCACCAAAGACTCCCTTCCAGCGTTATACGGGTTTACTTACCTGCAAGGTTTGGACTTTTAAGGATAAATGAACTTAGTGACATCTAGTTCTCAGGCTTCTGTGTTGATATGAAGAGATTGTGACATTTTATCAAGCAATTTGCAAAAAAAATTTAAAAAAGCAAAAAACAATAACAACAACAACAAAAACCCAACCATAATCGTGTGGGCCACTTTAAAAGGCCGTTTATTAAGATCCTCCTGAGATCGAGAAGAGGAAGATGGGTGTGGAAGATGGGTGTGGAAGACGGGTGTGGAAGGCATCCTGTTGGTGGAAGACATAGAAGTGTGTACTGTGTGCAGCAGAGCACAGCGACAAGTGTATCAAAGCCTACAACAGCTCCGGCAGAAGGTCCCACGGTTTGGGTTTCGGTTGGATTTTGAGAGCCCTCAAGAACAACTTCATAAAAGCTAAATCGTGAAAGACCATTAACTTTCAGGAAAGACCTGAGACTCGTGGTTTGGTCTTTGTTTGTTTCTGTGAGGTGCTCAGTAGCTTGCCAAGGGCTCCTTTCATTCATAACTGGCTGAAGGGTTTCTTGGAAGCCCTTAACCCCACCCTGACCCCACACCTCAAACCCCACACCACACCACACCACCCCCCACCCCAGCCCAGTAGAACCTGCAATCAGGTGAAATGCCTCTCTCTGCTGCCACCTGCAGTCCATTGTGGGTAATTGCAGGGTGTTGCCTCTGCAATTCCCTCGAGCGTTAAGACATTCCTCAGCCTGAACATCATCACCCTACATAGAAACGGCTCTGGGGTTTGCATTTTAAACTTATATATTTACACACAAACACACACACCTAGTTATGGAGACAGTAAAATGGAGCTTGAAGTTCATACACAATATTTCCTCACAAATGGGACAAAGACCGTCCTAGCACTTGGTGTGGCTTCGAAGGTGTATTTTGCCTTACATAGTTTCAGTCGTTGGCTCTTCCCCTGGCTTTGGTCTTAAAAGACTACCATTATATCATCGCTGCAATGAAGTCTGGTGACTTTTTTCTCAACACTCTTCTGTGCAGGGACATTCCTTACTCAGACGTCATTAGGTAACATCAAGGTGGGACAACTCTAAAAGGCCAGAGTTCCTTGGTTTTCTGCCCTGTGTTTCTCACTTTGTGGTAGGGAGTGGAACTCAGGGCTTCACAAATGCTATGCAAGGGGTCTGCCCCTGAGCTACACCCAGACTCCTTTATATTCTTAAGGACAGAGGTCACCATTCAAACAATTCCAGGCCTTTCACAAATGTGACATTTATTCCACAAAAAAAAAAAAAAAAAAAAAAAAAAAAGAGTTGAGGAAAATTTTAAATCATAGTAACTGAATAGCAAACAAACCCCTTTCAGAACATGACTACTGACACCTACCAAGATGTCCACCAGCCAAGTATGCTCTGTTCACAGAATAGAGACTCCTTAAAAATAGAGGGAGACTCTAACTCATGTGACCTGGACAACCTTGAGGACATCACACTAAGTTAAACAGCTAGACACAAAGGCACAAATTATCTATAGTTCCAGGAGAGGCCAAGACAGAATAGCTGTCAAGAATTGGAGGAAAAGAAGAGGGGGGGTTATTGATTAATTGGTATCATTTGGCTCAGACTGGGAGATGAGACAGTTTTGGAGACCGATGGTGAAGTTGGTCACACAGCAATCAGATAAATCGCACACTTGAAAACAGTTAGCTGGGTAGTGGTGCACACCTTTAATCCCAGTACTTGGGAGGCAAGGGCAGGTGGATCTCTGAGCTCGATACCAGCCTGTGGTCTACAGAGCAAGTTCCAGGACCCCCAGGACAACACAGAGAAACCCTGTCTCAAAGGGAAAAGAAAAAGAAGAAGAAGAAAAACACACAGTTAGGATGACATTTTGTTTAAATATTCTTACCACAAGGTTTTAACGAGGAGCAAAAGAGTAAAACTAAAAATCTCTTTTGTCCACACAATAGACAGTGGATGGTCCCCAGTGGAAGACAAAAGTCCTTGAGATGTTCTCTGAACACAGACGTACTAACACTGTTGACGACTCTCTGGCTTGCTTTATTAGTGCTGTGCTACACCAGAATCAACTCCAATGCCTATAGAAATTAACCACAAGCATCGGACAAGTGAGGTGAGCCGGCACAGGTGACTTCAGCTGAGCCAGCCCCGTGAAAAACAACCGTGTTCTAACTCTGCTCAAGTTCTGTAAGGGAGAAACACCAGACAAACCATCCTGCCTCTTGTGAGACAGCCAGAAGCAACCTTTGCTCCTCAAAGCTACGGACAGCATTCTTGGAAGCCTATGCCAAGAAGAATGTTGTGAATATTATTCTCAAATATTATTGATTTAAAATGGGGGTCTATCCCCAAGGCAGCTCTTCAAAACTCCAGTTCTCTGGCTTCCTGGTTGGTTGAGCCCATGACAGCCTATTTCCCAGAAACTGAATGGATTCATATTTATGGAATTTTCATTTCTATCCAATTCAGAAACAAAAGGGGTTTTTTTGAAGATAATTTTGTGATTATATTTATGTACAGAAAACTTAGTGTGCATTTAACC